>NC_135235.1:643648298-644293923 GCF_051348905.1 Ranitomeya variabilis
GAGAAAGCCCAATCCTGAGGGTCGCCCCGCAAGAAAGAGATAACAATTTTAACTTGCTGAGCTGAGTCTCCAGACGAACGGGGTCTCAGAGATAGAAACAATTTACAATTATTCCTGAAATTCCTAAACTTAAATCGGTCTCCAGAGAACAGTTCAGGAATAGGTATTTTATGTTCAGACATTGGACTACTGGTAACAAAATCTTGTATGCCCTGCACACAAGCAGCAAGCTGATCCACACTTGTAATCAAGGTCTGGACATTCATGTCTGCAGCAAGCTTAAGCCACTCAGAGGTAAAGGGGAGGAAGAAAGAGAGGAAAAAAAAAAAAAAAACTCAGAATTTCCTTTCTTATTATCCCACTTCTGCAATGCATTAAACATTCAACTTTGGCCTGGCATACTGTTATGACCCCAATGGCAGAGGGTCTCAGAAATAATACCAAGTCTGCAAACACAAAAAACCAGCTCATAGGGCAGTGGTAACTGGGCTGACCGTATATCTAATCCTAGCACCACAAATAGCAGCAGCCGGGGAACGTGCCTACGTTGGCTCTAGACGTCTCGCGCCAGCCAGAGAACTAACTAACCCTAGAAGGGAAAAGATAGACCTTTCTTGCCTCCAGAGAAAAGACCCCAAAAGTTGGATACAAGCCCCCAACAAATAATAACGGTGAGGTAAGAAGAAAAGACAAACGTAAGAATGAACTAGGTATTTAGCAAAGAGAGGCCCACTAACTAATAGCAGAATATAGTAAGATGGCTTATACGGTCAGCAAAAACCCTATCAAAATTTCCACGCTGGATGTTCAAGAACCCCCGAACCGTCTAACGGCCCGGGGGGAGAATACCAGCCCCCTGGAGAATCCAGCAAAATCAGGAATCACATTTAGTACAAGCTGGACAAAAAATAAGAGCAATGCAAATAACCAAAAAACAAGGAAGCAGGACTTAGCTTAATTTTGCAAGAACCAGGACCAGCAGACAGGAGCAAACAGAAAGGACTGATTACAACGATGCCAGGCACCAGACTGAGAATTCAGGAAGTTTATATAGCAACACCAGGGCCGGACTGGCCATAGGGCACTTCTGGCAAATGCCAGAAGGGCCGGTGCCAGTGGTGGGCCGCTCAATCCGCCGCCCCCGCCGTCGCATTCAACTATACCGGCGTATAGACGCCGGTACAGTTGAATGCAATGATGGAGGAGAGAGCGTCTACAGACGCTCCTCTCCCATCATTCCCCGCTCTGCCTCTGACACTGCGGGTGCGCGATGATGTCATATCATCGCGCACCTGCTGTGTCCCGGGCAGACTGCAGCTGCTGAGACAGGAGCAGGAACCAGGAAGCAACGCTGGGCACGAGGAGAGGTGAGGAGAGTTTTTTTTTTTCTGGACTGTGGGGCCATTCTCGGAGGAGGTGAGGGGAGGAAGAGAAGAGATGTGGGCTGTATATAGTTCTCTGTGGGCTGTGCTCTGTGCTGTATACTGCTGTGGGCTGTATATAGTTCTCTGTGGGCTGTGCTCTGTGCTGTATACTGCTGTGGGCTGTATATAGTTCTCTGTGGGCTGTGCTCTGTGCTGTATACTACTGTGGGCTGTATATAGTACTCTGTGGGCTGTGCTCTGTGCTGTATACTACTGTGGGCTGTATATAGTACTCTGTGGGCTGTGCTCTGTGCTGTATACTGCTGTGGGCTGTATATAGTTCTCTGTGGGCTGTGCTCTGTGCTGTATACTGCTGTGTGCTGTATATAGTTCTCTGTGGGCTGTGCTCTGTGCTGTATACTACTGTGGGCTGTATATAGTTCACTGTGGGCTGTGCTCTGTGCTGTATACTGCTGTGGGCTGTATATAGTTCTCTGTGGGCTGTGCTCTGTGCTGTATACTGCTGTGGGCTGTATATAGTTCTCTGTGGGCTGTGCTCTGTGCTGTATACTGCTGTGGGCTGTATATAGTTCTCTGTGGGCTGTGCTCTGTGCTGTATACTGCTGTGGGCTGTATATAGTACTCTGTGGGCTGTGCTCTGTGCTGTATACTACTGTGGGCTGTATATAGTACTCTGTGGGCTGTGCTCTGTGCTGTATACTGCTGTGGGCTGTATATAGTACTCTGTGGGCTGTGCTCTGTGCTGTATACTGCTGTGGGCTGTATATAGCTCTCTGTGGGCTGTGCTCTGTGCTGTATACTACTGTGGGCTGTATATAGCTCTCTGTGGGCTGTGCTCTGTGCTGTATACTACTGTGTGCTCTGTGCTATATATAGTACTCTGTGGGCTGTGCTCTGTGCTGTATACTACTGTGTGCTATATATAGTTCTCTGGGCTGTGCTCTGTGCTGTATACTACTGTGGGCTGTATATAGTACTCTATGGGCTGTGCTGTATACTACTGTGGGCTGTATATAGTACTCTGTGGGCTGTGCTCTGTGCTGTATACTACTGTGGGCTGTATATAGTTATCTGTGGGCTGTGCTCTGTGCTGTATGCTACTGTGGGCTGTATATAGTTCTCTGTGGGCTGTGCTCTGTGCTGTATATAGTTCTCTGTGGGCTGTGCTCTGTGCTGTATACTACTGTGGGCTGTATATAGTTCTCTGTGGGCTGTGCTCTGTGCTGTATACTACTGTGGGCTGTATATAGTTCTCTGTGGGCTGTGCTCTGTGCTGTATACTACTGTGGGCTGTATATAGTTCTCTGTGGGCTGTGCTCTGTGCTGTATACTACTGTGTGCTGTATATAGTTCTCTGTGGGCTGTGCTGTATATAGTACTCTGTGGGCTGTGCTGTATATAGTACTCTGTGGGCTGTGCTGTATATAGTACTCTGTGGGCTGTGCTGTATATAGTACTCTGTGGGCTGTGCTGTGTATAGTACTCTGTGGGCTGTGCTGTATATAGTACTCTGTGGGCTGTGCTGTATATAGTACTCTCTGGGCTGTGCTGTATATAGTACTCTCTGGGCTGTGCTGTATATAGTACTCTCTGGGCTGTGCTTTATATAGTACTCTGGGCTGTGCTGTATATAGTACTCTGGGCTGTGCTTTATATAGTTCTCTGTGGGCTGTGCTTTATATAGTTCTCTGTGGGCTGTGCTGTATATAGTTCTCTGTGGGCTGTGCTGTATATAGTTCTCTGTGGGCTGTGCTGTATATATTACTTTGTGGGCTGTGCTATATATATTACTTTGTGGGCTGTGCTGTATATATTACTCTGTGGGCTGTGCTGTATACTACTGTGTGGACTGTGCTGTATACTTCTACGTGGGCTGTGCTGTATACTACTGTGTGGTCTGTGCTGTATACTACTGTGTGGTCTGTGCTGAATACTGCTGTGTGGGCTGTGTTATCTACTACGCGAGCTGTGCTATAGTATGCAGGCTGTGCTGTATACTATGCGGTTTGTGCTATATAATATGCGGGCTTTGCTATATACTATGGGGAGTATATTATATTCTATGGGGGAGGCCATCTTATGTACTATGTGGCTGTGTTATATACTATTGTGGGGGTATATTATATTCTATGGGGGAGGCTGCGTTATATACTATGGGGGGCTGCATTATATTCTATGGGGGGCTACATTATATATTATGGGGAGGTGGGCTGTATTATATTCTATGGGGGTTACATACTCTGGGGTGGCTGCATTATACTCTGTGGGGTGGCTGCATTATACTCTGGGGTGGCTGCATTATACTCTGGGGTGGCTGCATTATACTCTGGGGTGGCTGCATTATACTGTATCGAGGACTATGGGGAATACGTTATACTATATGAAGAACTATGGGGTGCATTATACTATGGGAAGTGAATTGTACTACATGGATGACTGTGGCGGTGCATTATACTATATGGAGCACTATGAGGATTGTATTATGCTATATGGAGGACTATGAGGATTGTATTATGCTATATGGAGGACTATGAGGAGTGTATTATACTATGTGGAGGACTGAGCAGTGTATTTTAATATATGGAGGACTATAGGGAGTGTATTATACTATATGGAGGACTATGGAGCACATTATAATATATGGAGGACTATGGGGTGTATTTTACTAAACAAGTAAAATGCTGCATATTCGGATTGTTTTTGCTGGAACAAAAAGCCTTGTTGTCAGCAGCACATTGCCAGTGTAAACTGTAGATGTGCTGCTGAAAACATGATACTGTATGGTGATCTGTTAGTGATCTATTAGTGATCGTTCTGTCTCATCATTATTCCTCAGCTGGTGGAAAGAGGCCGGGAAACAAGCGTTGAACAACTTCAGTATTGTCGATCAAACTCGTTTAGCGGCCTGAACTCAGCGCACGTAAATACAACAGAAAGGCTTCTGTGTGATGTGCAATATGTTAGCATTTGGGGACCCATTTTAAACTTTGCCTAGGGCCCCACTTTGCCTAAAACCGGCCCTGCCTACAAGTGTACAAAGATATTATACAGTCACCATGTGACAAGTGGGCCTGTGTAACTTCAAATGCCAGGGCTGAATTTTAGTCCCAGTCCGGCCCTGAGCAACACCCCTGGACTAACGACCCAGGTGGGTGCCAAACAGAGGAAAGACAATCCCAGAGTCATATCACTAGTGACCACAAGAGGGAGCCAAAAAAGTCTAATTCACAACAACCGGGCATGCCCACAATATATACGACATCGAACCCAAATGGGCCCCACATCGCCAGCACAAGTTGGATATTCCCGGGAGTCATTTATGTAAGACCGAAGGAACACGATACCACCTAGATACTATTTTATATAAGTTTCCTGAACTTTAGTGGCTATATTAGATTTATGAGAGAGATGGAAACATACCATTGTTCTCTTGTAAAGGTTTGATGGAGCTCCCTTTCCCACACCTTTCAAAAAGGGGGAACCATATCCGGATCACTACCCAATAGAAGCTTATTGATATCGGAGAATGTGTGTACAGTGTTATTGGGAGCCACACTTAGAGATTGAAACAAAGAAAGGGGTCGCACCCATTCTGAATGATTGGCAAATGTAGAGAAAAAATGCTGTAGTTAATACATTCAAAAGAATGTCTCGCTTTCTGTGGATGATCACCTAGAATAACTGAGAGGGGAAGCAATACACCCTTAGGGGCCACATGATAAAGACGTAAGAGGCTCCTCTTGGAGCTACCCAGAAAAATACGTACCACAGTTTAGACTCTGTGGTGCAGAATATCTAAGATTCTTGCATGGGCGGACGCAAGATTGTATCTTTGGTAGTCTGATAAACCTAAACTCCCCAAATCTTTTGGAAGCACCAAAAACAGTACTACGAATTCTTGGGTGCCCCATCTACCAAACAAATTAGCGGAACTTACATTGGACCCTCATCCAGAAGGGGGATGGGATATAAATCGGGATAGTTTGTAGTAGATACAAAAGTCTAGGCAATACAGTGATTCTGAGGATGTTAACCTGGCCAAACCAAGAGAACTCTCCACAGTTCCAGGAATTAAGATCATCCTCCAATCTGGACAAAAATCCTCCAAAGTTCAAGTCAAACAACTCTGATAAATCCGCCGAAATAAGGGTGCCCAAGTAGTTGATATGATTATTTGAGGGCCATTTAAATGGAAAATTAGATTTCAGGACATTCACCATTTGCAAGAGTAGGGAAATATTCATGGCTTCAGATTTTTCGAGATTGATCTTAAAATTGGACCAACTACTAAAACGTGCCAGCTCCAACATCAGGGAAGGAAGCAAGACATGTGGATTAGTTAAATAAATTAACAGGTCATCAGCAAATGCAGAACACTTATACTCTGAGCCCGCTATTTTGATTACCTGTATTTCAGGATTAGCACATATGGCCTCCATAAGATGCTCCATTATCAGGATATACGACAGGGGCAACCTTGTCGACTACCATCCTTTTTGTAAAGGCGGCAGAAAGGGAACTGTTAATTTTTAGCTGGGCTGAGGGGGAGTGGTAGAGGGATAAGATTTTTGAAGTAAATACAGGACCCAAACTGATGTGGCTCAGGGTTTGAGAGAGAGAAGACCATGATATCCTATCAAAATCCTTTTCGGCATCAAGCGGTAGGAACATTAAAGGGGTTTTTTAAGTGTGTGCATGATTAATAGTTAATTGTTTTCAAAGTGTTATCCCGTGCATCTCTTACTGGTACAAAACCCACCTGGTCTGGGTGTATTAAATGAGGGAGGTGGGATTTAAGTCTATTGGGCAAAAGCTTGGCATATAATTTTAAATCTACATTTAATAAATATATAGGCCTATAGCTGCTACATGAGTTGGGATCTTTCCCTGGTTTGGGAATGACTGCAACATATGCTGTTGTGGAATGGGGAGGAAAGAAGGCAGACTCTGATATGGAATTAAACAATTGTAATTAGTGATAATCGAGTATACTGGTTGCTCGGGTTAACATAGCAGCCCTCTCCAAAAAATTGGAGGATGAAGCAGTAAAATTCCTGGAAAATCCTTTTTCATCAAGAACTAGAAGCCTCTTTTCGAGAACTCTCTAGCAATAAAAGTCCAGGGCCTGAAGGTATTACAGCTGAATTCTATAAAGTAGGGTCGGCGGGCCTTGTGCGTGAGTGGGGGAGAAGCAGTGAAGAAAGACCCAGTCTGCTTCTCCCTATAAAAAGTTAGCAGCCGGTAATAGGTGACGGCGGTCACCTGGTGTCTTACCGCCGTTTTTTCTGCTGGGCGTCATGGAGCGGCGCTCCCTCCGCTGTGCACCGGTGTGCGCCTGTGATCCCAGGGCTGAGGCTGGTCGGGTGCGGTGGGCTCCTACAGCGTGGCTGGCAGGCGGTGGAACGGCTGTGCTCCATCCAGGAAGCGAGACGCTGGAGAAATGGGCGCGTGCATGCGCATACCGGCCGCAAAGCATTCTGGTAGTCCCAGAATGCTCAGCGCAGGGGTCACTTCCAGGGCGGCGCATGGCATCTCTGGGTAATGGATCCGGCGGTGCGCTGCCCCGCTTATGCATAAAAGAAGCAGGAATCAGCATGGCCGGTGCTCAGGGAAAAGTCTCACCATGAGTGAGAAGGAGCAACCGGCAGAAAAAAATCTGCAGTCCCCGCCAAAAAAGCGCCAATCGCAGCAACGTCAGCAGCAGCACCATCACCAGCAGCGGCGACAGCATGATACTCCTTCCCAGCGTCGCAGCTCAGGATCCCAACGTAGCAGAGGCTCAGGTGGATCCGGAAGACCAGTAACGGTTCAAGTCAAGGAAGCTACTCCTACGCCAGAACCGGTATCCCCCTTAAATTAGGAGGGTAAGTGATCTTCGTGAATGCTCGTTTTCTAAAAAGAGGTTTTATTGTGTTTTTCTTCGGGGAAGAAATGTACAACGAAAACCAGGCACAGAGTATGTCCGATCTGCTCTGTAGAACTGCCCGCTACATGGGTTAAAAAACTCTGTGCCATATGCATAGAAAATACCATTTCTGAAGAGTCCCCAAGATTCGCATCTGACTTGAAACAGTTAATTAAATCCCAGGTAGAGGATGCGTTAAAAAGTGCCAAAGGTTTAAAAAGGAAACATAGGTCCAAACATAGATCCCTGGAGCCAAGTTCCAGCGAAGAAGATAGCGATACCTCTAATTCAGACAGTTCGCTCTCCTCTCCATCATCCTCTTCTTCCTCGGAGGGGGGCCGCAATTGCTTTCCCATTGATGAGACAGACACTTTAGTAAAAGCGGTAAGAACAACCATGGGACTAGTAGAGACCAAATCCCAAAAAAACGCGCAAGACTTTGTTTAGCGGTCTAGAACAAAGGAAATGAAGAGCGTTTCCAGTAAATGATAAAATACATGCCCTAATAAAAAAAAGAGTGGAAGAGACCAGACAAAAAAAAGTCCTCTTAAACCCCGAAAAGGAAATATCCTTTTGACGACCCAGCCTGTTCTGCCTGGAGTAAGGCACCAAAACTGGATGTCGCCATTGCAAAAGTGTTGAAAAAATTTGCTTTACCTTTTGAAGATATGGGGACCCTAAAGGACCCTATGGATAAGAAGGCTGAGGTATTTCTAAAAGGTTCTTGGGAAGCTGCTGGGGGAAACTAAAACCAACTATAGCCGCCACATGTACCGCCAGAGCATTAATGGTGTGGTTAGATCATTTACAATCACAACTAAAAGATAGATCTCCGAGAGAATCAGTACTAGATTCAAGCAGCTGCGTTCCTAGCAGACGCATCTATAGACTCTGTGAGACTGGCGGCAAGAGCTGCTTCCTTTTCAAATGCAGCAAGGAGGGCTTTATGGCTCAAATGCTGGCTGGGGGACCTACAAGCGAAATCCAAATTATGTTCCATACCCTGTGAAGTGGAGTTCCTATTTGGCCCTACCTTAGATGATATCCTGGAAAAAGCGGGGGACAAGAAAAAAGCCTTTCCGGGGTTCCCTAACCAATTATATAAACGGTCCTTTCAGAACAGAAAATTCATCCGTAGAAGGCCCCCAAAAAATAAGAAAGAAGGATGGGACAATAAGAAATTTAAGGGAAAAGGCTACTTGTTCAACAAGCCTGACACCAAAAAAAAACCCCAATGAAGGTGGTCCCCAGGTGGGAGGAAGACTGGCACACTTTCTTCCAGCCTGGGAAGAAATATCGGGGAGCCTATGAACACTAAATATAATAAAAACGGGGCTGAAACTAATATTCCATACAATGCCATCTCGTCACTTTGTCATGACACCACAAAGGAAAGTGGAGGCCGAACAACTGGGCCTTCAAAAGGAGATACAAACGCTATTAGCAAAGAATGTCCTACAGGAGGTCCCAAACCAGGAGAGAGGCATGGGATTCTACTCTCCTCTGTTTCTTCGGATGAAACCGGATGGAACTTACAGGACGAAAATACATTTTAAAAAATTGAACCAGTATCTAGTGACTGAGAGTTTCAAGATGGAAACAATAAAGACATGTGTGAGAACGCTTTATCCATCTTGTTTTATGACTGTCATCAATCTAAAGGATGCATATTACCATGTGCCCATACACCCAGACTACCAGAAATTTCTCAGAGTGGCAGCATTAATGCAGGGAGAATTAAAGCACTACCAATTCAGGGCCCTTCCCTTCGGCCTAGCCATAGCCCCAAGGGTATTTACAAAGCTGATGGCAGAGGTCATGGCTCACATAAGAGAGCAAAACATATTAATAGTTCCATATTTGGACGACCTCTTGGTAGTTGGCAAAACTCCCCTCCACTGCACTCAACAATTGAACAAAGTAATGACATCCCTGACAAACCTAGGTTGAATGTTGAACCTAGCAAAGTCCAGAATCATTCCAACCCAAATACAACAATACTTAGGGTTAATAATAGACTCAAACCGTCAAGAATGCCGCCTTCCAGGGGAAAAAGTTTTAATCATGGTCCAACTGGTACAACAACTCAGAGAGTCTCCAGTAGTAACTCTACGAAAAGCGATGTCCATACTGGGATCGATGACACCCTGTCTTCCAGCGGTCCAATGGGCCCAGAGTCACACCAGAGACCTCCAGTGGGAGATCTTAGAAGCAGATTCTATGTTAAAAGGGGATTTAGAAAAGCACTTAAAAATCTCCTTGCAAACAATACATTCCCTAGCTTGGTGGGTGGATCCACACAATTTAACCAGGAGTGTTCCATGGGTAGGGCCAACATCTATAACCCTAACTACTGACGCGAGTCCTTGGGGGTTGGGGGGCTCATGTAGATAATCAAATTGCTCAAGGGCCATGGTCGGAGGAAGAAAAACTGGGTACCTCAAACATGAAAGAACTCCTAGCAGTAAAATATGCACTCATCCACTTCCTACACTCCCTCCATTCCCATCACGTGAGGGTATTATCAGACAACAGGGTGGTGGTAGCCTTCTTAACCCCTTTCTGTCATTAGACGTACTATTCCGTCCATGTGGGGTGGGCCCTACTTCCCAAGGACGGAATAGTACGTCATACGCGATCGGTCGCGCTCACGGGGGGAGCGCGGCCGATCGCGGCCGGGTGTCAGCTGCATATCGCAGCTGACATCCGGCACTATGTGCCAGGAGCGGTCACGGACCGCCCCCGGCACATTAACCCCCGGCACACCGCGATCAAACATGATCGCGATGTGCCGGCGGTGCAGGGAAGCATCGCGCAGGGAGGGGGCTCCCTGCGGGCTTCCCTGAGCCCCCCGCAGCAACGCGATGTGATCGCGTTGCTGCGAGGGTCTTACCTCCCTCCCTGCCTGCTCCAGACCCGGATCCAAGATGGCCGCGGATCCGGGTCCTGCAGGGAGGGAGGTGGCTTCACAGAAGCCTGCTCAGAGCAGGCACTGTGAAGCAGCCTGCACTTCTCGCAGATCGGTGATCTGTCAGAGTGCTATGCAAACTGACAGATCACCGATCTGTATTGTCCCCCCCTGGGGCAAAGTAAAAAAGTAAAAAAAAAAAATTCCAAATGTGTAAAAAAAAAAAAAAAAAAAAAAAATATTCCAAAATAATGAAAAAAATATATATATATTATTCCCATAAATACATTTCTTTATCTAAATAAAATAAAAAAAACAATAAAAGTACACATATTTAGTATCGCCGCGTCCGTAACGACCCGACCAATAAAACTGGCCCACTAGTTAACCCCTTCAGTAAACATCGTAAGAAAAAAGAAAAAAAACGAGGCAAAAAACAACGCTTTATTATCATACCGCCAACAAAAAGTGGAATAACACGCGATCAAAAAGACTGATATAAATAACCATGGTACCGCTGAAAACGTCATCTTGTCCCGCAAAAAACGAGCTGCCATACAGCATCATCAGCAAAAAAATAAAAAAGTTATAGTCCTGAGAATAAAGCGATACCAAAATAATTATTTTTTCTATAAAATAGTTTTTATCGTATAAAAGCGCCAAAACATAAAAAAAATGATATAAATGAGATATCGCTGTAATTGTACTGACCCGACGAATAAAACTGCTTTATCAATTTTACCAAACGCGGAACGGTATAAACGCCTCCCCAAAAAGAAATTCATGAATAGCTGGTTTTTGGTCATTCTGCCTCACAAAAATCGGAATAAAAAGCGATCAAAAAATGTCACGTGTCCGAAAATGTTACCAATAAAAACGTCAACGCATCCCGCAAAAAACAAGATCTCACATGACTCTGTGGACTCAAATATGGAAAAATTACAGCTCTCAAAATGTGGTAACGCAAAAAATATTTTTTGCAATGAAAAGCGTCTTTCAGTGTGTGACGGCTGCCAATCATAAAAATCCGCTAAAAAACCCGCTATAAAAGTAAATCAAACCCCCCTTCATCACCCCCTTAGTTAGGGAAAAATAAAAAAATTAAAAAATGTATTTATTTCCATTTTCCCATTAGGGTTAGGGTTAGGGCTAGAGTTAGGACTAGAGTTAGGGCTAGGGTTATTGCTAGGGTTAGGGCTAGTGTTACGGCTAGTGTTAGGGCTAGTGATAGGGCTAGGGTTATTGCTAGGGTAGGGCTAGGGTTAGGGCTAGGGTTGGGGCTAGGGTTGGGGCTACAGTTAGGGTTGGGGCTAAAGATAGGGTTAGGGTTTGGATTACATTTACGGTTGGGAATAGGGTTGGGTGTGTCTGGGTTAGAGGAGTGGTTAGGGTTACTGTTGGGATTAGGGTAAGGGGTGTGTTTGGATTAGGGTTTCAGTTATAATTGGGGGGTTTCCACTGTTCGGGCACATCAGGGGCTTTCCAAACGGGATATGGCATCCGATCTGAATTCCAGCCAATTCTGCGTTGAAAAAGGAAAACAGTGCTCATTCCCTTCCGAGCTCTCCCGTATGCCCAAACAGGGGTTTACCCCAACATATGGGATATCAGCGTACTCAGGACAAATTGGACATCATCTTTTGGGGTCCAATTTCTCCTGCTACCCTTGGGAAAATACAAAACTGGGGGCCAAAAAATAAGTTTTGTGGGAAAAAAAAGATTTTTTTATTTTCACGGCTCTGCGTTGTAAACTGTAGTGAAACACTTGGGGGTTCAAAGTTCTCACAACACATCTAGATAAGTTCCTTGGGGGGTCTAGTTTCCAATATGGGGTCACTTGTGGGGGGTTTGTACTGTTTGGATACATCAGGGGCTCTGCAAATGCAACGTGACGCCTGCAGACCAATCCATTTAAGTCTGCATTCCAAATGGCGCTCCTTCCCTTCCGAGCTCTGTCATGCGCCCAAACAGTGGTTCCCCCCCACATATGGGGTATCAGCATACTCAGGACAAATTAGACAACAACTTTTTGGGTCCAATTTATCCTGATACCCTTGTGAAAATACAAACCTAGGGGCTAAAAAAATCATTTTTGTGAAAAAAAAAAGAATTTTTATTTTCACGGCTCTGCGTTATAAACTGTAGTGAAACACTTGGGGGTTCAAAGTTCTCACAACACATCTAGATAAGTTCCTTGGGGGGTCTAGTTTCCAATATGGGGTCACTTGTGGGGGGTTTGTACTGTTTGGATACATCAGGGGCTCTGCAAATGCAACGTGACGCCTGCAGACCAATCCATTTAAGTCTGCATTCCAAATGGCGCTCCTTCCCTTCCGAGCTCTGTCATGCGCCCAAACAGTGGTTCCCCCCCACATATCGGGTATCAGCATACTCAGGACAAATTGGACAACAAATTTTGGGGTCCAATTTATCCTGTTACCCTTGTGAAAATACAAAACTGGGGGCTAAAAAATCATTTTTGTGAAAAAAAAAAAGAATTTATTTTCACGGCTCTGCGTTATAAACTGTAGTGAAACACTTGGGGGTTCAAAGCTCTCAAAACACATCTAGATAAGTTCCTTAGGGGGTCTACTTTCCAAAATGGTGTCACTTGTGGTGGGTTTTAATGTTTAGGCACATCAGGGGCTCTGCAAACGCAACATGGCATCCCATCTTAATTCCAGTCAATTTTGCATTGAAAAGTAAAATAGCGCTCCTTCCCTTCCGAGCTCTGCTATGCGCCCAAACAGTGGTTTACCCCCACATATGGGGTATCGTCGTACTCAGGACAAATTGCACAACAATTTTTGGGGTCCAATTTCTTCTCTTACCCTTGGGAAAATAAAAAATTGGGGGCGAAAAGATCATTTTTGTGAAAAAATATGATTTTTTATTTTTACGGCTCTGCATTATAAACTTCTGTGAAGCACTTGTTGGGTCAAAGTGCTCACCACACATCTAGATAAGTTCCTTAGGGGGTCTACTTTCCAAAATGGTGTCACTTGTGGGGGGTTTCAATGTTTAGGCACATCAGGAGCTCTCCAAAAGCAACATGACGTCCCATCTCAATTCCAGTCAATTTTGCATTGAAAAGTCAAATGGCGCTCCTTCCCTTCCGAGCTCTGCCCTGCGCCCAAACAATGGTTTACACCCACATATGGGGTATCAGCGTACTCAGGACAAATTGCACAACAATTTTTGGGGTCCAATTTCTTCTCTTACCCTTGGGAAAATAAAAAATTGGGGGCGAAAAGATCATTTTTGTGAAAAAATATGATTTTTTATTTTTACGGCTCTGCATTATAAACTTCTGTGAAGCACTTGTTGGGTCAAAGTGCTCACCACACATCTAGATAAGTTCCTTAGGGGGTCTACTTTCCAAAATGGTGTCACTTGTGGGGGGTTTCAATGTTTAGGCACATCAGGGGCTCTCCAAATGCAACATGGCGTCCCATCTCAATTCCAGTCAATTTTGCATTGAAAAGTCAAATGGCGCTCCTTCCCTTCCGAGCTCTGCCCTGCGCCCAAACAATGGTTTACACCCACATATGGGGTATCAGCGTACTCAGGACAAATTGCACAACAATTTTTGGGGTCCAATTTCTTCTCTTACCCTTGGGAAAATAAAAAATTGGGGGCGAAAAGATCATTTTTGTGAAAAAATATGATTTTTTATTTTTACCGCTCTGCATTATAAACTTCTGTGAAGCACTTGTTGGGTCAAAGTGCTCACCACACATCTAGATAAGTTCCTTAGGGGGTCTACTTTCCAAAATGGTGTCACTTGTGGGGGGTTTCAATGTTTAGGCACATCAGGAGCTCTCCAAACGCAACATGACGTCCCATCTCAATTCCAGTCAATTTTGCATTGAAAAGTCAAATGGCGCTCCTTCCCTTCCGAGCTCTGCCCTGCGCCCAAACAATGGTTTACACCCACATATGGGGTATCAGCGTACTCAGGACAAATTGCACAACAATTTTTGGGGTCCAATTTCTTCTCTTACCCTTGGGAAAATAAAAAATTGGGGGCGAAAAGATCATTTTTGTGAAAAAATATGATTTTTTATTTTTACGGCTCTGCATTATAAACTTCTGTGAAGCACTTGTTGGGTCAAAGTGCTCACCACACATCTAGATAAGTTCCTTAGGGGGTCTACTTTCCAAAATGGTGTCACTTGTGGGGGGTTTCAATGTTTAGGCACATCAGGGGCTCTCCAAATGCAACATGGCGTCCCATCTCAATTCCAGTCAATTTTGCATTGAAAAGTCAAATGGCGCTCCTTCCCTTCCGAGTTCTGCCCTGCGCCCAAACAATGGTTTACACCCACATATGGGGTATCAGCGTACTCAGGACAAATTGCACAACAATTTTTGGGGTCCAATTTCTTCTCTTACCCTTGGGAAAATAAAAAATTGGGGGCAAAAAGATCATTTTTGTGAAAAAATATGATTTTTTATTTTTACCGCTCTGCATTATAAACTTCTGTGAAGCACTTGTTGGGTCAAAGTGCTCACCACACATCTAGATAAGTTCCTTAGGGGGTCTACTTTCCAAAATGGTGTCACTTGTGGGGGGTTTCAATGTTTAGGCACATCAGGGGCTCTCCAAATGCAACATGGCGTCCCATCTCAATTCCAGTCAATTTTGCATTGAAAAGTCAAATGGCGCTCCTTTCCTTCCGAGCTCTGCCATGCGCCCAAACAGTGGATTACCCACACATATGGGGTATCAGCATACTCAGGACAAATTGTACAACAAATTTTGGGGTCTATTTTCTCCTGTTACCCTTGGTAAAATAAAACAAATTGGATCTGAAATAAATTTTGTGTGAAAAAAAGTTAAATGTTCATTTTTATTTAAACATTCCAAAAATTCCTGTGAAACACCTGAAGGGTTAATAAACTTCTTGAAAGTGGTTTTGAGTACCTTGAGGGGTGCAGTTTTTAGAATGGTGTCACACTTGGGTATTTTCTATCATATAGACCCCTCAAAATGACTTCAAATGAGATGTGGTCCCTAAAAAAAAATGGTGTTGTGAAAATGAGAAATTGCTGGTCAACTTTTAACCCTTATAACTCCCTAACAAAAAAAAATTTTGGTTCCAAAATTGTGCTGATGTAAAGTAGACATGTGGGAAATGTTACTTATTAAGTATTTTGCGTGACATATGTCTGTGATTTAAGGGCATAAAAATTAAAAGTTGGAAAATTGCGAAATTTTCAAAATTTTCGCCAAATATTCGTTTTTTTCACAAATAAACGCAACTTATATCGAAGAAATTTTACCACTATCATGAAGTACAATATGTCACGAGAAAACAATGTCAGAATCGCCAAGATCCGTTGAAGCGTCCAAGAGTTATAACCTCATAAATGGACAGTGGTCAGAATTGTAAATATTGGCCCGGGCATTAACGTGCAAACCACCCTTGGGGGTGAAGGAATTAAATCACCAGGGGGGCACGAGATCTCGTACACTGATGAAAGTGACAAAATCCATTCTATTACAAGCAGAGACCAATCTGTCGTCACTGTCAGCTCTTCACATCAAGGGGTTGGAAAATCAAACTGCAGATTTTCTAAGCCGATCACAAGTCAAACAGGGAGAGTGGGAATTGAATCAGGCAGTCTTCAACCATATAGTACAATTGTGGGGTCTCCCAGAAATAGATTTATTTGAGAACAACCAAAACTGAAAGACTCGGGCCTTTTGCTCAATCGACCCGTGCGGGAACCCGGTGACCCTAGATGCCTTTTCAATTCCATGGAATTTTCGTCTTGCCTATGTGTTTCCCCCAATAGCGCTAATTCCTTTAGTGTTGAGAAAGATCAGGGAGAACGGAGCGAGAGTCATCATGATAGCTCCCTTTTGGCCAAAGAGAGCATGGTTTCCATGGCTAAGGATAATGTCTTCAACAGACCCTTGGGTCCTTCCAGAGATTCCGAAATGGCTGTATCAGGGGCCGGTAAATCGCCCGCAAGTAAGGAACTTGCATATTAAATATAGAAAAACTGACTGAACAGCCATCTAGTCTGAACTGGTGCATAACCAAAAAGTCTTACATAGCAAATAGATAATGGCTGCACTCAAGTTTATTGTGCTAAAGCAAGGAAATGTGCAATACATGAAATGTGAACAGCATAATGGCTTGTGAAATGTATGAAAAAACACATGAGATTTTTAGCACAAAATTTGGCCAAAAGTTGTGAGCCCATTCACCAAACGTCAAGGTAATCTCAGATCGAATGGGTAACTAACCTGTCTGCCTAGTGTGAACACTTACCTTTTTCTGACTTGAACGCCCCGCCCTTCACCATGCTGTGATTTTAATTACATCCAAACACAGTTGGTTCTAACCTCCTCTATAAATGCAGGCTTTACCATTTTATTAGCCATAGGTAAGTGTTCACACTAGGCAGACAGGTTAGTTACCCATTCGATCTGAGATTACCTTGACGTTTGGTGAATGGGCTCACAACTTTTGGCCAAATTTTGTGCTAAAAATCTCATGTGTTTTTTCATAAATTTCACAAGCCATTATGCTGTTCACATTTCATGTATTGCACATTTCCTTGCTTTAGCACAATAAACTTGAGTGCAGCCATTATCTATTTGCTATGTAAGACTTTTTGGTTATGCACCAGTTCAGACTAGATGGCTGTTCAGTCAGTTTTTCTATATTTACTATGTATTGCTTTTTCTGACTTGAACGCCCCGCCCTTCACTATGCTGTGATTTTAATTACATCCAAACACAGTTGGTTCTAACCTCCTCTATAAATGCAGGCTTTACCATTTTATTAGCCACTAGATGGCAGCCCGATTCTAAAGAATCGGGAGTCTAGAATCCATATATACTTTATTTATTCAAATGTAAGAATAATACAATTAATAAATAATAGTAAGAAAGAACAAAAAATGGCTGCACTCACCAGCTCATGACAATTCTTGACAGTACGGCACATTTCTGATTGGTCGCTCGCGGCAGGCGGCAACCAATCAGAAAAGTGCCGCGCACCACGAAGGCATATATCTTTGTCCACCCTGAGCGGGTGTAGGACGCTGGTGACGTCACTTATCTCCGGACATTATCTCCGGACAAAGCCACGGAAGTTGGCACAAATTGCAGGAAGTAGTATTCTAGGCAATTATATATTAGATGGGCATTTCCTGAAGGCAATACATGGTGCTTGAACAGCGCTACCAGCTTTACAGCAGCACTTTTCACACACGGGACTGGGGGGCGCGCTTACTTTTGCACCCGGGGCCGGGGGCGCGCTTACTTTTGCACCCGGGGGCGCACTTACTTTTGCACCCGGAGGCGCACTTACTTTTGCACCCGGGGGCGCACTTACTTTTGCACCCGGGGGCGCACTTACTTTTGCACCCGGGGGCGCACTTACTTTTGCACCCGGGGGCGCACTTACTTTTGCACCCGGGGGCGCACTTACTTTTGGGGCCGCACTTACTTTTGGTGGGCGGGGCTCCTCGGCCTCCAATTTGGTTGGTGGGGCCCCTCGTCCTCCGATTTGGTGGGTGGGGACCCTCGGCCTCCGATTTGGTGGGCGGGGACCGGCCTCTGATTTGGTGGGCGGGGACCCTCGGCCTCCGATTTGGTGGGCGGGGACCCTCGACCTCCGATTTGGTGGGCGGGGACCCTCGGCCTCCGATTTGGTGGGCGGGGACCCTCGGCCTCCGATTTGGTGGGCGGGGACCCTCGGCCTCCGATTTGGTCTGCGGGGACCCTCGGCCTCCGATTTGGTGGGCGGGGCCCCTCGGCCTCCGATTTGGTGGGCGGGGCCCCTCGGCCTCCGATGTGGTGGGCGGGGCCCCTCGGCCTCCGCTTTGGTGGGCAGGGCCGGGCCCCTCGGCCTCCGCTTTGGTGGGCGGGGCCGCTCGGCTTTCGATTTGTTTGGCGGGGCCCCTCGGCCTCCGATTTGGTTGGCGGGGCCCCTTATCCTCCGATTTGGTGGGCGGGGACTCTCGGCCTCCGATTTGGTGGGTGGGGACCCTCAGCCTCCGATTTGGTGGGCGGGGACTCTCGGCCTCCGATTTGGTGGGCGGGGACCCTCGGCCTCCGATTTGGTTGGCGGGGCCCCTCGGCCTCCGCTTTGGTGGGCGGGGCCAGGCCCCTCGGCCTCCGCTTTGGTGGGCGGGGCCGCTCGGCCTTCGATTTGGTGGGCGGGGCTCCTCGGCCTCCGATTTGGTTGGCGAAGCCCCTCGGCCTCCGATTTGGTTGGCGGGGCCCCTCGGCCTCCGATTTGGTGGGCGGGGACTCTCGACCTCCGATTTGGTGGGCGGGGACCCTCGGCCTCCGATTTGGTGGGCGGGGACCCTCGGCCTCCGATTTGGTGGGCAGGGACCCTCGGCCTCCGATTTGGTGGTCGGGGACCCTCGGCCTCCGCTTTGATGGGCGGGGCCCCTCGGCCTCCGATTTGGTGGGCAGGGTCCCTCTGCCTCCGATTTGGTGTGCGGGGACCCTCGGCCTCCGCTTTCGTGGGCGGGGCCCCTCGACCTTCGATTTGGTGGGCGGGGCTCCCCCGGCCTCCGATTTGGTTGATGGGGCCCCTCGGCCTCCGCTTTGGTGGGCGGGGACCCTCGGCCTCCGATTTGGTGGGCGGGGACCCTCGGCCTCCGATTTGGTGGGCAAGGACCCTCTGCCTCCGCTTTGGTGGGTGGGGCCCGTCGGCCTCCGATTTGGTGGGCGGGGCCCCTCGGCCTCCGATTTGGATGGTGTGGACCCTCGGCCTCCGATTTGGTGGGCGGGGACCCTCGGCCTCCGATTTGGTGGGCGGGGACCCTCGGCCTCCGATTTGGTGGGCGGGGACCCTCGGCCTCCGATGTGGTGGGCGGGGCCCCTCGGCCTCCGATTTGGTGGGCGGGGACCCTCGGCCTCTGATTTGGTGGGCGGGGCCCCTCGGCCTCCGATTTGGTGGGCGGGGCCCCTCGGCCTCCGATTTGATGGGCGGGGACCCTCGGCCTCCGATTTGGTTGATGGGGCCCCTCGGCCTCCAATTTGGTGGGCGGGGACCCTCGGCCTCCGATTTGGTGGGCGGGGACCCTCGGCCTCCGATTTGGTGGGCAAGGACCCTCTGCCTCCGCTTTGGTGGGTGGGGCCCGTCGGCCTCCGATTTGGTGGGCGGGGCCCCTCGGCCTCCGATTTGGATGGTGTGGACCCTCGGCCTCCGATTTGGTGGGCGGGGACCCTCGGCCTCCGATTTGGTGGGCAGGGACCCTCGGCCTCCGATTTGGTGGGCGGGGACCCTCGGCCTCCGATGTGGTGGGCGGGGCCCCTCGGCCTCCGATTTGGAGGGCGGGGACCCCCGGCCTCCGATTTGGTGGGCGGGGACCCTCGGCCTCCGATTTGGTGGGTGGGGACCCTCGGCCTCCGATTTGGTGGGCGGGGACCCTCGGCCTCCGATTTGGTGGGCGGGGCCCCTCGGTCTCCGATTTGATGGGCGGGGACCCTCGGCCTCCGATTTGGTGGGCGGGGACCCTCGGCCTCCGATTTGGTGGGCGGGGACCCTCGGCCTCCGATTTGGTGGGCGGGGACCCTCGGCCTCCGATTTGGTGGGCGGGGACCCTCGGCCTCCGATGTGGTGGTCGGGGCCCCTCGGCCTCCGCTTTGGTGGGCGGGGCCGTGCCCCTCGGCCTCCGCTTTGGTGGGCGGGGCCGCTCGGCCTTCGATTTGGTGGGCGGGGCTCCTTGGCCTCCGATTTGGTTGGCGGGGCCCCTCGGCCTCCGATTTGGTATGTGCTCTGCCTGGGGCCACTGTGCTCTGCCTGGGGCCCCATATGCTGCCTGGGGCCCCTGTGCTCTGCCTGGGGCCCCTGTGCTCTGCCTGGGGCCCCATGTTCTGCCTGGGGCCCCTGTGCTCTGCCTGGGGCCACTGTGCTCTGCCTGGGTGTAGGACACTGGTGACGTCACTTATCTCCGGACATTAGCTCCGGACATTAGCTCCGGACATTAGCTCCGGACAATAGCTCCAGACAATAGCTCCGGACAATAGCTCCGGACAATAGCTCCGGACAAAGCCACGGAAGTTGGCACAAATTGCAGGAAGTAGTATTCTAGGCAATTATATATTAGATAGGTAAGTGTTCACACTAGGTAGACAGGTTAGTTACCCATTCGATCTGAGAATACCTTGACGTTTGGTGAATGGGCTCACAACTTTTGGCCAAATTTTGTGCTAAAAATCTCATGTGTTTTTTCATAAATTTCACAAGCCATTATGCTGTTCACATTTCATGTATTGCACATTTCCTTGCTTTAGCACAATAAACTTGAGTGCAGCCATTATCTATTTGCTAGGAACTTGCATATGACGGCTTGGAATTTGAAAGGAAGCTTCTAATCAAGAGAGGGTTCTCTTCAAATCTAGTCTCCACTCTTCTGCTAAGTAGAAAACCATTGACTACTAGGGCGTATGGAAAGGTTTGGCTGAGATTTTTATCAGTATCAGGTGCCAGTTTATCTGAGGAAATCCCAATTCAGAAGTTACCAGAGTTCCTTCAGAGGGGGCTAGAAAAAGGCTTAGCAACAAGCACGCTTAAAGTCCCGATAGCAGCGCTGGGGGCCCTTTAAAACTTTGACTTGGGGGGAACCGCAGGGTTAAGAGATTAATTAAGGCCTCAACCAGATCTAGACCAGTGGTACACCATACTACACCTCCCTGGGATCTAAATCTAGTTCTCTCCGCACTAACCAAAGAACCTTTTGAGCCACTGTCCCAAGCCTCTTTAAAAATAATATCTCTCAAAACCTCCCTTCTTATGGCACTAACATCAGCACGGAGGACTAGCGACATGCAGGCCCTATCAGCATATCCACCTCTGACACGCATACTAGATCACAGAGTAATCCTTAAAACCGATCCATCCTACCTTCCTAAAATGGCATCACGTTTCCATAGATCTCAGGAGATCTCGTTACCCTCTTTCTGTCCAAATCCCAGAAATAGGAAAGAGGAACATCTACACACACTAGACGTTAAAAGATGTTTAGTCCAATATCTAGCGGCCACAAGGGACTATAGGAAGGATAGGTCTCTGTTTGTGTGTTTTCAGGGTCCAAACAAAGGGCATAAAGCATCGAAAGCCACACTTGCGAGATGGATAAGGGACGCCATCATCCTCTCGTATTCGTCAAGTAATGAAGCCATTCCTGAGGAAGTCAGAGCTCATTCAACCGGATGGGTGGCGACCTCCTGGGTAGAGAGAGCAGGAGCATCAATTGAACAGATATGTAGGGCGGCCACTTGGTCGTCTCCTTCCACATTCTTAAATGTCTACCAACTAGACCTGACTCCCTCTTCAGACCTCACCTTTGGCAGAAGGTTTCTAGAGGCAGTGGTCCCTCCCTAATGTACATCTATGAAATTCTCTCCGTGGTGCCGTCATGGGGGTAAGAGAATATTGTAGTTACTTACCTATAACGGTATTTCTCTGATCCCATGACGGCACCCGTACATTCCCTCCCCTCACGTGTGAGTGTGAACACTAGAGTTAGTCTTTGGGGTTTCCATCTAAATCTCTGAGTGACGTGACAGATGAAACCCCAGAAGGATCCATTCACTATAATGAGGCAGCAGATTTACTCTGGACTCCGTCTGGCCTCTGTTCAGTGGTGTCCTTTTGAGAAGTGCACAAAACTGTGGCCGATGGCACTTTTATGAAATCCTAAAAAGATGGACACCACCGGATCACAGGTCAGACGGCGTCCACAGTGCCTCCATCTGCCTCATTATAGGTACTCTTACATCGAGGGTTCTATCTGAATCACATATTTCAGAGATTTACACGGAAACCCCAGTGTAAGCGCTCAGTGCAAAGCACAGGATAAATGTGCTCTGAGCCTTACTGCGATCTTTGGAAGGCAGCATGAAAAAAATCAACAGCATGTGAAGAATTGGTTTTATTTATTTTTTACGCCGTTCCTTGTGTGGTAAAAGTGCATTGTCTACTATCTTATCAATAAAATTGGCTTGATCCTGATTAGGGGTATATACATTTTTCATTTTGAATAGCTGGTGTAAGGTTGCACTTACTGAGTGTATTGGGGGACACTCGCTTGGCACGGGATTAACATAGTCAGGCACGATTTTTCACACAAAACAGTCAATACGGTTTATTAAAGTATCATAAACCAGGTTTGCATAGTTCATATTATACATTTCATGAAACACAACAGGCACCAACTGGTGATATCAACTTGCAGCTTTGTCTTAAACGCTTCATTTACGGCTTTGACTTACGGACACTAAACATGCTGGACCTCTCACTTTGCCCAGTTACCATGGGTGTCCGTACGCCGTACAGTTCACCAATGTCCCAAGTCACATACAGCGCATATGACACTGGGTCGCGGTCTCTAAACACGCCGAACCTCACTCCGTTCAGTTGCCGTGGGAGACCACACAGTTCATAGACTCTCACAAGCACGAACAGTCAATGGTAACTTAAGGGAGCTCCTGCTCCACCAGCTGACTCCACGTCAGTCCTCTCTCCTGGGGAAACTGCCTTTACGGGGTTCACCAACTTGCCTGGCCGGCACACAACAGTCAGTCCAGAGCCACCAAAGGACGATAGCTTCCCCAACACAGACCATCCAGAATCATAGTCTTACGGTGTGCTATTCAGGACGTCCATCCCACATGGGACCGTCGAACACACTAGCATCTGCTCCTCAGGACTCCTACTCCCAGGAAATCCAACACCTGAACCGCACATGTGACCTGTCCGGGTGCTATTCAGGACCTAATCCAACACCCCAGGCATATGACCTGTCCAGGTGCTATTCAGGATGTCAGTCCAACACCCCAGGCCACCAGGTCTGAAGCCCCACCATGTGCTCTTCAGGACTCCTACTCCCAGGAAATCCAACACAGGCTTCCAGGACCTTGCACCATTAGCATGTGCTCTTCAGGACTCCTACTCCCAGGAAATCCAACACATACTTCCAGGACCTTCACCACTCAGGTCCAAACACTGGAACCACACAGGAACAAGTGACCCACACCCTGGTCACATTATATACCATTAACCACTCCCCTGGGTGGGAGTGTGGATGTGTGGCTAGTTTGTCCCGCCCATCTCACATCACTAGCCCAGTAAGTCCCCCTTACAACTACACCATACATATACACACTCTTGAGGGACTACAGGTCCCAGAACAACAACATTGCATCAGACTTACCACGCAGACTCCCTCTGCGACACATATCGGCCACTCACAATTCTGCCAATCACTGTTTCACCACCATTATAACAACAGATATGCCTCCATGCACATCCCAAGGAGCACACACAGCGCCCCCTAGCTGCCACAGTGGTCACAGCATCACACTGGCCACTGATAACGGACACTAAGATAATATACCTTGCTTCCCTATCTACTACACAGTTGATGACTTGATGCGTTAATGATTTATTAATCGCTATAGCAACTCCTTTTGAGCGAGATTCAGGGTTTTGAGCAAAATGCCAAAATGTGTAATATTAGTGTCTAATTGTAGGAGCATGGTTCGTCCTAAAGTGTGTCTCCTGGAAACATACAATATGTACCTTTCTCTTATGAAAATGGTGAATTATTTGCCCTAGTTTTTCAGGCGTGTTGAATCCTTTCACATTCAGAGAAGCGATATTTAGGTCGGCCATTCATAACCAATATTAGGTTCTTCATCTATAGATATCATGTAAGATGGCTGAGCTGCCTGGTCCTCATGGTCAAAGAGATAAAGTACGGGAAAGGTTAGGGAAGAAAAAATCTTAACAAAAGAAATAACAAACACGAGGAAAAGTCTCTGCAAAAAAGACTATATAGGAAACAGTCCAAACCGGGAGTGTGCGAGCCCGCATTGGGCACGTCAGAGGCTCCCACCCTAAATGGGGGTTACAAAAGCTAAACATCATAGATAGCTACTCCTTAAGTCATTTGCTACAAAAAAAGTGATGATAATAATAATAGCAATCGATGATTTAAACCTAATGGCTATAAACATGGTATGGGCTCCATACGTCCAATTAAAACCTCCAAGGTCCAAAGGTTCCTTGGAAATGAAAAGAAAAGGGGGTATTATAACTTATATACAGCATTTGCTGTATCACCTGTATAATTTATAGACTACTGTATATACATTATATAGGTAATTGTTGTGATTCGGTTATTTGGCTCCCCCAGTGGTCGCTTGTGGTACTGGTGTCTTGTGAGCTTTTCACCTGTTTCTATCAGGATGTGGGAGTTTCCTATTTAGCCTGGTTCCTCAGTCATTCCAATGCCGGCCATCAATGTAACCAGAGTCTTTCTGTTGCATGTACCTGCTCCCAGTCTGCTGACCAGCTAAGTTGGACATTTCTGTCCTTAGTCTATTTTTGTATGTTTTGTCCAGTTTGCAGTTATGTGATTCTCTGCAGCTGGAAGCTCTTGTGGGCTGAAATTACCACTCCGGTGTCATGAGTTGGCACATGAGTTTAAGGTAATTTCAGGATGGTTTTTGATAGGGTTTTGTAGCTGACTGCGAAGTCCACTATTGTATCCTTCTGCTATCTAGTTAGTGGGCCTCGCTGTGCTAAATCTGTTTTCATACTACGTTTGTCTTTTCACCTTAACTCACCGTTATTATATGTGGGGGGCTACTATCTCCTGTGGGGAATTTTCCTCTGGAGGCAAGCCAGGACTGTGTTTCATCTATTAGGGGTAGTTAGTCCTCCGGCTGGTGCGAGACGTCTAGCGAAAACGTAGGCACGTTCCCTGGCTACTATTAGTTGTGTGTATAGGTTTAGCATCGCGGTCAGCTCTAGTTTCCATCACCCGAGAGCTTGTCCGTTTCTCTATGTTTCTGATGTTCCCCTGCCATTGGGAACCATAACAGGTAATACAGCTGTGTATAGTCTCAGTATACACATACACGCTGTGTGTGTGTGTGGATATAGATATATATTGCGACTATACACAGCATTATCACCTTATATAACGTGTATACAGTAGTCTATACAATATAAAGGTGAACTGCAAATGCTGTATACACATTATATTGGCAAAATTTTTATATATATGTTTTGCCTATATAATGTGTTTACAGCATTTGCAATATCACATACAATATAAAGGTGACACTACAACTATACACAGCAGTCGCAGTATCAACTATATATTGTATATACAGTAGTTTCAATGTGACATATATTCAGCAGTCGCGGTGCCTCCTATGTCATCCTATGTACATCAGCCTCAGTGTCTACTATATGATATATAATGCTGTCTTAATTATATTGTAGAGTTGTGTGTGTATATATACTATATAGTGTAGAGATGTTTATATAGTATGGCCCTGTGCATATAGTGTGGTATTCACACTATATATACACTGCCACATCTCTACACTGTATAGTATATACACCGCTCTATATTCCTTACCACGGTATATAATATGGAGCTGTGTATATACCGTAATTGATTCTAGCATATATTGTGGAGCTGTGTATTCTTCTGTCCTGTATAAATGGTTTAATTCTCAGTATCTATTCTTATATGTGTGTGTGTGTGTGTGTGTGTGTGTGTGTGTGTGTGTGTGTGTGTGTGTGTGTGTGTGTGTGTGTGTGTGTATATATATATATTGTGATACAGTGACTGGCATCATTGTGATGGGCCAGTATGTGTTGTAGTTCCACAAGTGTTTGTTTTGTTATAAGGGGGGCTTACAGGGTTAGTTGGAGAGCTGGGCGGGACTGACTAACCACACACCTCCCACCTATGGGGGTGGTTACAGGTACATAATGTGACCAGGGTTTTGGTCACATGGTCAGAGTGTAGGACCTGAATGGTCAGCGTGTGAGGTCCTGGATGGCTTGTGTGTTGTAATGTCCTGGAGTGGACTGGATTCCTGGAAGCACATGGTGAGGCCATGGACTGAAGGGCTGTGTGTTGGAAGTTCCTGGGATTGGTCTTCCTGAATAGCACATGGAGAGGTCGCATGTGCAGAGTCTGTGACGGCACTGCATTGGGGAAGCTACTGTCCTTCTGTGGGTCTGAGACTGTTGGGTGGCCTGGTGAGCAAGGCATCATCCGGGACGGTGATCCCAATTAGGCAGCTTCCCTGGGAACAAGGACTGACAAGGAGTCAGCGTGCAAAGCCGGAACTCCAGGAAGCTAACTCCAGAAAGGGGGTTATAATATGGGCAGAGAAGTATCTACCATTGGAACAGACTGTTGATGGTGATTGTGTTGCATTGATGTATATAATGAACTGTTTGTGGTGCAGTTTATGAGTCTAAATAAACTACATAGACTGTTTATCTGAGAAAAACATTACTGTGGGCTTTAATCTCGTTGTCAAGCGAGTGTCCCCCAACGCACTCAGGGAGCACTATCTCAATATATCTATAATATAACGCTGGGAGCGTCACTCTGTCCGAAGCCTCTATAGACTGCGCAAGCGCCGGCGCAGTCTGGACCCCACAGAGTGACGCTCCCAGGAGATCGCGGTATGCGTAAGCACTGAACGCACACCGCGATCTCCAACGGAGAAGCAGGGACGAGCCAGGAGGCGGAGGGTGAGTATATTTACCTGTCCCGTTCCACTGCTGCGCGCTGCTCCATCCTCCACCTGCGACGTTCAGTTCAGAGGGCGCGATGACGCGCTTAATGCGCGCCGCCCTCTGACTGAACAGTCACAGGGAGAGGACCCCGGAAGACAGAGAGGCGCGCATCAGTGGAACGGGGGACAGGTAAATATAGCAAGTGCCGAGGGCCTGAGCTAGCGGCGACTCCGGCACCTGACCCCTACAGCGCGCCGGTGTCCCCGCCTGCTCAGGCCCCCAGCACTCGGCGCCCAGCATAGCCGCCCGCACTCTCAGCACCACCCCGCACAGCCGCCCGCACTCACCACCGCCACGCACAACAGCCCGCACTCTCAGCACCACCACGCACTCTCAGCACCACCACGCACAGCCGCCCGCACTCACCACCGCCACGCACAGCAGCCCGCACTCACCACCGCCACGCACAGCCGCCCGCACTCTCAGCACCACCACGCACATCCGCCCACACTCACCACTGCCACGCACAGCCGCCCGCACTCACCACCGCCACGCACAGCCGCCCGCACTCACCACCGCCACGCACAGCCGCCCGCACTCACTACCGCCACGCACAGCCGCCCGCACTCTCAGCACCACCACGCACAGCCGCCCGCACTCACCACCGCCATGCACAGCCGCCCGCACTCTCAGCACCACCATGCACAGCCGCCCGCACTCACCACCACCACGCACAGCCGCCCGCACTCACCACCGCCACGCACAGCCGCCCGCACTCACCACCGCCACGCACAGCCGCCCGCACTCAGCACAGCCGCCCGAACTCAGCACAGCCGCCCGCACTCAGCACAGGCACGCACAGCCTCCCGCACTCAGCACAGCCGCTGGCACTCAGCACAGCCGCTGGCACTCAGCACAGCCGCCGGCACTCAGCACAGCCACGCACAGCCACCCGCACTCGCCACCACCACGCACAGCCGCCCGCACTCACCACCGCCACGCACAGCCGCCCGCACTCTCAGCACCACCACGCACAGCCGCCCGCACTCACCACCGCCACGCACAGCCGCCCGCACTCAGCACAGCCGCCCGCACTCAGCACAGCCGCCCGCACTCAGCACAGCTGCCCGCACTCAGCACAGCCACGCACAGCCTCCCGCACTCAGCACAGCTGCCGGCACTCAGCACAGCCGCCAGCACTCAGCACAGCCGCTGGCACTCAGCACAGCCACGCACAGCCGCCCGCACTCACCACTGCCACGCACAGCCGCCCGCACTCACCACCACCACGCACAGCCGCCCGCACTCTCAGCACCACCACGCACAGCCGCCCGCACTCACCACCGCCACGCACAGCCGCCCGCACTCACCACCGCCACGCACAACAGCCCGCACTCTCAGCACCACCACGCACTCTCAGCACCACCACGCACAGCCGCCCGCACTCACCACCGCCACGCACAGCAGCCCGCACTCACCACCGCCACGCACAGCCGCCCGCACTCTCAGCACCACCACGCACATCCGCCCACACTCACCACCGCCACACACAGCCGCCCGCACTCACCACCGCCACGCACAGCCGCCCGCACTTACCACCGCCACGCACAGCCGCCCGCACTCACTACCGCCACGCACAGCCGCCCGCACTCTCAGCACCACCACGCACAGCCGCCCGCACTCACCAACGCCATGCACAGCCGCCCGCACTCTCAGCACCACCATGCACAGCCGCCCGCACTCACCACCGCCACGCACAGCCGCCCGCACTCACCACCGCCACGCACAGCCACCCGCACTCACCACCACCACGCACAGCCGCCCGCACTCAGCACAGCCGCCCGAACTCAGCACAGCCGCCCGCACTCAGCACAGCCACGCACAGCCTCCCGCACTCAGCACAGCCGCTGGCACTCAGCACAGCCGCCGGCACTCAGCACAGCCACCCGCACTCGCCACCGCCACGCATAGCCGCCCGCACTCTCAGCACCACCACGCACAGCCACCCGCACTCACCACCGCCACGCACAGCCGCCCGCACTCAGCACAGCCGCCCGCACTCAGCACAGCCGCCCGCACTCAGCACAGCCACGCACAGCCTCCCGCACTCAGCACAGCCGCCAGCACTCAGCACAGCCGCCCGCACTCACCACCGCCACGCACAGCCGCCCGCACTCACCACCGCCACGCACAGCCGCCCGCACTCACCACCGCCACGCACAGCCGCCCGCACTCTCAGCACCACCACGCACAGCCGCCCGCACTCACCACCGCCACGCACAGCCGCCCGCACTCACTACCGCCACGCACAGCCGCCCGCACTCACCACTGCCACGCACAGCCGCCCGCACTCACCACCGCCACGCACAGCCGCCCGCACTCACCACCGCCACGCACAGCCGCCCGCACTCACCACCGCCACGCACAGCCGCCCGCACTCTCAGCACCACCACGCACATCCGCCCGCACTCACCACCGCCACGCACAGCCGCCCGCACTCACCACCGCCACGCACAGCCGCCCGCACTCACCACCGCCACGCACAGCCGCCCGCACTCACCACCGCCACGCACAGCCGCCCGCACTCTCAGCACCACCACGCACAGCCGCCTGCACTCACCACCGCCACGCACAGCCGCCCGCACTCAGCACAGCCGCCCGCACTCAGCACAGCCGCCCGCACTCAGCACAGCCACGCACAGCCTCCCGCACCCACCACCGCCATGCACAGCCGCCCGCACTCACCACCGCCACGGACAGCCGCCCGCACTCTTAGCACCACCACGCACAGCCGTCCGCACTCACCACCGCCACGCACAGCCGCCCGCACTCACCACCGCCACGCACAGCCGCCTGCACTCAGCACAGCCGCCCGCACTCAGCACAGCCGCCTGCACTCAGCACAGCCGCCCGCACTCAGCACAGCCGCCCGCACTCAGCACAGCCGCCCGCACTCAGCACAGCCACGCACAGCCTCCCGCACTCAGCACAGCCGCCGGCACTCAGCACAGCCGCCGGCACTCAGCACAGCCACGCACAGCCGCCGGCACTCAGCACAGCCACGCACAGCCGCCCGCACTCAGAACCGCCACGCACAGCCGCCCGCACTCTGCACCGCCACGCACAGCCGCCCGCACTCTCAGCACCACCAAGCACAGCCGCCCGCACTCACCACCGCCACGCACAGCCGCCCGCACTCACCACCGCCACGCACAGCCGCCCGCACTCACCACCGCCACGCATAGCCGCCCACACTCACCACCGCCACGCACAGCCGCCCGCACTCTCACCACCACCACGCTCAGCCGCCCGCACTCACCACCGCCACGCACAGCCGCCCGCACTCACCACGCACATCCGCCCGCACTCTCAGCACCACCACGCACATCCGCCCGCACTCACCACTGCCACCCACAGCCGCCCGCACTCAACACCGCCACGCACAGGCGCCCGCACTCACCACCACCACGCACAGCCGCCCGCACTCACCACCGCCACGCACAGCCGCCCGCACTCACCATCGCCACGCATAGCCGCCCACACTCACCACCGCCACGCACAGCCGCCCGCACTCTCAGCACCACCACGCACAGCCGCCCGCACTCACCACCGCCACGCACAGCCGCCCGCACTCACCACCGCCACGCACATCCGCCCGCACAGCACAGCCGCCCGCACTCAGCATAGCCGCCGGCACTCAGCACAGCCGCCCGCACTCACCACCACCACGCACAGCCGCCCGCACTCACCACCGCCATGCACAGCCGCCCGCACTCACCACCGCCACGCACAGCCGCCCGCACTCACCACCGCCACGCACAGCCGCCCGCACTCACCACCGCCACGCACAGCCGCCTGCACTCACCACCGCCACGCACAGCCGCCCGCACTCACCACCGCCACGCACAGCCGCCCGGACTCACCACCGCCACGCACAGCCGCCCGCACTCACCACCGCCACGCACAGCCGCCCGCACTCTCAGCACCACCACGCACAGCCGCCCGCACTCACCACCGCCACACACAGCCGCTCGCAATCACCACCGCCACGCACATCCGCCCGCACAGCACAGCCGCCGGCACTCAGCACAGCCGCCGGCACTCAGCACAGCCGCCGGCACTCAGCACAGCCGCCGGCACTCAGCACAGCCGCCCGCACTCACCACCACCACGCACAGCCGCCCGCACTCTCAGCACCACCACGCACAGCCGCCCGCACTCACCACCGCCACACACAGCCGCTCGCAATCACCACCGCCACGCACATCCGCCCGCACAGCACAGCCGCCGGCACTCAGCACAGCCGCCCGCACTCAGCACAGCCGCCGGCACTCAGCACAGCCGCCCGCACTCACCACCACCACGCACAGCCGCCCGCACTCACCACCGCCATGCACAGCCGCCCGCACTCACCACCGCCACGCACAGCCGCCCGCACTCACCACCGCCACGCACAGCCGCCCGCACTCACCACCGCCACTCACAGCCGCCCGCACTCACCACCGCCACGCACAGCCGCCCGCACTCACCACCGCCACGCACAGCCGCCCGCACTCACCACCGCCACGCACAGCCGCCCGCACTGTCAGCACCACCACGCACATCCGCCCGCACTCACCACTGCCACCCACAGCCGCCCGCACTCAACACCGCCACGCACAGGCGCCCGCACTCACCACCACCACGCACAGCCGCCCGCACTCACCACCGCCACGCACAGCCGTCCGCACTCACCATCGCCACGCATAGCCGCCCACACTCACCACCGCCACGCACAGCCGCCCGCACTCTCAGCACCACCACGCACAGCCGCCCGCACTCACCACCGCCACGCACAGCCGCCCGCACTCACCACCGCCACGCACATCCGCCCGCACAGCACAGCCGCCCGTACTCAGCACAGCCGCCGGCACTCAGCACAGCCGCCCGCACTCACCACCACCACGCACAGCCGCCCGCACTCACCACCGCCATGCACAGCCGCCCGCACTCACCACCGCCACGCACAGCCGCCCGCACTCACCACCGCCACGCACAGCCGCCCGCACTCACCACCGCCACACACAGCCGCCCGCACTCACCACCGCCACGCACAGCCGCCCGCACTCACCACCGCCACGCACAGCCGCCCGGACTCACCACCGCCACGCACAGCCGCCCGCACTCACCACCGCCACGCACAGCCGCCCGCACTCTCAGCACCACCACGCACAGCCGCCCGCACTCACCACCGCCACACAGCCGCTCGCAATCACCACCGCCACGCACATCCGCCCGCACAGCACAGCCGCCGGCACTCAGCACAGCCGCCGGCACTCAGCACAGCCGCCGGCACTCAGCACAGCCGCCGGCACTCAGCACAGCCGCCGGCACTCACCACCACCACGCACAGCCGCCCGCACTCACCACCGCCACGCACAGCCGCCCGCACTCTCAGCACCACCACGCACAGCCGCCCGCACTCACCACCGCCACACACAGCCGCTCGCAATCACCACCGCCACGCACATCCGCCCGCACAGCACAGCCGCCGGCACTCAGCACAGCCGCCGGCACTCAGCACAGCCGCCGGCACTCAGCACAGCCGCCCGCACTCACCACCACCACGCACAGTCGCCCGCACTCACCACCGCCATGCACAGCCGCCCGCACTCACCACCGCCACGCACAGCCGCCCGCACTCACCACCGCCACGCACAGCCGCCCGCACTCACCACCGCCACGCACAGCCGCCCGCACTGTCAGCACCACCACGCACATCCGCCCGCACTCACCACCGCCACGCACAGCCGCCCGCACTCACCACCGCCACGCATAGCCGCCCGCACTCACCACCGCCACGCACAGCCGCCCGCACTCTCAGCACCACCACGCACAGCCGCCCGCACTCACCACCGCCACACACAGCCGCTCGCAATCACCACCGCCACGCACATCCGCCCGCACAGCACAGCCGCCGGCACTCAGCACAGCCGCCGGCACTCAGCACAGCCGCCGGCACTCAGCACAGCCACGCACAGCCGCCCGCACTCAGCACAGCCATGCACAGCCGCCCGCACTCAGCACCGCCACGCACAGCCGCCCGCACTCAGCACAGCCGCCCGCACTCAGCACAGCCACGCACAGCCGCCCGCACTCAGCACAGCCGCCAGCACTCAGCGCAGCCGCACTCGGGCAGTAGAGCCGGAGAGAGAAAGATGAGAGCAACATATGGCAGAATGGAAACAGGAACAGGCAGAATGGGTGCAGCACATTACAACAGAATGGGGGCACAGGATGGGAGCAGCACATGACAGAATGGGGGCGCAGGATGGGAGCACCACATGACAGAATGGGGGCGCAGGATGGGAGCAGCACATGACAGAATGGGGGCGCAGGATGGGAGCAGCACATGACAGAATGATTGCGCACGATGGCAGCAGCACATGACAGAATGGGGGCGCACACATGACAGGATGGGGGTGCAGGATGGGAGCACGTGACAGAATGCGAGCAGCACATGACAGGATGGGGGCACAGGATGGGAGCAGCACATGACAGAATGGGGGCGCACACACATGACAGGATGGGGGTGTAGGATGGAGCAGCATATCACAGGATGGGGGCGCAGGATGGGAGCACATGACAGGATGGAGACGCAGGATGGAGCAGCACATAATAGGATGGGGGAGCAGGATGGGAGCACATGACAGGATGGGGATGCAGGATGGAGCACCACATGACAGGATGGGGGCGCACACACATGACAGGATGGGGGTGTAGGATTTAGCAGCATATCACAGGATGGGGGCGCTGGATGGGAGCACATGACAGGATGGGGATGCAGGATGGAGCAGCACATGATAGGATGGGGGCGCAGGATGGAGCAGCCCATGACAGGATGGGGGCGCAGGATGGAGCAGGACTCACCACCGCCACGCACAGCCGCCCGCACTCACCACCGCCATGAACAGCCGCCCGAACTCACCACCGCCGCCCGCACTCTCAGCACCACAACGCACAGCCGCCCGCACTCACCACAGCCACGCACAGCCGCCCGCACTCACCACCGCCACGCACAGCCGCCCGCACTCACCACCGCCACGCACAGCCGCCCGCACTCACCACCGCCACGCACAGCCGCCCGCACTCACCACCGCCACGCACAGCCGCTCGCACTCAGCACAGCCTCCCGCACTCAGCACAGCCGCCGGCACTCAGCACAGCCGCCGGCACTCAGCACAGCCGCCGGCACTCAGCACAGCCGCCGGCACTCAGCACAGCCACGCACAGCCGCCCGCACTCAGCACCGCCACGCACAGCCACCCGCACTCAGCACCGCCACGCACAGCCGCCCGCACTCAGCACCGCCACGCACAGCCGCCCGCACTCTCAGCACCACCACGCACAGCCGCCCGCACTCACCACCGCCACGCACAGCCGCCCGCACTCACCACCGCCACGCACAGCCGCCCGTACTCACCACCGCCACGCACAGCCGCCCGCACTCAGCACAGCCGCCGGCACTCAGCACAGCCGCCGTCACTCAGCACAGCCACGCACAGCCGCCGGCACTCAGCACAGCCACACACAGCCGCCGGCACTCAGCACAGCCACGCACAGCCGCCCGCACTCAGCACCGCCACGCACAGCCGCCCGCACTCAGCACCGCCACGCACAGCCGCCCGCACTCAGCACCGCCACGCACAGCCGCCCGCACTCAGCACAGCCGCCGGCACTCAGCACAGCCGCCGGCACTCAGCACAGCCCCGCACAGCCGCCCGCACTCAGCACAGCCCCGCACAGCCGCCCGCACTCAGCACAGCCACGCACAGCCGCCCGCACTCAGCACAGCGGCCCGCACTCAGCACAGCCGCACTCGGGCAGTAGAGCCGGAGAGAGAAAGATGAGAGCAACATATGGCAGAATGGAAACAGGAACAGGCAGAATGGGTGCAGCACATTACAACAGAATGGGGGCACAGGATGGGAGCAGCACATGACAGAATGGGGGCGCAGGATGGGAGCACCACATGACAGAATGGGGGCGCAGGATGGGAGCACCACATGACAGAATGGGGGCGCAGGATGGGAGCAGCACATGACAGAATGGGGGCGCAGGATGGGAGCAGCACATGACAGAATGATTGCGCACGATGGCAGCAGCACATGACAGAATGGGGGCGCACACATGACAGGATGGGGTGCAGGATGGGAGCACATGACAGAATGGGAGCAGCACATGACAGGATGGGGGCACAGGATGGGAGCAGCACATGACAGAATGGAGGCGCACACACATGACAGGATGGGGGTGTAGGATGGAGCAGCATATCACAGGATGGGGGCGCAGGATGGGAGCACATGACAGGATGGAGACGCAGGATGGAGCAGCACATAATAGGATGGGGGAGCAGGATGGGAGCACATGACAGGATGGGGATGCAGGATGGAGCACCACATGACAGGATGGGGGCGCACACACATGACAGGATGGGGGTGTAGGATGGAGCAGCATATCACAGGATGGGGGCGCAGGATGGGAGCACATGACAGGATGGGGATGCAGGATGGAGCAGCACATGATAGGATGGGGGCGCAGGATGGAGCAGCCCATGACAGGATGGGGGCGCAGGATGGAGCAGCACTCACCACCGCCACGCACAGCCGCCCGCACTCACCACCGCCATGAACAGCCGCCCGAACTCACCACCGCCACGCACAGCCGCCCGCACTCTCAGCACCACCAACACAGCCACCCGCACTCACCACCGCCACGCACAGCCGCCCGCTCTCTCAGCACCACCACGCACAGCCGCCCGCACTCACTACCGCCACGCACAGCCGCCCGCTCTCTCAGCACCACCACGCACAGCCGCCCGCACTCACCACCGCCACGCACAGCCGCCGGACTCAGCACAGCCGCCCGCACTCAGCACAGCCGCCCGCACTCAGCACAGCCGCCGACACTCAGCACAGCCACGCACAGCCGCCGGCACTCAGCACCGCCACGCACAGCCGCCCGCACTCAGCACTACCACGCACAGCCGCCCGCACTCTCAGCACCACCACGCACAGCCGCCCGCACTCACTACCGCCACGCACAGCCGCCCGCTCTCTCAGCACCACCACGCACAGCCGCCCGCACTCACCACCGCCACGCACAGCCGCCCGCACTCACCACCGCCACGCACAGCCGCCGGACTCAGCACAGCCGCCCGCACTCAGCACAGCCGCCCGCACTCAGCACAGCCGCCCGCACTCAGCACAGCCGCCGACACTCAGCACAGCCACGCACAGCCGCCGGCACTCAGCACCGTGTTGTGAATTTGGATTCTGGGCTCCCCCGGTGGCTACTGGTGGAATTGAACTTGTGACATCATCTTCCCTGTTCACCTGTTCTGATTAGATCTGGGTGTCGCTATATAACCTGGCTTCTCTGTTAGATGCTTGCCGGTCAACAATGTTATCAGAAGCCTCTCTGTGCTTGTTCCTGCTCCCAGACATCTACTAGATAAGTTGGACATTCGTCCATGTTTTGTTTTTGTATTTTGGTTCCAGTTCACAGCTGCAGTTTCGTTACTGTGTCTGGAAAGCTCTTGTTGATCAGGAATTGCCACTCTGGTATTATGAGTTAATGCCAGAGTCCTAAAGTAATTTCTGGATGTGTTTTGTTAGGGTTTTCTACTGACCATGAAAGTATGCTTTCTGTCTTCTGCTATCTAGAAAGCGGACCTCAAATTTGCTAAAACTATTTTCCTGCTGCGTTTGTTGTTTCATCTCATATCACCGCCAATATATGTGGGGGGCTTCTGTCTCCTTTTTTTTTGGGCATTTCTCTAGAGGTGAGTCAGGTCTTATATTTCCCTCTGCTAGCATTATTTAGTTCTCCGGCCGGCGCTGGGCATATAGGGATAAAAAGTAGGACATGCTACCTGGCTACTTCTAGATGATGCGGTAGGTTTAGTTCATGGTCAGTATAGTTACATCTTCCAAGAGCTTGTTCCTATAGAGGCTTATGCTAGTTCTCTGGCCATGGAGATCATGACAGTTTGACCGGCCCACTAAAGGGTTAAAATCCTTGGCTGAGAAAGGAGAGAAATAAGAAGTCTGCTGAGAGTTTTTTTTTTTTTTTTCTGTGCTCTTAATTGGATCACTTGCCAGTCTGTCTATGCTGCAGTCTTTCTTTTTTTTCTCTCTCCTTATAATCTTTGAATGGCTTTGTGTTCACCTGTTAATAATGGATCTTCAGAGTGTAACTGCAGGTTTGAATAATCTCACCACGAAAGTACAAAATTTGCAAGATTTTATTATTCATGCTCCGGTATCTGAGCCGAGAATTCCTTTGCCGGAATTCTTCTCAGGGAATAGATCTAGCTTTCAGAATTTTAGAAATAATTGTAAGCTATTTTTGTCCCTGAAATCTCGTTCTGCTGGAGACCCTGCACAGCAGGTTGGGATTGTGATTTCCTTGCTCCGCGGCGACCCTCAAGACTGGGCTTTTGCATTGGCACCAGGGGATCCTGCGTTGCGCAATGTGGATGCGTTTTTTTTGGCCTTGGGCTTGCTGTATGAGGAACCTCATTTGGAACTTCAGGCAGAAAAAACTTTGATGTCCCTATCGCAGGGGCAAGATGAAGCTGAAATTTACTGCCAAAGATTCCGTAAATGGTCTGTGCTTACTCAGTGGAATGAGTGTGCCTTGGCGGCTACTTTCAGAGAGGGTCTCTCTGATGCCATTAAGGATGTTATGGTGGGGTTCCCTGTGCCTGCGGGTCTGAATGAGTCCATGACAATGGCCATTCAGATCGATAGGCGTCTGCGGGAGCGCAAACCAGTGCACCATCTGGCGGTGTCCACTGAGAAGACGCCAGAAAGCATGCAGTGTGATAGAATTCTGTCCAGAAGCGAGCGGCAGAATTTTAGACGGAAAAATGGGTTGTGTTTCTATTGTGGGGATTCTACTCATGTTATATCAGCATGCTCTAAACGTACTAAAAAGCTTGATAAATCTGTTTCCATTGGCACTTTACAGTCTAAATTTATTTTGTCTGTGACCCTGATTTGCTCTTTGTCATCTATTACTACTGACGCCTATATCGACTCTGGCGCCGCTTTGAGTCTTATGGATTGGTCCTTTGCCAATCGTTGTGGGTATGATTTAGAGCCTTTGGAAACTCTTATTCCTCTGAAGGGGATTGACTCCACCCCATTGGCTAATAATAAACCACAATACTGGACACAAGTGACTATGTGTATTAATCCGGATCACCAGGAGACTATTCGTTTTCTAGTGCTGTATAATCTACATGAGGATTTGGTGCTGGGATTGCCATGGCTGCAGTCTCACAACCCAGTCCTTGACTGGAGAGCTATGTCTGTGTTGAGCTGGGGATGTAAGGGGACTCATGGGGACGTACCTTTGGTGTCCATTTCATCATCTATCCCCTCTGAAATCCCTGAGTTCCTGTCTGACTATCGTGACGTCTTTGAAGAACCCAAGCTTGGTTCACTACCTCCGCACCGTGAGTGCGATTGTGCTATAGATTTAATTCCGGGTAGTAAATACCCAAAGGGTTGTTTATTTAATCTGTCTGTGCCTGAACATGCTGCTATGCGAGAATATATAAAGGAGTCCTTGGAAAAGGGACATATTCGTCCATCGTCATCTCCCTTAGGAGCCGGTTTTTTCTTTGTGTCAAAAAAAGACGGCTCTTTGAGACCATGTATTGATTATCGGCTTTTGAATAAAATCACGGTTAAATATCAATACCCATTGCCGTTGCTGACTGATTTGTTTGCTCGCATAAAGGGGGCCAAGTGGTTCTCTAAGATTGATCTCCGTGGGGCGTATAATTTGGTGCGGATCAGGCAGGGGGATGAGTGGAAAACCGCATTTAATACGCCCGAGGGCCACTTTGAGTATTTGGTGATGCCTTTTGGTCTTTCTAATGCCCCTTCAGTCTTCCAGTCCTTTATGCATGATATTTTCCGCGATTTTTTGGATAAATTTATGATAGTGTATCTGGATGATATTCTGATTTTTTCGGATGACTGGGACTCTCATGTCCGGCAAGTTAAGAGGGTTTTTCAGGTTTTGCGGTCTAATTCTCTGTGTGTCAAGGGTTCTAAGTGCGTTTTTGGGGTTCAGAGAATTTCCTTTTTGGGATATATTTTTTCTCCCTCTTCCATTGAGATGGATCCTGTCAAGGTTCAAGCTATTTGTGATTGGACGCAGCCCTCTTCTCTTAAAAGTCTTCAGAAATTTTTGGGCTTTGCCAACTTTTATCGTCGATTTATTTCTGGTTTTTCGGATGTCGTTAAGCCATTGACCGATTTGACTAGACAGGGTGCTGATGTTGCTAATTGGTCCCCTGATGCTGTGGAGGCCTTTCAGGAGCTTAAGCGCTGTTTTTCTTCTGCCCCTGTGTTGCGTCAGCCTGATGTGACTCTTCCTTTTCAGGTTGAGGTCGACGCTTCTGAGATCGGAGCTGGGGCAGTGTTGTCGCAGAAAAGTTCTGACTGCGCCGTGATGAGGCCTTGTGCCTTCTTTTCCCGTAAATTTTCGCCCGCTGAGCGGAATTATGATGTTGGGAATCGGGAGCTTTTGGCCATGAAGTGGGCGTTTGAGGAGTGGCGCCATTGGCTCGAGGGGGCCAGACATCAGGTGGTGGTATTGACTGACCACAAAAATTTGATTTATCTTGAGACCGCCAGGCGCCTGAATCCTAGACAGGCGCGCTGGTCATTATTTTTTTCTCGGTTTAATTTTGTGGTATCGTACCTACCAGGTTCTAAGAATGTTAAGGCGGATGCCCTTTCTAGGAGTTTTGAGCCTGATTCACCTGGCAACTCTGACCCCACAGGTATTCTTAAGGAGGGAGTTATCTTGTCAGCCGTTTCTCCAGACCTGCGGCGGGCCTTGCAGGAGTTTCAGGCGGATAGACCGGATCGTTGTCCGCCTGATAGGCTGTTTGTTCCTGATGATTGGACCAGTAAAGTCATCTCTGAGGTGCATTCTTCTGCGTTGGCAGGTCATCCTGGAATTTTTGGTACCAGGGATTTGGTGGCAAGATCCTTCTGGTGGCCTTCCCTGTCACGAGATGTGCGAGGCTTTGTGCAGTCTTGTGACGTTTGTGCTCGGGCCAAGCCTTGTTGTTCTCGGGCTAGTGGATTATTGTTGCCCTTGCCTATTCCTAAGAGGCCTTGGACACACATCTCGATGGATTTTATTTCAGATCTGCCTGTTTCTCAGAAGATGTCTGTCATCTGGGTGGTGTGTGACCGTTTTTCTAAGATGGTTCATTTGGTTCCCCTGCCCAAATTGCCTTCTTCTTCCGAGTTGGTGCCCCTGTTTTTTCAAAATGTTGTTCGTTTGCATGGTATTCCTGAGAATATCGTTTCTGACAGAGGAACCCAATTTGTGTCTAGATTTTGGCGGGCATTTTGTGCTAGGATGGGCATAGATTTGTCTTTTTCGTCTGCTTTTCACCCTCAGACTAATGGCCAGACCGAGCGGACTAATCAGACCCTGGAGACATATCTGAGGTGTTTTGTGTCTGCTGACCAGGATGATTGGGTTGCTTTTTTGCCATTGGCGGAGTTCGCCCTCAATAATCGGGCCAGCTCTGCCACCTTGGTTTCCCCGTTTTTCTGTAATTCGGGGTTCCATCCTCGATTTTCCTCCGGTCAGATGGAATCCTCGGATTGTCCTGGAGTGGATGCGGTGGTGGAGAGATTGCATCATATCTGGGGGCAGGTGATGGACAATTTAAAGTTGTCCCAGGAGAAGACTCAGCTTTTTGCCAACCGTCACCGTCGTGTTGGTCCTCGGCTTTGTGTTGGAGATTTGGTGTGGTTGTCTTCTCGTTTTGTCCCTATGAGGGTCTCATCTCCTAAGTTTAAGCCTCGGTTCATCGGTCCGTATAAAATATTGGAGATTCTTAACCCTGTTTCCTTCCGTTTGGACCTCCCTGCATCCTTTTCTATTCATAACGTTTTTCATCGGTCGTTATTGCGCAGGTATGAGGCACCGGTTGTGCCTTCCGTTGAGCCTCCTGCTCCGGTGTTGGTTGAGGGTGAGTTGGAGTACGTTGTGGAAAAAATCCTAGACTCCCGTGTTTCCAGACGGAGACTCCAGTATCTGGTCAAGTGGAAGGGATATGGCCAGGAGGATAATTCTTGGGTCACTGCATCTGATGTTCATGCCTCTGATCTGGTTCGTGCCTTTCATAGGGCCCATCCTGATCGCCCTGGTGGTTCTGGTGAGGGTTCGGTGCCCCCTCCTTGAGGGGGGGGTACTGTTGTGAATTTGGATTCTGGGCTCCCCCGGTGGCTACTGGTGGAATTGAACTTGTGACATCATCTTCCCTGTTCACCTGTTCTGATTAGATCTGGGTGTCGCTATATAACCTGGCTTCTCTGTTAGATGCTTGCCGGTCAACAATGTTATCAGAAGCCTCTCTGTGCTTGTTCCTGCTCCCAGACATCTACTAGATAAGTTGGACATTCGTCCATGTTTTGTTTTTGTATTTTGGTTCCAGTTCACAGCTGCAGTTTCGTTACTGTGTCTGGAAAGCTCTTGTTGATCAGGAATTGCCACTCTGGTATTATGAGTTAATGCCAGAGTCCTAAAGTAATTTCTGGATGTGTTTTGTTAGGGTTTTCTACTGACCATGAAAGTATGCTTTCTGTCTTCTGCTATCTAGAAAGCGGACCTCAAATTTGCTAAAACTATTTTCCTGCTGCGTTTGTTGTTTCATCTCATATCACCGCCAATATATGTGGGGGGCTTCTGTCTCCTTTTTTTTTGGGCATTTCTCTAGAGGTGAGTCAGGTCTTATATTTCCCTCTGCTAGCATTATTTAGTTCTCCGGCCGGCGCTGGGCATATAGGGATAAAAAGTAGGACATGCTACCTGGCTACTTCTAGATGATGCGGTAGGTTTAGTTCATGGTCAGTATAGTTACATCTTCCAAGAGCTTGTTCCTATAGAGGCTTATGCTAGTTCTCTGGCCATGGAGATCATGACAGCACCGCCACGCACAGCCGCCCGCACTCAGCACTACCACGCACAGCCGCCCGCACTCTCAGCACCACCACGCACAGCCGCCTGCACTCACCACCGTCACGCACAGCCGCCCGCACTCACCACCGCCACGCACAGCCGCCCGCACTCACCACCGCCACACACAGCCGCCCGCACTCTCAGCACCACCACGCACAGCCGCCCGCACTCACCAGCGCCACGCACAGCCGCCCGCACTCACCACCGCCACTCACAGCCGCCCGCACTCAGCACAGCCGCCCGCACTCAGCACAGCCGCCCGCACTCAGCACAGCTGCCCGCACTCAGCACAGCCACGCACAGCCTCCCGCACTCAGCACAGCCGCCGGCACTCAGCACAGCCACCGGCACTCAGCACAGCCGCCGGCACTCAGCACAGCCGCCGGCACTCAGCACAGCCACGCACAGCCGCCGGCACTCAGCACCGCCACGCACAGCCGCCCGCACTCAGCACCGCCACGCACAGCCGCTCGCACTCAGCACCGCCACGCAGAGCCGCCCGCACTCAGCACAGCCGCCGGCACTCAGCACAGCCACGCACAGCCGCCCGCACTCAGCACAGCCACGCACAGCCGCCCGCACTCAGCACCGCCACGCACAGCCGCCCACACTCAGCACAGCCGCCCGCACTCAGCACAGCCACGCACAGCCGCCCGCACTCAGCACAGCCGCACTCGGGCAGTAGAGCTGGAGAGAGAAAGATGAGAGCAACATATGGCAGAATGGAAACAGGAACAGGCAGAATGGGTGCAGCACATTACAACAGAATGGGGGTACAGGATGGGAGCAGCACATGACAGAATGGGGGCGCAGGATGGGAGCACCACATGACAGAATGGGGGCGCAGGATGGGAGCAGCACATGACAGAATGGGGGCGCAGGATGGGAGCAGCACATGACAGAATGATTGCGCACGATGGCAGCAGCACATGACAGAATGGGGGTGCACACATGACAGGATGGGGGTGCAGGATGGGAGCACATGACTGAATGGGAGCAGCACATGACAGGATGGGGGCACAGGATGGGAGCAGCACATGACAGAATGGGGGCACAGGATGGGAGCAGCACATGACAGAATGGGGGCGCACACACATGACAGGATGGGGGTGTAGGATGGAGCAGCATATCACCGGATGGGGGCGCAGGATGGGAGCACATGACGGGATGGGGATGCAGGATGGAGCAGCACATGACAGGATGGGGGCGCAGGATGGAGCAGCCCATGACAGGATGGGGGCGCAGGATGGAGCAGCACATGACAGGATGGGAGAGCAAGATGGGAGCAGCACATACCAGGATGGAGACCATATACCAATATAAATGCTCGCCACCCGGGCGTAGAACGGGTTCAATAGCTAGTAAATATATATATATATACACTCACTGGCCACTTTATTAGGTACACCTGTCCAACTTCTTGTTAACACTTAATTTCTAATCAGCCAATCACATGGCGGCAACTCAGTGCATTTAGGCATGTAGACATGGTCAAGACAATCTCCTGCAGTTCAAACCGAGCATCAGTATGGGGAAGAAAGGTGATTTGAGTGCCTTTGAACGTGGCATGGTTGTTGGTGCCAGAAGGGCTGGTCTGAGTATTTCAGAAACTGCTGATCTACTGGGATTTTCACGCACGACCATCTCTAGGGTTTACAGAGAATGGTCCGAAAAAGAAAAAAAATCCAGTGAGCGGCAGTTCTGTGGGCGGAAATGCCTTGTTGATGCCAGAGGTCAGAGGAGAATGGGCAGACTGGTTCGAGCTGATAGAAAGGCAACAGTGACTCAAATCGCCACCCGTTACAACCAAGGTAGGCCTAAGAGCATCTCTGAACGCACAGTGCGTCGAACTTTGAGGCAGATGGGCTACAGCAGCAGAAGACCACACCGGGTACCACTCCTTTCAGCTAAGAACAGGAAACTGAGGCTACAATTTGTACAAGCTCATCGAAATTGGACAGTAGAAGATTGGAAAAACGTTGCTTGGTCTGATGAGTCTCGATTTCTGCTGCGACATTCGGATGGTAGGGTCAGAATTTGGCGTAAACAACATGAAAGCATGGATCCATCCTGCCTTGTATGGAGCATCTTTGGGATGTGCAGCCGACAAATCTGCGGCAACTGTGTGATGCCATCATGTCAATATGGACCAAAATCTCTGAGGAATGCTTCCAGCACCTTGTTGAATCTATGCCACGAAGAATTGAGGCAGTTCTGAAGGCAAAAGGGGGTCCAACCCATTACTAGCATGGTGTACCTAATAAAGTGGCCGGTGAGTGTATATATATGTACACATAAATACATACATAATAAGAATTGATACTGAGAATTACACCATTTATACAGGACAGAAGTATACACAGTTCAGAGTATAGCAAAATCCACTGATCAGGTATGGGGAGTGTTTGTATGTGGGCTGGTGGGGTTTGTGTGGCAGGGCTGCTTTTTTGTCCCAATCCAGCCCTGCCTGGAAGGGTGACTACTGCAAAGTTTTGTTTGTTTGTTTTTTAAACAAATTGCTGCCATGGAACAGGTGTTTTCTGAAACAGTAATAACCCCTTTGCAATGCGGGTGTGAACAGATTCTTACAAAGAACCCTCACTAGAACCTGTGTTTTTTTTTTTTATGTTTCCTGCTAAGTCCATTATTGGTGTGCTGATGTCCTATTTAATTTATTCGTTTTTTCACCATTGACAGATTATATACGTTGATCAAGTTTAGCAAAAAGAGAATAGTCTAAAAGCGTTAAAAAAAAATCAAAATAAGATTTTACTTTTAGGCAAAATTGCCCAGTCCTACCTTAGCATTGTGGAGAAACACGCTGTCACCATCCAGGTTTGGATCTGTGGCAGATCTGGTTTCCCTCTGATTAAAACCTTTTTTCCTTTCTGGTCATTTGGGGTTAATGCAGTTTTCCCCTGGTGGCCGCTGGTGTTATTGCATTGCATTGCATTGCTGCTGGGTCAGCTGATGTTGGTGACCACTCCCACCATCCTTCATAAGGTCACCTGATGCATCAGCTGACTGTTGGTTATACAGGTCCTTTAGGATACCAACCTTGCTGGAAAAGGAGCTTGCTGAGTGCGGTTGTTCTTCAGCTGAATTCACATACCTGGTGCATTACTCTGCTGTACGGTGCATTGCAGCAGAGAAAGCTAAGTGTGGTGTTATTGTTTCTTTGTCCCTTTGTTGTATAACTTTCCCTGTGTTGTATTAGTGCAGCGGTGGGATCAGTGCTTTCACCTGCCAATTCCCCACCCAGGGATTGGTGCAGGGCGAGTGAGGGCTAAGGTATCCAGCTCGGCGACAGGTTGAAAGAACCTGTGTAGGGACATCAGGAAGTTTAGGGCACCGTTGTTAAAGTGTCCCCGGTGTACCCTTGTGTGTGTTTCGTCGTTTTGTCAGCAACAACCCGTTGGGTCGTGTCACGCCAGGACAGTCACTTCGTGACACAAGCTCATCACTTCATTGCGCCTATAAACCCTTAAACATAAGGCCAAAAGTCTATGGAACAAGGTTCAGCAAGAAGCTATCCTGTTGGCATTGGCCAATATTGCAGCTGAATGATTTCATCACCTAATGGAACCAACAACACCACAAATTGCTGAGATTCTGAAGGCCAACGGAGACCAAATGTATTACTAGATGGGTGTCTCTAATAAAGTGTCCATTCTGTGTATGTTTTATACCTGGTGGAAATGACCGAATAAAGCTGATCATTGACATTAGATGTTGTCTGGATCTTCTCCCAATTTTCTGGTTATGAAGACTGCTGGCTAGAATTAGGAGCTGGCAGGTTAGATTTATACAGGAGACCTGTAGCTATGTGATAACTACTGCTGTCATATTAATTTAATGACTATTATTCTTCAATTTAATTTAATAATTCTCCATCTATTTGTGTCTTCTAAAAAAATGTTATAGGGTTATACTACAGAGACATATGTGAGGGGCGATGAGCCGTGTAAAGAGGAAATTCCTACAGATAACTGCACAGGTGAGTAGTAACTAGTGATGAGCGAATTTGTTCAGAAAACGATCGCCAAACATAAATTCAGCATGAATATGGCACATTCGGATTTGTGATCGGAAACAAACAGGGGGTTTGCAGAACTCAGAGGTGCGGCGTTCATGTAAACAGTCTTTTTTTACCCGATCTGTACAGGTCCTTCTCAAAAAATTAGCATATAGTGTTAAATTTCATTATTTACCATAATGTAATGATTACAATTAAACTTTCATATATTATAGATTCATTATCCACCAACTGAAATTTGTCAGGTCTTTTATTGTTTTAATACTGATGATTTTAGCCTACAACTCCTGATAACCCAAAAAACCTGTCTCAATAAATTAGCATATTTCAACCGTCCAATCAAATAAAAGTGTTTTTTAATAACAAACAAAAAAACCATCAAATAATAATGTTCAGTTATGCACTCAATACTTGGTCGGGAATCCTTTGGCAGAAATGACTGCTTCAATGCGGCGTGGCATGGAGGCAATCAGCCTGTGACACTGCTGAGATGTTATGGAGGCCCAGGATGCTTCAATAGCGGCCTTAAGCTCATCCAGAGTGTTGGGTCTTGCGTCTCTCAACTTTCTCTTCACAATATCCCACAGATTCTCTATGGGGTTCAGGTCAGGAGAGTTGGCAGGCCAATTGAGCACAGTAATACCATGGTCAGTAAACCATTTACCAGTGGTTTTGGCACTGTGAGCAGGTGCCAGGTCGTGCTGAAAAATGAAATCTTCATCTCCATAAAGCATTTCAGCCGATGGAAGCATGAAGTGCTCCAAAATCTCCTGATAGCTAGCTGCATTGACCCTGCCCTTGATGAAACACAGTGGACCAACACCAGCAGCTGACATGGCACCCCACACCATCACTGACTGTGGGTACTTGACACTGGACTTCAGGCTTTTTGGCATTTCCTTCTCCCCAGTCTTCCTCCAGACTCTGGCACCTTGATTTCCGAATGACATGCAAAATTTGCTTTCATCAGAAAAAAGTACTTGGGACCACTTAGCAACAGTCCAGTGCTGCTTCAAAAGTGGCTTTACCTGGGGAATGCGGCACCTGTAGCCCATTTCCTGCACACGCCTGTGCACGGTGGCTCTGGATGTTTCCACACCAGACTCAGTCCACTGCTTCCTCAGGTTCCCCAAGGTCTGGAATCGGTCCTTCTCCACAATCTTCCTCAGGGTCCGGTCACCTCTTCTCGTTGTACAGCGTTTTCTGCCACATTGTTTCCTTCCAACAGACTTACAATTGAGGTGCCTTGATACAGCACTCTGGGAACAGCCTATTTGTTGAGAAATTTCTTTCTGGGTCTTACCCTCTTGCTTGAGGGTGTCAATGATGGCCTTCTTGACATCTGTCAGGTCGCTAGTCTTACCCATGATGGGGGTTTTGAGTAATGAACCAGGCAGGGAGTTTTTAAAAGCCTCAGGTATCTTTTGCATGTGTTTAGAGTTAATTAGTTGATTCAGAAGATTAGGGTAATAGGTCGTTTAGAGAACCTTTTCTTGATATGCTAATTTATTGAGACAGGTTTTTTGGGTTATCAGGAGTTGTAGGCCAAAATCATCAGTATTAAAACAAGAAAAGACCTGACAAATTTCAGTTGGTGGATAATGAATCTATAATATATGAAAGTTTAATTGTAATCATTACATTATGGTAAATAATGAAATTTAACACTATATGCTAATTTTTTGAGAAGGACCTGTATGTGTGCACATTGCGGCTAGCCAATCAGGGAGCAGGAAACACCCACAACAGATTGTGTCATTGGCTGCTCAAATCACATGTCCCTCTCCATAATTAGCGGACATCTTGTTTTAGCGCCATATTAACACCGTAACAGAGCAGAGAGGCTGCTCCTGATGCTGGCACTGATAACAGCAAGATTTTAGTTAGTTAGGCGGTTGTATATCAGTCATATAGTGTAGCTAGATGGTGTCCAGTGTGGCTGTTAAATTTACCTTCTGGCACTTTTTTCATTTTGGGCCATTACTGAGGTCCACAAAGAAAGCTTCCATTGTGCTCCATGCACGACTGTAGCATTCTAATTAATATTTTTTCACTAGCTGAATGTGAAACAGCCTGCTGTATCCCACCTTGTCATTTAGTGCTGTGGTGATATAAAACTGTCTGCAGACCTAAGGCACATAAAAAATATCTATAATATTTTCTGTTGCTGAATGTGATACAGCCCACCGTATCCCACATTGTCATGTTGTGGCAGTGATATGTATCTGTGCGCAGACCTAACACGCATTAAAAAAACCTCACATTTTTCTGTTGCTGAATGTGATACAGCCCGTCATATCTTACATTGTCATGTTGTGGCGGTGATATGAACTTGTCTGCAGACCTAACGTGCATTAAAATATTTTTTTTTTTTCTGTTGATAAACATGATACAGCCCGCTATATCCAACCTTTTCATTTAGTGATGTTGAAATTGTTCTGTGTGCAGAGCTGTTATACATTAAAATTAATTTATTTTAGTTTTTTTTACAAATGTGATACAGCAGCCGAGATCTGAGTTTGAAATTGTTTTGAGCCTGTCTTCTAGATTATGTGTATCTTTGGCATCCAATTTCTCACTGGCATCTTTTATACATAGGTTGAGACATGCATCTGTTACACCCATCTTCTGACGAGTATCAAGCGCTCTCTGGTAATTGGTGTTGGGTAAATGAGTATGTATTGTAGGTTGGATCCTGGATCTCATACTTCTCATAGCCGCCCTGTTATTGATCCTGTTGTACATTCCCATTCCCTTTGTCGTCATGGCCCTTTTCCTGATCAGTTCATGTACAGTACCTTGCGAAAGTATTTGGCCCCCTGGAACTCATCAACCTTTTCCCACATATCATGCTTCAAACATAAAGATCCCAAATGTAATTTTTTGGTGAAGAATCAACAACAAATGGAACACAATTGTGAAGATGAATGAAATTTATTGGTTATTTTAAATTTTTGTGAAAATTCAAAAACTGAAAAGTGGGGTGTGCAATATTATTAGTCCCCTTTAACTTAATACTTTGTTGCGCCACCTTTTGCTGTGATTACAGCTGGAAGTCGATTGGGGTATGTCTCTATCAGTTTTGTACATTGAGAGACTGAAATTCTTGCCCATTTTTCCTTGGCAAATAGCTCGAGCTCAGTGAAGTTTGATGGAGATCGTTTGTTTTCAGCTCTTTCCACAGATTCTCGATTGGATTGAGGTCTGGACTTTGGCTTGGCCATTCTAACACCTGGATATGTTTATTTGTGAACCATTCCATTGTAGATTTTGCTTTCTGTTTGGGATCATTGTCTTGTTGGAAGACAAATCTCCGTTCCAGTCTCAGGTCTTTTGCAGACTCTAACAGGTTTTCTTCAAGAATGGTCCTGTATTTGGCTCCATCCATCTTCCCATCAATTTTAACCATCTTCCCTGTCCCTGCTGAAGAAAAGCAGGCCCAAACCATGATGCTGCCACCACCATGTTTGACAGTGGGGATGGTGTTTTCAGGGTGATGAGCTGTGTTGCCTTTACGCCAAACATATCGTTTGGCATTGTTGCCAAAAAGTTCGATTTTGGTTTCATCTGACCAGAGCACCTTCTTCCACATTTTGGTGTGTCTCCCAGGTGGCTTGTTGCAAACTTTAAACAACACTTTTTATGGATATCTTAGAGAAATGGCTTTCTTCTTGCCACTCTACCATAAAGGCCACATTTGTACAGTGTACGACTGATTGTTGTCCTATGGACAGACTGTCCCACCTCAGCTGTAGATCTCTGCAGTTCATCCAGAGTGATAATATGCCTCTTGGCTGCATCTCTGATCAGTCTTCTCCTTTTTTGAGATGGAAGTTTAGAGGGACGGCCGGGTCTTGGTAGATTTGCAGTGGTATGATACTCCTTCCATTTCAATATGATCGCTTGCACAGTGCTCCTTGGGATGTTTAAAGTTTTGAAAATTGTTTTGTATCCAAATTCGGCTTTAAACTTCTCCACAACAGTATCACGGACCTGCCTGTTGTGTTCTTTGGTCTTCATGATGCTCTCTGTGCTTCAGACAGAACCCTGAGACTATCACAGAGCAGGTGCATTTATACAGAGACTTGATTACACACAGGTGGATTATATTTATCATCATTAGGCTTTTACGACAACATTGGATCATTCAGAGATCCACAATGAACTTCTGGAGTGAGTTTGATGCACTGAAAGTAAGTAAAGTCAAAGAAAGTAAAGGGGCCGAATAATATTGCACGCTCCACTTTTCAGTTTTTGAATTTCCACAAAAAATTAAAATAACCAATAAATTTCGTTCAACTTCACAATTGTGTTCCACTTATTGATCCTTCACCAAAAATTTACATTTGGTATCTTTATGTTTGAAGCATGATATGTGGGAAAAGGTTGAAAAGTTCCAGGGGGAGGAATACTTTCTCAAGGCACTGCAAGGACACGTCAGACATATTTCTCCAGCAAACCTGCATCTTACCAGCAGCAACTGTAGGAAATAGGAGTACCATTGTACTGCTGCCAAAGAAAGGGAGCGGAGTTGCCCGTCCAAAAGTTGTAAAAATGCTGCTCAAATTCTGACAGCAGTAAAACAAATCGACTTCTCATCCCTCATATCATACCTGTCTCACAACCCTAAACAGCTATTCAGTACTTTCAATTCTCTCCTGCGTCCACCAGCTCCCCCTCCCTCTCCTCTCATCTCAGCTGAATTCTTTGCCTCACCACCTGGGAACTTGACACAATAACGTCCCACCTCATTCCAAACTTTACCACAGTCTTCATCACAGGCATAACCCACCTCTTCAACCTGTCACTAACAACTGGTGTTTTCCATCCTGATTAAAACATACCTCGATCACACCCATACTCAAAAAGCCCACCCTTGACCCATCCTCTGTGTCTACCTATCGCTCCATATCATTTCTCCGCTATGCCTCCAAACTACTGGAACAACACATGCATTTTGAACTGTCCTTCCACCTCTCCTCTTGCTCCCTCTTTGACCGCTTACAATCTGATTTCAGACCACACCATTCAACTGAAAGTACCCTGACTATAGTCACCAACGACCTACTAACCGCCAAATGAAAGTGACGCAAGTTTGTCCTCCTCCTTCTCCTGGAACTGTCTTTGACACAGTGGACCATTCCCTCTTACTACAGACTTTCTGATCTGTTGATATTAGGCTTGGCCCTTTGTTGGATCTCCTTGTACCTACCAGGCAGGACATTCAGTGTCTCCCAGTCACACACCACCTCCTCATCTCGCCCCCTATATGTTGGTGTCCACCAAGGTTCAGTTGTAGGACCGCGAACTATGCTTAGAGGGTGTACGCGTGCACACCCTCCGTCTTAAAGGGACTGCCCGCATCAACCTAAGGTATTCCCAACCTATAGCTGGGCGACACCTTCTATTTAAGGCTTCTCCTCCAATATGGAGGTGCGTGAGCTAAGTTGTTAGATTGCCTTGCATGCTTGCTAGTTGTCAGGGTCCCCAGGTCCGCCTTTCTGCTTGTCTACCCTGTACCCATCTGCTCTTACCTGTCTGTGCCCGTCTGCTCATACCTGTCTGCGCTCTTCTGTCCATCAGCTGGTCCAGATCGCACCTGCCAGGCCCATCTGTCTAACACCCAGTCCAGCCCGCACCTGCCAATGCTTTTCTGTTCCTCCGCCGGTCCCATCAGGACCTGTGGTTCCAGAGTCCCTACAGTGCCTGTCTGCATTTTTCATCCATTCTTTAGGGCCGTAGCAGCTTACCCGCTGTAGGGGGTCAGCTGCCACATTCTGTAGGTAAGGCAAGGGGTAGCACCTGATGCCACCTCTTTGTACCTCCTTGGGTTGCAGTTTTCACCTGCTGCCACTTGTCCGAGTAGGGATTTGGTAGGCCACCTAGTTACTCCCCTTGCAGGCTTTCAGAGGGATACAGAACAGTGATTTCACCACCTTGCCCGTTAGTCTCCATCTGCTGGGTTGGCTGTAGTGAAAGATGTCGGTCCCCGCTATACTAATTCTTCTTTATTGCAATTGATGCCACTTTGTGTCTGCCACTAATTTTTGTAAATGTGTAGGCTCCTGGTTGGGTCTCCTTCATGCATGTTGCCTGTAGCAGTATGCCTCCAAGACCATCAGGCATCACACTTCCTTGGACTCAACTACCCCCGTATTACTATCCTTAGATGTTTATGACAATGGTAGTCTACAAAACTGATATTTGTGCCACCTGAGTGTGGCTCAGCATGAAAGCAGGTAGAGATGTTGCATGTGGTATCAGGGCTCCCAGCACAGGAGGCCTACAACGATTCCTCACTCACCTTGTCTTACTGTGAGGTTCAATTGAAAGCTCTAAATGCTGTCCCAGACCCTGATACCTCATTCCTGGCTGATTGCTGCAGTTCCATGCTAAAATTTGTACTGTTGGTGAATTGGGGCCACTTTCCTGGTGTCTGTCCTTCATTTGATGTGTTTTGGCAGCATCTGGGGCCATAAGATGTTGTGCATGCATTTGTTTTTGCCTCCCATTGACGTGAATGGCGTTCGGTAATGTTCGGCGAATATTCAACGAATTGATTGGCGAATATTCCAAATTTGTCGATCATAAACCGAACATGGAAATTTTTGCTCATCTCTAGTAGTAACCACTAATGCAGAGAAGTTACAGATTCTTCTTAACCGTTTTCTGGTAGACTTTATGTTGAATTTTTTTAGGGTACGCTAGTCAGACTTTTTAGACTTGTTTTTTTATGCATTGTTGTTGGCAAAGTATCAATGGATGATATTGCAAAGACGCATTTCGGATTGAAAAAAGGGTCCAAACTCCATTCATTTCTTCTGGCTGTACAGACGAGATTGCTGTAGTCAATCACTGGCCACAACACCGCTGCGTTATTTGCTAAAGCGGTCATATGTTGGTATGGAAGAGGAATCGCGTAGACTGGCGGCATACCTGGGCCGTATTGTGAGAGGAGCGTCAAGAAATTAATAAGGTGAGTATGCTATCATTATTTTAACACATGCTGGACCATAGTGTTTGCAGACCATGAGATAATATAGGTTTAGCCTGGGTCTTTTCATTTCCAAAAACTTTTGTAACCTGAATTCAGGATCGGGACTTAAAGACTCTGAGATAATACTGGGACTCCTAGATAAACAATTTAGAATTAGTGTCTTTAGTTGTGACACATGAAATAACTGAGTATCTGCAAAGATGCTGGAATGTGCTGCTTGTAGCCCATGGAAATTACCTGCTTGATATGGACTCTTTGGACAGAGGTTGAGTGGAAAATAAATCTAACGTGACTTACAATAATCCACAGATTACACTCCAAAGAATTGATGCAAATTGTGTGCTTCTATCAGAAATTATATGCTATGGTAATTCATTCAGAGGAAAGGCTCACATAAATAACTGAGGACAGACGGTTGGCTGCGGGAAGACCAATTAGAAGAAAGTACAGCAGTTTGAAAACCAGTCCACCATCACTCAAATACCCCAACAATCAGATGGTAAATCTGTTAGAAAGTCCTGAGATCAAGGAGGAATTAGAAACAGGTTAAGGTAACAAGGCCAGATGAGAACATTATATTTGTTCTGTTCACAAGTAGAGCATGCAACCACAATATCCAGAATATCCTGAGCTAAGGTATAGAACCAGAAATGTTGAGAGATAAAATCCAGTGTTTGTGTACACCTGGATGTCAGTCATCTTAGGGAAATGTCCTTTTAGGTGTTATGTCTTACCTGGTGAGGTGGATTTTCAAAGCTATTGTTCTGTGCAAGCAGTTATAGTGCATCATCATCAAATGATGTTGGTGCAGCAGGAAGGTCCGATAGGAGCAAGGGAGGCTGCAGTGACTGTACAGCAACTTAAGTTCTTGAATAGTAGTCCACTATGAAGCTGGAGGCTCAATGTTGAGAGACTGGTGAAGAAGTGTCAAGATAGTTGCAAATCAGAGTAGAGTTAGTCATGAGGCAGAGCAAAGTATATCACAGAAGCTATGTGGACTGGTTATACAGTGTAGCAAAGTGCTTCTGGAGGCTCAATGAAGAAATGAACAGCAGGGTAAAGTAGCAGAGTTGAATAGGTCAAGTCAGGACATTCATTGTTTATATGTATCAAAGTTGAGTGGTGTATCAGAGCAGGGTTAGAGACTATGTTAAAATGCAGAATGATGTTGAGGAAAGTAGTGGCAGATATGAGCTACCTGAGGTCTCAGGTGATGAGTCCCTGCCCGAGCTGACTTATAAGGCCTTAGAGCATAACGTCAAAGGAGTGTGCCAAATTAGCTGGGGACGAAACTCAGAAGATGCCAGTAGAGAGAAAGGATGGAGAGTCCAGTGCTGGAGCTGGAACAATTGAGCTTACCGTGATAGAATCTTCTTAATTTGATTCTGTTCATTGAAGATCTTTCCAGGAAGGGATTTACACTGAACTGAATTTCATTATGATCAGTATTGTGAGAAGAACAAGATAAGGCTTACTCTGAGGAAAGCTGCAGTATACTCTGAGGGGAGCTGCAGTATACTCTGAGGGGGGCTGCAGTATACTCTGAAGAAACAAAAACACAAACACGAAAATACCTCTGGTCAGTAAAAAGTTAAAGGCATAAAAATTCAAAATTTAAAGGAAAGGAGCGCCATTTTACTTTTCAATGCAAAATTGACTGGAATTGAGATGGGACGCCATGTTGCGTTTGGAGAGCCCCTGATGTGCCTAAACATTGAAACCCCCCACAAGTGACACCATTTTGGAAAGTAGACCCCCTAAGGAACTTATCTAGATGTGTGGTGAGCACTTTGACCCACCAAGTGCTTCACAGAAGTTTATAATGCAGAGCCGTAATAATAAAAAATCATATTTTTTCACAAAAATGATCTTTTCGCCCCCAATTTTTTTATTTTCCCAAGGGTAAGAGAAGAAATTAGACCACAAAAGTTGTTGTGCAATTTGTCCTGAGTACGCTGATACCCCATATGAGGGGGTAAACCACTGTTTAGGCGCATGGCAGAGCTCGGAAGGGAAGGAGCGCCGTTTGACTTTTCAATGCAAAATTGACTGGAATTGAGATGGGACACCATGTCGCGTTTGGAGAGCCCCTGATGTGCTTAAACATTAAAACCCCCCAGAAGTGACACCATTTTGGAAAGTAGACCCCCTAAGGAACTCATCTAGATGTGTTTTGAGAGCTTTGAACCCCCAAGTGTTTCACTACAATTTATAACGCAGAGCCGTGAAAATAAAAATTCCTTTTTTTTTTTCACAGAAATGATTTTTTAGCCCCCAGTTTTGTATTTTCACAACGGTAACAGGATAAATTGGACCCCAATAGTTGTTGTCCAATTTGTCCTGAGTACGCTGATACCCCATATGTGGGGGGGACCACTGTTTGGGGGCATGGCAGAGCTCGGAAGGGAAGGAGCGCCATTTGGAATGCAGACTTAGATGGATTGGTCTGCAGCCGTCACGTTGCATTTGCAGAGCCCCTGATGTACCCAAACAGTAGAAACCCCCAACAAGTGGCCCCATATTGGAAACTAGACCTCCCAAGGAACTTATCTAGATGTGTTGTGAGAACTTTGAACCCCCAAGTGTTTCACTACAGTTTACAACGCAGAGCCGCGAAAATAAAAAATCCTTTTTTTTCCCACAAAAATGATTTTTAGCCCCCCAAATTTTTATTTTCCCAAGGGTAACAAGAGAACTTGGACCCCAAAATTTGTTGTCCAATTTGTCCCGAGTACGCTGATACCCCATATGTTGGGGTAAACCCCTGTTTGGGCACACGGGAGAGCTCGGAAGGGTAGGAGCACTGTTTTACTTTTTCAACGCAGAATTGGCTGGAATTGAGATCGGACGCCATGTCACGTTTGGAGAGCCCCTGATGTGCCTGAACAGTGGAAACTCCCCAATTCTACCTGAAACCCTAATCCAAACACAACCCTAATCCCAATGGTAACCCTAACCACACCCCTAACCCTGACACACCCTAACTCTAATCCCAACCCTAATCCCAACCGTAAATGTAATCCTAACCCTAACTTTAGCCCCAACCCTAACCCCAACCCTAGCCCTAACCCTAGCCCTAACCCTAATGGGAAAATGGAAATAAATACATTTTTTTAATTTTATTATTTTTCCCTAACTAAGGGGGTAATGAAGGGGGGTTTGATTTACTTTTATAGCGTTTTTTATAGCGGATTTTTATGATTGGCAGCTGTCACACACTAAAAGACGCTTTTTATAGCAAAAAAGTTTTTGCGTCCACATTTTGAGACCTATAATTTTTCCATATTTTGGTCCACGGAGTCATGTGAGGTCTTGTTTTTTGCAGGACGAGTTGACGTTTTTATTCGTAACATTTTCGGACACTTTTTATTCCGATTTTTTGTGAGGCAGAATGACCAAAAATCAGCTATTCATGAATTTCTTTTGGGGGAGGCATTTATACCGTTCCACGTTTGGTAAAATTGATAAAGCAGTTTTATTCTTCGGGTCAGTACGATTACAACGATATCTCATTTATATCATTTTTTTATGTTTTGGCGCTTTTATACGATAAAAGCTATTTTATAGAAAAAAATAATTATTTTGGCATCGCTTTATTCTGAGGACTATAACTTTTTTATTTTTTTGCTTGTGCTGCTGTATGGCGGCTCGTTTTTTGCGGGACAAGATGACGTTTTCAGCGGTACCATGGTTATTTATATCTATCTTTTTGATTGCGTGTTATTCCACTTTTTGTTCAGCGGTATGATAATAAAGCGTTGTTTTTTGCCTTTGTTTTTTTTTTTCTTACGGTGTTCACTGAAGGGGTTAACTAGTGGGACAGTTTTATAGGTTGGGTCATTACGGACGCGGCGATACTAAATATGTGTACTTTTATTGTTTTTTTTTTATTTAGATAAAGAAATGTATATATGGGAATAATATAAATATATATATATATATATATATATATATATATATATATATATATATAATATTTATTTTTATTTTTTTTTCTTTATTTAGGATTTTTTTTTTTTTTTTTTACACATGTGGAATTTTTTTTTTTTACTTTGTCCCAGGGGGGGACATCGCGGATCGCTGATCTGACAGTTTGCACAGCACTCTGTCAGATCAACGATCTGACTTACAGTGCTGCAGGCTTACCAGCGCCTGCTCTGGATCCGGAAGTAGTCCCTGCAGGACCCGGATGCAGCCCCGCGGCCATTTTGGATCCGGGGCCTGCAGGGATAGGAGGTAAGAGACGCTCGGAGCAACGCGATCACATCGCATTGCTCCGGGGGTCTCAGGGAAGCCCGCGGGGAGCCCCCTCCCTGCGCAATGCTTCCCTATACCGCCGGAACACTGCGATCATGTTTGATCACAGTGTGCCGGGGGCGGTCTGTGACCGCTCCTGGCACATAGTGCCAGATGTCAGCTGCGATAGTCAGCTGACACCCGGCCGCGATCGGCCACGCTCCCCCCCGGGAGCGAGGCCGATCGCATATGACGTACTGTCCCGTCGGTGGGAATTAAGGCCCACCCCACCTCGACGGGATAGTACGTCATATGGGTTTAAGGGGTTAAAAATCATGGAGGTCATACAAAATACTAGATGTAGCAGTTTTTGATGTGGGGTATATTTATTTTTGCATCAACTAATTTTAGTAAAATTGAAGATTTTGTAATAAAAGTTATATTATTAAGCTTACTTTCATGACTTTCATGTTATAGTTTAAAAAAAAAAATTCTATGAAATTCAATTTTGACAATTTTAGAAATTGTTCTTGTGTTTATTGAGACATTGAATAAAACCTTACTTTTCTAAGGTCTACTCACTTATGCTGAGCACTGTGTGTGTGTGTGTGTGTGTACAGTATGCATGTATGTGTATGTGTATATATATATATATATATATATATACATTCTCTCTATCTATATATATATATATATATACCGTATATACTCGAGTATAAGCCGACCCCCCTAATTTTGCCACAAAAAACTGGGAAAACTTATTGACTCGAGTATAAGCCTAGGGGGGAAAATGCAGCAGCTACCGGTGAATGTCAAAAGTAATAATAGATACCAATAAAAGTAAAATTAATTGAGACATCAGTAGGTTAAGTGTCTTTGAATATCCATATTGAATCAGGAGCCCCATATAATGCTCCATACTGTTCATTATGGCCCCATAAGATGTTCCATATTAAAATATGCCCCATATAATCCTGCATAAAGGTTAATAAAGGCCCCATAAGATGCTCCATAGACACATTTGCCCAATATAATGCTGCACAAATGCTGATTATGGCCCCATAAGATGCTCTATAAAGATATTTGCCCCTTGTAGTGCTGCACAAACGTTATGGCCCTATAAGATGCTCCATACAGACACTTGCCCCATATGCCGTAGTGCCCTACAAACGTTAATTATGGCCCCATACAGACACTTGCCCCATATAGTGCTGCACAAACATTATGCCCCTATATAGTGCTGCAGAAACGTTATGGCCCTATATAGTGCTGCAGAAACGTTATGGCCCCATATAGTGCTGCACAAACGTTATGGCCTCATATAGTGCTGCAGGAATGTTATGGCCCCATATAGTGCTGCAGGAATGTTATGGCCCCATATAGTGCTGCAGGAACGTTATGGCCCCCATATAGTGCTGCAGGAATGTTATGGCCCCATATAGTGCTGCAGGAACGTTATGGCCCCATATAGTGCTGCAGGAACGTTATGGCCCCATATAGTGCTGCAGGGACGTTATGGCCCCATATAGGGCTGCAGGAACGTTATGGCCCCCATATAGTGCCGCAGGAATGTTATGGCCCCATATAGTGCTGCAGGAACCTTATGGCCCCATATAGTGCTGCAGGAACGTTATGGCCCCATATAGTGCCGCAGGAATGTTATGGCCCCATATAGTGCTGCAGGAACGTTATGGCCCCATAGATGCTCCATACAGACACTTGCCCCATTTGCTGCGATAAAAAAAAAAAATCACATACTCACCTCTCCGTCGCTCAGGCCCCCGCACTTCCAATAGTCACCTGCTCCTCGTTCCGGGCGCCGATCTGTCTCCAGCACTGACGTTCAGCAGAGGGCGCGCACTGACCACGTCACCGCGCCCTCTGACCTCAGCGTCACTGCTGGAGACAGATCGGCGCCCGGAACGAGGAGCAGGTGACTATCGCGCAGCGCTGCGCTCCCCTCCCCGTATACTCACCTGGTCCTGCCGCTGTGTAGATCCTGCTTCCCCGACGCCGCAGCGCTTCATCCTGTACTCAGCGGTCACATGGTCCCGCTTATTACAGTAATGAATAGGCGGCTCCACCCCTATGGGAGGTGGAGCCGAATATTCATTTACTGTAACGAGCGGGACCATGTGACCGCTGAGTACAGGAAGAAGCTGCTGCTGCCGGCGCCGGAGAAGCAGGGACCGCGCCTGGACTAGGTGAGTATTTTTAGACAGCCCCCGCTCCCCCTCCCCTGCCGACCCCCGGTATGACTCGAGTATAAGCCGAGAGGGGCAATTTCAGCCCCAAAAAGTGGGCTGAAAATCTCGGCTTATACTCGAGTATATACAGTATATATCATAAAATATATAATATTTAAAATACATATGCTTCTAAGGTTGTGATATATAATAATAAGGTTTCTGTTTTGACAGATGACTATACCAGGGGATCAGAGGCACATATATTTTCAGATGTTATGGCAGATGATTGTGGTATCACACCAGATCCATATGAAGAGCATGCCATTATTCCAGTAATACTTCCAGACCTTCACAGCAAAGATCCATCATCCAATACTTTTCAACAGCTCCTATCTTCTGACTCATCACAGAATATCAAGCAAAATAAAGATAACAGATCAGATAGTAAACATCAAGTAACTCACACAAGAAAGAAGTCGTATATATGTTCGGAATGTGGGAAATGTTTTAATGACAAATCTCATATTGTTATACATCAAAGAAGTCACACAGGGGAGAAGCCATTTTCATGTTCAGAATGTGGGAAATGTTTTAATCAAAAAACAAATCTTGTTACACATCTGAGAATTCACACAGGGGAGAAGCCATTTTCCTGTTGCCAATGTGGAAAATGTTTTACAAGGAAATTTGATCTTGTTAAACATCAGAGAACTCACACAGGGGAAAAACCATTTTCATGTTCAGAATGTAGGAAATGTTTTAAAGACCAATCAACTCTTGCTAGACATAAGAAAACTCACACTGGGGAGAAGTTATTTTCATGTTCTGTATGTGGGAGATGGTTTTTCTCAGAAATCTGATCTTGCTAAACATCTGATAACTCACACAGGGAGGAAACCATTTTCATGCTCAGAATGTGGGAAATGTTTTAAACAGAAATCGAGTATTGAAACACATCTGAGAATTCACAAGGGGGAGAAGCCATTTTCATGCTCAGAATGTGGAAAATGTTTTAGAGACAAATCAACTATTTTTAGACATCAGAGAATTCACACAGGGGAGAAACCATTTTCATGTTCAGAATGTGGGAAATGCTTTAAAGACAAATCGGCTCTTATTACACATCAGAGAAATTACCATGGCTCTATTTGACACTACGCACTTGAAGTATATTGCCTAAGATGACAGGTTTTAGGGGGCGGGCGGCATCAAGAGCAAGAAATTCATTATGAGGGAGAGGGGTAGGAGTTTTAGGCTTCCATTGCTGAGAGAGTGAGAAACAGGTTTCCAGAAGCTCAGTGTCCAAGTCTCCTAAGCTGTGCACTTTCCTAGCATTTTCTGAGCAATCTGTGGGGTCCTAAGACACCACCAATCTGTTTGCAATAAGGAGGTTGAAAAATGTAAAAAATTGTTTCAAAATTTTTGTAAAAAGATTGTGACCTGTCTTTGCCAACCTTAAATTTGGTGCAGGAGTGATAATACTATGGTTTTTTTTTCAGGAGTTGGCCTCGGAACCTTAGTTTAAATTAAGTGAAAATTCATATTTTGGCATTTGCCAGACCAACACTCATCTATCAGGCGGCCAGACAGAGAATTATTATTATTTATTATTATAGCGCCATTTATTCCATGGCGCTTTACATGTAAGGAGGGGTATACATAATAAAAACAAGTATAATAATCTTGAACAATACAAGTCACAACTGGTACAGGAGGAGAGAGGACCCTGCCCGTGAGGGCTCACAATCTACAAGGGATGGGTGAGGATACAGTAGGTGAGGGTAGAGCTGGTCATGCAGCGGTTTGGTCAATCGGTGGTCACTGCAGGTTGTAGGCTTGTCGGAAGAGGTGGGTCTTCAGGTTCTTTTTGAAGGTTTTGATGGTAGGCGAGAGTCTGATGTGTTGTGGTAGAGGGTTCCAGAGTAGGGGTGATGTGCAAGAGAAATCTTGTATACCATTGTGGGAAGAGGAGATAAGAGGGGAGTAAAGAAGATCTTGTGAGGATCGGAGAATTGTAAATTGTCACCCCAGAGAACACTCCAGAAATGTCCACAACTCTAAAATCCAATGGGAGCCTGTTTTACACCACTGCATCTAATGCTTTGCATTGTTCTTGGAGATGTAAGGCTTAAAGGGCCACTGTCACCCCCCTCCAGCCGTTATAAACTAAAAGAGCCACCTTGTGCAGCAGTAATGCTGCATTCTAACAAGGTGGCTCTTTTAGTTTTAGGTTCAAGCATACCCCAAATAAAACGTTTTTATACTTAGCCACAGTTCCTGTCTCTAGCCAGGTAGGCGGGTCCTCACTCCCCAGCTTGGCCAGCTCCTCTGCCGTCACTCACATCTTCCTGCGCATTCGGCACCGCCCCCTCAGCGCTGTTATCGTTTCAAATCCGGCGCCTGCGCTGTGTACTGGTGTCCTGCGCAGACGCAGTAAGCTCTGGCCGTCTGATGTAATGGCTGATACCAGAGAACAAAAGACATCCACAGAACACCAGGATGGATCTGCTGCACAGCAAATAGCTGTAGGACCTGCGATGACGTCACTGCCATGTGATTGCCCTAATTCCCATATTTTTGTCTCTAAAGTGTACAGTATGAGGCCTGCAGATTATTAGTACCCAGATGAGTAACTTTACATTTATACACATTGAATATCATCTGTCAAGTGGATGCCCAAACCTTCAGCTTGGCCATTTCTGCTTGTAACTTTTGAACATTGTGTAAAGACTGCACAATACTTGGTGTCATTTTCAAAAATGAAAAGAATTTGAACAATCCCATCTTCTACATCATTAATATTTTGAATATTAGTTATCCCAGCAGCTGAACCTTAGATTTAACCATTTACAGTAAGGAAAATAAGAATTTGATACACTGACGATTTTGCAAGTTTTCCCAAAACACAAAGGATGGAGATGTCTGTAATTTTTATCATAGGAATACCAACTGTGGGGGGGCGTGGCCTGGACTGCTATGGCGTAGGTTGTGCGGTGCTGGAGCTCCTGAGGGAAATCCTCTATAATCAACTAAAATCGCCTAAAAAACGTTTTTATTGTCAAATCTTTAGTTGGATCTTATCCAGTGCCTCATCTGGGTCACTATGATCCGAAAATTATTTTAATTTTACCACATAAATTTTAGAAATCAGCCCTAGGAAAGTTTGGGCCTTCAAACTACAGGTTTGAGGTAATCCAGCCTCAGGAAGCTAATACTTTCTAACAAGCGGCTCAGCTAATAAGCCAAAGGACCTGAGGTAAAAAAAACATCAGATTTTATTATAAACTCCCTCTCTGGCTTTGGTAGTGAGGAGGAGGGAAGTGACAGCTACAGGCACACACTGTGGAGCGGTCTCTGCACGGCTGCTGCTCCCTCCCCTATTGCCTGGGGATATACCGCCCTGTGCTCATTAGCATAAAGTGCTAAGCCTCCCCAGATTGAAAGACGGAGGCAGAAGAAAGCGATCCAGAAGCATCGGGGGAAGACCCGCAGTGACGTGATATCAGCTCCACACAGAAGCCGACGCTGACACTCCCCCGGACCTTGGAACAAAAGGCGGGAAAAGACGGCCGCCATTTTATTGGTGGACGGCGACAGATTAGAAGGCGCGAGAGACCAGCGTACACCAGCGACAGCAAGGAAGAAGATCTGCGCTGGTCAACACATCGCAGGCTCCGGATCCAAGCACCACCAGACTCAAACAGCGGTAAGTTCCGCCCCCCTGCTGGGAACGAAAATACACCAACGGTCCAGTGAGGAAGACCGCGACGACCGACGGCTCCCGTGCAGGACAATGGTGGAACCACACAGACAGCCATCTCTGCAGGAGTGACAGGAAGACTCCGGTGCAGCATAAACTGCTGTTGAAATAGCTAGGAGCCCTGCAGGGCTCACAAAGCAAAAGAGCTATAGCCTACTATATCAGTCTCTGGCAGGATCTAATCCAGGTAACTGGCTATTTTAGTGAAGCTGACTGGGAAGTCCTAAATCCAGTCATATTATTTGGAGAGTTTTATTTCTTCCCTGGTTCCTTCCTTATTAGCACATGTCTCTAGGAGAACAATCAGTTCTTGAAAGATATTTGTTTGTTTTGGGCAATTAACCTGCACACTTTAACTAACAAACACAAAGTGTTATATAAGCATGCTCTGTTAGGAAAAATCTATTTGTATGCCCCAGTGATTAATCTGCACTTTTTAATTCTCAGTTGCTAGGTATTATCTAAGCATATTCTTCTGTAATTACTGTGAAACTATATACGCCACCTGTTGACACAGCTAATTGCTTGTTTATATTCGGATGATTGCTATTACCACACTCACAGGGGTAGTTCCATAGTTGCTCCCCTTTTGCAGCTTGAGACCACTTTGTGGGGATTTTTTATTTCACAGGGCTAGCCTCACCAGGATTATCCTGAGATCAACATAGAGGACATTGTCTACAATTCCAGCTTTGCTTGGGGCTACTATTTGTGGAAAATCTTTAATCTTTATTCTGAGACCGTCCTAGTAGACACTCTCTGCAAATCAGGCTATTGCTTGGGGATAACAATGAGCAAGAACTCGTCTAAACCCCAATTCTTAAACATGGCCTCATCTATACCTCAAAAACCCCAAAGGTACAAAGGGTCTGGGCGCAATCCATCAAAGGATTTAATAACCACAATAAGTCCCAATAGATCCAGGTCTCCTTTAAAAGACTATGAGGAATTAGACTATGATAAACTCTTCAATTCAAACAGAGTAAAAAAGAACCTCCCAAACACTTTTGTAGAGATGGACTCATCTACATCTTTAAAGAGGAAAACTCCAGGGGCTATAGGAGCGAAATACGCCACTCCTAATGATTCATCTGACGAGGTCTCAGAGATCTTCTCTCCTAATACAAGCCCCGCCAAGCCAAAACCAAAAAAAAGTAATCCAAACCCCGACGATACTCAAGGGTTTGATATGAATTCTGTTGGGAAACTTCTGTCTAATTTGACAGAAAAAATGGATAAGTTTGAAAACAGCATGAACGAAAGGTTTGATAAGCAAAATAAAATGTTCAAAGAATCATTATCCCTCCTCAGCAATAGGATGGACAAATTTGAAGATAGAATTAAAAAGATAGAGGAGAGGCCAGATAATATATCAAAAGTAAATAACGACATCATCAGAGAGATGCATAAGCTAAAGCTTAAGGTAGCAGATCTGGATTCCTGAGAATATAGGCCCAAATAAATTGGAAGAGTACACCAAGAAGTTATTCAGAAAAATAATCCCTACCCTGACTGATCAAGAACTAGAAATAGAATCCACAGGTTGCAAAAACCACCCACTATTCCTAAAGATCTACCTAGAGACACGTTAATGAGAATCCATTTTTTCAAAACAAAAGAAAAAATTCAAAATTACTTTAAAGAAAATAAAAACTTCCCTGAGCCATTCGAAAAACTCAAATTATATGCCGATCTCTCCAGAGATACGATCGAAGGGAGGAAAGCTTTCCAGAATATCACCATACCTCTCAGAGACAATGAGATCTCTTATAAGTGGGGATTCCCGCTAAAATTACTAGTAAATTACAGAGGCAATGTTATCGCCCTAAACTCCCCAGAGGAAGGCAGGGACTTCTTAAAATCCATCAATATCCCATTATATTCACGACACAAAGTTCACCCTGATTCTAACAGCAAGACATGAAATGGTTTTGATATATTTATATTGAGTGATCTAAATGGGAAAACACCCGGGTACAATGCAATACCTTACCCTAGGATGTCTAACTATTCTATTAATTTGTTATTGCTAGTAACGAGTTTATGTATTTAATATATTGAGTTTATGTTCATCAACAAAGAGGATGTTGCTCAGGAGCGAGTAACACGGACTTTTTCCCCCCAACAGGTGAAGTCAGGCTCACTGAAGTGAACCCCTTCAAGTGGGCATTCCAGTTTATTGTTTATTGTTCTTACTCTTATTTAACGTTTATAGGTTTGTTAATCCTCACAGGTTTGCTTGTACACAATGAGTCTAAAATTATTATCTTACAACGTAAGAGGTTTAAATAGCCCACACAAAAGACACACCCTTTGGAGAGAACTAATTAAAAGCCATGCCGAAATAATTTGTATACAGGAATCCAAATTCAAACACACAGATAACCCAAAATTTTCGCATAAAAACTTCCCATATATCTACAAGTCTGACAACACAAAAAAGAAAGCCGGCGTGGTCACCATCATCAAAGGAACTATCTCATTTGAATTTCTGGAGGAGATCAAAGATGTTAAAGGGAGATTTCATATTCTTGTTTGTTCTCTGAATAACCAGATTTGCACAATTGTTAATATCTACGCCCCCAACACGGGTCAAATAGGTTTCCTGAACAAAGTAAATAAAAAAGTCATGTCAGTCAAGAGAGGTGCCATGATTTGGTTAGGAGACTTTAATATGGTTCCGAATGCAAATATGGATTCCTCCAACCCAAATAGATACAGACCACACACTTTAGACAATTGGATACATCAAAATGAATTATTTGACATCTTTCGGTGCCTAAACACCACTTCAATTGAATTCTCCCATTTCTCTGACCCTCATCAATCAGCGTCAAGAATTGACTTAATCTTATCAGATATCTTTACGCTCCCCAAAATCCATAGAATTACTATAGAAAGGAAAACCTCGGATCACTCCCCAGTTTCAGCGGAAATTCAAATTGGCCACACGATTAATAAAATTCCACTATGGAAATGTGACGCTAATCTATTACACAACCCTGATCACAGATCAATAATAGAAAAATCATTAACAAATTATTTCACAGAAAATTCACCTACTGAAACAACCCCATTCACCCATTGGTGCGCCCATAAAGCGGTCATAAGGGGCATCGTGATCCAAATCTCTGCAAAAAGGAAAAGAATGTTTAGGATCCAGATTGAGGATATTCAAAATAAAATAAAAGATAAAGAAAGCGAACAACTAAATTCAAACCCTCCATCTACTCAAATTAAAACAGAGCTACTAAAACTCAGGCAGGAGCTCAAGAAAATCATATTTTCATCATACCACACCATGGTCAAAATTTCCAAAATGAAGCAGTATTCCTCAATTAATAAGCCAACGCGATACATGACTAATAGAATGAAAAAAATAAGACAAGTAAACAGGATCACCAAAATACAAACTCAAAATGGTACAACAGTATCTCATCCCCAAGATATAGCCAACTCCTTCGCAGATTATTACAGCAAATTGTATAATTTACATTCCCAACCTTCCACCCCACATCCCAATATTTCTGACATCGAAAAATTTCTGACCTCAATTGACCTTCCAAAATTGACCCACGACGATTTAGAAAACCTAACTTCCCCATTCTCCCAAGAAGAAATCGAAAAAACTATCCTCCAACTCAAGGACTTTAAATCGCCAGGCCCGGATGGTTTCGGAAACGAATATTATAAAACTTTCACTAAATTACTCTCCCCACATCTACAAAATCTTTTTAATATAGCTAGTTCCTCAGGTAATTTCCCAGCAGAAATGTTAGAATCGACAATTATTTTGATCCCCAAACACAATTCCGACTTAACCCTTGTTAAAAATTACAGGCCAATTTCCCTAATTAATACAGATCTGAAGATTTACTCCAAGCTAATAGCAAATAGGCTCAAATCCTATTTGCCGTCATTGATTCATGGGGACCAGATGGGTTTTATTATGGGTCGTCAAGCGCCAGATGACACTAGAAGACTTATTAACTCAATCAAATTGATTCATTCCTCTAAAGTGCCAACGGTAATTATAACTCTAGACGCCGAAAAGGCTTTTGACCGACTAAACTGGCTTTACTTAACATCAGTTTTATGGAAATTTAGGTGTAACGAAAAATATATCAACAGCGTCATGGCACTCTATTCAAGGCCAAAAGCTAAAATTTATGTAAACAATTATTCTTCTACACCATTTGATATTTCAAATGGTACAAGACAAGGTTGCCCCTTATCTCCCCTTCTTTTCATTTTATCAATGGAACCACTGGCGCAATCAATTAGGCAAAATAATAACAAAAGGTTTACAAACGCGAACACGTCATTACAAGATCGGGCTTTTTGCTGACGACCTGATGTTTACCCTGACGGATCCCTATGAGTCAATTTCTGAGCTACAAAAAACCCTTCAAATTTTTTCAAATATTACCTTCTTCAAGATAAATGAAAATAAATCAAAAATATTGCCATTTTACTTGACGGAATCAGAAACAAAGAAAATTGAGGACATAGCTTCATTAAGTTGGTCAGAAGGAGACTTAGACTATCTAGGTACAATCATCTCAAAAAACTTAGACACAATAATGAAGAAAAATCTGGACAAACTCTTGGAGACTATAAACAAGGACCTAAATTTCCTCGGCACCAAAGATCTCTCATGGTGGGGCAAGGTATTGGCAATAAAAACTTTTATCGTCCCAAAAATTTCTTATATATTGAGAACACTCCTGTTATGATCCCAGTGGTAGAGGATCTCTGATATTCCGGCAAGATATCAAAAACATAAATACTGCTCTAGGGAGGTGGAAACTGGGCTAACCGCATACCTGATCCTAACACACACAACTAGAAGCAGCCGGTGAACGTGCCTACGTTGGTTCTAGACGTCTCGAGCCAGCCGGAGAACTGACTACCCCTAGAGGGAAAATAAGACCTCACTTGCCTCCAGAGAAATTGAACCCCAAAGATATAGAAAGCCCCCAACAAATAATAACGGTGAGGCAAGAGGAAAACACAAACGTAGAGATGAACTAGATTCAGCAAAGTGAGGCCCACTAGTCTAGATAGACAGAAAATAGATAGTGGACTATGCGGTCAGCAGAAAACCCTACAAAAACATCCACGCTGAACATTCAAGAACCCCCACACCGACTGACGGTGCGGAGGGAGAATATCAGCCCCCTAGAGCTTCCAGCGAGCCAGAAAATCAAATATTAAGCAAGCTGGACAAAGACACTGAAAAATGCAAACGATCCAAATTATACAAAACGGACTTAGCTTTTCTTGCATGAGACAGACTGAAAGGAATCCGGAGGAGACCATATAGGTCTGGATACAACGATGCCAGGCAAGAGACTGAGTCCGGAGGAGACTTAAATAGGGAACACCCGCTGCTTAACGACACAGCTGGAGCTCAGGCCTGCAACAAGACATGCCTAACACAATACCGTTAGTGACCACCAGAGGGAGCCCAGAAACACAGTTCACAACAGTACCTCCCCCTTGAGGAGGGGTCACCGAACCCTCACCAAGACCCCCAGGGCGATCAGGATGAGCAGCGTGAAAGGCATGAACCAAATCAGCCGCATGAACATCAGAGGCGACAACCCAGGAATTATCCTCCTGACCATAGCCTTTCCACTTAACTAAATACTGGAGTTTCCGTCTAGAGATACGAGAATCCAGAATCTTCTCCACCACATACTCCAACTCGCCCTCAACCAAAACCGGGGCAGGAGGCTCAACAGCAGGAACCATAGGCACCACGTACCGCCGCAACAAGGACCTATGGAACACATTATGAATAGCAAATGACGCTGGAAGGTCCAAGCGAAAAGACACCGGGTTAAGGATTTCCAAAATCTTATAAGGACTGATAAAGCGAGGCTTGAACTTAGGAGAGGAGACTTTCAAAGGAACATGCCGAGAAGACAACCAAACCAAATCCCCAACACGAAGTCGGGGACCCACACCGCGGCGGCGGTTGGCAAAACGCTGGGCCTTGTCTTGTGACAATTTCAAATTGTCCACCACATGGTTCCAAATCCGCTGCAACCTATCCACCACAGAATCAACCCCAGGACAGTCAGAAGGTTCAACCTGGCCCGAGGAGAAACGAGGATGAAAACCAGAGTTGCAGAAAAAGGGTGAAACCAAAGTGGCAGAACTAGCCCGATTATTAAGGGCAAACTCGGCCAGTGGCAAAAAGGTAACCCAGTCGTCCTGATCAGCAGAAACAAAACATCTCAAATAAGTCTCCAACGTCTGATTAGTTCGCTCGGTCTGGCGATTAGTCTGAGGATGAAAAGCCGACGAAAAAGACAAATCAATACCCATCTTAGCACAAAAGGATCGCCAGAATCTGGACACAAACTGGGATCCTCTGTCAGACACAATATTCTCAGGGATGCCGTGCAAACGAACCACATTCTGAAAGAACAAAGGGACCAAATCAGAGGAGGAAGGCAACTTAGGCAAGGGCACCAAATGGACCATTTTAGAAAAACGATCGCACACCACCCAGGTGACAGACATCTTCCGAGATACCGGAAGATCCGAAATGAAATCCATGGAAATGTGCGTCCAAGGCCTCTTCGGGATAGGCAAGGGCAAAAGTAACCCGCTGGCACGAGAACAGCAAGGCTTAGCCCGAGCACAAATCCCACAGGACTGCACAAAAGAACGCACATCCCGCGACAAGGAAGGCCACCAAAAGGACCTAGCCACCAAATCTCTGGTACCGAAAATCCCAGGATGTCCCGCCAACACTGAAGAATGAACCTCAGAAATAACTCTGCTGGTCCATCTGTCAGGGACAGTCTCTCTGGTGGGCAACGATCAGGCCTATCAGCCTGAAATTTCTGCAGCACTCGTCGCAAATCTGGGGAAATGGCAGACAAAATCACTCCCTCTCTGAGAATACCAGCCGGCTCCGAGACTCCCGGAGAGTCAGGCACAAAACTCCTAGAAAGTGCATCAGCCTTCACGTTCTTCGAACCAGGCAGGTACGAGACCACAAAGTCAAAATGGGAGAAAAACAACGACCAACGAGCCTGTCTAGGATTCAGGCGCTTGGCAGACTCGAGGTAAATCAGATTTTTATGATCAGTCAAGACCACCACACGATGTCTAGCTCCCTCGAGCCAATGTCGCCACTCCTCAAATGCCCACTTCATAGCCAACAACTCCCGATTACCAACATCATAGTTCCGCTCAGCAGGTGAAAATTTTCTTGAAAAGAAGGCGCATGGCTTCATCACGGAGCCATCAGAACTTTTTTGCGACAAAACAGCCCCTGCACCAATCTCAGAAGCATCAACTTCAACCTGGAAGGGAAGAGAGACATCCGGCTGGCACAAGACTGGCGCTGAAGTAAACCGACGCTTCAGCTCCTGAAAGGCCTCCACGGCCGCAGGAGACCAATTAGCAACATCAAAACCCTTCTTGGTCATATCCGTCAAAGGTTTAACCAAGCTGGAAAAATTAGCGATAAAACGACGGTAAAAATTAGCAAAGCCCAAGAACTTCTGCAGGCTCTTAACAGACGTGGGCTGAGTCCAGTCATGAATGGCACGGACCTTGACTGGGTCCATCTCCACAGTAGAAGGGGAAAAAATAAAACCCAAAAAAGAAACCTTCTGTACCCCAAAGATACATTTTGAGCACTTCACAAATAGAGCATTCTCCCGCAGAACCTGAAACACCATCCTGACCTGGTTCACATAGGACTCCCAATCATCAGAAAAAACCAAAATATCATCCAGATAAATAATCATAAATTTATCCAGATATTTCCGGAAGATGTCATGCATGAAGGACTGAAACACAGAAGGGGCATTCGATAATCCAAAAGGCATCACCAGGTACTCAAAATGACCCTCGGGCGTATTAAATGCCATTTTCCATTCATCTCCCTGCTTTATGCGCACAAGGTTATACGCACCACGAAGATCTATCTTGGTGAACCAACTGGATCCCTTAATCCGAGCAAACAAATCAGACAACAATGGCAAAGGATACTGAAATTTAACCGTGATCTTATTCAGAAGACGATAATCTATACAAGGTCTCAAAGACCCGTCTTTCTTGCCCACAAAAAAGAATCCTGCACCAAGAGGAGAAGAGGATGGGCGAATATGTCCCTTCTCCAAAGACTCCTTTATATAACTCCGCATCGCGGCATGCTCTGGCACAGATAAATTAAAGAGTCGTCCCTTAAGAAACTTACTACAAGGAATCAAATCTATAGCACAATCACAGTCCCTATGAGGAGGAAGGGCACTGGACCTGGCCTCATTAAATACATCCTGAAAGTCTGACAAAAACTCAGGGATCTCAGAAGGAGTAGAAGAAGCAATAGATACCAATGGAGAATCGCCATGAATCCCCTGACACCCCCAACTAGACACAGTCATAGCTTTCCAATCTAAAACTGGATTATGGGCCTGTAACCATGGCAGACCCAAAACGACAACATCATGCATTTTATGCAGTACCAGAAAACAAATCACCTCCTGATGTACAGGAGTCATGCACATGGTCACTTGCGTCCAATACTGAGGTTTATTCTCTGCCAATGGCGTAGAATCAATTCCTCTAAGAGGAATAGGATTTTCCAAAGGCTCCAGGACAAAACCGCAGCGCTTGGCAAACGACAAATCCATCAGACTTAAAGCAGCACCAGAATCCACAAAAGCCATAACTGAGTAAGAAGATAATGAACAAATTAAAGTCACAGACAAAATAAACTTAGGCTGAAAAGTACCAATGGCGACAGGATTAACAATTTTTTTTAAGCGTTTAGAGCATGCTGAGATAACATGTGTTGAATCACCACAGTAGAAACACAACCCATTTTGACGTCTATGATTTTGTCGCTCGGCTCTGGTCAAAATTCTGTCACATTGCATAGAATCAGGTGACCGTTCAGACAGCACCGCCAAAGGATTAACAGATTTGCGCTCCCGCAAACGTCGATCAATTTGAATGGCCAGAGCCATTGAATCATTCAGACCTGTAGGGATAGGAAACCCCACCATCACATCTTTAATGGCTTCAGAAAGACCATTTCTGAAATTTGCGGCCAGTGCACACTCATTCCATTGAGTAAGCACGGACCATTTCCGAAATTTTTGACAATATACCTCAGCTTCGTCCTGACCCTGAGAGATAGCCAGCAACATCTTTTCAGCCTGATTTTCAAGATTAGGCTCCTCATAAAGCAAACCAAGTGCCAGGAAAAACGCATCAACATTCACCAATGCAGGATCTCCTGGCGCCAGAGAGAAGGCCCAATCTTGAGGGTCGCCGCACAAGAAGGAAATAACAATCTTAACTTGCTGAGCGGAATCACCAGAGGAACGAGGTTTCAGAGACAAACAATTTGCAATTATTCCTAAAATTCAGGAACTTGGATCTATCTCCAAAAAACGGCTCAGGAATAGGTATTTTTGGTTCAGACATAGGGCTATGGATAACAAAATCCTGAATGCTTTGCACCCTAGCAGCAAGCTGATCCATACTAGAAGTCAGAGTCTGGACATTCATATCTGCAGCAGAGTTCCAGCCACTCAGAGAAAAAGGGGATGGAAGAAGCTAGGCAAACTGCAGCAACAAAAAAAAACAAACTCAACTTCTTTTTAATCCCGCTTCTGCGATGCAATAAACATTTTCTTTTGGCCTGGCATACTGTTATGATCCCAGTGGTAGAGGATCTCTGATATTCCGGCAAGATAGCAAAAACATAAATACTGCTCTAGGGAGGTAGAAACTGGGCTAACCGCATACCTGATCCTAACACACACAACTAGAAGCAGCCGGTGAACGTGCCTACGTTGGTTCTAGACGTCTCGAGCCAGCCGGAGAACTGACTACCCCTAGAGGGAAAATAAGACCTCACTTGCCTCCAGAGAAATTGAACCCCAAAGATATAGAAAGCCCCCAACAAATAATAACGGTGAGGCAAGAGGAAAACACAAACGTAGAGATGAACTAGATTCAGCAAAGTGAGGCCCACTAGTCTAGATAGACAGAAAATAGATAGTGGACTATGCGGTCAGCAGAAAACCCTACAAAAACATCCACGCTGAACATTCAAGAACCCCCATACCGACTGACGGTGCGGAGGGAGAATATCAGCCCCCTAGAGCTTCCAGCGAGCCAGAAAATCAAATATTAAGCAAGCTGGACAAAGACACTGAAAAATGCAAACGATCCAAATTATACAAAACGGACTTAGCTTTTCTTGCATGAGACAGACTGAAAGGAATCCGGAGGAGACCATATACACTCACCGGCCACTTTATTAGGTACACCTGTCCAACTTCTTGTTAACACTTAATTTCTAATCAGCCAATCACATGGCGGCAACTCAGTGCATTTAGGCATGTAGACATGGTCAAGACAATCTCCTGCAGTTCAAACCGAGCATCAGTATGGGGAAGAAAGGTGATTTGAGTGCCTTTGAACGTGGCATGGTTGTTGGTGCCAGAAGGGCTGGTCTGAGTATTTCAGAAACTGCTGATCTACTGGGATTTTCACGCACAACCATCTCTAGGGTTTACAGAGAATGGTCCGAAAAAGAAAAAAAATCCAGTGAGCGGCAGTTCTGTGGGCGGAAATGCCTTGTTGATGCCAGAGGTCAGAGGAGAATGGGCAGACTGGTTCGAGCTGATAGAAAGGCAACAGTGACTCAAATCGCCACCCGTTACAACCAAGGTAGGCCTAAGAGCATCTCTGAACGCACAGTGCGTCGAACTTTGAGGCAGATGGGCTACAGCAGCAGAAGACCACACCGGGTACCACTCCTTTCAGCTAAGAACAGGAAACTGAGGCTACAATTTGTACAAGCTCATCGAAATTGGACAGTAGAAGATTGGAAAAACGTTGCTTGGTCTGATGAGTCTCGATTTCTGCTGCGACATTCGGATGGTAGGGTCAGAATTTGGCGTAAACAACATGAAAGCATGGATCCATCCTGCCTTGTATGGAGCATCTTTGGGATGTGCAGCCGACAAATCTGCGGCAACTGTGTGATGCCATCATGTCAATATGGACCAAAATCTCTGAGGAATGCTTCCAGCACCTTGTTGAATCTATGCCACGAAGAATTGAGGCAGTTCTGAAGGCAAAAGGGGGTCCAACCCGTTACTAGCATGGTGTACCTAATAAAGTGGCCGGTGAGTGTAGGTCTGGATACAACGATGCCAGGCAAGAGACTGAGTCCGGAGGAGACTTAAATAGGGAACACCCGCTGCTTAACGACACAGCTGGAGCTCAGGCCTGCAACAAGACATGCCTAACACAATACCGTTAGTGACCACCAGAGGGAGCCCAGAAACACAGTTCACAACACACTCCCCCTAAAAGTCAACACTTCCTACCTGACTAGTATTCAATCCACAATTAATCTGTTTATTTGGAATAAAAAAAGGGCCCGCATTCCCACATTTTATATAAATGCAAGGAATTTGGGGGCATAGGCTTACCAAACATAACTGCTTTATATTTATCGAATTTAATAAAACAAAGCCAGTACTGGTTTATGCAAGAAGACTCTCCGAACTGGCTTGATCTTGAAATTGCACATAACCATAATAAATCACCTAAAGAATTGGTTTTTGACCATATTCTAAACAGACCTTGTAATGCCTACGCTCATCACCCTATCTTTTCTCCCATTATATACGCCTGGGACAAACTGTCTAAACGAAAGAGAGGATCCAACAGGAAAATCCTTCTTCACAACACCCCTATAGAGATTATCATGCTTATCCAAAATATTAACCCCTCTCCCATATGGAGAGACAATGGGATCAAAAAATTAAATGATATCCACGATGGGGTTAAATTTCTCAGCTTCAGCTCTGTAAAACAAAAATTTAAAATTCCCTCCTCAGCCTTTTTCCCTTATTTGGCACTGAAGGACCAAGCTCAAAACTTCATCACAAACAAACGAAAAATATCTGAAGCAATTATTAAATTATTTAAAAAACCCAAACATCATCTATTTTGGAGCAACAAGCAAATATATCGGTGGTTTAACAATGATACACAATTTAATAAGTTATCTCACATGACAAAATGGGAAAGGGATCTGAATACAACGTTCACTCCAGAACAGTGGGAAAATGCGATCCACTTTACTTACGCCTCAAACATCTGCATGACATTGAAAGAGGCATACTATAAAATCATCACAAGATGGTACTATACTCCGGTTCGCCTCTCTCATCTACCGTCAGGAGGATCTCCATTGTGCTGGCGAGAATGTGGAGAACACGGAAGTTTGCTACATGTGTTTTGGACATGCCCCCGGGTGAAACCCTTATGGAGACAGGCCATAAAATTAATCAATAAACTACTAACAGACAACACTATAGTCACCCCTGCAATGGCCTTGTTGTCATTGAACTGGGAAAGCACGGACACAAATGTGAGATCTATTATAATTCATATCTGTCTTGAAGTTAAACAAATTATAGCCTTCCATTGGAAAAATCCGATCTTACCGGCCTTTACCGAAATTATAGACCAAATTAACCTACATAAAACATATGAAGAAAACTTCGCAATAGCAAACAATTACTATAAGAAATATGATAGGAAATGGAAGAAGTGGGTTGAGGTAGTCTCCAACTTATCACATTAAAAGAAAAGATGGTGGTTACCGCATACCTGTGAGGATAAAATATGTTAATCTGTTAAAATTGTTAATAACTATCAAATTCTGTTATGTCTGGACAGCGTGTCCACAAAGTTGTACTTACCTTTTCCCAGTCCCATTTCCCTTACCTCCCTCCCTCTCCTTACCCTTATTCCCTTGAGAGCTGATTATATGACTATCTTTGCATGTTAATACTAAATTTCAAAAGATACAATAAAAATTATTTGAAAAGGAATACCAACTGTGAGAGACAGAATCTAAAAATAAAAAAAAAAAAAAAAAAAACAGAAAATCACATAATATGATTTTTAAGTAATTAAATTGCATTTTATTGCATAAAATAAGTATTTGATCACCTACCAACCAGCAAGAATTCTGGTTCTCACAGGCCTGTGAGTTTTTCTTTAAGACTCCCTCCTACTCTGCACTCATTACTCCTATTAATTTAACCTGTTTAAATTCGTTACCTGTATAAAAGACATCTGTCCACACACGCAATCAACCACACACCAACCTCGCCACCACGGCCCAGACCAAAGAGCTGTCTAAGGCTTCTTTTACACTGACTGTTTTTTTTGCGGCCCATTATTGCGGGCCTTTTTTGCAGGCCATATCGCCGCAATTTTCACAGTCTGCTGCAATAATGGACCGCAAGAAACGTGAGGATCAACGTTTTTCAGGTTCCAAATGCTATAGCTAAAGTATTGGGGAAAAAATACGGCGGTCTGCAAAACCGGACGTCACGGTGCACCGCAAAAACAACCTTCCGGGTTTTTTTGTGGCCCCATTGATTTTCAATGAAGGCCATGTCTGTAAGCCGTGAAAAAAATCGAGCAGGCTCGATATTTTTTCACGGCCGTAAATGCAGCTCTCACGGCCATACGGCGCACCGTGGAATTATTGCGGCCTGTTTTTGCGGCCCCATAGAAATCTATTGGGGCCGCAAAACCACAGCAAGTGTAAAAGAAGCCTAAGGACACCAGGGACAAAGTTGTAGACCTGTACAAGGCTGGGATGGGTTACATGACACTAGACAAGCAGCTTGGTGAGAAGGCAACAACTGTTTTCACAAATATTAGAAAATGGAAGAAACACGAAATGACTTCCTCGGTTTGGGGCTCCATGCAAGATCTTGCTTCATGGGGTAAGGATGATTATGAGAAAGGTCAGGAATCAGCCCAGAACTACACTGGAGGACCTGGTCAATGAAATGAAGAGAGCTGGGACCACAGTCTCAAACATTACTGTTAGTAACACACTACGCCATCATGGATTGATATCCTGCAGGGCACGCAAGGTCTCCCTGCTTACGCCAGCACATGTTCATGCCTATTTGAAGTTCACCAATGACCATCTGGATGATCCAGGGGAGGCATGGGAGAAGGCTTTCCTCCATACATCTGGTACACAAACGGCTCCACTCCGTACACATCACACACACAGGTCTGCTCTGCTCACCTCGTGCACATAGTGCTCTGCTCCGCCACGTCATACACACACAGCTCCACTCCATACACCTGGTACATACATGGCTCTGCCTAGTACACACGGCTTTGCTCTGTACACCTCGCACATACATGGGTCTGCTCCATACACCTGTTACGTAATGATGTGGAAACCTGTATGGAAAGCTTTAGGAGAAACTCAAAAGGTTTCACATGTTTGCAAGTTTTGATCAAATCAGAGAGTCAATCGATCAGAGACAAGGGCACACAGCCAGTCTCTGTTAGTGTACCGGCTTGTCTGCTTTCAGATATCCAGTCACAAGTCTCCATTACAACCACAGAGATACAAAAAAGGCCATGGCTTCACATTACCTAAGGGAGAAGATATTTGAATTGGTGAAAGTATTTTAGTTGGGAATAACAAGATCATAAATCATGGAAACTGTTGAATTCCTTGAAAACTGGTTCTACCCAGCCTCCTATGCCTTCTGTAACAAAGAAAGCTTAACACAAAGACACCTCTATATCAGAGACCGCACTCTGTGTTATTGCTTTTATGAACAAAATTTATAAAGCCAATTTAAAAATATTAAATGATCAAAGATATATAAATTGTCTAAATAATAATCAAAGCTTGTTTGTAAATCTCATCATATATATTTACTGGAGAAGCACTGTGATATTTTGCAGATGTGATAACTCACTGTCTATAATGCCTGAACTTGGGCATCTCTTTACATAGTGTCGTTATAACAAATCTACCAGTTCTAGCGGTTACATACACTAGTAATACCAACATATATGTAATGAAAGGGTAAATGAATATACTCTTATTCACTATCTCCATGTCCACTATGTGAGGTCCACCCTTCGGTCTGGGTGATTGTCTGCAGCTCGTTTATATAGGGAATGTTTGGGGACAGAATTTATATCTAGATCACCATGCGGAAGTATAAAGGTAGCAGGAGTAAGGTTCCTTCTTCACCCAGGGGAGGACATTTATAGGCCTGGTGACCACCTCTTAGATATAGGCAGTATGCAGAGTACGATGTCAGTGGGTCTTGAAAGACAACGTATAGAAGTCAAAAGTCCTTGCATTGGAGGTTTGGCATACACTGAGGCCCCTGATCATGTGACCCCTGATTCCTCCCCTCCTGTGACCTCATCACAGGTCCTGTGTGCACAGAACAGCCATATATGTGGTGTGCGGCTCTGCAGGTGGAGGTAGGTGCTGGAGATTCCCCATGACTGGGCGCAGAGGGACATTATCCCCCTCAGTGCTGCGGTCACATTCCAGGAAAATGTAGATGTATGTGGGGCCGGTATTTGTGCTATGAGATTTACATTCTGTGCATTTTGGATACATATAATTCCAGAAGTTGGAACGTATTATCTCTTTAAGCAATAGTTGACTTAGGCTACTTTCACACTAGTCCGTCGGTACGGGCCGTCGCAAACCGTCGGCCCAACGTACCGACGGACAGTGTGATAATTAATCACAACGTGGGCAGCGGATGCAGTCTTACAACGCATCCGCTGCCCAGTGTGATGAGCGGGGAGGAGGGGGCGGAGTTCCGGCCGCGCATGGCCGGAAAAAGCGGAACCGACGGACAAAAAATGGTTACATGTAACTTTTTTTGTGCCAACGGTCCGCCAAAACACGACGCATCCGTCGCATGACGGATGCGACGTGTGGCACTCCGTCGCAATGCGTCGCTAGTATAAGTCTATGGAGAGAAAACGCATCCTGCGGGCATCTTTGCAGGATGCGTTTTTTCTACATAACGACGCATTGTGACGCAAGTGTGAAAGTAGCCTTAGACTCCATAGCCCCATCTGTGATAATGTTGTGTGTGAATCAGATCTGAGATCAGAGCTTTGCAACAAGAAGCTTAAGGCTATGTGCTGTGAGGAAGTGACTGGTGTGATTTGCTAGGGTCGTTATGTGTCCCCCAGGATGCGCTCCGAAGCGTATTGGGTCCGCTCTAGTGCCTTGTGTTCACAGCAGGGCGTCTGTGAGTCACAAGGCAGGATAAAAGTAATGATGAAACCTGGTTAAGTTATTTGGCCAAGGAATTGTTAAGGAAAACCTGGTATGGGCTTTTATTTTTTAAACGGACTGCAGGAAGGTAGTGGGGCCGGTCCGTTTTCTCCAGCCCAGATCTTACAAGTGGCCCATGGCCATAGAATCGATTTGAGGGGGAAAAAAACCCTGCAGGAAGGGGTTTGGTTGTTGGCGTGGTGTAGAGCAGACAGCTCTGCAAAAGCTCTGCCGTGTGAGGGAACAAAGAGCCCAGTGAGGCAAACTCCTGGCACCCCGCAGCGTGATACGGTGGTGCTGTCGACCCCAGCAACCGGACGCATATATGGGCTGTGTTGCTTCCCGGCTGTGATCCAGAGGATATCATTTCTTTTGTTTGTAAGTTTTTTGTGGGACATTAAAACCTACGTTTTCTTTGAACTTTCTTGCCTCATTACTGCACAGTGTGGACACCACTGCTCTACATATGGTTGGAGAATGTGGAGCAGTGTGAACTGAGGCATACCCCAAAAGCGTGCTGCATGTCAATAATTAAGCCAGCAATGCTACACCTCAAGCCTGTGGACAAGACTGAGGAGCTGTTGAAACAGTGGGTCCTCGCTCAGCAGCGGCAACATGAGCAATACCTGCAGGAGCAGCAATGTGAGCAGCACCAGCTGTAGCTGCGGTGTCAGCAGGAGCAGCAGTATCAGCAACAGCAGCAGACAAACAACTTGTTGATGCAGCAGATCGCGGATATACAAGAGGCGGGTCCACCAGCGACAACATTCCAGTCGGAAGCCCGGTACAAGGTCCGGTTCTGTGCCTGAGGATGACATGGAGGCCTTTCTCACCATCTTCGAATGCACCGCGGAGTGGGACAGCTTGCTGGTTACCCAGTGGGCTGAATTGGTGGCCAACCTCCTGACGGCAGATGCACAGAAGTACTACCTGGACCTCAGTCGGGAGGATGCCCTGGACTATGGGAAGCTGAAAGGTGAGATCCTTGCCACACTGGGGGCTAATATATATGTGCGGGCACAACGGGTGTTCCAGTGGTCCTTTTCGGACACTCGCCCTGCCCAATCTCAGGCCTATGACTTGAAGCAACTGGTTAAATAATGTTTCCAGCCCGAGACATTAATCCCATTCCAGATGGTAGAGGTGGTGGTCGACCGGCTGGTAAGAGCTCTACCAGCAGCCATACAGCGTTGGGTGGGGAAAGGGGACCCGGGCACTCTGGACCAGGTGGTAGGACTGATAGAGCAGTATGCAGCCACTCAGGACTTTATACGGGACACTGCTCCACTTCGGCTGTCACGTAAGGCCCCGTCAACCCAGGAGGCAGGGAGAAGCCCACAACCCTCCACTGGGGCCAATATGGATCGTACCCGTACTGAGGGGATATCTCGGAAGGAGAGTGACAAATGACCCGTGTACCCTAAATCGGCCCTAAGGTTCCCTCGTGTCGCAGTTGTTAAGTGTTGGCGATGCCAAGGGCCTGGGCATGTAGTTGCCTACTGCCCCCTAACCCATGGACTGTGGGTATACGCGCCATGTGTCTATGTTTGCCCAGCCAGCCTGCACTGCCACTACAGGCCTTGCCAGTACCGAATCTCAGCTGTGCCAGGTACTTGTTAATGGGTACCAGACGCACGCTCTCTTGGACTTGGGGAGCTTGGTGACTCTGGTGCACGGGTCCCTGGTTGCTGGAGACAGTCCTAATGGACGGAAGGTGGGTGTGGTCTGCATACATGGGGACCTCCGAGTGTACCCAACCATGGAGGTTACATTTTCTACCCCGTGTGGAGAGATAAGACATGTGGTGGGAGTGGTAAAGACTCTTCCGTATGGGACTGTATTGTGAAGAGACTTACCTCTGTTCTGGTCCCTGTGGGAGACCAGAGTTAACCCTCCCAAGGTAAATGTTATTCCGGGCTCAGAACCCGAAGATCCCGAGTCAGGGATACCTGCCGTGGGGGTCACCAACCCAGGGACAGAGTGTAACCCTGATAGGTTTCCCTTAGAGGTATTGGCAGAAGAAGTTGAGGAGACCCCTCCGATCCCCGAGCTGAAGGTGTCCCCTGGTAAGTTTGAGACCACCCAGCTCCAGGATCCCACTTCGAGCTTGCCACGGGAAAGAATAATCGAGGTGAATGGGGTGGCTCAGCAACCGGGTGCGGAGATGGAGTTTCCCCAGATAACAATCAACCAGGAGTTACTGTACAGGGTTGATAAAATCAGGAATGAGGTGGTAGAACAACTGGTAGTGCCCTAATCCCATCATTGGGCGGTGCTCGACATGGCTCACACTCACAAGCTGGGAGGGTATTTAGGGGCCAAAAAGATGCAGGTGTCTACGCTGAGGTCCAAAGGTACTGCAATACGTGTCCGGAGTGCCATCTAACATCACCCACCATGAACTACCGGAGTCCATTGGTGCCTCTGCCCATTATAGAGGTACCTTTTGAGTGGATTGCGATGTATCTGGTAGGGCCAATAGTAAAATCCGCCCGGGGCCACCAACACATATTAGTAGCCGTAGACTACGCCACCCAGTACTGAGATGCAATACCTCTCTGCCACACCTCGGCTAAACTAAGAGCCCATGAACTATTTGCCATGTTTTCTTGCCTTGGGCTACCCAAGGAGATCCTTAAAGATCAGGGATCTCCTTTTATGTCTAAGGTGACCAGGGAGCTATGTAAGCTGCTCCGAATTAAACAGCTACGTATGTCGATTTACCATCCACAAACTGACGGGTTAGTGGAGAGGTTTAATAAGTCTCAAGGCCATGCTCAAAAAGGTGGTCGCCAAGGATGGGAGGGATTGGGACATGTTACTGCCCTATCTAATGTACGCCATCCGCGAGATACCCCAGGCATCCATTGGGGTTCTCCCCATTTGAACTATTGTATGGCACGCAGCCGAAGAGACTGCTGGATGTAGCCAATGAGACGTGGGAACAGGAGCCCACTCCACATAAGAGTCATCGAGCATGTGGCAAGTATGCAGGATAAAATTGCTGCCGTTCGGCCCATAGTAAAGGAGCATCTGTTGGATGCCCACGCCACTCAGAGCCACACGTATAATAAAAGGGCCACAGTCAGCACCTTTAAAGAAGGGGACCGCGTATTGGTACTCTTGTCCACTCCAGAGAGTAAATGGCCAAGTGGCAGGAGCCATTTGAGTTACGAGGGAAGGTGGGCGAAGTGAATTGTAGGGTGAACCAACTCGGGAAAAGGAATCCCGAGCAACTTGGTCATGGAGGCGACTCTGGAGGTACCAACGGGGAACCCTCTGGCCCCGGGCAGGGATGCGGCCGGGTGTGACGTAAAAGTTAATGACGCCCTCACAAAACAGCAGCGACGAGAGGCTTGAGCTTTGGTGCAGCAAAATATGGACGTATTCTCAGAACTGCCGGAGCGAACCTCGATGATTCAACATGATATTCTCACCCAGCCCCAGGTAAGGGTACAGAAGAAACTGTACTGGGTGCCAGAAGCCCGGAGGCATGCCATAGCGGCTGAAGTGAAGCAAGTGCTTCAATTGGGAGTCATCAAGGAGTTCCGGAGTGAGTGGGCAAGTCCCATTGTGCTAAGATCTAAAATAGATGGGTCGTTACGCTTCTGTAATGACTTGAGAAAGTTTAATGAGGTGTCAAAATTTGACCTCTATCCAATGCCTCAAGTGTAGGAGCTAATTGAGAGACTGGGAAAGGCTCACTACTTCACCAATCTCAACCTCACCAAAGGGTACTGGCAGGCCCCGCTAACAGAATCAGCGAAAGATCTCCTTTATAACGCCAGAGAGTCTATATCACTATGTCGTCTTGCCTTTTGGGTTACATGGGGTTCCGGCCACATTCCAGAGGCTGATGGACATAGTGTTAGAACCTCATCGAAAATATGCTCGTTGCTCGGGTTTTCCCGAGCACGTTCGGATGATCTCCGAGTATTTGTAAGTGCTCGGAGATTTAGTTTTCGTCACCTCAGCTGAATGATTTATAGCTGCTAGACAGGCTGAACGCATGTGGGAATTCCCTAGCAACCAGGCAACCGGCACATGTACTCAGCCTGGCTAGTAGCCGTAAATCATTCAGCTGAGGTGACAAAACTAAATCTCCGAACACTAAGAAATACTCGGCAGTCACCCGAGCATGCTCGGGAAAACCCGAGCAATGAGTATACTCGCTCATCACTAATCGGCGTATTTGGATGACATATTCATCTTTAGTACCAACTGGGAGACCCATCTGTCCCAGTTACAAGTATTGCTGGAGTCTCTCAGAATCGCGGGGTTAACGGCAAACCCAAAGAAATGTGTGATAGGACTCACGGGAGCCCGGTATTAAGGTTATGTAATTGGCGTCGGGGTTATAAAACCCCAAGTAAATAAGATTGAGGCCATCCAAAACCCGGCCCAAGCCGTTAAGTACCTAACAGGTGAGGGCTTTTCACAGCATCATTGGGTACTATCGCTGGTTTATACCCAATTTTGTGGGGAAATACGCACCACTAACTGACCTGTTAAAAGGTAAGAAGTCAGTTATGGTCCGGTGGAATCCTCAAGTGCAGGAAGCATTCCAATCCCTGAAGTCGGCATTGTTTAGACAGCCAGTCTTCATCAGCCCCAACTTCAAAGAAACTTTTATTGTGCAAACAAATGCCTCAGAGGTAGGCCTAGGAGTGGTGCTATAGCAAGAGGTGAACAGAGATGAGCATCCAATCACCCATCTGAGCAGGAAACTGACCCTGGCGGAGAAAAATTATAGCGTAGTGGTGGAGTGCTTGGCGATTAAATGGGCCCTGGAGTCCCTACACTATTATTTGCTCGGGCATCAGTTTCGTTTGGTAACAGACCATTCACCACTCGTCTGAAGGAGGAATGCTCAGGTCACCAGATAGTTCCTGTCCCTGCAAAATTTCAGTTTCTTAGTGGAACATCGGGCAGGAAAATCACAGGGAAATGTGGAGTCCCTATACAGGGCCCCCTGTATGGTGACAAATGTTCAACCCCACAAGTTTGAACAGAGGGGGGTATGTGAGGCAGCGACTGGTGTGATTTGCGAGGGTCGCTATCGCTCGGAAGCGTATTCGATCCGCTGGAGTGCCAGTACCGAATCTCAGCTGTGCCAGGTACTCGTTAATGGGTACCAGATGGACGCTCTCTTGGACTCAGGGAGCTTGGTGACTGGTGCACGGGTCCCTGGTTGCTGGAGACAGTCCTAATGGATGGAAGGTGGGTGTGGTCTGCATACATGGGGACCTCCGAGAGTACCCGACCACGGAGGTTACATTTTCTACCCCGTGTGGAGAGAAAAAACATGTGGTGGGAGTGGTAAAGACTCTTCCGTATGAGAAACGCAAAAGAGAGGATTGCTCAGGTCCCAGATAGGTCCATTCCCTGCAATATTTCAGTTTCTCAGTGGAACATTGGGCAGGAAAATCACAGGGAAATGCAGATGCACTATCCAGGGCCCCCTGTATGGTGACAAATGTTCACAAGGCAGGTGAAAAGTAAGCATGAAACCTGGTTAAGTTATTTGGCCAAGGAATTGTTATGGAAAACCCGGTATGGGCTTTTATTTTTTAAACGGACTGCAGGAAGGTAGCGGAGTCAGTCCGTTTCCTCCAGCCCGTATCTTACAAGTGGCCTATGGTCATTGAATCGAGTTGAGGAAAACAAAACCCTGCAGGAAGGGGTTTGGGTGTTGGCATGGTGTAGAGCAAACAGCTCTGCAAAAGTTCTGCCGTGTGAGGGAACACAGAGCCCAGTGGGGCAAACTCCTGGCACCCCGCAGCATGATATGGTGGTGCGGTCGGCCCCAGCAACCGGATGCATATATGGACTGTTTTGCTTCCCGGCTGTGATCTGGAGGATACCATTTCTTTTGTTTGTAAGTTATTTTTGGGACATTAAAACCTATGTTTGCTTTGAACTTTCTTGGGTCCCTGCCTCATCACTGCACAGCGTGGACACCGCTGCACTACAGTGCCCACGATCCGGAAGTAGCAGCGCTTTGGATGCAGCACATGTTTGCTACTTCCAAAGTGCTGGCACCTATTGAATGCAGGTGAATTTGCATGTGTTCACTGAACCGTGCGGATTTACCGCATTCAATGAATTTCTATTGATTTAATTTCTGTGCATCTCCGCAGTAGAAATTAACATGTTGCAGTTATGAAAGAGGTGCCGCATATCAGTGTCCACGGGTGATCTGCAGGCAAACATGCACGCACATTGGATATGGGATTTCAAGAAATACCATCCACTATGCTGTCACAGCTGGCTGCTGCGGTTTTGACGCTGCTTAAATACGAAGCGTCAAATCCGAAGCAATTTCTGATCAAGGCCACATTCCCTCAATGATAAGTGAGTGGGGCTTCATTAATTCTCAATTGGCTTGCTAGTTTAAAACAGGAGATTTCTTACATGGGATCTTTCTGCTGTTACATCGTCATCTTCTCCCCATTCAGGTCCTTACAATATCGGATCCTCTCAGTGGAAATCCTCTATATAAGAGAATTTTCCTGATTGCCCTGTCAAGGATGGATAGGGACAGGGACAAGATGGCAGAGAAAATATTACACCTCACCCTAGAGATCCTCTTCCGGCTTACTGGAGAGGTGAGAGATTCTGATGACGTCATATTATATCATTCTTTTTTTATAGGAATAACAGATGGACAGAACTGGAGAGGTGAGGACTCTGGAAATATCTAGGGTGAGATTTATTAATGTGTCTCTCCATAACCAGGATTACACAGTAGTGAAGAAGACCTCTAGCGAGCGCTGTCAGGCCCCTGTGTTTGAGGGATGTGGAAGACCCCTGAGCCCAATGAGGTCTCCACTTTACCCCCTGATACATGAGGACATCAATGACCAGAAGATCTTAGAACTCACCTACAAGATGATTGAGCTGCTGACTGAAGAGGTGACACTGCTGGGAATGCTGGGACATTATGCAGTACGCTATGAAGGGATCGGGGGGATGACTGTACCATTGTATGTGACAGGTTCCTATAAGGTGTCAGGACGTCACCATCTATTTCTCCATGGAGGAGTGGGAGTATCTAGAAGGACACAAAGAGCTGTACAAGGACTTCATGATGGAGGTTCCCCAGCCCCTCACATCACCAGGTAATAGACAGGACTAAGTACACACAGCCTATAATCATCTGTATGTAAAGAATGAATTCAGTCCCTGTATGTGTTTCCTCCAGTTCTATCCAGTAAGATGACAACACCAGAGAGATGTCCCCGTCTTCTTCGTCCACAGGCCTGTAAACAAGAAAATCCCAATGTTCTTCAGGATCATCAGGTAGATAGAGATGAGGTGTCATGAAGTGTGTAGAAGGTTGTAAAGGTCTTGTGTTCAGTCTTGTTTTATTCACCAGTATTACACCCTGAATGGCCAATTTATTGGGGACACCTGTATGGAATTTAGAAATGTCAGAGGAATTCATAGTTTTGAAGAACAGGTCACGTACAATATTGGTGCTACAGCTGACATTTCCAAGTGTACAATTCTTTAACACTGATTTGCTATAGCAGAAGATGACCAGTTTCAATGCCATTGCTGACTGAGTGAAAAGAGAGAATTTAAAGAGTGCAAAAATTATATTACTAAGCAGTAGAGAACATTGTCTAGTTAGATGAATTCAGATCTATGTTGCATCATACTGAGTGGAGGGTCAGAACTTGGCAAAAGTCCTTTCTCTCAGGTGTCAATGAGTCACCCCGCGGGCTAGAGGTACTCGGTACCGGGTCCTGCGGTTCACAGGGGGATGTCACGGTGGCTGTGACCTGGTCTGTGGCCCTGGGTGCCCATGTAAAAGGGAAAGGTCTTTAAAGGGATAAAGTTTATGTTCGTGACGCCACCTGTGGTATTTGGTCAGGGTGACCGACGCTGCTTTAAGGGGTCCACTGGGGTGATGTTATGGCAGCTGGATGGTATACCTTCCCACAGGTGAAGTGTATCCCCTGGGCTCCCGGTGTGTAGATGGTGGTATGGTGAGAGGTGCAGAGAAGAACGAGGACACAGGATTGCAGTCTCTTTACCTTGTATGTTGGTTTTAGCAGCCACAGTCCAGGGCACCAGACCACAGGGCAGGTAGGGTCCGGCCGGTTCGGAGGCAAATCCAAAGTCCCCTTATCCAGGTGGAAAATAGAAGCCTTCCTTTGCGCTGTAGTGGTGTAGTCCCTTACTGCTAGAAGCTTCACATAAGGTCCTCACAGATGTGTCTCTCTCTCTCTGTCCCCTAGATAGGATAGGACAAAACCCGTATAACTGGTGACTTGAGCCTGTTTATAGGGTCTGCTAGATGAACCGGCTCTGTGGGGTGTCACCGTGCCTCCTGGGTGTGGGTGCGGACAGGTAACATGCAATTAGCTGTCCTGCCGGTCTCTGATGTAAGGCGTGGAGGTCCTTACAACCTCGGTATTCCGGCTACCGGATTTCTGCACCTCAGAAGGAGGCAGCCTGCTCGGGGCTGGTCCCCTTCTGGTATCGTCTACTGTGCTTCCTCTCACGCATGCTCGCTGCAATCAATTCTGCCTTGAAAATGTCTCTTTCCGGGAGCTCCAGTTCTGGGGGCTTGCACAGCTCCGTAAACACTCTGTCCTCCTCAGACAGATGTCTGGAGCTCACTGCTGGAGCTCTGTCAGGAACTAACTAACTTTCTCTCCAAACTACCAGATTATATATATACAGGGCCGGCTCCAGGTTTTTGAGGGCCCCGGGCGAAAGAGTCTCAGTGGGCCCCCCCTTTAACACATACCATGATTCATGATCGCATATAACACAGCCATGTAGTATATAACACAGTCCACGTAGTATACAACACAGCCACGTAGTATATAACACAGCCACGTAGTATATAGCACAGCCCATGTAGCATATAACAGTCTACGTAGTATATAACACAGCCCACGTAGTATATAACACAGCCATGTAGTATACAGCACAGCCCACGTAGCATATAACAACCCATGTAGTATATAACACGGCCCACGTAGTATTTAGAACAGCTATGTAGTATATAGCTCTGCCCACGTAACATATTACAGCGCATATAGCACAGCCACATAGTATATAACCCGGCCCATGTAGTATACAGAACAGCCATGTAGTATATAGCAAAGCCCACGTAGTATATAACACAGCCATGTAGTATATAGCACAGACAAGTAGTATACAGCACAGCCCACATAGCATATAACAGCCCATATAATATATAGCAAAGCGCACGTAGTATATAACACAACCATGTAGTATATAGCACAGCCATGTAGTATAAAGCACAGCCCACGTAGCATATAACAGCCCATATAGTAAATAGCACAGCCCACGTAGTATATAACAGCCCATATAGTATATAGCACAGCCCACGCAGTATATAACACAGCCCACGCAGTATATAACACAGCCCACGCAGACGCAGTATATAGCACAGCCCATGCAGCATATAGCACAGACAGCCCACGTAGTATATAGCACGCAGCCACGCCACCCACCCACGTAGTATATAGCACAGGCCCAGGCTGTGACGTAGTATATATAACACAGCCCAGCCCACGCACGTACGTAGTATATAACTCAGCTAGCCATTTATAGACAGTCTAGGCTAGGACTACAACCAGGCTCACAGCAGGCTGCATCCGAGTCCAACCCCCCGGCCGGGCCCCACCCACCCCCGCAATGCTTTGTGACCAGAAACTTGGAGGAAGACTCACTCTTCACTCACTGCTTCACTTCGCCGTTGCTTCTGTTCCGTTGTGGACACAGCCTGCTGCCTGGGACCGGGTGCACCGTCCGTGCACCTCACTGCTGCTCCTGCCTCCTGCTCCTCTTTCTTCTGCTTGGCGCTGCCTGCGCCTGCAGCCGGATCTCTTCTCTGAGCTTAGGACAACGAGCGGCTCTCACCGGAAGTGACAGGACAGAGCCACCGCCGGCCCGGAAGTGACTCGTATCCATGGTGATGGCGGCGCCGGCGGTGACTGGTGAGTATTGCAGCTGCGTGAAACTCAGTCCCAGGCCCGGCCCGGAAGTGACTTACTCTGCGTATCCATAGTGACGGTCCCGACTCCCGGAGGTGAGTATTCCTGCTGCAGCTGCGCACCGTAAATGGGCCCCCCCATCTCGCCAGGGCCCCGGCACTTGCCCGGGTACGCCGGGTGCTGACGCCGGCCCTGTATATATATATATATATATATATATATATATATATATATATATATATATATAGAGTCACCTAGTAAATAGGATCAAAAGCTCCCCCTGGTGGCCTGGAGTGTGAATGTGTTGCATGTTTGTGGTACCTGGTTACAGTTATCCTTTCTTGCCTCCGGACGTAGCATCACTCTCCCCTGGAGTAAAGCAATACCACTGTGACGACCAGGACCCTGGGGCGCCACATCAACATTTCTGGAGATGTAATAATGGTTTGGGGAATGTTTCATTGGCACATCCCGAGTCCTCTGATATTTGCATATGTACTTCTGGACAGTAGGGCTTGGTGATTATTAAACTTTAATTGTCAGATCCTCTTTGATTATAATTAATGTTAGAATCAAAAATTAAATTGTAGTCCTGCCTCCCTCAACAGGAAGTTGGCAACTGCTAAACTACTTGCTTAATCAAAGCTGCTCAGATGAGAACTACTTACAGAGTTAGAGGACTGTTTGTTTGGTGAGCAGCAATAATTAGAAATTGTTTTGGGTGAGACATCGTTAAATGCATAGACTGTTGGGGTAGTGTGAAAAACACAGGTGCTGCTTCCTGTTACTCTCAGGCAACAGCTGGAGCACAGTCTTGCTTGACAGTTCAACATGGGTAATGTGGGTAATATGAGATGGAGGGTATGCAGATTGGGGGTAATGTAGGTTACTATAGCAGTAAACATTCTTAAGGTGCAACTTATCCGATCAGAAGACTTCCAGACTGTAGAGTCCAAGAAACAAACGATGGCGCCAACAACGGTCAGCGCGGAGTTGATCCTGTGTAGTCTTAAAGACAACGTCGAGCTGGGTCCTGGCGGCAGTGGTTATTCTCTGATGCCTCCTGCAGGATCCTTATTCCAGGGGTAGCTGTGGGGAAGTAAGGCACAGACCACAGCGCTGTTGGGGCCCAATGTGGCCCAACAAATATGCACCAGGAGGTACAGTACAGTACAGTTCACGGTCACACACCCAGTGTTTCTTAGGTAGTACGGTGCAGCAGTCACGGGCCCGGGGCGTTTGGCACCTAGCTCGAAGGACAGAGCACTCACTTCGCCCTGCTGCACACTGTATATTCCTGCCAAGTCTTCCTGCTGCCGCGTGCGCTTTTTCCTTTTATCCTCCGGCACACACCCTGCTGCCAAGTGCAAAGGTTGGTTCGGGGTTTTAAGCTTTCCCCGAACAACAAGGAAGACAGCCCCGACAGTTCTGGATCTGGCGCAAGGAAAGTATTCCCAGCCCGGTCCTTCTGCTTACACACTTTTCAGAATTTTCCATATTTCTGCATAAATTTGACTTAAAACTTCATCAGATTTTCTCATTCAAAATGTTATTGTTTTTATAATACACAACAAAAACAATCATATCAACCGGTTCATACAAACACACCATATGGCATATTAGCTACTGAAATAAAGAATTATTTAGTTATAGGAAAAAAAACTCTACACGGTATCAACAGTAGTTTGCAAAAGACACTTGATAACCTGCTAGACTAAATACCAAGAAGGAGAAGAGAAAATAGAAGAACTATTTATAGAGACCACGAAGACAAATCACTAAGGCAGACGGAGTACGTATTATGATACCAGCATATGAAATATCGTAAAAGGATAAGATAGAAGTTATCTTACCATATTTTGGTACATCAGGGAGGATAAGAAGGATTCCCAATGAAACCATTTCAGAGCCATTTTGTTAGCTGCCTCTTGTGCATGGGCTATCAGGAATTCCATCCGGTGAACTCTAGCCACCTCCCCAAACCATTCCTCTAGCGGAGGCGGGTCAAAAGACTTCATGTCGTGGAATTACCATCTTAGTGGCCTGAAGAAGGTGCCTCAATAACCATTTCTTAAAAAAAAATTCTTAGGCACGGGAAACAAAAAGAAATGCTTTCAGGCTTTTAGGGATGGACACCCCTATCATTTCTTTAATCGGTTTAAGAACACTTTCCCAGAAGGCCGCCAAGGCCGGGCATGCCCACCATATATGTAACATCAAACCCACATAAGCTCCACATCACCAGCACAAGTTGGATACTCACGGGAGCCATTTATGTAAGACTGAAGGAACACGATACCATCTAGATACTATTTTATAACTAGTTTCCTGAGCATTAGTGGCTTTATTAGATTTATGAAACAGATGGAAACAGTTATACCATCATTCTCTTGTAAAGGTTTGACAGAGCTCCCTTTCCCACGCCTTACAAAAAGGGGGAAGCATATCCAGATCACTATCCAATTGAAGCTTATAGCTATCGGAGATTGCGTGTACAGGGTTATTGGGAGCCATACATAGATTCAAGTGAACAAAGGGGGCACACCCATTCTAAGTGATTGGCAAATGTAGAGAAAAAATTCCCTAGGAGAATATATTCAAAAGAATATCTCGCTTTCTGTGGACGATCACCTAGAACGAAAAAAAAGGGAGAAGCCAGCACTGCTTATGGTCAGAACGCAATACAAATGGTGCACATGCACCTACTGAATTCTAACTGTAGTTCAAATATGAGACATTTAGCAAATAATTGATCAATTCTTTGAGCTACCCCGCCACTTACCTAGAACAGCTGAGAGGGGAAGCAATACACCGTCAGGGGCCACATCATAAAGACGCAAGAGGCTTCTCTTGGAGCTACCCAGAAAAAGGCTTGAGGAGACACCGGATGGGAATCTTGGGTTATCTATTATTGGGGATAAAGGTCCTAATGGGTCAATTAGAATTCCCTTTATACACATTAATGTGGATAGTTTTGAGTGTTTGCCTAAGACTAAATGGAATAGGGATGTTATTTTGGGCCAAAATAGGTCAAGTCCATGGTAGAGTGTAAACTGATGTATGACAAGACTCATAGGCCATACGTAACCACGGTTTAGATTCTCCGGAGTGCAGAATATCTAAGATTCTTGCATGGGCGGACGCAAGATAGTATCTTTGGCAGCCCAGCAAACCTATACCCTCCAAATCCTTTGGAAGCATCAAAACAGTACTACGGATTCTTGGACGTCCCGCCCACCAAACAAATTGGCTGAATTTACATTGAACCCTCATCTTGAAGGAGGATGGCATATATATCGGGATAGTTTTTATAGTAGATACAAAATTTTAGGCAATATAGTCATTTTGAGGATGTTAACCCGGCCAAAAAAGGAAAACTCCACGGTTCCAGGAATTAAGATCCCCCTCTAATCTGGACAAAAATCAGCCAAAGTTCAAGTCAAACAACTCAGATAAGTCCGCCAAAATAAGGGCACCCAAGTAGATAATATGATCATTTGAGTGTCATTTAAATGGAAAATTAGATTTCAGAACATTCAGCATTTGCAAGACTAGGGAAATATTCATGGCTTCAAATTTTTCAAGATTGATCTTAAAATTGGATCAACTACTAAAACGTGCCTGCTCAGACATCAGTAAAGGAAGTGAGATACGTTGATTAGTTAAATAAATTAGCAGGTCATCAGCAAATGCAGAACACTTAAGGCCCCGTCTCACATAGCGAGATCGCTAGCGAGATCGCTGCTGAGTCACAAGTTTTGTGACGCAACAGCGACCTCCATAGCGATCTCGCTATGTGTGACACGTACCAGCGATCAGGCCCCTGCTGTGAGATCGCTGGTCGTGTCGGAATGGCCTGGACCTTTTTTTGGTCGTTGAGGCCCCGCTGACATCGCTGAATCGGTGTGTGTGACACCGATCCAGCGATGTCTTCACTGGTAACCAGGGTAAACATCGGGTTACTAAGCGCAGGGCCGCGCTTAGTAACCCGATGTTTACCCTGGTTACCAGCGTAAATGTAAAAAAAAAAAAACAATACATACTCGCCTTTCGGTGTCCAGGTCCCTTGCCGTCTGCTTCCTGCTCTCACTGACTGCCGGCCGTACAGTGAGAAGTGAGAGCACAGCAGTGACGTCACCGCTGCGCTCTGCTCTCACTGTACGGCCGGATCTCAGTGAGAGCAGGAAGCAGACGGCAAGGGACCTGGACACCGAAAGGCGAGTATGTACTGTTTGTTTTTTTTGGTAACCAGGGTAAACATCGGGTTACTAAGCGCGGCCCTGCGCTTAGTAACCCGATGTTTACCCTGGTTACCCGGGTGCTGCAGGGGGACTTCGGCATCGTTGAAGACAGTTTCAACGATGCCGAAGTCGTTCCCCTGATCGTTGGTCGCTGGAGAGAGCGGTCTGTGTGACAGCTCCCCAGCGACCACACAGCAACTTACCAACGATCACGGCCAGGTCGTATCGCTGGTCGTGATCGTTGGTAAATCGCTTAGTGAGACGGGGCCTTTATACTCTGAGCCCGCTATTTTGACTCCATGTATTTCAGGATTAGCACGTATGGCCTCCATAAGATGCTCCATTATCAGGATATACGATATTGGGGAGAGGGTACAACCTTGTCGAATAAAGGGGGCCGAAAGGGAACTGTTAATTTTTAGCTGGGCTGAGGGGGAGTAGTAGAGGGCTAAGATTTTTTAAGTAAATACAGGACCCACACCAATGTGACTCAAGGTTTGAGAGAGAGAGAAGATCATAAGATCCTATCAAAATCCTTTTCGGCATCAAGCGGTAGGATCATTAAAGGGTTTTTTTGAGTATGTGATTAATAATATCTGGTCTGTGGTGTATTAAGTGTGGGACGTGGGATTTAAGGCTATTGGCAAAAAGCTTGGCATATAATTTTAAATCTACATTTAATAAAAATATAGGCCTATAACTACTACATGAGTTGGGATCTTTCCCTGGTTTGGGAATGACTGCAACATGTGCTGTTGTGGAATGGGGAGGAAAGAAGGCCCTCCCTCGATCAAAATTGTGCCGCTAATTATAGACCTGTCTCTAATCTTCCCTTCATCTCTAAACTCCTGGAACACCTGGTCCACTCCCGTCTTACCCGCTATCTCTCAGATAATTCTCTTCTCGACCCTCTTCAATCTGGTTTCCGCTCTTTACACTCTACTGAAACTGCCCTCACTAAAGTCTCTAATGACCTACTAACAGCTAAATCTAATGGTCACTATTCCATGCTAATTCTCTTGGATCTCTCCGCAGCATTCGACACTGTGGATCATCAGCTCCTCCTCACTATGCTCCGCTCCATCGGCCTCAAGGACACCGTTCTCTCTTGGTTCTCCTCCTATCTCTCTGGCCGATCCTTCACTGTTTGTTTTGCTGGTTCCTCCTCCTCTCACCTTCCCCTTACTGTTGGGGTTCCTCAAGGATCAGTCCTAGGCCCCCTCCTCTTCTCTTTGTATACTGCCCCTATTGGACAAACAATCAGTAGATTTGGTTTCCAGTACCATCTCTATGCTGACGACACCCAATTATATACCTCTTCTCCTGTTATCACGCCGACCTTTTTAGAAAACACCAGTGATTGTCTTACCGCTGTCTCTAACATCATGTCCTCCCTCTATCTGAAACTGAACCTGTCAAAAACTGAACTCCTCGTGTTCTCTCCCTCTACAAACCTACCTTTGCCCGACATTGCCATCTCTGTGTGCGGTTCCACCATTACTCCAAAGCAACATGCCCGCTGCCTTGGAGTCATCCTTGATTCCGAGCTTTCATTCACCCCCCACATCCGATCACTGGCTCGCTCTTCTTATCTGCATCTCAAAAACATTTCCAGAATTCGCCCTTTTCTTACTTTCGACTCTGCAAAAACTCTTACTGTCTCACTTATTCATTCTCGTCTGGACTATTGTAACTCTCTACTAATTGGCCTACCTTTTACCAGACTCTCCCCGCTCCAATCTGTCCTGAATGCTGCTGCCAGGATCATATTCCTCGCCAACCGTTACACCGATGCCTCTACCTTGTGCCAGTCATTACACTGGCTACCCATCCAATCCAGAATCCAGTACAAAACTACTACCCTCATCCACAAAGCACTCCATGGCTCAGCACCACCCTACATCTCCTCTCTGGTCTCAGTCTACCAACCTACCCGTGCCCTCCGCTCTGCTAATGACCTCAGGTTAGCATCCTCAATAATCAGAACCTCCCACTCCCGTCTCCAAGACTTTACACGTGCGGCGCCGATTCTTTGGAATGCACTACCTAGGTTAATACAATTAATCCCCAATCCCCACAGTTTTAAGCGTGCACTAAAAACTCATTTGTTCAGATTGGCCTACCGCCTCAACGCATTAACCTAATTATCCCTGTGTGGCCTATTAATAAAAAACAACAACATAATCACGTTCCTCCATCATGTTCTCATACACTTTATGCAGTTAATAGCCTCTGTGTCTGTACTGTTACATACTTAGGCAGTTAACTGGTTCATGCAGCTTTACATGAACACCCGAGCCTTACACTATGGCTGGTCCAAATAACTAAAGCAATTGTTACCATCCACCTCTTGTGTCTCCCCTTTTCCTCATAGATTGTAAGCTTGCGAGCAGCAGGGCCCTCATTCCTCCTGGTATCTGTTTTGAACTGTGATTTCTGTTATGCTGTAATGTCTGTTGTCTGTATAAGTCCCCTCTATAAGTTGTAAAGCGCTGCGGAATATGTTGGCGCTATATAAATAAAATTATTATTATTATTATTATTATTTATTATTATTAAGGCAGACTCTGATATGGAATTAAACGATTGCAATATTAACGGAAACAATTGTTCGAAAAATACTTTATAGAATTCAGCTGTGAAACCATCAGGCCCTGGACTTTTATTGCTAGTAATATCTCAAACAGAGGTGTCTAGTTCTTGATGTGAAAAATAATTTTCCTGAAATTTTGCTGTTTCATCCTCCAATTTTTTTGGAGAGGGCTGATGTATTAATATAATTTCCCATGTGTAGGGCAGATGTAGGCAAGCTATATAGCTTCGAATAATATGAATGGAAGACATTTGCAATTTCAGGTATGAACCAATTTATCTTGAGTATTCTTAATACAGGGAATGTTTGTTTGGGTCTTTTTATCATTAAGGGCTTACTCTGACCGAACTGAAATAAACGTTTACATGAAGAATCGAGTAATTTTTTTAGCTTCTAATCTTGCTTTCAGAAGATCTCTGAGGGTTGCAGTGGAGAGAGCTGTTATGGACCTGGTGGTTAGGAGCACCCGGAATGACCTGATGAGTAAACTAGTAATCGGAACAAGCTCTGGGAAAGTGGGAACTCTGCTGACCGCAAACCCTACTCCTATCACACACACTAGAAATAGCCGTGGAGCGTACCTAACTCTCCCTAGACGCCTCTTCACAGCCTAAGAGCTAACTACCCCTAAAGATAGAAATAGAAGCCTAACCTTGCCTCAGAGAAATTCCCCAAAGGTAAAGGCAGCCCCCCACATATATTGACTGTGAGTTAAGAGGAAAGTCACAAACACAGGAATGAAACAGGTTTTAGCAAAGGAGGCCAGACTTCACTAAATAGTCAGAGGAAAGAAAAGGAAACTATGCGGTCAGCACAAAAACTACAAAAAACCACACAGAGTATGCAAAAAGACCCCCACACCGACTCACGGTGTGGAGGTGCAACACTGCACCCCCAGAGCTTCCAGCTGGCAAGGAAATATCATGACAGCAAGCTGGACTAGAATTTAGCAGTACTAAGAAATATATTCAGGCAGCAGTAACAACAAATGAACTAGCAGGGACTTAGCTTCTGCTGGAGTAGACAGGTCCTCAGAGAAGTCCAAGAGAGATCTGAACCAATACTGAAACATTGACAGCTGGCATAAAGTAACGATCTGAGTAAAGTTAAATAGGGAAGCAAGCATAACAATAAACGAGGGCAGCTGAGAAAGCAAACCTCAGAGACCAGCAGTTCTGCTCAAAGCCACCAGAGGGAGTCCAAGAGCAGAACTAACCAAAGTACCATTCATGACCACAGGAGGGAGTCCGAGAAATGGAATTCACAACAGAGAGCCTCTATATGAATTAACTCCAGATTAGTGACTCTCTCGGCTCGTTTGATTGCCTGACCTCCTTCTTTTTTGATTTGGGACCCATGTTCGATAAATACCCCTTTAAGTACACACTTGAGGGCTTCCCATTTAATTGTGGTGGCTGTATCATCATTTCCATGATCAACAATGAAGTTAGATATGGAGGCTCGTATGTCCGAATAACATAATGTATCCAATAATAGCGCTCACTGAGACGCCAAGACCGTGATGTTTTGGTAAGAGATGGCACTTTTAGTGAGCAATATACATGGGCATGATCTGACCAATGTATGTTACCAATACCAGCCAAGGTAAAGTATTTTGTTGGAGGAGGATATAGTCTAATCTACTATAAGGGTATGTTTCCATGTTCAGGATTGCATCAGGATTTGACGCAGGTAAAATCTGCACCAAATCTGCACCTGAGGTCACTGGCAGGTCACCTGCATTTTTCATGCATTTTTGATGCGTTTTTTCATGCGGATTTGTGTGTGTTTTTGTAAGCGCAATAAAGATATACAAAAAAAAAGAATGGTGATGTCAATTCTTGTCCAACCTCTTCATTTACATACTCCATTGAAGAATAATGTTTACACACACAGACAGATGATAGATAACAGATAGATGATAGATATGGGATGGATAGATAGATAATAGATAGATAGCTAGATGGATATATCGAAAGATAGATAATAGATAGATATGATAGATAATAGATAGAAAAATAGATAGATACAATAGATAGAAGATAGATAGATCGATAGATAATACCAAGCCCGGTGTTTAGTATATCTATGTATCTATAGATATATCTATCTATAAATATATCTATAGATAGATTATCTATATATATATAATCGTCTAAGGGTCTGTTTGTCTGTAACGGAAATCCTGCGTCGCTGATTGGTCGCGCCAGCCGCCCACAACCAATCAGCGACAGGCGCAGTCCAGCCGCGAATTGGCGCGGGATTTAAGCCACGCTTCGCTGATTGGTCGCACCCGGCCAGCCGCGACCAATCAGCGATATTGCAGCCAGATTTAACACCGCTTCGTAAATAAACTACATACATATTCTAGAATACCCAATGCGTTAGAATCGGGCCACCATCTAGTAGATATGTAATAGCAAGGCTATTTTATTTATTAGTTTATTAATGAACATTTAATTAAAAAAAACAAAAAAAACGGGAAAAAGAATGGCGTGGGCTTCCGCCCAATTTTCTGCGCCAGAGGGGGAAAGCCAAAGGCCGGGGGCAAATATTTGTAGCCTGGGAAGGGGGTAATACCCATGGCCCCTCTCTAGGCTACAGTATGAATATCAGCTTGCAAAAAAGACGTGGGGTCCCCTATATTTTATAGCCAGAAAGGCTACGCAGACAGCTGCGGGCTGGTATTCATAGCCTAGAGATGGGCCATGGTTACTGGCCCCCCTGGCTACAAATGCCAGCCCACAGCCACCCCAGAAATGGTGCATCTGTAAGATGTGCCAATTCCAGCACTTAGCCCCTCTCTTCCCACTTCCCTGTAGCGGTGGGATATGGTTTAATAAGGGGTTAATGTCACCTTGCTATTGTAAGGTGACATTAAGCCTGGTTAATAATGGAGAGGCGTCAATAAGACGCCTATCCATTACTAATCCTATAGTAGTGAAAGGGTTAAAAAAAATAAAGACACAACCAGAAAAAAGTATTTTAATATTCTCAATTTAACCATACTTACCATACTCGATCGCCTGCAAAAAAATTAAAATAATAAACTAACCGTGTACTCACTTTCCGCCATAGTCCAATTAATAATGAGTGTCCCATGATGATCTCCCCTATAGAACAGTGACATCAGGTGATGTCACCGCTCTATAGACCTTCAGTGACACACTGACAAGAGACAATGGCTCCTGCAGTGCATCACTGAAAAGGTTACCTGAGTTCAAGGTCTCACTTTATGGCAAAGCTGCGTGGGAATATTCCCACACAGCAGTGCAACAAGTGAGACTAGGGACTATTTTCTCACAGAGGCAGTGGAATACATTGTGGGGAATACATTGTGGAAGGATACCTTCCATCATTGTATTCCTGGAGCCCCTGGAGAGCAGTCGCATCAGCTGATGTGGCTGCTCTCCACGGGAGATCGTCGTGGGACACTCATTTTAATTGGATATCTGTGGATCAGGGAGTATATTGTTTGTTTATTATTTTAATATTTTTACAGGTGACAATGGCTTCAGGGATCAAGGTGACAAGTTGATGGTGAGTATGTACTCTGTTATATGTACTGTATGTCTATATGTATGTACTGTATGTCTATATGTATGTTGTATGTACTGTATGTCGCATGGTGCATGTCACATGGTGCATGTCACATGATGCATGTTGCATGTCACATGGTGCATGTTGCATGTCACATGGTGCATGTTGCATGTCACATGGTGCATGTCGCATGTAGTATGTCGCATGGTGCATGTTGTATGTCGCATGTTGTATGTTGCCTGTTGTATGCTGCATGTCGCATGTTGTATGTTGCATGGTGTATGTGCATGTCGCATGGAGCATGTTGTATGTCGCATTGTGTATGTTGCATGTTGTATGGTGCATGGTGTATGTTGCATGGTGTATGTTGCATGGTGTATGTTGCATGGTGTATGTTACATGGTGTATGTTGCATGTTACATGGTGTATGTTGCATGTTGTATGGTGTATGTTCAATGTTGTGTGTTGTATGTGCACACAGTCTAGACGAGTCCAGCTCTGCTACATCTGGATGCCTGACATCCAGATGTAGCAGAGCCTGTAGATGATCACCGGAGATAACTCTCCAGCGATCGCCTACACTGCAGCGTTCTCACAATCAGCTGATCAGCTGATTGTGAGAAACAGACTAGTGACCAGTCATCTCCTGGTCACGTGGACGACAGTTCTCGCGATAAGATAAGTTATCGTGAGAACTTCAGTGGACGCGGGACTTCCGGCGGCGGGGCAGGTAAGCCGGCATGTAAATTAGGAGACATGCTTAGTAAGCTGCATTTACGCAGTTACTAAGCATGTGACTAATCATTAGATGCGGTTTTACCGCATCTAATGATTATCTATGGGTAATTTACGGTGCGGCGACGGATTGTAAACAGACATGCTGCGTTCTGAAAAGACGAGCCACATGTCCGTTTACGCCGATCTGTCGCCTGCGTGTTTTACCGCATAGTGGAGACGGGATTTCATGAATTCCCTCCACTATGCTGTGACATCTGGACGCTGCGTGTTTGACGCTGCGGCTCTACGCAGCTTCAAACACGCAGCGTTTCCTGACCGTGGAAACATACCCTAAGAATCATTCGGATGGGAGTAAAAACTATAATCCCTATCTGATGGGTGCTGGAGCCTCCAGATGTCATAAAGCTGCATTCGTTAAAAGGGTCTACTGATACGTTTAAGGCTATGTGCCCACGTTGCGGATTTTGCTGCAGATCCGCAGTGGATTGGCCCTGCGGATTCACAGCAGTTTTCCATGTGTTTACAGTACCATGTATACCTATGGAAAACAGAATCCGCAGTGCACATGATGCGGAAAAAAATGCTCAGGAAACGTAGCGTTGTTTATTCCGCAGCATGTCAATTCTTTGTTCGGATTCCGCAGCGGTTTGCACCTGCTCCATAATAGGAATCTGCAGGTGTAAAACCGCAGGTGGAATCCGCACAAAAACCGCAGTAAATCTGCATACGGAACCCCATTTAACCAATTAAAGCTCTCAATTAAGTCATCTAAGGGTGCAGTGATTATATTGACACAACAGGGGTGTCACAGACTTATATACCATTGGGCAGTGAAGAAAAAATAATTTACATTTTTACCACAAGATTGTGTGTTAGCCCCGAGTTTTACATTTTCATACTGGGAAATGGGTAAAAAATGGCACCGGAATTTGTCCCACAATTACTGCTGAATGTAGAAATACCCCATATGTGGCTGTACAGTACTACTTTGCCATACGGAGCTACTTGGGAGGGACGGAGCGCTATTTTCCTAGAATAGTTTGTGGATTCCATATAAAGAGCCCCTAAGTGCTAGAAAAGCAGAATCCTCCCTCAAGTGACCCCATTTTGGAAATGATAACCCTTTGGTAATTTTTCTACAGACGTAGTGCCGATTTTGACTCCATGGGTATTTTCCAGAAACAGGCAGCAGAGGATATTGCTGAGTGAAAACTGCAAACTGCCGTTGTAGTGACCAGTACGCTGTAGTGACCAGTGCGTTGCAGTCACCAGTACGTTATACTCAGCTCATGTTTCTGGAGACACGCACCTGTAAATTAGGCAGGCTCTCATCACTACGGACATGCCAAACATGTGGGCGCTAAATGTTGTTTAGGCACACTGGGGCTCAGAAGGGAGGGGGGCATTTGGATTTGGGAGCGGAGAATTAGCGGAATTTCTTTTGGTGGGTGAGGAGCCATTTCACTTTTCCAGAGCCTTTGTGCTACCAGTAACGTGGAAACCCCTTATATTTCCGTTAACAGAAGACAGATCTGAGTGTGGACTTGCTTTTTTGTGGATTGTGTGATAGCCTTTATTGGGAACATTTTAGATAATGTTTGGGATCACAGTTATCCGGATCTCTACGGTGACCACTTACTTTGGGGTTTCCATCTAAATCTCTTGAGTGACGTGATTCAGATGAAACCCCCGAGGGATCCTTTCACTTTAGTGAGGCAGCAGAGTTCCTCTGGACTCCATCTGGCCTCTGTTCTGCGGTGTATTTCTTTTCAGAAGTGCACAAAACTGTGGCCAACAGCACTTTTATGCAATCCTAAAAAGACGGACACCGCCGGATCACAGGTCCTATGGTATCCACAGTGCCTCCATCTGCCTCATTATAGGAAATTTTCCACTGGTGGTTCTGTCTGAATCACGTATTTCAGAGATTTACATGGAAACCCCGTTGTAAGCGCTCAGTGCAGCGCACAGGATAAATATGCGCCGAACCTTACAGCTATCTTTTGGAGGCAGAATGAAAAAATCAACAGCATGTGAAGAATCAAGAGTCATGTTAGGGCTTGTTTTTTGCGGGATGAGCTGATGTCTCTATTGGTACCATTTTCGGGCACAGGACATTTTTTGATTGCTTTCTTTTCCAATTTTTAGGAGACAGATTGAATAAAAACTAGCAATTCAGGAATTGCTTTTTTAAAAATACTGTTCTGCGTGTGGCAAAATAGGTAAGGCAGCTTTATTCTTTGGGTCAATACGATTAAAGCGATACCTCATTTATATAGCTTTTTTATGTTTTGGCGCTTTTAGGGTATGTGCACACGTAAGAATTTCTTGCAGAAAATTCTAGAAGAAAACCGGACATTTTCTGCAAGAAATCCGCATGCGTTTTTTGCGTGTTTTTTGCGCGTTTTTTCCAGAACTTTCCCAATGCATTATATAGCGGGAAAAACGCGAAAAAAACCAAAATTAATGAACATGCTGCGTCTTTTTATCGCGATGCGTTTTTTTTTTTTGCAGAAAAAAAGGCATCATGTGCACAAAAATTGTAGAATGCATTCTAAATGATAGGATGCATATGTATGCGTTTTTAATGCATTTTTATAGTGAAAAAACTGCAACGTGTGCACACAGCCTTACACAATAAAAACTATTTTATAGAAAAAATAATTATTTAGCATTGCTTTATTCTGAGAGCTATAACTTTTTTATTTTTCTGCTTATGGAGTTGTATGACGGCTTGTTTTTTACAGGACAAGATGACGTTTTCAGCGGTACCATTTTTATTTACGTCTGTCTTTTTAATCGCGTTTTATTGCACTTTTTGTTCAGCGGAATGATGATAAAGTATTGTTTTTTGTCTTGTTTTTTTATTTATTTTTTTACGAAGTGCACTGAAGGGGTTAACTAGTGGGACAGTTTTATAGATTGGGTCGTTATGGACGCAATGATACCAAATATGTGTACTTCTATTGTTTTTTTTTTTAATGTATTTATTGGTAAAATATTTATTTTATTTTTTTATTTATTTGGGGATTATCTTAAAATATTTTTACACATTATAATATATATATTTTTTTACTTTATTACACTGTCCCAATATGGGACATTACTATTTTACAGCAGATCGCTGATCTGACACTCTGCACTGCAGAGTGTCAGATCAGGATATGACAGGCAGGGAAGGAGGCATGCCAGCACCTGCTGTCTGCAGGCACTAATAAGCCACCTTCCCCGCAGGCCACGGAAGGACCCCACGGCCATCTTGGTGCCGGGGGTCTCCATGGAGACCATCAGAACAATGCAACGCAGTACTAGTGCAGCGAATGTCGTGAAGGGGTTAATAATCACATAAGAGAGGTGCGATATATATTAGAATTATCTAATACTGGGTCAAGGGTAACATTTAACATGCGAGGACCTCCTGACTTCTTCTGTTCCAGGATGGATGGTGGAGATGGTGCCCGGTCTGGTCTCTGTGTCCTGGTGAGGAAAGGCTTAATATCGCCCTAGATGGATGCAGAACGGTTAGAGGACCAGGACCTTGTCTTTTTAGCCCCTGATTTGCCCATGCTGAGGTACCGGAACCGATTGCAAGGTGGATGGTGGTTGGGAGCAGCAGAAATCACACCTTGGCCATGTCCAGCCACGCCCCACAACTGGATCAGATTTTAACACAATTCCTAAAAATAGATAAAGAATCAAATCAAACAAATTATTAGACTGTCATATCACATGGTTGTGAGTGACAAAAGTAAGTGAACCTTTGCCTTCAGTATCTGGTATGACCCCTCCTTGTGCAGCAATAACTGCATCTTAATATGTTTGGTAACTGTTGATTTGTTCTGCATACCATATATACACGAGTATACGTCAACCCCAGTATAAGCCGAGGCACCTAATTTTGCCACGAAAAAACTGGGTAAACTTATTGACTCGAGTATAAGTCATATATGCATTGTCTCCTCATCCCTATCCTGGTATGCATGGCTCCCCCGTCCCTGTCCTTGTTTGCATGGCTAGTTATCTCCTATCCTTGTATGCATGGCCCCTTATTCCCTATCCTTGTATGCATGGTTCCAATAAAAAAAAACAAAAACATCCATATTTGCCTTTCTGCGCGCCCTCACTGCATCTCGTTCTGGCGCCAGCAGCTCTTCCTGCCGAGCAATCACATGGCCCCGCTTATTAAGGTAATGAATATTCACTCCAAGCCCATGGGAGTGGAGAGGCATGAAGATTCATTACCTTAATAAGCGGCCACGTGATTGCTCGGCCGGAAGAGCCAGAACTGACAAGATGCAGCGAGGGAGTGCAGGAAGGTAAGTAGGATGTGTTCTGCAAGCCGGCGGCTGCGGCTGTAACTGTGCACCATCAAAGAAATGAATATTCACTGCCAGCACAGTGAATATTCATTTTACTTTAGCATCGGGCACAGTTGCAGCCACAGCCGCCGGCTTCAGTCTCCTGTCACCCGCAGCAAAAAAAATATGCTGAAAAACTCAGCTTATACACAAGTATATACGTATATTCCATTCGTCTCTGCTCCTAGTATCTGTTATTGTCTGCAGTATTCACGTCATGTAAACAGCACTGCAGTCAATCAGTGAGGTGAGGTTTAGCGATTTGCTGCTGCACTGTTGTTGCGATTTCAGCGCTGAAGACAGTTATCAGGAGTAGCTTTGGAGGTTCGGCGCAACCATGGAACAGATGTTTCCTGAAACGGTAAAACCCCTTTACAATGCATGTGTGAACAGAGCTCTACAAAGAAGCCCTCACTGGAACATGTGTTTTTTTAATATTCCCTGCTAAGTAAAATCCATTATTGGTGTGCTGATTCCTACTGCTTTATTAGTTTTTCACCATTGTATGACAGATTATATACCTTGATCAAGTTTAGCAAAAAGAAAATAGTCTAAAAGCTTTTTGTTTAAAAAAAAAAATCAAGATTTTACTTTTAGGCAAAATTGCCCAATCCTACCTTAGCATTGTGGAGAAACAAGTTCATCACTTCATTGCACCTATAAACCCTTAGACATAAGAACAATGGTCTATGGCACAAGGTTCAGCAAGAAGCTATCCTGTTGGCATGGGCCAATATTGCCGATGAATGATTTCATCACCTAATGGAACCAACAACACCACAAATTGCTGAGATTCTGAAGGCCAACAGAGATCAAATGTATTACTAGATGGGTGTCTCTAATAAAGTGTCCATTCTGTGTATGTTTTATACCTGGTGGAGATGACCGGATAAAACTGATTCTAGACATAAGATGTTGTCTGGATCTTCTCACAATTTTCTGGTTATGGAGACTGCTGGTTAGAATTAAGAGCCGGCAGGTTGGATTTGTACAGGAGACCTGCAGCTATGCGATAACTACTGCTGTCATGTTAATTAATGACCATTATTCTTCTTCGATTTCATTTAATACTTCTCCATCTATTTGTGTCTCCTAAAAAAAAAATGTTATAGGGTTATACTACAGAGACATATGTGAGGGGCGATGAGCGGTGTAAAGAGGAGATTCCTACAGATATCTGTACATGTGAGTAGTGACCACTAAATGCAGGGAAGTTACAGATTTTTCATATTCGCTTTCTGGTATAATTTGTGTTGTGTTTTTTAGGGTACATCATTCAGACTTTTTAGACTTGTTTTGTTTATGCATTTTTGTTGGCAAAGTATCAATGGACAAAATTGAAAAGGCACATTTTGGATTGAAAAAAGGGGCCAATCTCCATAAATTTCTTCTGGCTGTACAGACCATATTTTTTTTATCACAGTGATCAAATTAAAAAAAATTGAAAATCAAACCCCCCTTTATCATCCCCTTAGTTAGGTTAAAATAAAAAAAATGATTTTTTTTAAATTTTTCCATTAGGGTTGGGGCTAGGGATACGGTTGGGGTTAAAGCTAGGGTTAGGGTTGGGGTTAGGGTTGGGGCAAGGGTTAGGCTTGTGTTGGGGTTAGGGTTGTGTTGGGGTTATGGTTGGGGTGTTAGGATTAGGGTTGTGGTTAGGGTTGGGATTAGAGTTAGGGTTGGGGTTAGGGTCAGGGGTAAGGCTGTGTTAGGGTTGGAGTTAGAATTGGGGGGTTTCCACTGTTTAGGTACATAAGAGGGTCTCCAAATGTGACATGGCGCTCGCCATTGATTCCAGTCAATTTTGCATTCCCAAAAAGTCAAATGGTGCTCCCTCCCTTTTGTGCCCTGCCATGCGCCCAAACAGTGGCTTTCCCCCAGATACGAGGTATCGGTGTACTCAGGAGAAATTTTGTGGTCCATTTTCTCTTGCTACCATTGTGAAAATAGAAAAGTTTGGGTCTAAAGTACATTTTTTGTGAAAAAAAGTAAAATGTTCATTTTTTCCTTCCATATTGCTTTAGTTTCTGTGAAGCACCTAAATGGTTAAACTTCTTGAATCTAGTTTTTAGCACCTTGAGGGGTGCAGTTTTTAAAATGGTGTCACTTTTGGGTATTTTCTGTCATATTGACCCCCCAAACTCACTTCAAATGTGAGGTGGTCCCAAAAAAATGAGAAATCGCTGGTCAACTTTTAACCCTTATAACGTCTTAACAAAAAAAATGTTGCAAAATTGAGCTGATGTAAAGTAGATATGTGGGAAATGTTATTTATTAACCATTTTGTGCAATATGACTCTCTGATTTGAGTACAATAATTACATTTTTCATACATAAACGCAAGTGATAGCAAAGAAATTTTACCACTAACATGAAGTACAATATGTCATGAAAAAAAGATTCTCAGAATCAGTGGGATCTGTTGATGCGTTCAAGAGCTATAACCTCATAAACTGACAGTGGTCAAAATTGGCTTGGTCATTAAGGACAAAAATGGCTCTGTCAAGGGGTGACAAAAGACCAGCAGTTTTTGAATGAGAATACTATATTTGTTCTGTTCACAAGTAGAGCATGCAACCACAATAACAAGAATATCTTGACTAAGGTAGAGAACCAGAACTGTTGAGAGATAAAATCTATTGTTTGTGTACACCTGGATGTCAGTCAACTTAGAAATAAATATCCTTTAGGTGTTATGTTTTACCTGGTCAAGTGGATTTTCAAAGCTATTGTTCTGTATGAGCAGTTGTAGGGCATCACAGACAAATGATGTTGGTACAGCAGTAAGGTTCGATAGGAGCAAGGGAGGCTGTTTTTAATAGTAGTCCACTGAGAAGCTGAAAGCTCAGTGTTGGAAGACTAGTGAAGGAGTGTCGAGATAATGGTAAAGCAGAGTAGAGTTACGGGTCATGAGGCAGAGCAAAGTATGTCACAGAGTACTATGTGGACTGGTTAAACAGTCTAGCAGAACCTGGTGCTTCAGGAGGCTCAATGGAGAAATGAACAGCAGAGTATTAAGCAGAATTGAATAGGTCAAGTCAGGACAGTCATTAATTCTATGTAGCAAAGTTGAGTGGTATATCAAAGCAGGGTTAGGGACTAGTGATGAGCGAGTGTACTCGTTGCTCGGGTTTTCCCGAGCACGCTCGGGTGGTCTCCGAGTATTTATGGCTGCTTGGAGATTAAGCTTTCATCGCCTCAGCAGCATGATTTACAGCTATTAGCCAGCTTGATTACATGTGGGGATTACTTAGCAACCAGGCAATTCACTATTAGAGGCTATGCAGAATGCTGATGAGCAAAGTGGTAGATATTAACTACCTGAATACTCAGTTGATGAGTCCCTGCCCGAGCTGACTTCTAAAGCCTTAGAGCATTACATCAAAGGAGTGTGCCAAATTAGCTGATGGCTATACGCAGAAGATGTCAGTACAGAGGAAGGATGGAGAAACTGGTGCTGGAGCTGGAAAAATTTACCTTAGGCTGGGGTCACATTTAGTTTTGGCAGTCTGTTAGGCTACGTTCACATTTGCGTTGTGCGCCGCAGCGTCGGCGACGCAACGCACAACGCAAATGTAAACGCATGCACAACGCAGCGTTTTGTGACGCATGCGTCCACTTTTGCATGGTTTTGGGCGCAGAAAAAACTGCAACTTGCTGCGTCCTCTGCGCCCTGACGCATGCACCACAGTGACGCATGCGTCACAAAACGCAAGTGCAACGCATGTCCATGCGCCCCCATGTTAAATATAGGGGCGCATGACGCATGCGGCGACGCTGCAGCGCCCGACGCTGCGGCGCAGGACGCAAATGTGAACGTAGTCTTAGACGGACTGCTTTACACCGCGGCATTATAACGCAATCCGTTAACGCCGCCACAATAGGCGTGCGCTAGCGATGTGCCATCATTGAGTGACGGACCCTGGGACGCGGGCGTTTCCGGGTCCGTCACTGCTAGCGCAGATAGAGCATCTGCTAGCTCTATCTGCGCTAGCGAAATTCGGCACTTGCGTTAACAGCAGCCCGTTAACGCATGTATTGAACAGGCTGCTGTTAACGCAATGTGAACCTAGCCTTGCTATGATAGAATCTGTTTAATTCGATTCTGTTGATTGAAAATCTTTCCAGGAAGGAAACAACAATGTACTGCATTTCATTATGATCCGTATTGCAAGAAGAACAAGATAAGGCATCTGTTTTAAGTCCAACAAATGTCTTAAGCATTCATCTTTAAGAAGTTGTGGTTGGTACAGATTTTCTCCAGGTAATAAAGTCCCCTAGTAGGTATTTCCACTTATCCTTTAAGGGCAGCTTGGTGGCTCAGTGGATAGCACTGCAGCCTTGCAGCACTGAGGTCCTGGGTTCAAACCTCACCAAGGACAACATCTGCAAAGAGTGTTTGCGTGGGTTTCCTCCGGATTCTCCGGTTTCCTCCCACATTCCAAAGACATACTGATAGGGAATTTAGATTGTGAGCCCCAATGGGGACAGTGATGATAATGTGTGCAGAACTATAAAGCGCTGCAGAATTTGTCAGCGCTATATAAAAAATAAAGATTATTATATTATTATTATCCTAAACTAGCTTGATACCAAGAAGTTCAGGAATACCAGTTTAAGAAAGTTGACACAAGCCAAATTTTACACAGTTCTTAATTTGTTATACCACGATAATGTGAAAAAAATATTTACTGTATTTTTCCGACTATAAGACACACTTGTTTCCTTCCAAAATGTGGAGGAAAATGGGGGGTGCTTCTTATAGTCCGGATTTATTGGCTCTGGCTGTGGTGGGGAGGTGGGGGAGCGGTATCGGAGGAGCAGCGGGTCACAGAGGCAGAAGTTGGGGGCTCCGGCTAACTCCTGTGCCAGCTACAAAAGAGAAATGAATATGCACTTCATTCCACTCCAATGGGCATGGAGGGCAATGAATATTCATTTCTTCCTGGTATGATTGATTGGCCCCATCCCAGTCCTGGTATCCATGGCCCCATCAGAAAAGATTAAGAAAAAAAACTTTACTCTTACCTTCCTCCGCTCCCTCACAGTCGCAGAGTCCTGCTCCGGTGTTAGCAGCTGCTTAATTCTTGTAAGCAGCGCATGGCAGGGACATCATGCGCTGCTCACAAGTAGAGCACAGCTGCCGGAATACTCACTGGGTGTTCATCAAAGTTCGCGGTGAGTATCCATTCCTCTTCAGTAGCGCGCACTGTCAGCTACCTGATTCCTGTTCCTTGTGTCGATACTTAAGAGAAATGAATATTCTGAATATAAAAAATGTTTATTGTGTAAAAGCGCCAAAACATAACAAATATATAAATGTGGTATTGCTGTAATCGTACTCAACCGATCAATAATAATAATAATAATTTTTATTTATATAGCGCCAACATATTCCGCAGCACTTTACAATTAAGTGGGGACATGTACAAACAATAAATTCGGTACGAGTTAAGACAGTTTAAACAGTGACATTAGGGGTGAGTTCCCAGCTCGCAAGCTTATCAATTTTACCACATGTGGAACAGTATGAAAAAAATCCCCCCAAAAAAGTTCCTGAATTGCTGGTTCTTGTTTATTCTGCCTCCCAAAAATTGGAATAGAAAGCGATCAAAAAATGTCATGTGCCCGAGAATGGTACCAATAAGGCTACGTTCACATTTGCGTTGTACGGCGCAGCATCGGCGACGCAACGCACAACGCATGCAAAAACGCATGTAAAACGCAGCTTTTTGTGACGCATGCGTCAAATTTTGGCATGATTTTCAGTGAAAAATAATTGCAGCATGCAGCGTCCTGTGCGCCCTGACGCTTGCGCCAAAAATGACGCATGCGTCACAAGACACAAGACAACGCATGTCCATGCGCCCCCATGTTAAATATAGGGGCGCATGACGCATGCGCCGCTATGCGTCGCCGAACCTGCGCCCGATGCAACGCAAATGTGAACGTAGCCTAAAAATGTCAACACGTCACACAAAAAATAAGCCCTCACATGACTGTCAGCCAAAATATTAAAAAATTATAGCTCTCAAAATATGGTGATGCTAAAACTAGTTTTTGCAATATAAAGTGTTTTATAGTGTGTACGACAGCTGCCAAACATAAAAAAAAACAGTATAAATGTGGTATGGCTGTAATCACACCGACCCGAATTATAAAGTAGTCTAATCACTTATACCACACAAGGAACGGTGTAAAAAAGAAATAAAACCAATTCTTCACCTGCTGTTGATTTTTTTTTTTTCATTCTGCTTCCCAAAGATCTCACTAAGGCTCGGCTCACATTTATCCTGCGCTCTATGCTGAGCACTTACAGTGACTCAGTCACGTATATTATCCAGTGGTGTCTGTCTTTTTAGGTGTGCATAAAAGCGCAGTGTGCCACAGTTTTGTGCACTTCTGAAAAGGAGAATGCTGGACATAGGCCAGATAGAGTCCAGAATAACTCTCCTGCCTCATTATAGTGAATGGATCCCTTAGGGGTTTCATCTGAATCGCATCACTCAGAGATTTAGATGGAAACTCCAAACGTACTGGGCCCTACAATGTACTGCAGGCTGCAACGTACGGGGGACTACAAAGGCAGTTGGCAATTTTCACTAAGCAACATCTACTGCTGCTTGTTTCTGGAAAACACGCATGGAGTCAAAATCGTTACTACACCTGTAGGTAAATTCCCAAAGGAGTATCATTTTCAAAATGGGGTCACTTTAGGGGGAATTCTGCTCTTCCAGCACTTAGGGGCTATGTATATGAAATCCGCAAACTATTCTAGGAACAGCTGCGCTCAAGGAGGCAAATAGCGCTCCGTCCCTCTCCAGTCTCGTCGTATGGCTAAGCAGCACTGTACAGCCAAATATGGGGTATTTCTACATTCATCAGAAACTGTGGGACAAATTTTGGTGCAACTTTTACCCATTTCCCAGTATGAAAATGTAAAATCTGGGGCTAAAACAAAATTTTGGTGGTAAAAATATAATTATTTTTTCTTCCCTGTCCAATGGTTTAAATTTCTGTGACACATGTGGTGTCAGTATGATCACTGCATGTCTAGATGAATTCATTGAGAGGTGTAGTTTGTAAAATGGGTTAACTTATGGGGGATTCTGCTGTTTTAGCACCTCAGGGACTCTTTGATATGGTTCTTCTTCCCTTCTGAGCTTTGAACTCCACCTCAAAAGTATTTCTCGATTGCGTGTAGGGTATTGGCGCATTCAGGAGAAATTTTTACAACAAACCGAGAGGTCTATTTTTTCCTATTAGCCCTTATAAAAATTAAAAACTTGAGTCTAAGGCAACACTTTAGTGGTAAAAATTTAATTATTCTTTCTTCACATGCAGTGTCAATGTGATCACTGTACCATTGGATGAATTCATTGGGGGTGTAGTTTGTAAAAGGGGGTCACTTATGGGGATTTCTGCAGTTCTGGCACCTCAGGGGCTCTGCCAGTGTGACAAGGCCCTCTCAAATCATTCCACCAGCAAAATCTGAACTCCAGTATGGTGCTTATTTCCTTCTGAGCTTTGCATTGTGCCTCAAAAGTAGTTTTCCCCCACATATGGAGTAACAGTGTACTCAGCAGAAATAGTATAACAAATTTTGAGGCCCATTTCCTCTTGCTATCCTTATGAAAATGAAAACCATTGGGGCTAAAACAATATGTTTGTGGGATAATTATATATTTTTTTCATTTTCACAGATCAACGTTGTAAAATTCTATGAGGCAACTGTGATAAATTCCTTCTGGTGTCTAGTTTCCAAAATGGAGTCACTTGTGGGGGGTTTCCACTGTTTAAGCACATCAGGGGCTCTTCAAACACGACAAGACACCCGCAGACCATTCCATCAAAGTTTGTGTTCCAAAATGTCACTCCTTCCTTTCTGAGCCCTGCTGTGCTGCCAAACAGTAGTTTTCCCTCACATATGGGTTATTGATATACTCAGGAGAAACTGCACTACTTATTTTGGGGTCCATTTTCTTCTGTTACTTTTGTGAAAATAAAAAAATTGGAGCTAAAAGAACGTTTTTGTTTTAAAAATGTAATTTTTTTATTTTCACGGCTCTACATTATAAACTTTTGTGAAGCACCTGGGGGTTAAAGGTGGTCACCACACATCTAGAATACATTCCTTGAGGGGTCTAGTTTACAAAATGGGGTTTGTCACAGTTTAGGCACATCAGGGGCTCTCCAAACACGACATGGTATCCGGTAATGATTTCAGCAAATTTTGCACCCAAAAAGTCAAATGGCACCCCTTCCCTTCCGAGCCTTACTGTGCAACCAAACAGTAATTTTCAACCATGTATTCAGTATTGGTGTACTCAGGAAAAATTGCACAACAAGTTTTGGTGTTCATTTTCTCCTGGTACTCTTGTGAAAATAAAAAAAATGGGGTCTAAATTTAAATTTTTGTGAAAAAAAGGTAAATGTTTAGTTTTTCTTTCCACATTACTTCTGTTCCTGTGCAGCACCTGAAGGGTTAATGCACTTCTTGAATGTGATTTTGAGCTTCTTGATGGTTACAGTTTTTAGATTGGTATCAATTTTGGGTATTTTCTGTCATATAGTCTCCTCAAAGTCACTTCAAATGTGATGTGGTCCCTAAAAAATGGTTGCGTAAATTTTGTAGGAAAAATGAAAAATCGCTGGTCAACTTTTAAACCTTCTAACAAAAAAATTTTGTTTCAAAAATAGTGCAGATGTAAAATGGACATGTGGGAAATGTTATTTATTAACTATTTTGTGTGACATAACTCTGACCTGCTAAATTTTCAAAAGTTTTGAAAAATTTCCAATTTTTTCACAAATAAACGCAAGTCATATTGAACAAATTTTACCACTATCATGAAGTACAATGTGTCTCGAAAAAACTAACTCAAAATTAGTGGGATCCTATGAAGAGTTCCAGAGCTATTACCACATAAAGTGACACTGGTCAGAATTGTAAAATGTGGCCTGGTCATGAACGTGAAAACAGGTTTGGTGGGTAAATAGATTAAAGGAAAGTTTCAAAGTTTTAATGTTTTCAGTGATTTCATGCTCCTGGTGAGAGAATCTATGAACTTGAATTATGACAAAATGCATATGGTCTACATTAATGTTATTTGCCAGTTATTGAGTTATGCTTACCAAGAAGTTGAAAAAATGCTACCAACTTACCAGTTTGCTTGGAGGTAGCCAAAACAGAAAAGGGTTCTAAGGCATCCCTGATATTCTTCGTTTAACAGAGAACTATTGCACTTCGATGCGAGGAGCCTCAAGGTCACCCCAGGGATATAGTCCTATTGTTTACAGTCCAACATGGTGAAAATATTACTGTGTTTTTCGGACTATAATACGCACTTTTTCCCCAAAGAAATTTGGGAGAAAACAGGGTGCGTCTTATAGCCGGAATATATCGCATTTACAATTAGCAAGGTGGCAGCAGGAGTCGGCTGATTCTTCCTGTGGTCCAAAGCTGCAGGGTGATGATCTCACTCCCATCCCAGTGTGGCAGGTGCGGAGCCACAGCATCGCAGCAATGGAAGTGCGGGGGCTCCAGGCTTTCACAAAATGTCGGCGGAGCCCCCTGCACCACCGAGCATCGGTGAACCTGCCACACTAGTCTGGGTCATATCATCGCTGGACCACCAAACACCCCCTGTGACTTCACTCCAACAACACTGCTGATCCCCCAAAGGTAAGCTGAATTCAGGACTGTAAGACGGACCCCTATGTGACGCATTAATTTGTTTCTCCATTTTCCTTCTGAAAATTTGGGGTACATCTTATAGTCCAAAAAATATGGTAAGTTGTGTCACAAATACCATGTTGCACATATTAGTATATCCTAAAGAAAGTTTTAAAAGTAAAGCTAAGGTTTAGATTTCAAAATTCCAAGTAATATAAATTAATTAACAGAGAAAAACCCTTTACTTAACAGTCAGAATAATGTAGCAAAAAAAAATAAAGATTCAACTGCAACCATTTCACATTGACCTCCAGGCTGACCATGGAAGTTAACACCTAAAAAGGAGCATATTCTAATTACAAAGGTTGAAGAAAATCGATATTGAAGTTCACTGCAGTTAGTTAAAGAAACAGAAAGCCAAACCAGGGTTAGAAGACTTGGTGTTATCCTTAAAAATCATGGAGGTCATGCAAAATACTAGATGTAGCAGCTTTTGATGTGGGGTATATTTATTTTTGCATCAACTAATTTTAGCAAAACTGAAAACTTTGTAATTAAAGTTATAATATTAAGCTTACTTTCATGTTATGGTTTAAAAAATGTTCTCTGAAATTCAGCTTTGCCAAAATTTTGGAAATCGTTCTTGTGTTCAGAGAGATATTGAATAAAATTTTACTTTTCTAAGGAGATCTACTCATTTATGCTGAGCATTGTATATATCATAAAATATATAATATTTAAAAATACATACACTACTAAGGCTGTGATATATAATAATAATGGTTTCATTTTTGACAGATGACTATAGCGGGGGATCAGAGGCACATATATTTTCAGATGTTATTGCAGATGATCGTGGTATCACACCAGATCCATATGAAGAGCATGCCATTATTCCAGTAATACTTCCAGTCCTTCACAGCAAAGATCCATCATCCAATACTTTTCAACGGCTCCTATCTTCTGACTCATCAAAGAATATCAAGCAAAATAAATATAACAGATCAGATAGTAAACATAAAAAAACTCTCACAAGAAAGAAGTCATATATATGTTCGGAATGTGGGAAATGTTTTAATCAGAAATCTCATCTTGTGACACATCAAAGAAGACACACAGGGGAGAAGCCATTTTCATGTTCAGAATGTGGGAAATGTTTTAATCAAAAAACAAATCTTGTTACACATCTGAGAATTCACACAGGGGAGAAGCCTTTTTCTTGTTCCCAATGTGGAAAATGTTTTACAAAGAAATCTGATCTTGTTAAACATCAGAGAATTCACACAGGGGAAAAACCATTTTCATGTTCAGAATGTAGGAAATGTTTTAAAGACAAATCAACTCTTGCTAGACATAAGAAAATTCACACTGGGGAGAAGATATTTTCATGTTCTGTATGTGGGAGATGTTTTTCTCAGAAATCTGATCTTGCTAAACATCTCATAACTCACACAGGGAAGAAGCCATTTTCATGCTCAGAATGTGGGAAATGTTTTAAACAGAAATCGAATCTTGATACACATCTGAGAATTCACAAGGGGGAGAAGCCATTTTCATGCTCAGAATGTGGGAAATGTTTTACAGACAAATCAACTCTGTTTAGACATCAGAGAATTCACACAGGGGAGAAACCATTTGCATGTTCAGAATGTGGGAAATGTTTTTCAAAAAAAATAAATCTTGTTAGACATCAGAAAATTCACACAGGGGAGAAGCCGTTCTCATGTTTAGAATGTGAGAAATGCTTTAAAGACAAATCAGCTCTTATTACACATCAGAGAAATTACCATGGCTGTATTTGACACTACGCACTTGAAGTACATTGCCTAAGATGAAAGGTTGTAGGGGGCGGCCGGCATCAAGACCAAAAAATGCATTATTTATTTATATTTATTTTACATCATTCTCTCTCCGCTTTCCGTTGGACTGGACCAACATCTAATGGGAGAGGGGTAGGAGTTTTAGGTTTCCATTGCTGAGAGACACTGAGAAACAGGTCTCCTGTAGACTGATGTACACCTGGCTGCTTTTTTCACCAATTAAAGCTTAGTATACTTGCACTGAGGAAGTGCCAGATGCAGATGTTGCTGCTCGCTTCTAGCGACCAAGCATTAAGTTCACTGCCTATGCTGATGCATGATTGGTACCTGCATGAGAGATGTCCTAGGGAAACTCCCACTTCAGCACGCATACAGAGTGGATTATGGATACAATAGAAAGTCTATGCTGTCTGTAAGTGCTCAGCCAGAAGCTCAGTGCTCAAGTCTCCTAAACTCTGCATTTTCCTGGGGTTCATTTAAGCAATCCATGGGGTCTTAAGATGCCACCAATCCGCTTGTGATAAGGAGGATGAAAAATGTAAAAAATGGTTTCAATATTTTAGTAAAAATATGAAATTTCCCTTAATTGAAACTAAGGTTCCTTGGCCAACCCCTGAAGAGAAACTCCATAGTATTATCCCTCAACCTATTTTAAGGTTGACAAATAAAGGTAACAATCTTTTGGCATTTGCCAGACCAACACTCATCTATTACGCTACGTTCACATTTGCGGTGTGCGCCGCAGCGTCGGGCGCCGCAGCGTCGCCGCATGCGTCATGCGCCCCTATATTTAACATGGGGGCGCATGGACATGCGTCGCACTTGCGTTTTGCGCCACATGCGTCCCTGCGGCGCCCGCGTCTGGGCGCAGAGGACGCAGCAAGTTGCATTTTTGCTGTGTCAAAAATCAATGAAAAAAAGGACGCATGTGGCGCAAAACGCAGCGTTGTGCATGCGTTTTGCTGCGTTTTTGTTTGCGTTGTGCGTTGCGGCGCGGACGCTGCGGCGCACAACGCAAATGTGAACGTAGCCTTAGACAGTCATGCAGATAATTGTAAATTATCACTCCACAGAACATTCCAGAAATTTCCAAGACTCTGAAATCCAATGGGAGCCTGTTTTACACCACTGTATCTGATGCTTAGCATTGTGCTTGCAGATGCAAGGCTTAAATGCAGCTACTTAGCCATGAATCTCATGTCATAAAGCTCATTAATTCAGTTTTTGTACTAATGTTAATGTCAAATGTAATGTAGGAAAGTGCAAATATTGAGTTAGCAAAGCTTTGTCAACATTTATAAACAATGCACTTCAGAACTCAGTAATCCCGCTTTGTGACTTTACGGCTGAGCCCAACACACAGGTTCTCCATGCATGTGTTGTGACAGAGCCGTGACACATGCAGCTGCGGAGCCAAACAGCTGATCAGCCGATGCGCTCCATGTATCCGGGTTCCTTCTGCAGCTTATTTGGTAAGCTCTAAAGCGTGCCGAATAGTAGGGACCCGATCCAATTCGCTCATCTCTAATTATTAGTATCCAGATGAGTAGCTTTACATTTATAAACATTTAATATCATCTGTCAACTGGATGCCCAAACATTCATTTTGTCCAATTCTGCTTGTAACTTTTGAACATTGTGTAAAGACTGCACAATATTTGGTGTCAAATGCAAAAATAAAAAGAATGTGAACAATCCTGTCTTCAACATCATTAATGAATGTGTTGAATATTAGTTGACCCCGCAGCTGAACCTTGGATTTAACCATTTACAGTGTAGAAAGTAAGTACAGCTCTGGCAAAAATTAAGAGACCACCACATCAAAACCCTGTCATGGGCAGCCCAATCTCCAGACCTGAACCCCATTGAAAACATCTGGAATGTAATCAAAAGGATGATGGATAGTCACAAGACATCAAACAAAGAAGAACAGCTTAAATTTTTGTGCCAGAAGCAGTGTGAAAGACTGGTGGAAAGCATGCCAAGATGCATGAAAGCTGTGATTAAAAATCATGGTTATTCCACAAAATATTGATTTCTGAACTCTTCGTGAGTTAAAACATTAGTATTGTTGTTTCTAAATGATTATGAACTTGCTTTCTTTGCATTATTTTAAGTCTGAAAGTACTGTTTTCTTTTTAAAAAAAAATTGATGATTTTTCTTTGCCAGAAACAAAATACAAAATTTATTGCTTGGAACTTCGGAGACCTGTTGTCAGAAGTTTATAGAATAAAAGAACAATTTACATTTTACTCAAAATATACCTATGAAGAGAAAAATCAGACAAACTGAACATTTTACAGTGGTCTCTTAATTGTTTCCAGAGCTGTATATGATACACTGCCGATTTTGTAAGTTTTCCCACCTACAAAGAAAGGAGAGGTCTGTAATTTTTATCATAGGTACACTTCAACTGTGAGAGACAGAATCTAAAAATAAAAACAAAATCACATTGTATGATTTAAAAAAAAAAAAATGCATAAAATAAGTATTTGATCACAGACCAACCAGCAAGAATTATGGCTGTCACAGACCTGTTAATTTTCTCTAAGAAGCCCTCCTACTCTGCACTCATTATCTGTATTAATTGCATCTGTTTAAACTCGTTAGCTGTATAAAAGACACCTGTCCACACAATCAATCACACTCTAACCTTTCCATCATGGTCAAGACCAAAGAGTTGACTAAAAACACCAGGGACAAAATTGTAGATCTGCAAAATGCAGGGATGGGCTACAGGGCAATAGGCAAGCAGCTTGGTGAAAAGGCAACAACTGTTGGCATAATTATTAGAAAATGGAAGGACCGTTCTTGATCTGGGGCTTCATGCCAAATCTCGACTCGTGGGGTAAGGATGATTCTGTGAAAGGTCATGAATCAGCACAGAACTACAATGGAGGACCTGGTCAATGACAAGAGATCTGGGACCACAATCTCAAACATTACCTTTAGTAACACACTACACCGTCATGGATTAAAATCCTGCAGGGCAAGAAAGGTCCCCCTGCTTATGCCAGCACATGTTCATGCCTGTTTGCAGTTCACCGATGACCATCTGGATGATCAGGGCCGGCCCGAACGTATAGGCGAACTAGGGTGCCGACCCTAAGGGGGCGCCAGAGAAAAAAATAGAAAAAATTATAAAAAATCTTTTCAAAAGGCAAAAGGTGTATGGAGTGGAGCTGAATGTGTATGAGGTGTATGGAGCGGAGCCATGTGTGTATGAGGTGTACGGAGCGGAGCTGTGTGTATGAGGTGTACGGAGCGGAGTAGTGTGTGTGTATGAGGTGTATGGAGTGGAGCTAAATATACGAGGTGTACGGAGCGGAGCCGCGTGTGTAGGAGTAGCTATGTGTGGCCATTATACGGTACAAAGTATCATGTGCGGCCAATATACAGTATGGAGCATCATGTGTGGTCATTATACAGTATGGAGCATCATGTGTGGTCATTATACAGTATGGAGCATCATGTGTGGTCATTATACAGTATGGAGCATCATGTGTGGCCATTATACAGTATGGAGCATCATGAGTGGCCATTATACAGTATGGAGCACTGTGTGGCCATATTTTTTTGTTTATAATTATTCTTTATGAAACAGTGTGATCAGCAGTGCTAAATGGGTGTGGTTGGGACGTGGATATGGGTGTGGCTAGTTATGAATGGGTGTGGTCAGAGGTGTGGCCTAAAATTTGCCGCGACGCGCTTCGCGCACCGCAAACTTTGTCCCTCTTTCCCATCTTCAAAAGTTGGGAGGTATGTTAAAAGTAGTAGGGGCGCAACAAAATAGTTTCGCCTAGGGCGCCGTAATCTCTCGGGCCGGCCCTGTGGACGATCCATGGGAGGCATGGGAGAAGGCTTTGCTCCGTACACCTGGTACACACACAGCTCCACTCCATACACGTTGCACACACATACAGCTCCGTTACATACACTTTGTACACACAGTGCTCCGCTACGCACACCTGGTACACACGTGGCTCTGTTCCCTACATGTCGTACACCCATAGTTCTGCTCCATACACCTAGTACGTAATGATGTGGAAACCTGTAAGAAAAGGTTGAGGAGAAACTCAAAAGGTTTCACACATTTGCCAGTTTTGATCTAATTAGAAAGACACCTCTATATCAGAGACAACACTCTGTGTTATTGCTTTTATGAATAAAACTAATTTAAAAAATATTAAATGATCAAATATATATAAATTGTCTAAATAATAATCAAAGCTTGTTTGTAAATTTCGTCATATATATTTACTGGAGAAGCACTGTGATATTTTGTAGATGTGATAACTGACGGTCTATGATGCCTGATCTTACGTCTCTTTACATAGTGTCATCATAACAAGTCTACCAGTTCTAGCGGTTACATACACTAGTAATACCAACATTTATGTAAAGAAAGGGTAAATGAATATACTCTTATTCACTATCTCCATGTCCACTATGTGAGGTCCACCCTTCGGTCTGGGTGATTGTCTGCAGCTCGTTTATATAGGGAATGTTTGAGGACAGCATTTATATCTAGATCACCATGCGGAAGTATGAAGGTAGCAGGAGTAAGGTTCCTTCTTCACCCAGGGGAAGCCATTTATAGGCCTGGTGACCACCTCCTAGATATAGGACGTATGCAGAGTATGATGTCAGTGGGTCTCCCAAGACAACGTATAGAAGTCAAAAGTCTGTGCATCGGAGGTTTGGCATAAACTGAGGCCCCTGATCATATGACCCCTGACTCCTCCCCTCCTGTGACCTCATCACAGGTCCTGTGCGCACAGAACAGCCATATATGTGGTGTGCGGCTCTGCAGGTGGAGGTAGGTGCTGGAGATTCCCCATTACTGGGCGCAGAGGGACATTAACCCCTTTCTCTGTTGGCCCTTTTCAAATTCCATGAACTGTAACATTTTTTTTTTTTTCATTCTGGGCAATTAATAATTTGTTGGTTATGGTTAGAGTCTTTTGTGAATGTCTGTGTATATGGGATTTTATTTCTAATATGTAAGTTATATTTTTATACGACACGTTCTGTGATACATGTAAATAATCAGTTGAAAGAAAACAAAATAATTTCCCTTATATGATATATATATATATTTTTTTTATTTCTTTTTTCCCTTCCCTACATCAGCAAAGATATTTGGTATTGTCATCTTTGTCAATGTTTAATCGATCAAAATATAAAAAAGTCGAAATGCAACTCCACGAAAAAATGCAAAAAAAAGTGGTTATTTATAGCCCAAAAAGGTATAATTAAAATTGTCGTCTCCCCATTCAAATAGGAAGCCCTCACACCGATCTATTGATGGAAAAATGAAAACGTTATGGGTCTCAGAAAATGTCGATAGAAACCTAATTTGTTTTTACATATTTGTGAATTCTTTTTCACCATTGAAGTAAAAAAAAATCAGCGTAACCATTCCGCTTCTGTGTCTACTCAAACGCTCGCTTCTCACAATTAAAGAGGAAGCTTTGCATGTGAACCAGGTGGAGATGGAGGAAGAAAGTACACAGGTTGATACTACCCAGCCTCATCTCAGATTGGGTGATAATGAGGAGGAGAAACAGGAGATGGGTCGCCTGTGCTACATAGGGTACTACCCACACCAGATTCATGCTGTCTGTTCAGCATGAATGGACTAAAGAGGAAGAGATGGAGAGTCCTCCTGGTGGGGACAGGGAAGTCTTGCCTGTTGGGTGTCTGGCACACATGGCTGATTTTATGTCCAGCTGCCTTTCCCATGACCCTTGCATTATATGCATTTTGGCCAACACTGATTACTGGTTGTTCTTCCTTCTCGATCCACGCTACAAGAAGAACTTTCCATCTCTCCCTGCGGCGGAGAAGGCTAGTAAAATGGTGGAATACTAGAAGACCCTAGTCACACAATTAGTACAAAAATTCCCATATAATATTCCTAACGCTAGCGGCATAGGTCATAGTTCCTTAGGCAACCAAGGAGGAGAGGCAAGGGAGTCACACACCAGGTCCAACAGAGGTAGAGGAACACTATTAAAGGTCCGCAACAGCTTCATTACACTCCCAGTGCCCAGGCCCTGATGCTTGGGGTATTCTGACAAGGAGGTAGCAGGTTTGGAAGATAGCAAAGGAGTACCTAGCCGACCATCCAGCATCCTCCGGGATTCCTCTGTGCTGTACAACTATTGAGTATCCGAGCTAGATATGTGACATGAACTGTCTCTCTATGCCTTGCTTAGAGGATCATCATGCAGCCCTCACTTATAATTTTTAAAGGGTCATCAGGCGGCCCTCGCTTCATTTTTCCAGGGTGTGTATGATGCCCTCTTTCATAATTTTTACAGGATGTGTATGAGGCCTACCTCTACAATTCTATTTTATATGAGTGTACATATATATATATATATATATATATATATATATATATATATATATATGTTTTATAGCCCTTGCTTTATCGCATAGGCTTTACCAGTCTAGGACTTCCACTCCTTAAAAATGGGAAAAAATGTTTTCTGAGGCCTTCCTCTACGTGTCTCCCAGGGTGTATTGGAGTCCATCTTCCTTCTAATTTTTAGCAGTTCATGCATTGTCCACATAAGCTTTGTGAGTTTGAGCCCCTCCTTCATAAATTAAACGGGATGTGTCTGACCATGTCACACTCCACATGCCAAGATAAGGTAGTAAAATGTTAAAATTACATATTCAGGTGGGTCTGGTTTTATTTCCTCCTCTACTATGTCATCTACTGTAGTCATAGGCGACAGGGAAATAAGGTGAGAGATGGCCTGCCTATTAAGGGTTGGAAGAGGCGGGTTTTGTTTCCTCTTTTTAATTTTTGCCTTATATACAAGTCATTATACAGGAAAGAAAGTTTGTGTACATTTTTTCCTATAATATCCATTTTATCTTCAATTTTGTATGTTTTATTGTCAGTCCGTAAAAGTGGAGTAATACTCTGACAACATTGTTCCCAGCAGTAACCTAGGAGTAAAAGATGCATCCAGGCATCTTCCCCATGCTGTTCCCATTCAATTTGAGTGCTTTTTCCATTAATTTCAGTGATTTTCCTGTCTTCCAGCCATCCTATTAGAGTATTCTAGAAAAATGCTCGAGTTTCCTATTAACTTCCATTATACTTGGTACTCGAGTCGAGGTTGTCTGAGCATCCGACCTGCTCGATTCGAGTACCAAACACTTGAGCATTTTAGTGCTCGCTCATCACTAATCTCCATTCTTTGTCTATGGGTCTAGGATTTTCTTTTGAAATTTTTTAAAATTGCTGTTGTGAGAAGGTGCCTTCAAACATTAAAGACCTGGAGCAGTTTGCAAAAGAAGAGTGGTCAAAAATTCCAGTTAAAATTTTTAAGAAGCTTGACTATAGGAAGTGATTGATTGCAGTTATTTATTCAAAAAGGTGTGCATACAAATAGTAAATCGAGGGTGCCAACAATTTTGTCCAGACCATTTGTGGGATTCATGTGCATAACAAAGAATGTGCAATTGCAAAATTTTCTGAGGGAAATACTTTTTGCAATGACTGAGTGTTTATATATATATATATATATATATATATATATATATATATATCTAATATATAAAGCTGAATGTGTGTGTGTGTGTATGTATGTATGTATGTATGTATGTCCGGGATTGGCATCTGAACCGTAGCAGCTACAGCCACAAAATTTTGCACAGTCACACGTCTGGACCCCGAGAGCGTCATAGGCTATGTTGTGAGGTGAAATTTTAACCCCGCGCTTTCCAATTCACCAAACAATTTTGCCCCTATCTATATAATGGGGAAAAAGTGAAAGGAAAAGTGTTGGAGGCGTCGCAGCTACAGGCACAAAATTTTGCACAGTCACACGTCTGGACCCTGAGAGCGTCAAAGCTATATTGTGAGGTGAAATTTTAACCCCGCGCTTTCCAAGTCACCAAACAATTTTGCCCCTATCTACATAATGGGGAAAAAATGAAAGGAAAAGTGTTGGAGGCAAATTAACAGCTGCCAGATGTGAACAAGGGGGACTTAAAGAATGACAGCGATGGCACCAAAGAGTATATACTGTACAGTTGCTAAGGTGGGGCCCCAACATGGGATAATCACACCACCACGGGGATATGAACACACACACAAAATGCGCCACACACTACCACGTGCTCGAACACATATACCACCCTCAGTGCACATTTCACCACACATACACCAACCTCGCCACATAAAAGTAGAAACACAAAAGTCGCCGCTCAAAACTCGCCACGCGCAAAACTCTCCACATGCAAAACTCGCCACACGTGCAAAACTCGCCACACGCAAAACTTGCACACGCAGAAAAATTGCCACACGCAGAAAAATTGCCACATGCACAAAAGTTGCAACACATGCAAAAGTTGCCTCACACAAAACTTGCACATACTCAAAAGGCACCACACATAAAACTCGCCACGCGCAAAACTCGCCATGCGCAAAACTTGCTGCACACAACTTGCTACACTAACCTGTCACATGCAACTCGACACACAAAAAGTTGCTACACGCATGTCGCCACACAAAACTCATCTCACAAAAGTCCCTACATGCATGTCGCCACACGCAACTCAACACACACAACTTGACACACGAAACTCGCCCTAAAACACACACAAGTCTGGTATCCTTCAAAAATAAAAATCTGATTAATAAGCAGACAAACTACAAGAGCAACAAATGTACCATATAGGAATCCGGCAGCTGTCAGTCACATGACCAGTCTATTATGTGTATGTGTGAGCTAATATATACTGCCAGGGGGTGGGCTTACTGTTGGCTGGGGATTTATCAGGCTGCCATTTTAGCTTACAAATACTGAGGTAAAAATACTGACCAAATAACGTGTGAACGAGGGCTAATACAGGAGGAGATGGCATACAGCTATATACTATATACAGGAGATGACACACAGGTATATACTATTTACAGGGGAGATGACACACAGGTATATACTATATACAGGAGGAGATGACACACAGATATATACTATATACAGGAGAGATGACACACAGGTATATACTATATAGAGGAGGAGATGACATACAGGTACATACTACATACAGGAGGAGATGACATACAGGTATATACTATATACAGGAGGAGATGACACACAGGTATATACTATATACAGGAGCAGATTACCTACAGGTATATAGTATATACAGGAGGAGATGACACAGGTATATGCTATGTATAGGAGGAGATGACATACAGGTATATACTATATACAGGAGATGACACACAGATATATACTATATATAGGTGAGATGACACACAGGTATATACTATATACAGGAGATTACATACAGGTATATCTAATATATAAAGCTGAATGTGTGTATGTATGTATGTGTGTATGTCCGGGATTGGCATCTGTACCGTCGCAGCTACAGCCACAAAATTTTGCACAGTCACACGTCTGGACCCCGAGAGCGTCATAGGCTATGTTGTGAGGTGAAATTTTAACCCCGCGCGTTCCAATTCACCAAACAATTTTGCTCCTATCTACATAATGGGGAAAAAGTGAAGGGAAAAGTGTTGGAGGAAAATTGACAGCTGCCAGATGTGAACAATGAGGACTTAAAGAATGAGAGCGATGGCGACAAAGAGTATATACCGTACAGTTGCTAAGGTGGGGCCCCGACATGGGATACTCACCACACACGGGGATATGAACACAAACACAAAATGCGCCACACACTACCACGTGCTTGAACACATATACCACCCTCAGCACACATTTCACCACACACACACACCAACCTCGCCACATAAAAGTCGAAACACAAAAGTCACCACTCAAAACTCGCTACATGCAAAACTCGCCATATGCAAAACTAGGCTCACGCAAAACTCGCCACACGTGCAAAACTCACCTCATGGAAAACTCACCTCATGCAAAACTTGCACACACAGAAAAATTGCCACATGTACAAAAGTTGCACCACATGCAAAAGTTGCCTCACACAAAACTTGCACATACTCAAAATGCACCACACATAAAACTCGCCACGCGCAAAACTCGCCATGCACAAATCTTGCTGCACACAACTTGCTACACTAACCTGTCACATGCAACTCAACACACAAAATGTTGCTACACGCATGTCGCCACACAAAACTCATCTCACAAAAGTCGCTACATGCATGTCGCCACACGCAACTCAACACACACAACTTGACACATAAAACTCGCCCTAAAACACACACAAGTCTGGTATTGTCCTTCAAAAATAAAAATCTGATTAATAAGCAAACTACAAGAGCAACAAATGTACCATATAGGAAATACGGCAGCTGTCAGTCACATGACCTGTCTATTATGTGTATGTGTGAGCTAATATATACTGCCAGGGGGGAGGGCTTCCTGTTGGCTGGGGATTTATCAGGCTGCCAATAGCAACCAATCACAGCTCAGCTTCTATTTTGCTACAGTTAATTAACCTGAGCTCTGATTGGTTAATATAGGCAACAAAGACATTCTCAGTATAACAAAGCTAATATATGTTGTGAAATGCTTCTATTTGCTTAGTTTTTGCCTTTTAATAATTACATTTCTATCTATTTGTTTTGTGGTTTTTGTGTGCAGAATAAATTTTTGTTAACACATTCTATTTTGCTAACAGCAGTCATTAACCCGGGCGAAGCCGGGTAGTACAGCTAGTATATATATATATCTAATATATAAAGCTGAATGTGTGTATGTGTGTATGTATGTATGTATGTATGTCCGGGATTGGCATCTGAACCGTCGCAGCTACAGCCACAAAATTTTGCACAGTCACACGTCTGGACCCCGAGAGCGTCATAGGCTATGTTGTGAGGCGAAATTTTAACCCCGCGCGTTCCAATTCACCAAACAATTTTGCCCCTATCTACATAATGGGGAAAAAATGAAAGGAAAAGTGTTGGAGGCAAATTAACAGCTGCCAGATGTGAACAAGGGGGACTTAAAGAATGAGAGCGATGGCGCCAAAGAGTATATACTGTACAGTTGCTAAGGTGGGGCCCCGACATGGGATAATCACCACACCACCACGGGGATATGAACACACACACAAAATGCGCCACACACTACCACGTGCTCGAACACATATATCACCCTCAGCACACATTTCACCACACATACACCAACCTCGCCACATAAAAGTCGAAACACAAAAGTCGCCGCTCAAAACTCGCCACGCGCAAAACTCTCCACATGCAAAACTCGCCACACGTGCAAAACTCACCTCATGGAAAACTCGCCACACGCAAAACTTGCACAAGCAGAAAAATTGCCACATGCACAAAAGTTGCAACACATGCAAAAGTTGCCTCACACAAAACTTGCACATACTCAAAAGGCACCACACATAAAACTCGCCACGCGCAAAACTCGCCATGCGCAAAACTTGCTGCACACAACTTGCTACACTAACCTGTCACATGCAACTCGACACACAAAAAGTTGCTACACGCATGTCGCCACACAAAACTCATCTCACAAAAGTCGCTACATGCATGTCGCCACACGCAACTCAACACACACAACTTGACACACGAAACTCGCCCTAAAACACACACAAGTCTGGTATTATCCTTCAAAAATAAAAATCTGATTAATAAGCAGACAAACTACAAGAGCAACAAATGTACCATATAGGAATCCGGCAGCTGTCAGTCACATGACCAGTCTATTATGTGTATGTGTGAGCTAATATATACTGCCAGGGGGTGGGCTTACTCTTGGCTGGGGATTTATCAGGCTGCCAATTTAGCTTACAAATACTGTGGTAAAAATACTGACCAAATAACGTGTGAACGAGGGCTAATACAGGAGGAGATGACATACAGATATATACTATATACATGAGGAGATGACACACAGGTATATACTATTTACAGGGGAGATGACACACAGGTATATACTATATACAGGAGGAGATGACACACAGATATATACTATATACAGGAGAGATGACACACAGGTATATACTATATAGAGGAGGAGATGACATACAGGTACATACTACATACAGGAGGAGATGACATACAGGTATATACTATATACAGGAGGAGATGACACAAAGGTATATACTATATACAGGAGCAGATTACCTACAGGTATATAGTATATACAGGAGGAGATGACATACAGGTATATGCTATGTATAGGAGGAGATGACATACAGGTATATACTATATACAGGAGGAGATGACACACAGATATATACTATATATAGGTGAGATGACACACAGGTATATACTATATACAGGAGATTACATACAGGTATATCTAATATATAAAGCTGAATGTGTGTATGTATGTATGTGTGTATGTCCGGGATTGGCATCTGAACCGTCGCAGCTACAGCCACAAAATTTTGCACAGTCACACGTCTGGACCCCGAGAGCGTCATAGGCTATGTTGTGAGGTGAAATTTTAACCCCGCGCATTCCAATTCACCAAACAATTTTGCCCCTATCTACATAATGGGGAAAAAGTGAAGGGAAAAGTGTTGGAGGAAAATTGACAGCTGCCAGATGTGAACAATGGGGACTTAAAGAATGAGAGCGATGGCGCCAAAGAGTATATACCGTACAGTTGCTAAGGTGGGGCCCCGACATGGGATACTCACCACACACGGGGATATGAACACAAACACAAAATGCGCCACACACTACCACGTGCTTGAACACATATACGACCCTCAGCACACATTTCACCACACACACACCAACCTCGCCACATAAAAGTCGAAACACAAAAGTCACCACTCAAAACTCGCCACGCGCAAAACTCGCTACATGCAAAACTCGCCATATGCAAAACTAGGCTCACGCAAAACTCGCCACACGTGCAAAACTCACCTCATGGAAAACTCACCTCATGCAAAACTTGCACACACAGAAAAATTGCCACATGTACAAAAATTGCAACACATGCTAAAGTTGCCTCACACAAAACTTGCACATACTCAAAACGCACCACACATAAAACTCACCACGCGCAAAACTCGCCATGCACAAATCTTGCTGCACACAAGTTGCTACACTAACCTGTCACATGCAACTCGACACACAAAATGTTGCTACACGCATGTCGCCACACAAAACTCATCTCACAAAAGTCGCTACATGCATGTCGCCACACGCAACTCAACACACACACACACAACTTGACACACGAAACTCGCCCTAAAACACACACAAGTCTGGTATTATCCTTCAAAAATAAAAATCTGATTTAATAAGCTGACAAACTACAAGAGCAACAAATGTACCATATAGGAAATACGGCAGTTGTCAGTCACATGACCTGTCTATTATGTGTATGTGTGAGCTAATATATACTGCCAGGGGGTGGGCTTCCTGTTGGCTGGGGATTTATCAGGCTGCCAATAGCAACCAATCACAGCTCAGCTTCTATTTTGCTACAGTTAATTAATCTGAGCTCTGATTGGTTAATATAGGCAACAAAGACATTCTCAGTATAACAAAGCTAATATATGTTGTGAAATGCTTCTATTAGCTTAGTTTTTGCCTTTTAATAATTACATTTCTATCTATTTGTTTTGTGGTTTTTGCGTGCAGAATAAATTTTTGTTAACACATTCTATTTTGCTAACAGCAGTCATTAACCCGGGCGAAGCCGGGTAGTACAGCTAGTATATATATATATACAATGCCTACAAGTAGTATTCAACCCCCTGCAGATTTAGCAGGTTTACTAAGATGCAAATAAGTTAGAGCCTTCAAACTTCAAACAAGAGCAGGATTTATTGACAGATGCATAAATCTTACAAACCAAAAAGTTTTGTTGCTCAGTTAAATTTTTATACATTTTAAACATAAAAGTGTGGGTCAATTATTATTCAACCCCTAGGTTTAATATTTTGTGGAATAACCTTTGTTTGCAATTACAGCTAATAATCGTCTTTTATAAGACCTGATCAGGCCGGCACAGGTCTCTGGAGTTATCTTGGCCCACTCCTCCATGCAGATCTTTTCCAAGTTATCTAGGTTCCTTGGGTGTCTCATGTGGACTTTAATCTTGAGCTCCTTCCACAAGTTTTCAATTGGGTTAAGGTCAGGAGACTGACTAGGCCACTGCAACACCTTGATTTTTTGCCTCTTGAACCAGGCCTTGGTTTTCTTGGATGTGTGCTTTGGGTCGTTGTCTTGTTGGAAGATGAAATGACGACCCATCTTAAGATCCTTGATGGAGGAGCGGAGGTTCTTGGCCAAAATCTCCAGGTAGGCCGTGCTATCCATCTTCCCATGGATGCGGACCAGATGGCCAGGCCCCTTGGCTGAGAAACAGCCCCACAGCATGATGCTGCCACCACCATGCTTGACTGTAGGGATGGTATTCTTGGGGTCGTATGCAGTGCCATCCAGTCTCCAAACGTCACGTGTCAGAGAACCTTGAACCAGTCAGTCTCAGAGTCCTCCAAGTGATCATGAGCAAACTGTAGACGAGCCTTGACATGACGCTTTGAAAGTAAAGGTACCTTAGGGGCTCGTCTGGAACAGAGACCATTGCGGTGGAGTACGTTACTTATGGTATTGACTGAAACCAATGTCCCCACTGCCATGAGATCTTCCCGGAGCTCCTTCCTTGTTGTCCTTGGGTTAGCCTTGACTCTTCGGACAAGCCTGGCCTCGGCACGGGAGGAAACTTTCAAAGGCTGGCCTTGGAATGCTCCTTTGTCTTTCCCATGTTGACCATGTATGAGTGCTGTTCACAAGTTTGGGGAGGGTCTTAAATAGTCAGAAAAGGCTGGAAAAAGAGATAAACATGTGAAGCTCATTGTTCTTTGTGCCTGAACTACTTCTTAATACTTTAGGGGAACCAAACAGAATTCTGGTGGGTTGAGGGGTTGAATAATAAATGACCCTCTGAAAAGACTTTTCACAATTTAAAAAAAAAAAATGAACAAAGAAATAACATTCTTTTTTGCTGCAGTGCATTTCACACTTCCAGGCTGATCTACAGTCCAAATGTCACAATGCCAAGTTAATTCCAAATGTGTAAACCTGCTAAATCTACAGGGAGTTGAATACTACTTGTAGGCACTGTATATACAGTATATATATATACTAGATGGAGGCCCGATGCTGTCGCATCGGGAGGGCGGTAATGTCACGATGGGGGTCGGAATGTGGCGCTGTTGTTGCCTAATGGCATCCTGTGATAATCTAATGACTTTTGCATCAGGGGACTCATGTGCTTGACGCCTACGCTTATATGCATAGTTTTTGTCCCAGCAATGCTGATGCTCTTCAGGAGTCTCATTTGCCCTTTGTTGTCTTCGACATTGTCCCTTTGCTGCTTTCCTTTCATTGTCATTGGCGTACTTTTTAGGAGGAGCTATGCTGGGCGTTGATATCTGCTTTTTAAAGGGGTTTTCCCACGAACAGAGTGTGTCTGACCATGTACCGAACATACCACAGCTCCTGGGCAGGGAAGGAAACAAAAGACAATACTGACATTACAGCAGGAGATCGCAGAGGATACATTTTGTGAGGTGAAATATTTTTTAAAAACAGTCAGTGAAATATTTTACCTCACAAAATGAATCCACTGTGATCCCCAGCTGTAATGTCAGTATTATCTTTTGCTTCCTCCCCTGCCCAGGAGATGTGGTATACTCCGTACACGGTCAGACACAGTCAATTTTTAAAATTAACTTTCGTTCTTGGGAAAACCCCTTTAATGTGACCGGCTTCCTCTGCCTGTAGACACGTCACGCATCTGCCGCTGGGATCAGCCGAATGATTCATGATACGCGCAGGTGCAGTAAATCAGACCGGCGCCATCTTTGTGCAGACAGATAGCGGCAGTCACATTTAAAACTGCGCATGCGCTCCTCCTGTAGAAAGATGGCGGCGGTCAGTGAATCATTCGGCTGATTCCAGTGGTGGCGTGTTCGCAACAGTGTTCAGCTGGTGGTACCACGCAAGAGGCTGCATGAGTGTGTGAGTGTGAATGTGAGTGTGAGAGTGTGTGTGTGTGTGTGGTGCTTACCGCATATAGAGTGTGTGTGGTGCGACTGTGTTCCGCTGGTGGTTCCGCGCTATAGGTTGGTACCAGCAGCAGTTTCAATATTGAGACACCCATCACTTGGGTGTCCCAATATGGCGGTCGGCGAACTTCCTCTCCTTGGAATTCTGAGATACGGTGACATCTGGACAGAACAGGAAATGAAAACATTACGAGGCAATTATATAAATATATATAGATATATATAGTGTGGTGGCTGGACAGGTTGTGGATATGTCCCTGATGTGCCAAGCCTCAGTGATGTAGGACCCAGAGAAGCATTCTCAAGCACACATAGTGCGGAGAGGTGTTTTAACCCGTCATGACTGGAAGCATGTTCGTTTTGGCATTTTTGTTGTTTGCTTCCCTTCTTCCCAGAGCCATAAAATTTTTATTTTTCTGTCAAAATGACCATGTGAGGGCTTGTTTTTTGTGGAATGAGTTGTACTTTTAAATGACACCATTGCTTTTAACAATATCGTGTACCAGAAAACGGTAAAAAAAGATCCATGTTCAGTGAAATTGCAAAAAAAGCGCAATTCCACAATTGTTTTTTGTTTTGCTTTTTTACTATGTTCACTAAATGCTAAAACTTACCTTCCATTGTGATTCTCCAGGTCATTTCGAGTTCATAGACAGCAAACATGTCTAGGTTCTTTTTTATTTAAGTGGTAAAAAAAATTCCAACGTTTGTAAAAAAAAAATTGCGTCATTTTCCGAGACACTTATCGTTTCCATTTTACATGATCTCGGGTTGGGTAACGTTATTAAAGATACCATTTTGATGCAGATACAATCTTTTGATCGCCCGTTTAATGCAATGTTGCGGCAACCCAAAAAAATTAGTTCTGGCATTTTGACTTTTTTTCTCGTTACGCCATTTAGCGATGGGGTTAATTCTTTTGATAGATTGGGCGATTCTGAATGTGGTGATACTAAATATGTGTATGTTTGATTTTTTTTATTGTTTTATTTTAAATGGGGCAAAAGGGGGGTGATTTGAACTTTTATATATATATATTTTTTTAAATCTTTTTAAAAACTTTTTTTTAACTGGCTTGCTTCAATAGTCTCCATGGGAGACTAGAAGCTGCCATAACCCAATCACCTCTGCTACATACAGGAGATGATCAAATTGCCTGTATGTAGCAGAATTGATGACTTACTATGATCACCGACCACCAGGCAGCGCTCATCGCAATCCGGCAGTGACAACCATAGAGGTCTGCTGGAGACCAACTGATGCCAACCCATCGGCGACCCGCGGTCATGTGACACGGGCACTGATGGGCGGGATTTCCAACGCACTTTTTGGAAGCGCGTGTTAAATGCCACTCTTAGGGTTTGACAGTGGCATTTAACTGGCTAACAGCCACGGGTGGATCGCGATTCCACCTGTGCCATGCCGTGAATTTGGATTCTCTAGGAACAGGAGCTCTTTAGCCCGTTCCACTGGCCCCCCACTTACCTGATAGTGTGCACACTAAGTTTTACCTTTATGTCATACAAATTGTCATTGCTCATGTGGCCTGTGATTAATTCTAGCTATCATATAAAAGTGTCATGTTGCTTTGACCTCAAGCATGGAGGAGCTGCCTTAATAGTATATCCAGTCCATATAAAGAAAGAAAACCAAATGTCTATTTTATCTCCTCGTATGTTTTATAATTGCTGGTCATTGTATTATTTCCTGGGATTCTTTTATGATGTTACATCAGCTCATCTTCTCCCCATTCAGATTCAAACAAAATTGAATCATCTCAGTGGAGATTTTCTATATGAGAGAATTTTCCTGAGTGACCCTACAAGGATGGATAGGGACAGTGACAAGATGATGGAGAGGATATTACATCTCACCCTAGAGATCCTCTTCCGGCTTACTGGAGAGGTGAGAGATTCTGATGACGTCACATTACATCATTCTTATCTATGGGAATAACAGATGGACAGAACTGGAGAGGTGAGGACTCTGGGAATGTCTGTAGTGAGGTTTATTCATGTGTCTCTCCACAGGATTACACAGTAGTGAAGAAGACCTCTAGTGAGCGCTGTCAGGCCCCTGTGTCTGAGGGATGGGGAAGACCCCTGAGCCCAATCACGGGGACTCCACTTCACCCCCTGATACATGAGGACATCAATGACCAGAAGATCCTAGAACTCACCTACAAGATGATTGAGCTGCTGACTGGAGAGGTGACACTGCTGGAAATGCTGGGACATTATACAGTAACGCTATGGAGGGATCGGGGATGACGGTATCATTGTATGTCACAAAAAACATGTCTCTTTGTTTTTTGTGGTCTTGGTACTGTCCAGGATGGGCTCCCTGGTTTTGGACGTGCGCCCTTGTGTCTGCTGAGACCTTCAATCTATATATAAAAGGGTGCGGTTTTGACTTTCTTTTGTTTTGACTCTGATGGTATCATTGTATGTGTCAGGTTCCTATAAGGTGTCAGGATGTCGCCATCTATTTCTCCATGGAGGAGTGGGAGTATTTAGAAGGACACAAAGATCTGTACAAGGACGTCATGGTGGAAGTTCCCCAGCCCATCACATCACCAGGTAATAGACAGGACTAAATACACACGGCCTATAATTATCTGTATGAAAAATTAATTCAGTCCCTGTATGTGTTTCCTCCAGTTCTATCCAGTGAGAGGACAACACCAGAGAGATCTCACCGTTTTCTCGTCTGGAAACAAGAAAATCCAAATGTACTTCAAGATCATCAGGTAGATGGAGAGAATGTGTCATGAAATCTCTGTGATGTGTAGAAGGGTGTGAAGGTCTTGTGTTCAGTCTTGTTTTATCTACCAGTATTATATACTACAATAATATTATTTAAGCAAGCATATTACAGATATTAAACATATACATCCACCACAATGGAGATAATAGATAGTGAATATGTGTACAGGACTAATAGGGGCCAGCTGCCAGACGAAAGTAAGACCACCGAACAAAAAACACAAGCAACCATAAAGTCCCATAAAACTATCAAGCTTTATTAGAAAATGTTAAAACCATCAGATAGGTAGAAGATGCAAGGTGGGGAACACACGTACATTCCTGTTGGTCATGCTAAAGAAGGCCAGGACACCCACACACCATGCCAGAATACGGCAATATGCCCTTATGTTGGAAGGCCCATGACTGCTATACTAAAGAATCATTTGGACAGTGCCATATCATAAATAATAATAAACAGCAGCTCAATGTGGGCACATACCTGATGTAATGTAGCAGGCAGGATGCGTAGGTGACCGGACACAAACCCCGACGCGCGTTTCGGAGCAAGAGGCTCCTTCCTACGCATCCTGCCTGCTACATGACATCAGGTATGTGCCCACATTGAGCTGCTGTTTATTATTATTTATGATATGGCACTGTCCAAATGATTCTTTAGTATAGCAGTCATGGGCCTTCCAACATAAGGGCATATTGCCGTATTCTGGCATGGTGTGTGGGTGTCCTGGCCTTCTTTAGCATGACCAACAGGAATGTACGTGTGTTCCCCACCTTGTATCTTCTACCTATCTGATGGTTTTAACATTTTCTAATAAAGATTGATAGTTTTATGGGACTCTATGGTTGCTTGTGTTTTTTGTTCGGTGGTCTTACTCAGTATTATAAACTGAATTGCCAATTTATTAGAGACACTTATTAGGATAAGAGCTACCTTATATTGAAATTAGACCTGTGACTAAGGCTTGCAATATACAGCTCTGGCAAAAATTAAAGGGAACCTGTCACCCCCAAATTCGAAGATGAGCTAAGCCCACCGGCATCTGGGGCTTATCTACAGCATTCTGTAATGCTGTAGATAAGCCCCCGATGTATCCTGAAAGATGAGAAAGAGGTTAGATTATACTGACCCAGGGGCGGTCCCGCTGCGGTCCGGTCCGATGGGCCTCCCATCTTCTTACGATGACGTCCTCTTCTTGTCTTCACGCTGCGGCTTCGGCGCAGGCGTACTTTGTCTGCCCTGTTGAGGGCAGAGCAAAGTACTGCAGTGCGCAGGCGCCGGGAACAGTCAGAGAGGCCCAGCGCCTGCGCACTGCACTCAACAGGGCAGACAAAGTACGCCTGCGCCAGAGCTGCAGCGTGAAGACAAGAAGAGGACGTCATCCTATGAAGATGGGAGGCCCCGGACCGCAACACCCATTGGATCGGACCGCCCACCTAGGTGAGTATAATCTAACCTCTTTTTCTCATCTTTCAAGTTACATCGGGGGCTTATCTACAGCATTACAGAATGCTGTAGATAAGCCCCTGATGCCGGTGGGCTTAGCTCATCTTCGAATTTGGGGGTGACAGGTTACCTTTAAGAGACCACTGCAAAATGTTCAGGTCATCTGATTTTTCTCTTTATAGGTATATTTTTGAGTAAAATGTAAATTGTTCTTTTATTCTATAAACTTCTGACAACTGGTCTCCAAATTTGCAAGCAATAAATTTTGTATTTTTTTTTCTGACAAAGAAAAATTGTCAAACTTAAAAAAAAACAGTGCTTTCAGACATCAAATAATGGAAAGAAAACAAGTTCATAATCATTTAGAAACAACAATACTAATGTTTTAACTCGGGAAGAGTTCAGAAATCAATATTTTGTGGAATAACCATGATTTTTAATCACAGCTTTCATGTGTCTTGGCATGCTTTCCACCAGTCTTTCACACTGCTCCTGGTGCAAAAATGTAAGCAGTTCTTCTTTGTTTGATGGCTTGTGACTATCCATTACAAAATGGCAACTGTCAGAAATATGCGTGAAATGCAACATCTGTTTATTTTTACAAAAAATTTTTTTACAAAAATTGCGTGGGTTCCCACATAATTTTAATAACCAGCAGCGGGAAAGCCGACGGCTGATATTAATATTCTGGGAAGGTGCCAATAGCCATAATTGGAGATTTAACTAACTCAAAGGAAGTCAATGGGTGCAGTCTACAAAAAGAATTGACATGCTGTGGAAAATAAAATGCTGCAAATAAGGACGGAAATTTCCGGATCATGTGCACAGCACTTCAGGAATGTCATTGATTAACATTGCTCAAGTAATCCATTGCGTTTTTGGAGCATTTCCACGTGGAAAAAAACCCTGCAGAAATGCTACAAAACTGCATCATGTGCACATAGCCTAACTCTTCTTGTGACTTCTCCATCTGTCTGAGATTTTTACAGTATTTCTTTCAGGGTAAAGATCTGCCCCATATTAATACTACAGAGACATATGTGAGGGGCGATGAGCAGTGTAAGGAGGAGATTCCTACAGATAACAGTATTGGTGAGTAGTGACCACTAAATCCTGAGAAGTCACAGATTCTACTAAGTCATCGGCTGCTACAGCTACATGATGAATTTTATAAGGCATATTACAATGTTAATGATAACCCTACACTTTGTTTTTGGATCATGGCCACACAGACGTGATCACTGATATCAGTGATTTGCTATATCACTCACATGTCCATAGGGCCGTAGAGCACGGACCACATTATTTCCAATTTAGAAGCTAAAATAATTTTTCTGTGGATCTTTTAACATCAAAAATCTATTTATTCTTCAAATCAGACTTGAATCTTTCATTAGGCCATGCAATGTTTCAGCTTCAGTTAGCTTATCTTATAAATGTGCCCCTGCTTGGCATGGTCTGATCATACCACATTTCCTGGGCAGGAGAGAAAACTAAACAGAGTATACAGACAGGATAGCATGGGATTGCAGATGATTCTTTCTGTGAGTTAAAACATGTTTTAAAACAGGCGAGAAAATCTGTTTTACATCACAGAAAGAATCAACTGCGATCCCATACTGTCATGTCTGTATACTCTCTTTTTGCTTTCTAACCTGGCCAGGAACTGTGGTATAATCAGAATATGTTTCTGCACTGTCAGACACAGCCATTATACAGTACCTAGCACGGTCACATTTATAAGATTATCTCAGCACAGCAACATTTTTATTAATCACATACAACTTACTGTATTATTATTACTGGAACTTACTGTATTATTATTCCAAGATCTATCGAATAAAATGTACTTTGTTGGAAAACCCCATAAAGACCAAGTTTAGAAGAGGCACCTTCAACTTAATACTGATTTTTTTTTCTATGCATTACCAGTCTAACATTTTGTCATATTTCTTGCCCAGTAGTATTTATAATATAGGAAAGAGCAGCAGCATCAGAGTATGAACCTCTAAGTTTGACTTTGATTTCCACTTTGAAAAATGTAACTTATTTTATAGTCTGATATCTATTGAAATGCAATCTTCCACACTAAAATGGCGAAATCAAGAAGGAAATTGTGAAAATCAGAGGATTTACAGAAATGTTAATAGCATGCAACTGATGAAAAAAAAAATTTGGAAACACATTTTTAAAAAGGTTTTTATTTATTCAGTATCAGGTATGAGCACGACATAGAGAAATTCTCACATTTACAGACTTCTTTGCTGTAAATAAGGATATTAATGGTCGTCTGAAGAAGGTTCTATCACGCTGAATGCAGTATGGCGCACAGATCATCTAGATCCGCTGCTGGCAGCTCCCTTTGCAATTACCAACCAATGATGTCCCAGATATCATCGATGGGAAACAAGTCCAGAGATGCAGAAAGTCATGGTATTTCATGTAGGTCATGCTTGAAATTGAGAGCAGCACAAGCAACATGTGACCTGACATTGTTGTGTTGAAAATGGCTCCTATAACACTTTGGAGGAATGGCCACACTACTGGTTCAGTTACCAAATAAATGTAGCATCAGGCTTTTAGTGTACCTGTAATGAATACTAAAGAGGTTTGACTGCCATAATGTTTGGTTAGGACAGGTGTGACATTCCCTTGCGAATTCCTCTTCATGGCACTGCCAATGTGATCTCATCATTCATTCTGTAATACAAGTGAAATTAGATTGTCACGTGCCAAGCCTAGGGAATCAACCGATTTCTACACAAACCATCAGAAGGCATTCGCACAAAATTGGGCTACAAGACAGACGTCCAACTGCAGATGTCCATTGACCTCACACCTTTGCTCTGATATGCTAGAAAGGTGCAGAGCAAGACTGCAATGGAGGAAAGGAATGGATGTCTATCGTCTTTAGCTATCAGTCCCTATTTTATCTAAGATGACTTGGGCAAAGCCATGAACAAACCTTTTTGAAGCAATGAGAAAGTGTCCCAGTAGCCATTATTCAACATGACAAACTCAGGCCCAATGAATGTCTAAATATGCACCCATGGCATGCAGTATCTCCGGACTTTCTTGCTATCAACAACATCTGGGATGTCAGTGGCTGGCAATTGCTAAAGGAGCTGCCAACAGGTAGAACATTCCTCAGACAACCATCTAATTGAGGGCAACCAAGGCTAGAAGTGTGGTGATTTCTGCATGTGGTGCCCATATTTGATACTGAATAAATTGAGATGTTTTAAAAATGCTGTTTCCATTTTTTCATAATTTGTATATCAGTAACATGTCTATACATCCTGGGATTTCAATAACTCATGATTTTTTTTCTTGGTGTTGCAGTTTTGATGTTGAGGAGTGTACATACTGTAAGTCAGACCCACCCAATTTAAAGTAGTCGAACGTCAGATACAGTACAGACCAAAAGTTTGGACACACTTTCTCATTTAAAGATTTTTCTGTATTTTCATGAGTATGAAAATTGTAAATTCACACTGAAGGCATCAAAACTATGAATTAACATGTGGAATTATATACTCAACAAAACGTGTGAAACAACTAAAAATATGTCTTATATTCTAGGTTCTTCAAAGTAGCCACCTTTTGCTTTGATGACTGCTTTGCACACTCTTGGCATTCTCTTGATGAGCTTCAAGAGGTAGTCTCCGGAAATGGTTTTCACTTTACAGGTGTGCCCTGTCAGGATTAATAAGTCGGATTTCTTGCCTTATAAATGGGATGGGACCATCAGTTGTGTTGTGCAGAAGTCTGGTGGATACACAGCTGATAGTCCTACTGAGTGGGCTGTTAGCTGCTTTTTTCTTGCCATAATACAAATTCTAAGTAAAGAAAAACGAGTGGCCATCATTACTTTAAGAAATGAAGGTCAGTCAGTCCGAAAAATTGGGAAAACTTTGAAAGTGTCCCCAAGTGCGCAGTTGCAAAAACCATAAAGCACTACAAAGAAACTGGCTCACATGAGGACCGCCTCAGGAAAGGAAGACCAAGAGTCACCTCTGCTATCCGAGTCACCAGCCTCAGAAATCGCAGGTTAACAGCAGCTCAGATTAGAGACCAGGTCAATGCCACACAGAGTTCTAGCAGCAGACACATCTCTACAACAACTGTTAAGAGAAGACTTTGTGCAGCAGGCCTTCATGGTAAAATAGCTGCTAGGAAACCACTGCTAAGGACAGGAAACAAGCAGAAGAGACTTGTTTGGGCTAAAGAACACAATGAATGGACATTAGACCAGTGGAATTCTGTGCTTTGGTCTGATGAGTCCAAATTTGAGATCTTTGGTTCCAACCACCGTGTCTTTGTGCGATGCAGAAAAGGTGAACGGATGGACTCTACATGCCTGGTTCCCACTGTGAAGCATGGAGGAGGAGGTGTGATGGTGTGGGGGTGCTTTGCAGGTGACACTGTTGGGGATTTATTCAAAATTGAAGGCATACTGGACCAGTATGGCTACCACAGCATCTTGCAGCGGCATGCTATTCCATCCGGTTTGGGTTTAGTTGGACCATCATTTATTTTTCAACAGGACAATGACCCCAAACACACCTCCAGGCTGTGTAAGGGCTATTTGACCAAGAAGAAGAGTGATGGGGTGCTACGCCAGATGACCTGGCCTCCACAGTCACCAGACCTGAACCCAATCGAGATGGTTTGGGGTGAGCTGGACCGCAGAGTGAAGGCAAAAAGGCCAACAAGTGCTAAGCATCTCTGGGAACTCCTTCAAGATTGTTGGAAGACCATTCCCGGTGACTACCTCTTGAAGCTCATCAAGAGAATGCCAAGAGTGTGCAAAGCAGACATCAAAGCAAAAGGTGGCTACTTTGAAGAACCTAGAATATAAGACATATTTTCAGTTGATTCACACTTTTTTGTTAAGTATATAATTCCACATGTGTTAATTCATAGTTTTGATGCCTTCAGTGTGAATGTACAATTTTCATAGTTATGAATATTAGAAAAATCTTTAAATGAGAAGGTGTGTCCAAACTTTTGGTCTGTACTCTATGTTCTGGTGGATGAATATATACTATTTCTGCTCTTACTAACTGCACATTTTTCCACGTATAATTGTATTCTTTATATGTTCTTGAGGCACCCATCTCTTATCTCTTGGTGTACTGTTTTGTACCATATTTTACTTTAATATTTAGTACAACTTGTAATTGTTGGATTGTTATATCAGATGGTTTCCTTCAATCTACAATTTCATATGCACTTTACAGTTGGGGGTTGTCTCTTGTTCACCCATTTGTTCTTTTTCCTGTGTCTAAAGTATTTTATGGAGACATATTGTTTTTAATTTATATATGAATAAAACTGGATTATACATACCAGCAAGATGAAGCAGAGGATGAGGCTGGAAGCAGTTCAGGAACCAAAGTTAATATCTAGTTGTAGTACAAGGCCTACTGTTGCTGTCACTGTCCTAGTTAATTGAAAATGTAATTTTACTACAATTTGTACAGACATTTTATATAAAAATGTTATAGAATTCAAATACAATAGATATAATTTCAAGTCAGTGCTATTGAAAAATAACAAAACTGGTTTTATTCTTGGCAGATGACTTTACCAGGAGCTTGGAGGGATATCTGACATTTTCAGATTTTAAAGCAGATAATCATAATATCACACCAGATACAAATGAAATCTATTCCATAATCCCAGGTATATCGCCAGCACTTCTGAGCCAAGATTTATCATCTGAGCCTTTTCAACAGGTCCTGTTTTCTGATTCATCACAAACTGTTGAACAGATTAAAAATATCAGAACAGTTGTTAAACATCAAAAAGCTTACACAGGGAAGAAGACATATTCATGTTCCATTTGTGGGAAATGTTGTTCTCAGAAATCTGATCTTGTTAAACATGAGAGAATTCACACAGGGGAGAAACCATATTCTTGCTCAGTATGTGGAAAATGTTTTTGTCAGACATCTGATCTTGCTAAACATCTGAGAATTCATACAGGGGATAAGCCATTTTCATGTCCAGAATGTGGGAAATGTTTTATCAACAAATCACATCTTATTAGACATAAGAGAATTCACACAGGGGAAAAGATATGTTCATGTTTAGAATGTGGGAAATGTTTTAATCAGAAGTCTTCTCTAGTTATACATCAGAGAATTCACACAGGAGAGAAGCCATTTTCATGTTCTGAATGTGGAAAGTGTTACTCTCAGAAATCTGATCTTGCTAAACATCAAAGAACCCACACGGGAGAAAAGCCATTTTCATGTCCTGAATGTAAGAGATGTTTTAACAGCAAATCACATCTTATTAGACATCAGAGAATTCACACAGGGGAAAAGCCATTTTCATGTACTGTTTGTGGAAAGTGTTTTAGCCAAAACTCCTCTCTACTTAAACATCAAAAATCTCACACAGGAAAAACATTTACATGTTCTGAATGCGGGAAATTGTTTACCCACAAGTTATATTTTCTTAACCATCAGAGAATTCACACAGAGAAGTAGCACTTTTCTATTTTTATCACTTTGTTTTACTAATTTTAAACAAAACTGGAATAGGTATAGTGTCACATCACACAAAAGAAAGGGAAAGAAATTTAGAACACTAAATGTTGATAAGAAATGAATGGAATTACCAATAACCATTTGTTATCGAAAAGCGAATGGAAAAAAAATCTAGGCAAATGTAGGCACTTTACTAGAGACGCTCTTCTAGTAGTGCATTGGACATTTTATCGCATTCAGTACCACACCAATTCATCATGATATCAATTCCACTAAGTGAAGAAATCTTTCTGTAGAAATATTGGTTCATGCAGACAGGTTAGATAATAATATTAACCTTTATATAGCGCCAACATATTCCTTAGCTCTTTACAATTCAGAGGTTCAGATTTTCACAGTTGTCACAACTCCAGAACACTGCCTACTGGGGTCTTTTCTGTTTCTTTCCCTGGGACCGCAATGGTACTCAAACTGGTCCTGCACTGTGAGAATCCATCACTTTAGAAGATGGCGCATTGTGTATTCGTATGTCAGTTGGAGCTGCATAGTTGTTGTTTGGCTGCAATTTTTTTGACTGTGTACTGCCTGTTCATCGCAACGATTAGTTACATCCTGTGACCTATTTCAGCGACAAGTTGTTTGCTTCCAGAGGACTCTTTTTCATTGTAATATGGAAATCTGTATTTTCTAGAAAAGATGTAAATAGACGTATATGGAGGCCAATATCAATATGAGAGGGATCTGACCTGATGCAAAAGGAAACAGTATTTTAATAAAAATTCTGACTCGCATCCACTGGTCTTCTTCACATGCTCAAATTAAAGAATGTTCAACACCAGTAATAATGAAACACTGCACAAACAATTCTTAGTTTTCAAGAATCATTCTGTCTATAAAGACTTTGAGGCATCTGGTTTCTAGCATCTGAAAAAATATACATCTTTGTACTGTGTTAGTCAGTAGATAGAAAAATATTAAGATTTGAGAGTCTTCAGTGGTTGATACCATCTTTTCAGTTAGCCATTAAAAGGTAACAAATTGCAAGCTTTCGAGACTACTCAGGTCTCTTCATCAGGCATAGAATAGAGATCTGAGTAGTCTCGAAAGCCTACAATTTGTTACCATCTTTTCAGTTAGCCATTAAAAGATATCAATCACTCAGCACTTCTAAATTTTATGTAGATATCAGAATCTTACAGAACATTCTAACAATATCTGCAGTCTGAACATTGGATTCTTAGCACTGAAACAAAACATGATTTAATAAAGCTGGTATATAGCTGGCACATAAAAAGTAATATAACATATTGGCAAATTAGATTATAATACCCGTATTGGTTATTTTCTTTATCAACGGAATGTTTTTTATTCAGTCACAATATTCTTGACATACAGTTGACACCATTGCATGAGAATATATCACAATTTTGTCCATTTCTGTAAGTCGTGGTCCAATCTAGCACCATTGATCATGCTTCTTCTGAAATGTAGATTCACACTGAAACTTATACATGGAGAAATTGTTCACTTGATTTCAGGCTGCAAATTGGGGTCATGTCTCTAACTTCCATACACAAAAATCACCATTCCCTGTAAATAATGTGTGTATATATATATATATATATATATATATATATATATATATATATATATATATATATATATATATATATATATATATATATATATTATATATACCGTATTTTCTGGTGTATAAGATGACCCCCAACTTTTCCATATAAAATATGGAGTTTGGGATATACCCGCCGTATAAGACGGGGGTCATCTTATACGCCCAGTCATCTTATACGGCGTATGCGGTGCGGATGGTTCCCAGGGTCTGGAGGAGAGGAGACTCTCCTTCAGGCCTTGGGATCCATATTCATGTTTAAAAAAAGAATAAAAATAAAAAGTATGGGATATACCTACCCTCCGACAGCCCGACAGCCCGCGGCTCTCAGAGGTGCAAGCGGCGGCCTCCGTTCCTAAGGATGCATTGAGCGAAGGACATTTGATGATGTCGCGGTCGCGTGACCGGTCACGTGACCGTGACATCATCGAAGGTCCTTCGCTCAATGCATCCTTAAGAACAGAGGCCACCGCTTGCACCGCTGAGAGCCGCGGGCCATCGGACGTTAAGTATATCCCATATTTTTTACTTTTATTCTTTTTTTTACATGAATATGGATCCCAGGGACTGAAGGAGAGTCTCCTCTCCTCCAGACTCTGGGAACTATACAGGACCGCTCCCTGCACACACCGTACCCGGCGTATAAGCCGACCCCCAACTTTTTAAATGATTTTCAAGGGTTAGAAAGTCATCTTATGCGCCGGAAAATACGGTATTACCTGTAATATGTGCTCTGGCAGTTGTGAGGGCAACAATTTGACGCCAAACTTCTCACAGCAAACTAATAGCATGGCATTGGAAGATTGTCTTGTTGGCTGGTTTGATCACGTACAGCAGTATATCTCCACATTTTATGTCACATCAGATGTCAAAGAGAACTACTGGACAACTCATTTAAAATGTATTAATAATGATTAATAAACTTTTTGAAACTTATATCCTCCTATTTTGATCTATTTGTTGTTGTCTATTTAATATTTAAAAAATATATTTTGAATAAAAAGTGTCTAAAAGAGAATTACACTATGGTTCTCAGAATTATTAAAAAGTCATACAGGCGTGAAGTAGAATGGAAGCATAATCTACAGTTGTATACTTTCATTTTTAGCTAAAGGGAAGCAGTTACAGTTATGCTCAAAAGTTTACATACCCAGCAGAATTTTTGCTTTCTTGGCCTTTTTTCAGAGAATATAAATGATAACACCAAAACTTTTTCTCCACTCATGGTTAGTGGTTGGGTGAAGCCATTTATTGTCAAACTACTGAGTTTTCTCTTTTTAAATCATAATGACAACCCAAAACATCCAAATGACCCTGATCAAAAGTTTACATAACCTGGTGATTTTGGCCTGATAACACACACAGAAATTGACACAAATGGTTACTAAAGGTAACATCCTCACCTGTGACCTGTTTGCTTGTAATCAGTGTGTGTGCATAAAAGCTGTGAGTTTCTGGGATACAGACAGACTCTTGCAACTTTCATCCAGCCACTGATGTTTCTGGATTGTGAGTCATGGGGAAAGCAAAAGAATTTGCAACGGAAAAGGTAGTTGAACTGTATAAAACAGGAAAGGGATACAAAAAGATATCCAAGGAATTGATAATGCCAGTCAGCAGCCTTCAAACTGTTATTAACAAATGGAAAATCCAGGGCTCTGTAAAAACAAAACCACGGTCAGGTAGACCAACAAAAATTTCGTCCACAACTGACAGGAAAGATGTTCGTGATGCAAAGAAAAACCCACAAATAGCAGCTGAAAAACTGGACTCTCTGAAAACTAGCGGTGTGGCTGTTTCAAGATGCACAATAAGGAGGTACAGGGGTTGGACAAAATAATGGAAATGCCTAACGTTTTGGCATCATAATCTTCGAACATGTGATAAACATGCAAACCGTGACATATGGTAATGTTTTGTAGTTGATTATTTGTGTTATGTGATATGTGTATGTAAATTAACTGTTTGTTTTGCATAATTGTAAGAACATTGATGACAACCTGATACCAATGGCAGACCTCTCGGATTGTCAAAGAGGCCAAATTGTTGGTGCTCATATGGCAGGCGCTAGTGTAACAGAAAGTGCCCGAATGCTTGGCGTGTCAATGATGGGGTGGTGGCGGAAAAAGCAATGATGGGGTGGTGTAAAGGACAATGATTGGGTGGTGGGGGAGAATACAATGATGGTGGTGATGGAAAGGGCAATAATGGGGGTGGTGGGGGAGGAGGAAATGATGGAGGTGGTGGAATGGGCAATGATGGGGTGGGGGAGAGGACAATAATGGGATGCGGGGAGAGGAGGACAATGAGGGGTGTGGAGAATAGGGATGGGAGGAAGGGGGACTTATAATGGACTTAGGAACAGGGGGAGGTTGAGGAAGACATTATTATCACTTATTATGTCTAATACTGTCCCTTAGTATATAGTATACTATGGTCGGCACTCATAGCAAGTGAGCATTTCTGCTACATACAGGCGATCTGATCGCATGCAGCTTCTAGTCTCCCATGGAGACTATTGAAGCATGCAAAAGTAAAAAAAAGTTTTTAAAAATATAAAAAAAAATATAAAAGTTCAAATCACCCCCGTTCACCCCATTCAAAATAAAACAATAAAAAAAATTAAATATACACATATTTTGTACCGCCACATTCGGAATTGCCCAATCTATCAATATAAAAAAAGAATTAACCCGATCGTCAAACTAGAATTACGGTACCTTTTTTGGGCACCGCAACATTGCATTAAAATTCAATAACGGGCGAACAAAAGATCGTATCTGCACCAAAGTGGTATCATTAAAAACGTCAGTTCGGCATGCAAAAAGTTGTAAAATGGCACAATTTTTTTTTTTTTTTTTTTTAACAAACATAGGATTTTTTTCACCACTGAAATAAAAAAGAACTTAGTATTTTGTGAACATGGTAAAAAAACCAACCCAAAACTAGGGTTGAGCGACTTTTGCTTTTCTAGGGTCGAGTTGGGTTTTGTGAAACCCGACCTTCTCGAAAGTCGGATCGCGTGAAATCGGCCGATTCTACTGTAAAGTCGGGCTCCGGACCGGAACACGAAACCCAATATTTTTTTTTTTTTTCTCTCTCTCTCTCTCTCTCTCTCTTTCTTTCTCTCTCTCTCTCTCTCTCTCTCTCTCTCTCTCCTCCGTGCAAAGCATATGTTGTGTTTGACTGCGGAAATCACTGCAGCCCAAATGGTAATATGGCTCTATGACGCCGCAGAAACCAGGCCGGAACCTATGTCATCACGCTGCCCACACTCCTTAATTGGCTGAAAAAATGGCGGGGAAGGCGTCATACAAAACGCGACTTTGGCGCCAAGATCGCCGACCACGTGGCCGACCCCACGCTGGAGTCGGGTTTCATGAAACCTGACTTTGCCAAAAGTCGGCGACTTTTGAAAATGAACGATCCGTTTCGCTCAACCCTACCCAAAACCACTTTGGGATTGCCCCTTTTTTTGCGATTTCACTGCACCTGGATTTTTTTTCCTGTTTTCGAGTACATGACATGGTAAAACCAATGGTGTAGTTCAAAAGTACAACTTGTCCAGCAAAAAACAAGCAAAAAACAACAGTGAATTCCCCCACAGTACCCTCCACTAGCACGGTATAATAACCCTACTCTACCCCCCTCAACCTCCACCTTGCAAAGTATGGTGACCTCCAACACAGTATGATTCCCCAACTGTAATCCCCACACAGCTCTCTAGACATTATAATGGATCCAGCATAGTCCTCCATACAGTATAGTGGGTCCTGCATTGCCTTCCATACAGTATAATGACCCCACATGGTGCTCCATACAGTATAATGGACTCACGTAGTGCTCTATACAGTATAATGGCTCCACATAGTTCTCCATACAGTATAATGGGCCCCACATAAAATATATATATATATACTGTAGTACATATATTCACCTCCTCATTCCCCCCGCTGCTCCAGTCTCTGTAGCAATCTTCTGATTATCTGCAGTGCTCAGCACAGTGGGCTCTTTTGTAATAACATGCCCTCTGCACTGCGACATTAGACACAGAGGAAAAATTGATGCTCCCTCCTCCATCAATGCTTTCAACTGTATTGGCATCCAGGCCTCCAGATTGGCAGCCAGGCATCCAGATTTGGCCCCTAGGCCTGAGTTTGACATGTGTGGTCTAAAAGCATGGCTATCGAATAGTCATCCCTAATGCCGCAAAGGCTAGTAGTATTGTTGTGGTGGGTACAGTTGTTAAAATTTACCATTAAAACATTTACCGTATGTGAAAACTTAAAACCTGGTTTTGTAGGTTTTTTTTATGTATTTCTTTTTTTTAGTTTAAATTTTCCCACCTCCCCTGAACAAAAATTCTGAAACCCTAAAACACTATGTTGCTGGTAGGTGCACACGTGGAAAGGAAGTTGCAGCAACAGATAGCAGTATTGTGGCACCTACGATTGTTAAATTAGACTAGCAAAACAGTTATAATATCTTGTACTTTTAAAGTATTTTTTTTGTATGGGGGGAGGATGGTTAATTTAGTCCCCTCTTGACTAAAATTGCATCTGTAACCCCACAATGATTAGATACTATTTAGTTTGACGCACAGTAGGTTCATGTCTGGAAACAAACCTCCCCCAGCTATAACAGCGTATAGTAGTCAAGGTAGCAACAACTACAGTATATTTGACATGACTAACCAGCTGTTTTAGCTGCCTATGCACCAGCCCCTTGCACTTTAACAAAGCTGTGCATGGGCTGAGCAGCCAGATTCATACTGTATCCTTTGTACACCAAATACCCTGAACCACCATTCCATGGATTTCTGTGTAGCAATATGTTATATGATGATTTGGCCTCAAGGGGTCTCGCTACTTTTATGTGTGTTCTATTTTGTTGTTGGAACTTGTTGGTTCAGTTGTTCTTGAGAATCATGTAATGGAGGATTACACATCATGTAATAAACAGCCTGTAATTACCAACACAGTGTGATCCATGATGGAAGCAACTAACAGAACATATTGGCTTAGCAGATTGGACCAGTTTGCTACTGGAGTACTGTAATGTCCAGCCTCCTGAGTACCACCAAAAAGATAGGCCTGGAATGGGCACAGCTAGTGGAAATTAGGAGTTAGGGAAAGGGTTAATAATAGTTATTGCACATAGGCATGAAGAGGGGGGAAAGGGAGGGCGTGGGTTAAAAGGACAGGTCACACAAGGGGCATTAGGTTTTAATTGGCAAAACTTATAGGGGGGAGGAGTAGTAGTGTAGGGTATCTTTATAAAGAAGGGGAGGACCGTGGACCAACGCTCGTTCCAAGGATCCAGGACCAGTGAATGTCCCTCCCACCCGTCCTTCATTTTGGTGGTGTAATTGACCAAATTAGGTGGTGTGGGATTCAATTTGTTATGTTTGTCCTGTCGTGGCAGAAGGAGATGAGGAGGTCAAGGATGGCCATGGTTAATTGGGGTTTGGGCACATCAGAGGGATGGTGACCCTTAATCACTCAGTGTGGCTAGTTCCCACTGGAACGGTTACCGGGGAACAGAGAAAAGCTTATGTGGGCAGTATTATGACAGTTTTTCAACCCTGACTTGGAGCGGTGCGACTGGGGAGCGTTTTAGATTGTACTGCCCAGTGTTTCTAGTTGGCCATCCAGGATCTCATCTGAACGAAGGGTGATGTAAGTTTTGGTTTTATTTATATTGGAATCAATGAAGGCTGCTGTGGCCATTATTCTCCATCGTCACTCAGCATCATGCTAATTATTTTAGTTAGTTAATTAGAACCATATACAATTTTCAATACCCTAAGTCAAGGGTCTGTCTGTATACCGCAAGAGTAGAAAACCTTACATTCCTCAAAATGAATCCGCTATGGATCAATGCCAATATTTATGCACCTATACCTCATGCCAATGATTAGATTGGCTGAGCTATCTCCCTGTCCATTATTTTCTACAACATTCTAATAAAAGGACATCTAAAATAAAAAGCTTGGAGAGTACATTCTTAATTCATTTAGATAAGTGAAGTGAAAGTATTATTGCCTCTAAACTGCTGTAAAGATTAGAGACCTGATGTCCTCAATGTCTCAGGACCAGATTCTTCCGATATTATAGTATGACATAAATCTGTATGACAGACTTAGTCCTTTGAGGAGGGGGATCAAAGATTGTCATTAGTGATGAGCGAACGTGCTCGGATAGGGTGTTATCGGAGCAAGCTCGTGTGCTAGCCGAGTGTCTTCAACGTGCTCAAAAAATATTATTATAGCGTCATTTATTCCATGGCGCTTTACATGTGAGGAGGGGTATACATAATAAAAACAAGTACAGTAATGTTAAACGATACAAGTCACGACTGGTACAGGAGGAGAGAGGACCCTGGCCGCGAGGGCTCACAATCTACAAAATATGTGCAAGTCCCAGCGCCTGCATGTCTTGCACTGTTAAGACAGCCACAACACATGCAGGGATTACCTAGCAAACACACGCGGGTGTTGTGAATTCCGTTCTGGAGCTCCCTCCTGTGGTTGCTAATGGTATTTTTGCGAGTTCTGCCCTTGGGCTCCCTCTGGTGGTTTCGAGTGGAACTGCTGCTCCTTTAGGTAGCTGTAGCAGCTGCCTCCACTGATCGCCTTGCCTGGGTTTGTTATTTAAACCTGCTCTGGGCTTTAGTTCATGCCAGCTGTCAATGTTCTTGGTTGGATTTGGTTCTCTCCTTGGATTTCTCATATGGCCTGTCCTTGTCAGCAAAAGATAAGTTTTTGCTAGTTCTTGTTTGTCCATTTGTTTGGACTCTATTGCTCTGCAAATATGTCTCTTTTTGTCCAGCTTGTCATTATGTCATATTCAGGCTAGCTGGAAGCTCTGGGGAAGCAGATTTGCCCCTCCACACCGTGAGTCGGTGTGGAGTTCATTTTTGTAAACTCTGCGTGGATTTTGTAGTTTTTAATACTGACCGCACAGTATCCTTTTCTCTCTGTCTATCAAGTTTAGTATTGGCCTCCTTTGCTGAAATCTGATTTCATTTCTGTGTACGTCATTTCCCTCTCCACTCACAGTCAATATTTGTGGGGGGCTGCCTTTCCTTTGGGGGTTTTCTCTGAGGCAAGATAGCTTTCTATTTCCTACTTTAGGGGTAGTTAGCTCTTAGGCTGTGACGAGGTGTCTAGGGAGAGTCAGGAACATCCCACGGCTATTACTAGTGTTGTTGTTAGGATTAGGGACTGCGGTCAGTAGAGATACCACCTCCTCAGAGCTCGTCCCATGTTGCGTTTTAGCCACCAGGTCATATCAGTGTGGCCTCTTAACCACCAGGTCATAACACGCGGGGACTCGAACATGCTTTTTGAGCACGTCGAAGACACTCAGCACACGAGCATGCTGGGATAACACCTTATCCGCGTATGCTCGCTCATCACTAATTGTCATAAGTTTTTTTCCCAGGTCCTTGTACAGTTTTGGTCAGTTTCTGACTGACGGCTCCTCTCAGTACAAGTCGTACACACACGCCTCCTCTCCGTACGCGTCGCACACACACGCCTCCTCTCTGTACACATCGTACACACATGGCTTCTCTGAGTACATGTCGTACACACACAGCACCTCTGCGTACACCTGGTACAAACACGGCTCCTCTCTGTACACCTCGTACACACACGGCCCCTGTCCGTACACCTGGTACCAACACGGCTCCTATCTGTACACCTCGTACACACATGGCTCCTCTCCGTACGCATAGCACACACACGCCTCCTCTCTGTACACATCGTACACACATGGCTTCTCTCCGTACACCTGGTACACACATCTCCTCTCCATACACCTCGTACACACATCTCCTCTCCATACACCTCGTACACACACTCCTCTCAGTATACGTCGTACACACACGCCTCCTCTCAGTACACGTCGTACACACATGCTTCCTCTCAGTACACGTCGTACACATATGCCTCCTCTCAGTACACTTTGTACACACACGCCTCCTCTGAGTACACGTCGTACACACGCCTCCTCTCCGTACATGTCGCACACTCACGCCTCCTCTCCGTACACCTTGTACACTCTCGCCTCCTCTCAGTACACACACGCCTCCTCTCCACACACATCATACACACACCTCCTCTCCATACACTTCGTACACACACGCCTCCTCTCAGTACACGTCGTACACACACGCCTCCTCTCATTACACGTCGTACACACATGCCTCCTCTCAGTACACTTTGTACCAACACGGCTCCTATCCGTACACCTCGTGCACACATAGCTCCTCTCCGTACGCGTCGCACACACATGCCTCCTCTCTGTACACATCGTACACACACGCCTCCTATCTGTACACATCGTACACACATGGCTTCTCTCCGTACACCTCGTACACACGCCTCCTCTCCATACACCTCGTACACACACGCCTTCTCTCAGTATACGTCGTACACACATGCCTCCTCTCAGTACACGTCGTAGACACATGCCTCCTCTCAGTACACGTCGTACACACGCCTCTTCTCAGTACACGTCGTACACACACGCCTCCTCTCAGTACACGTCGTACACACACGCCTCCTCTCCGTACACGTCGTACACACACGCCTCCTCCGTACACCTCGTATACACACGCCTCTCAGTACACACACGCCTCCTATCAGTACATGTCGTAGACACGCGCCTCCTCTCAGTACACGTCGTACACACACGCCTCCTCTGAGTACACGTCGTACACACATGCCTCCTCTCAGTACACGTCGTACACACACGTCTCCTCTCAGTACACGTCGTACACACATGCCTCCTCCCAGTACACGTCATACCAACACAGCTCCTATCCGTACACCTCGTACACACACAGCTCCTCTCCGTATGCGTCACACACACATGCCTCCTCTCTGTACACATCGTACACACACGCCTCCTATCTGTACACATCGTACACACATGGCTTCTCTCCGTACACACGCCTCCTCTCCATACACCTCGTACACACAGGCCTTCTCTCAGTATACGTCATACACACACGCCTCCTCTCAGGACACGTTGTACACACATGCCTCCTCTCAGGACACGTCGTACACACACCTTCTCTCAGTACACGTCGTACACACACGCCTCCTCTCAGTACATGTCGTACACACACGCCTCCTCTCTGTACACGTCATACACACACGCCTCCTCTCAGTACACATCGTACACACACGCCTCCTCTCAGTACACGTCATACACACACGCCTCCTCTCAGTACACGTCGTACACACACGCCTCCTCTCTGTACGCGTCGTAAACACACACGCCTCCTCTCCGTACATGTCATACACACACGCCTCCTCTCAGTACACACACGCCTCCTCCCCATACACATCGTACACACACCTCCTCTCCGTACACTTTGTACACAGACGCCTCCTATCAGTACACGTCGTAGACACACGCCTCCTTTCAGTACACGTCGCACACACACGCCTCCTCAGTACACATCGTACACACACAGCTCCCCTCCGTACACGTCATACACACACAGCTCTCCTCCGTACATGTCATACACACACACCTCCACTCAGTGCACGTCATACACACACGCCTCCTCTCCGTACACCTCGTACACACACAGCTCCCCTCCGTACACGTCGTACACACACAGCTCCCCTCCGTACACGTCGTACACACATAGCTTATTTCCATACACCTCATACACATACGGCTCAGCTCTGTACACTTAGTACACACACGGGTCCTCTCAGAACACGTCGTACACACATGCCTCCTCTCCGTACACCTTGTACACACACAGCTCCCCTCCGTACATGTCATACACACACACCTCCACTCAGTGCACGTCATACACACACGCCTCCTCTCCGTACACCTCGTACACACACAGCTCCCCTCCGTACACGTCGTACACACACAGCTCCCCTCCGTACACGTCGTACACACATAGCTTATTTCCATACACCTCATACACATACGGCTCAGCTCTGTACACTTAGTACACACACGGCTCCTCTCAGAACACGTAGTACACACATGCCTCCTCTCCGTACACCTTGTACACACACAGCTCCCCTCCGTACACGTCGTACACACAGAGCTCCCCTCCGTACACGTCGTACACACAGAGCTCCCCTCCGTACACATCGAACACACACAGCTTCTTTCCATACACCTCATACACACACGGCTCCGCTCTGTACACTTAGTAAACACACGGCTCCTCTCCGTACACGTGGTTCACACACACAGCACTGGTCTGTATATGTTGTACACACTCTGCTCCGCTCCATACACTTCGTACACACACGGCTCTGCTACATCCACCCTGTAACCCCCTCCTGACCCCAGACATAAACTTCCCCTCATCCAGCACCATGACAACCAGCACAGCACAGTCTTGCATACACTGAGGCCCCTGATCATGTGACCCCTGACTCCTCCCCTCCTGTGACCTCATCCCAGGTCCTGTGCACACAGAACAGCCATATATGTGGTGTGCGGCTCTGCAGGTGGAGGTAGGTGCTGGAGATTCCCCATTACTGGAGGGCCATTTATCATTAACCCCTTCATATCTGAGCCCATTTAGGTATTTTGTTGTGTACTGAGAACCATATCATTATTTCCCTGATGCAGATGCATTCTTCCCAAAAGCGGTATACGAAAAAGGGGCCCCTATTGCACACACATCATGATACCCCTTTCACGATCCCTATACGGTATTGGAGCGCCAAAATAACACCTGTTAGCGCCCCTCCACCCCATTCAAACCATTGATTGGCTAATAAAACAGGTACCCATAGCCGCCTTCACACGTACAATTTTTTTCATTCTTTTCAACCTCTTCAAATTTTACAGTAACTGTCGTTTTAAAGTTTATTAAATAAATAAATGATACTTATGAAAATAAGCAACTCTGTAATATATCTTATAGGAGAAATCTGCTTTGTTTTCTTCCTAGATTTATCTTTTACTCTCATTTCATGGGGAAAGTCTGTTTTCAGTGAAGATAGATCTTAAAATTACTAGATAGGAGATGACTAGTGTTGAGCGATACCTTCCGATATGCAAAGGTATCGGTATCGGATTGGATCGGCCGATACCGGCAAAATATCGGATCTCGCCGATACCGATACCCGATACCAATGCATATCAATGGGACACAAAATATCGGAATGGTTCCCAGGGTCTGAAGGAGAGGAAACTCTCCTTCAGGCCCTGGGATCCATTCATGTATAAAATAAAGAATAAAAATTAAAAATATTGATATACTCACCCCTCCGGCGGCCCCTGCTCTTAGCGGTGCCTCCGTTCTTAAGAATGCAGAGTTAAGGACCTTCGATGACGTCGCGGCTTGTGATTCGTCGCGTGACCGCTCATGTGACCGCTCACGCGACCAATCATAAGCCGCGATGTCATCGCAGGTCCTAAACTCACTGCATTCTTAGGAACGGAGGCTGCCGGTTACATCGCTAAGGTCGAGGGTCCGCCGGAGGGGTGAGTATATCCCTATTGTTTATTTTTATTCTTTATTTTACACATGAATATGGATCCCAGGGCCTGAAGGAGAGTCTCCTCTCCTCCAGACCCTGGGAACCATACACTGGGAACTTCCAATTCCGATTTCCGATATCACAAAAATATCAGAACTCGGTATCGGAATTCCGATACAGCGAATATCGGCCAATACCCGATACTTGCGGTATCGGAATGCTCAACACTAGAGATGACGGTTTGTGCATATAAGATTCTATGGAGAAGGAGGCGCTAGAGGCGGAGACAGACATCCTGCTGCAAGGTCCACAGAAGATTGAGGACCAACTAGCATCTCCTATATCAGTAATGGGATAGTTTATCTTCCCTGAATCCCTGTTTTGTCTGATGTAGCAGAGCTAAGACTTCTGGGCTTTGTATAACCCCATCCACACACCTGACTGGCGGCTTCCTATGTACACTACAATGTCAGCAAGCTGCCAATCAGTAGTGGGGGTGGGGTTACATAGATTAGCCTGACTGCTCTGCACATGAGACCTAGTCCTGCAGTGATAATCTCATACAGTGATTGTATTATAATTATGGCACACATCCTAATAAATGTCATATTCTTGAAATCAAGCTCACTTGTTCTCTATCATCCTATCTTCACACTAAATAGCAAAAAACTGCTGACAGATTGCCTTTAAAAAATAAGTCTGTGATGTGTATGGTTTTACTTTTGCAGAACAAGCTTCTTTGGTACTCTTTTGCAGTACGTTTTTATTACTTTTTATTCAATTTTTTTTTTAATTGTAACAGTGCCTTCACCTGTAAATGGGTGGCCCTATGAAAACAAGTTATCACCCATGTACAGGATAAGTAATAACTTGTCTATTGATCATATTCGACAGGAAATTTGCTACTAGTCCCCAGCCCCCTAACATTATGCATTCTCCTCCCTCCTGCACTGCATCTAGCTCACTTTCTGTCTTTTAACTAGTCACGGAAGAAGAAGTGATCAGGTTCTTTGCATCTTCTCACCCTAATACCTGAACCAGTGACCCTATTCTTACACATATCCCCAGTCCCTTTCCCTGGCTGTCACCACTCACCTATCTAAAATATTTAATCTCTCCCTCATCCAATATCTTTCCTTCCTCATTTAGACACACCAGCATATATCCATTACTTAAGGTACCTTCACACTAAACGACGCTGCAGCGATATCGACAACGATGCCGATCGCTGCAGCGTCGCTGTGTGGTCGCTGGAGAGCTGTCACACAGACAGCTCTCCAGCGACCAACCATGCCGAAGTCCCCGGGTAACCAGGGTAAACATCGGGTTGCTAAGCGCAGGGCCGCGCTTAGTAACCCGATGTTTACCCTGGTTACCAGTGTAAATGTAAAAAAACAAACACTACATACTTACTTTCGCGTCCCCCGGCGTCCGCTTCCCTGCACTGTGTAAGCGCCGGCAGTACAGAGTACAGCGGTGACGTCACCCCTGTGCTTTGCTTTCCGGCCGGCACTGACACAGTCAGTGCAGGAAGCTCTGAGCAGCAGCGCGGACGCCGGGGGACGTGACAGACATCAGATGGTGAGTATGTAGTGTTTTTTTTTTACTTTTACAATGGTAACCAGGGTAAATATCGGGTTACTAAGCGCGGCCCTGCGCTTAGTAACCCGATATTTACCCTGGTTACCATTGTAAAACATCGCTGGCATCGTTGCTTTTGCTGTCAAACATGACGATACACGCCGATCTGACGACCAAATAAAGTTCTGAACTTTCAGCAATGACCAGCGATATCACAGCAGGATCCAGATCGCTGCTGCGTGTCAAACACAACGATATCGCTATCCAGGACGCTGCAACGTCACGGATCGCTGTCGTTATCGCTGCAAAGTCGTTTAGTGTGAAGGTACCTTTACAAAAACATTGCTTGAGCAGAAAAGAGCTGCTAACTACAGACCTTTCTCTAATCTTCACTTTATCTCTAAACTCCTGGAAGCTTGTTAAGGTACCTTCACACTAAGCGACGCTGCAGCGATACAGACAACGATGCCGATCGCTGCAGCGTCGCTGTTTGGTCGCTGGAGAGCTGTCACACAGACCTCTCTCCAGCGACCAACGATGCCGAGGTCCCTGGGTAACCAGGGTAAACATCGGGTTGCTAAGCGCAGGGCCGCGCTTAGTAACCCGATGTTTACCCTGGCTACCAGTGTAAAATGTAAAAAAACAAACACTACATACTTACATTCGCGTCCCCCGGCGTCCGCTTCCTGCACTGACTGAGTGCCGGCCCTAACAGCAGAGCGGTGACGTCACCGCTGTGCTGAGCTTTCGCTTTACGGCCAGCGCTCAGTCAGTGCAGGAAGCGGACAGCAGGGGACGCGAAGGTGAGTATGTACTGTTTGTTTTTTTTACATTTTACACTGGTAACCAGGGTAAACATCGGGTTACTAAGCGCGGCCCTGCGCTTAGTAACCCGATATTTACCCTGGTTACCATTGTAAAACATCGCTGGTATCGTTGCTTTTGCTGTCAAACACAACGATACATGGCGATCTGACGACCAAATAAAGTTCTGAACTTTAATCAACGACCAGCGATATCACAGCAGGATCCTGATCGCTGCTGCGTGTCACACTCAACGATATCGGTATCCAGGACGCTGCAACGTCACGGATCGCTAGCGATATCGTTTAGTGTGACGGTACCTTTACACTCATCTAATCTGCTAGTTCTCAGATCACTCTCTTCTTGACCCCTTATAATCTGGTTTCCGCTCTTTACACTCTACTTAAACTGCCCTCACTAAAGTCTCTAACGATCTACTAACAGCTAAATCTAATGGTCACTACTCCTGATTCTCCTGCATCTCCCTGCAGCATGCACAGTGAGAGTCACCAGCTCCACCTCACTATGCTCTATTCTATTGGCCTCAAAGATAACGCTCTCTCCTGATTCTCCTCCTACCTCTCTGACCGCTCCTTCACTGTATCTTTTGCTGGCTTCTCTTCCCCTTACGGTTGGGGTTCCTCAAGGTTCAGTCCTAGGACACCCTCCTATTCTGCTTTTACATTGCTCATATTGGACAAAGCATCAGTAGATTCCGTTTTCAGTACCATCTCTGTGCCGATGACACCCAATTATACACATCGTCTTCTGAGATCAGCTCTGCATTAATACAAAATACAATTCATTGTCTGTCTGCTGTCTCTAACATTATAACATTATGTCCTCCCTCAATCTAAAACTGAATCTGTCAAAAACTGATCTCATTGTGTTTCCTCCCTTCACCAACTTGCCTATGCCCAATACTAACATTTCCGTTACTCCCCAGCAATTTGCCTGCTGTTTTGGGGTCATATTTGACTCAGATCTTTCCTTCACTCTCCACATCACATCACTTGCTTGCTCATGTCACCTACACCTCAAAAACATCTCTAGAATTCGACCTTTTCTTACCTTTGACTCAGCAAAAACTCTTACTGTTGCTCTTATTCATTCTGGTCTAGACTATTGTAACTCTCTACTAATCAGTCTCCCTCTCACTAAATTTTCTCGTCTCCAATCTTTCCTGAATACAACGGCCAGGATTATATTCCTTTCCATCAGCTACACCGATGCCTCTACCTTGTGCCTGTCGCTGCCTTGATTGCCCATTTGCTACAGAATTCAATATAAACTTATCACTCTCTACGGTTTAGCACACCCAACATTTTCTTCCATGTCTCAGTCTTCCACCCTACCCTTGGAATGGAGGATTCCACTAAAGATCTAATATTAACATCCTCAATAATCGGAACCTCCTATTGCTATCTCCAAGACTTCTCGCGTGCTGCACCAATTTTTGGAATGCACTACCCAGAACAATTCAATTAATTCCCAATAACCACAGTTTTAAGAGAGGCTTAAAAACGCATTTCTTTAGACTGGCCTATCGCCTCACCTCACTTATCTAATTATCTCCATTTTGTCCATACAAAATTTTCTTCACAATCAGGACCCACATAGCATCTGTCAACACACCATCCTTGTATTTAATAACCCTCTGTGTTTGTTCTTGTACACACACTGACCGGTGACCGATTCATGCATCGATATGTGAATACCCTATTTATTGTATTAATACTGGACCATACAATACAAGCATTATTTACCAGGACCTTCACTCCTCTTGTCAGTACAAGTCCCCTTTAAAATGTAAAATGCTGCGGAATATGTTGGCTCTATAGAAATACAAATAATAATTATTACAACTGACAGAGGTAAGGCCTCCTCCATTATATCCGAGGTCACTGACAGCGATGGAGCCTCCTCCATTATATCTGAAGTAACTGACAGGGATAGAGCCTCCTCCATTATATTTGAGGTCACTGACAGGAATTGAGCCTCCTCCATTATATCTGAGGCCACTGACATAGAGCCTCCTCCATTATATCTGAGGTCACTGATAGAGATAGAGCCTCCTCCATTATATCTGAGGTCAGTGACAGAGATAGAGCCTCCTCTATTATATCTGAGGTCACTGACAGAGGTAGAGCATCTTCCATTATATCTGGGGTCACTGACAGAGATCTCCACTATATCTGAGGTCAGTGACCGAGATAGAGCCTCCTCCATTATATCTGAGGTCACTGACAGAGAGAGAGCCTCCTCCATTATTTCTGAGGTCACTGACAGAGACAGAGCATCCTCCATTACACCTGAGGTCACTGACAGAGATAGAGCCTCCTCCGTTATATCTGAGGTCACTGATAGAGATAGAGTCTCCTCCATTATATCTGAGGTCACTGACAGAGACAGAGCCTCCTCCATTATACTTGAGGACACTGGCAGAGATAGAGCCTCCTCCATTATATCTGAGGTCACTGACAGAGATAGAGCCTCCTCCGTTATATCTGAGGTCACTGATAGAGATAGAGCCTCCTCCATTACACCTGAGGTCACTGACAGAGATAGAGCCTCCTCCGTTATATCTGAGGTCACTGATAGAGATAGAGCCTCCTCCATTACACCTGAGGTCACTGACAGAGATAGAGCCTCCTCCGTTATATCTGAGGTCACTGATAGAGATAGAGCCTCCTCCATTACACCTGAGGTCACTGACAGAGATAGAGCCTCCTCCGTTATATCTGAGGTCACTGATAGAGATAGAGCCTCCTCCATTACACCTGAGGTCACTGACAGAGATAGAGCCTCCTCCGTTATATCTGAGGTCACTGATAGAGATAGAGCCTCCTCCATTATATCTGAGGTCACTGACAGAGACAGAGCCTCCTCCATTATACTTGAGGGCACTGGCAGAGATAGAGCCTCCTCCATTATATCTGAGGTCACTGACAGAGATAGAGCCTCCTCAATTATATCTGAGGTCACTGACAGAGATAAAATTTAGTGTTAAAAAAAGTCCTATTCCATAGAATCATGTTTTGGCACAAAAAACGCGGCAAAACCTGATACCTGTATTTTTAGTGCGTTTTTTCAGCATTTTTTTACCACCCATTCAAGTCAATGGGTGAAAAACGCAGAAAGGAGTGACATGCTGTATGTCCAAAAAACCATGCAAAGCACAAAATACTGATGACAAAAATACCAATATGTGTGCATTAGAGTCCTGAAATCTCATAGACTTTGCTGGTACTGTAAAACGCACCTGAAAATTAGCATTAAAAACGCATAAAAAACGCATAAAAAACGCCTAGTGTGAACTTAGCCTAACTCTTTACTGCAGCAAAACCAAATTTATGCATTTTTATATTTTGTTTTGCCTGAAATACAATGGTGCGATGTGTAATCTTTTGAGTTTTTCAGATAACACATTGCACTACTTCTTTAGTGCTGTGTTTTATCCCTGCCTCTGTATTATATTGACAGGCAGCCTATTAGTCTGACAATAAGGAAGCAAGGAGGAAGTACGGTGCCATCCGCAGCGCACTGGAGCGCAAGTCTGAAACCAGCCTAACAGAACTAGTCAGTTTTTCAGAAAACAAAAGGGGTTGGGGACAACTCACCATGCTGCAGGAATCGTTGTTCCCGGTTGGAATATTCTGGAGGGTGCTGGGTGATAGCCGCTGAGTAAGGAAGTGAAATTATCGGATATCTGTCAGTGATTGGTTCAAGTTGTATATATAATAATGTCAATTGCTTTTGAAACATATCTGGTGACTAAGGGCACTTCACATGCCAGAAACGCTTCACGTTTTTGTTTTAAATCTTTTAATGGATTTTCAATAAAGTAGCATTTTATTTTCTGGATCGTATCCCCCCTCCACTTGCTTAGTCAGTTTTTCAGTCAATCCTCTTTGATGATGGTGTAGTTTTTCAGTGTGAAGTGGCTAAACTACCAGGATCAGAGATTATGCTTTGCCAATGCGCCATCCCTAAAAACACATTCATCTCTGTGCCAAAAAGGAAAAAACATTTGTGAAAAAAAGCTACATCACGTATTTCTTTATTTTTGTTTGTTTTGTTATTTTTTCAAGAACTGATGCTGATTTACAGTTAACATTTTTTTTTTCTAATGTTTGGGGTTGCTGCTGCCAATTAGGGTCCAATTAGTTCCAGAAGAGAAAATGCATCTATGCATTAGATATCCTCATATGCTTCCCCTTCTTGTCTCCAGTAATTGTATTATTACTGGTATATTCTTTTTGATTTTACAAAGGCTCATCTTCTCCCCTTTCAGGTCCCTACAATATTGCACCCTCTTCTTCTCCTGAGTGACCCTACAAGGATGGAGAGGGACAGGGACAAGATGGCGGAGAGGATATTACACCTCACCCTAGAGATCCTCTTCCGGCTTACTGGAGAGGTGAGAGATTCTGATGGCGTCACATTACATCATTCTTATCTATGGGAATAACAGATGGACAGAACTGGAGAGGTGAGGACTCTGGGAATGTCTGTAGTGAGGTTTATTAATGTGTCTCTCCATAACCAGGATTACACAGTAGTGAAGAAGACCTCTAGTGAGCGCTGTCAGGACCCTGTGTCTGAGGGATGGGGAAGACCCCTAAGCCCAATCACGGGGCCTCCACCTCACCCCCTGATACATGAGGACATCAATGACCAGAAGATCCTAGAACTCGCCTACAAGATGGTTGAGCTGCTGACCGGAGAGGTGACACTGCTGGGAATGTTGGGATATTATACAGTAACGCTATGGAGGGATCGAGGGGATGACGGTATCATTGTATGTGTCAGGTTCCTATAAGATGTCAGGATGTCACCGTCTATTTCTCCACGGAGGAGTGGGAGTATTTAGAAGGACACAAAGATCTGTACAAGGATGCCATGATGGAGGTTCCTCAGTCCCTCACATCACAAGGTAATAGGCAGGACTAAATACACACAGCCTATAATTCATAGAATCATAGAACAGTTGGAAGGGACCTCCAGTGTCATCATGTCCATCCCTCTGCTCAGTGCAGGATTCACTAAACTATCTCAGACAGATGTCTGTCCAAACTCTGTTTCAATGATCAAATAATAATTATTATAATTATGTCTATGGAAAGAATGAATTCAGTCCCTGTATGTGTTTCCTCCAGTTATTTACAGTGAGAGGACAACACCAGACAGATGTCCCCGTCCTCTTCTTCCACAGGACTGTAAAGAAGAAAACGCCAATGTTCCTCAGGATGATCAGGTAGATGGAGAGAAGGTGTCATGAGATCTCCACTATGATGTGTAGAAGGCTGTGAAGGCCTTGTATTCAGTCTTATTTTATCAACCAGTACTATACACTGTATGGCAAATTTATTAGAGACACCTACACTTTCACGATTGGAGCTTTACTGTATAGAAATTAGACTGGTGACCTCGGACTGCATCATAAAATGTGAGTACATTTTCTATTAATTAGTTTCATTGTGAGTCTATACTAGAATTGGGGAATAGAGCAATCTCAGTAACTTCCAGTATTTAAAAAAACGACAACCTTGTGAGGTTTTCTCATGCATTAAGAATGTTGTGCTCCAGGAAAAACTTAATGAATGGGGATTCTGTAGATGTAAATAATCGTCGATGAAAGAAGTCCAAGGAGGATATGAAACAGTCACAGAAAATATAAGACACTTGTGATGTGACTAATGTGTCCACACTCATAACACTTTTTTTTAGCGAAGATGGGCTATAGCAGCAGATGATAATTTTGAGTGCCAGGGTTGTTTAAGGAAAGCAAAATGAAAACTCTAGTAAACAAAAACGCACAAAAGGTATACTTTATAGCAATGAAAAACATTTTTCAACATTCCTCCTGATGGGAGGATCAGAATTTAGCGCAAGCAGCAGGAATCCATACACCCTTCCTGTCAGACGTCAACAGTCATGGTGAAGGTTTATCAATGGTGTAATTAAATTTTTTTCTCGGCACAACCTGGGCCCTCTAATACCACACATGGATTTTTGCATGATAAACTTTACCTAACCATTGTGGCCAACCAAGGTCATTACTTCTTGACCGTGGTTTTCCCCATGGCACAAAGCACAATGCCACATCCTACAAGGGTCATTGATTTTTTTTCTTGGATTTTTCCTTGCTTCTTCGTGTTCAGATCTTAATCTTATAGAGCATCTCCTGGACGAGGTATAATGGGCTGTTCAATACATGTCAGCACCTCCATCTAGTTTCTTATGCTCATGTACCAATGTTCTTGCAGAAAAATTTCAAAACCTAGTGGAGTCCTAACACAATGAAATGTTGTGGTTCTGAAGGTCAAAGGACATCCAACAAGCTGCTAAATGATTGTCTATCATAATGTGGCCATTCAGTGTATGTGTTATACATGGTGGAGGTGACAGGATAAAGCTGATCGTAGACATTAGATGTTGTTTGGATCTTCTCACAATGTTCTAATTACTGATTGGATTTATGCAAGAGACTGGCAGATATTTGATAACTTGTCCCGTCATTTTTTGTCATCATGTTAATTAAAGGCACTTCCACCAAGGTTTGTGTTGTCTACAGCTGTGTAAATGTATATGTAGTGTAGCGTAGGTACGATAATATAATCACTGATAACAGTCTTCCCTGGTTTCTTGGTCCTCTTCTAAGTCATGTGACAGCTATTCCGACTTGCTGGCTTACACTGGGTTCTGTGTTGCTTTTACAATGTAATCCTATGCAGAGTGAGACGTAGGCTCCATTGATTTATATTGTAAAAGCAACTTCCGGCTCACACAGAGAGCCCAGATTGAGCCAGTAAATTGTAATAACTATCATGTGAGTAAGAAGAAGATTGGAGCAGCATTGGAAATCGGGGAAGACTGTGATCAGTGAGTATATTATCGTTATTAGAGCAGGTGCAGACAGCTGTAGATTCTCTCATCCAAGAGAATCTGGACAATTATCCAAACTACGCTGTGATCAAACTGTGATCAGAGTTTAATCAGAGTGTCAGCATAGTGTGAAATGATTCTCACAGATAAGGAGTAGATGAAGATTAAAAAAAATTTCTCCTTCTGCATTCTGTGAGGACACAGGAATCGATGTTTCCCCGCACTCATTGATTTGCTTGACCTAGTGCAGTCTGTATATTGGATCAAACATGGGCATTCATTTTATACAACTTCTCCAACCTTCTGTGACTTTTACACTCTTTGTTTCAGGGTAAAGATTTGAATATTAATAGTACAGAGACATATATGAGGGGTGATGAGCAGTGTAAGGAGGAGATTCCTACAAATAACCGCACAGGTGAGTAGTGACCACTAACTCCTAACCTCTTATATTAAAACCTTACCATGTGTCAAAGTAACGTCAATGTGAATAAAGATAGAGCAGGACTTGGGAAGCTATATAAACATAATGTCCAATTTATAGTCCAGTTTTTTTTTTTTTTTTTTGCTCCGTTTCAGGTTTCTGTACTTAGTGCAGGTAAGGGTGTGGCCTCCCTTTCTTTGAGCTGAACATTGTATGTATATAGCTTCCTATTTGCTGGGTTGATGTCACTTTGACGTATGGTAAGGTTTTAACACTAAAGTTTAGGACCATCCCGATTTGGGTTCACCTTGATGCTGGTTGGATGGCCTTTATGCATTTTTTGATCAAAAAATGTATTTACTAAGTACAAAATTTACATGCACTATTCCCCTAATTTAATTGCGGCCAGGTATATATTCGTTTTGTTTATGTCTTCATTTTTGCCTGTTTAATGACTAGTGTGAACATTCTCCTATTTTGTATGCATACCAACGTATACTCCAGTTAATTTTTTCGCTTAAGTTTTATAAGTCTTGAGCAGGCCCAGTCCTTGTCACTAGTCTGAAATTGAACGATTCTTTCAACTTGGCTTTTGGTCTGGGGGTGGTAATTTCAAAGGAACGTAATAAGGTGTCCACTTAAACATTTTATTGCAAGACGAAAGCATAGATTGAAATCAAGGTAGAACAACTAGGACTTTCGTTGATTGAAACTATGAGCAGATGTGGTTCGTATACTTAGTTACCGTGTGACGAATCCCGCCAGTAGGTATCTACGTTTTTTCAAAATGGCTGACACTATTGCTGCTGGTAGAGTGAAGAGACAATCGGAAGTGCACAGAGATAAGTACATTTCAGTACCCCATTATAGTGAGGAGCAGTGGAGTCCAGTGGATATATATCATGAAACCACTTCTTTAAGATGTCAGCCTCGGCAAGATCAAACATTTTTTTCTTCTGGTCCACAACTTTTCCAGTGAACTAAATACTGTAAAGAATTTGCTACTTTTCTTGAATCAATAAACTTTTGACTCTATTTTTGTTTTTGTGATGACCGTCAATAAAAACTGGAGGAGGAGAAGCCTTAGGCTACTTTCACACTTGCGTCGGCCCGACGTACTGACGCACGTTGTGAAAATTGTGCACAACGTGGGCAACGGATGCAGTTTTTCAATGCATCCGCTGCCCAGTCTATGTCCCGGGGAGGAGGGGGTGGAGTTCTGGCCGTGCATGTGCGGTCGGAAATGGCAGACGCGACATACAAAAAAAGTTACATTGAACGTTTTTTTTTGTGACGACGGTCTGCCAAAGCACAATGCATCCAGTGCACGACGGACGCAAGGTGTGGACATCCGTCACGATCTATCGGCAATACAAATCTATGGGCAAAAAACGCATCCTGCGAGCACATTTGCAGGATCCATTTTTGTCAAAAATGACGGATTGTGACGGATGCCACACGATGCAAGTGTGAAAGTAGCCTTAGATGAACAGGAAAACGATATACTTTAAACAAGGAGTTGAAAAAAATTATTACGTTGGAGACAAAAGGCAGCAAAATTAATGATTTCAATCACCGTATCTGCTATCTACACTTCAGGCCAAGTGCAGATGAGGCTCCTTCAACTTAATACTGATTTATTCTGTTTATTACCACTTTATTATTTTGAAGAGAGATTGAGGCTACAGACTTGAGCAGTCATTCTGGTCACTTAAAAGTTTGATACATAGTTCAGGCTCAAATTAATCATGCCACATATTGGGTGCGTTCTGGTGGAGGAGTGGCATCCATATGTGAGCTCTTACTAATTACACATTTTTCCATCCATAACTACTTTTTTAACGTGTTTTTACGTGTGGTTGGGACACCCATCTCCTATCTCTTGGTGCAGTTGTACCATATTTTACCTTGATATTTATTGCTACTTATTATCACTGTTGGGTAGTTCCTGTAAATGGTTTCTTTCAATCTACAATTTAAAGGGCCACTGTCACCCCCTCCAGCCGTTATAAACTAAAAGAGCCACCTTGTGCAGCAGTAATGCTGCAGTCTAACAAGGTGGCTCTTTTAGTTTTTGATTAAGTTATTACCTCAATAAAGCGTTTTAAAAATTGGCCACAAATACCAGATATTGTATCTGGAGGCGGTCCGAAGCATCCTGTATGAATCTCCCAACTGCCGTCACTCTTCTCTTCAGGGGCGATGGTCGCCACCCCCTGAGCGCTGTTGCTTCTTAAATCCGGCGCCTGCGCTGTGCGTGCCTGCCTGTGGCCTGCGCAGTGTTCATTGTCAGTCACAGCTCAGATGCCGGGTGCCTGACTGCGGCTGTGCGGGCACCCTGTTGCTGAATCCCCGCCCCGCACTGTGTTATTCATTATGCACAGTGCGGGGCTGGGGTTCCTGGGCATGCGCACTGCGCTTGTCAGACGCTCCCCCGGTCCCCCGCCTTCCAGCATTGCCGGAATATACAGGTTTCATTGCCGACGTTTTGAACAGCCACAAAGAACAACGCTGGAAGGACCGGGGGGAGGGTCTGACAAGCGCAGTGCGCATGCCCAGGAACCCCAGCCCCGCACTGTGCATAATGAATAACACAGTGCGGGGCGGGGATTCAGCAACAGGGTGCCCGCACAGCCGCAGTCAGGCACCCGGCATCTGAGCTGTGACTGACAATAAACACTGCGCAGGCCCCAGGCAGGCACGCACAGCGCTGGCGCCGGATTTAAGAAGCAACAACGCGAAGGGGGCGGCGACCATCGCCCCTGAAGAGAAGAGTGACGGCAGTTGGGAGATTCATACAGGACGCTTCGGACCGCCTCCAGATACAATATCTGGTATTTGTGGCCAATTTTTAAAACGCTTTATTGAGGTAATAACTTAATCAAAAACTAAAAGAGCCACCTTGTTAGACTGCAGCATTACTGCTGCACAAGGTGGCTCTTTTAGTTTATAACGGCTGGAGGGGGTGACAGTGGACCTTTAATAAGCACTTTATGGTTGATCATTTTCTCTGATTCAACCATTAGTAGGTCTTCCAATGTCTTAAGTATTTTTATGCATTTATGTTGTTTTAAACTTACATATGAATAAAATTATGTTTTAATGGATTATATTTACTGTTAGGGTGAAGCAGGTGGACGTCTAAGCAGGTGATGAGGCAGGAATGTCTAACAGGGTTTGTTGTTGCTGCTACTGTTGTAGTGAGCTGAAAATTAAATTTTACTACAATTTGCTTAGACTTTTTATATAGAAATGTTATAATTAGATAAATACAATACATATTATTTTATGGCAGTGTTACTAAAAAATTATAAAATTTGCTTTATTCTTGGCAGATGACTGTACGAGGACCTTGGAGGGATATCTGATATTGTCAGATTTTACAGCAGATGATCATGGCATCACACTAGATACAAATGAAGACTATGCCGTAATCCCAGATAAAGCTCCAGCCCTTCACAGCAGAGATCTATTATCCGATCCCTCTCAACAGATTCTATCATCTGATTCATCACAGACTGTTGAGCAAAATACACATAACAAAAGGGATGGTGAACATCAAAGCTCATACAGAGGGAAGAAAAGATTTTCATGTTTAGAATGTGGGAAATGTTGTCCTCGGAAATCTGACCTTGTTAAACATTTGAGATTTCACACAGGGGAAAAACCATTTTCGTGTTCAGAATGTGGGAAATGTTTTTCTCAGAAATGTGACCTTGCTAAACATCTGAGAATTCACACTGGGAAACAACCATTTTCATGTTTAGAATGTGGGAAAGGTTATAGTGCTAGATCAAAACTTCTTACACATCAGAGAAATCACACAGGGGAGAAGTCGCCATTTTCATGTTCGGAATGTGGGAAATGTTTCTCTCAGAATTGTGACCTTGCTAAACATCTGAGAATTCACACAGGAGAGAAACCATTTTCATGTTATGAATGTGGGAAATGTTTTAACACTAATTCCATTCTTGTTAGACATCAGAAAATTCACACAGGGGTGAAGGTATTTTCATGTTTAGAATGTGGGAAATGGTATAACCAGAAATCGGCTTTAGTAGGACATCAGAGAACTCACACAGGGGAGAAACCATTTTCATGTACTGAATGTGGAAAATGTTTTAACTGCAAATCAACTCTTGTTACACATAAGAGAATTCACACGGGGGAGAAGCCATATGCATGTTCTGAATGTGGAAAGTTTTTTAGCCATAAAGCAACTCTAAGAACCCATCAAACAATTCACACTGGACAGAAAACATTTTCATGTTCAGAATGTGGAAGATGTTTTACAAGGAAACCAAATCTAATCGCACATCAGAGAATTCACACAGGGGAGAAGTTATTTTCATGTTTAGTATGTGGCAAATGCTTTACCCAGAAATCAGTTTTATTTAGACATCAGAGAATTCACACAGGTGAGAAGCCTTTTTCATGATAAAAATTTGGGAAAAGTTTTAAACAGAAAACAGCTTTTGTTAGATATCTGCAAATTCACATAGGGAAGAATACACTATTTTCATGTGTAGATAATTTTTTTTAACACAGATATTATCACAGAATTTACACAGAAGAGAAGCCATTTTCATCTACTGTGTTTGGGTCATGTCTTAGGCAAAAGTAATCTATAATTCAAACATCTCACGCAGGAAGAACATTTTCATGTTCTGAATGTGGCAAACGTTTTATCCAAAAATCATATTCTCTTAAATCATAGAGGAAGTATAAATTCTCTTTTTTCATGACAAATTATAAAAAAAATAGAACAGTTACAGTCTAAGTAAAGTCACGTTAAAACCGGGATAAGGGAATGTAATTTAGAACACTTAAGTGATGATTGAGTATGATTGAGTATACAGTAGCGTTCAAAATAATAGCAGTCCAACATGACTAACCAGATTAATCACGGTTATTGGTATAAACTATATTACCACATGTCAAACAATTTACCAGTTGATGCAGTAGATTCTAAGAAAACCAAGAGACGCAGCATTCATTATCTGCATGATTTTGAGTCTGTGTATTAGAGTTCATTTAGTAAGGTAAATCATTCTGTGACGAAACAGGTGTGAATCAGGTGGCCCTTATTAAGGGTGAAGTCAGGAAATGTTGTACATGCAGTTCTCCTTGAAAGCCTGAGAAATATGGGTCGTTCGAGACATTGTTCAGAAGAACAGCATACTGAGATTAAAAAGTTGATTTGGAGAGGGTAAAACTTATAAACAAGTGCAGACAATGATAGGCTGTCCAGCTAAAATGATCTTTAAAATGGAAAGCCAAATAAGAGTGACGTGATAGAAAACGGAAGACTATTAATCGAATGGATTGAATAATAGCAAGAATGGCAAAGGCTCAGGCAATGATCAGCTCCAGGATGGTCAAAGACAGCTCAAGTTACCTGCAAGTACTGTGACAGTTAGACACCAGTGTGAAGCTAATCTCTAAGCAAGAAGTCCCCGCAAAGTCCCACTGTTAAAAAAAAAAAAAAAGACATGCACTGAATCGGATACAATTTGCCAAAGGACACATCAACTGGCCTAGAGAGCAATTGTTAAAAAAACTTATTTGGTATATTTATTTATTCAGGACTCTTTACCAGATGCGATACTCTAAAGAAAATGTCATGATATTTCTTATAAAAAATGTATTGGTTTATTGGATTGTCCACCAAAAAACATCATTGCAGCAAAACATAAAATAGGTGAAATAGTTACAAAGAGATTGTCCATTTGTCCATATTAAAGTTTGTTCCCCATCTTTCCTGAGATTCTGAATGGTAAATGGCGTCTGTCTCTTTCAAAAGCATGGTAGAAGCCATTAAGAAGCACGTGGCTAACTCACATACCAGCTGTCCATCTGATGTCTGTGTGGAGTGTGTGAAGTGTCCGAAGAGAGCGAAGAGACCCCAAGAGAGAGCCCCTCCCTCCTGTGAGTCGTGATTATATTTGTCCCACAGAGCACGTGTTCTCTCTATATAGTGTTAACTTTTACTCTGAGGTAAATATACAGGAGCAATACATGTAATGTCAGCAAAAGTGTTATGATCCGGTGACCTTGGAGCCGCATGAGAGACTTTCTCTGGAGTAGGTGGTACCTGTACTGACCGCAACCCTAAACTGACACCGCAACTGGAAGTAGCCGTGGGGTGTACCTAACACGTCCTAGACACCTCGACACAGCCGGAGGACTAAATACCCCTATAGATGGAAATGGGAATTCTATCTTGCCTCAGAGCAGAACCCCAAAGGATAGGCAGCCCCCCACAAATATTGACTGTGAATATAAGAGTAAAGACACACACAGGCAGAAAAACAGGATTTAGCAAAAGAGGCACTTCTAGCTAAATAGAAAAGGGTAGGACAGAATTCTAAGAGGTCAGTATTAAAACCCTATAAATATCCACAGCAGATAATACAAAAATTCTACATCTAACTAAAGACATAGAATGTATATCTGCATCTCCAGAGAATCCAGCATGACTGAAAAATCCAAACAAAGTAAGCTGGACAAAAACACAATGAAATGCACTGAATTGTAAAGCACACTGCATGTGTGCTACAGAGACAAAAAACCAGACACTTATCTTAGCTGAATTGACAGCAGGGCATGAGGAGCCAGACAGAGATGCAATCCCTCCAAGAACAATGGACAACTGGCAGGGACTTATGGATCCTGCACACCTAAATACCTAGTAGAGCTGCAATCAGCAGAAACACCTGCCCTGGCTTACAACCCAGAAACAACTGCACTACCACCAACAACCACCGGAGGGAGCCAAAGAGCAGAATTCACAACAGTACCCCCCCCATGAAGAGGGGTCACCGAACCCTCAACAGAGCCCCCAGGCCGATCAGGACGAGCCAGATGAAAGGCACGGACCAAATCAGCAGCATGGACATCAGAGGCAAAAACCCAAGAATTATCCTCCCGGCCATAACCCTTCTATTTGACAAGGTACTGAAGCTTCCGTCTCGAAAAACGAGAATCCAAAATCTTCTCAACCACATACTCCAACTCCCCATCAACCAACACAGGGGCAGGAGGATCAACAGAGGGAACAACGGGCACCACATATTTCCGCAATAAAGATCTATGGAAAACATTATGGATGGCAAAAGAGGCCGGAACGGCCAAATGAAAAGACACCGGATTGATAATCTCAGAAATCCTATAAGGACCAATAAACCGAGGCTTAAACTTAGGGGAAGAAACCTTCATAGGAACATGACGAGAAGACAACCAGATCAAATCCCCAACCCGAAGCCGGGAACCAACACACCGACGACGGTTAGCAAAACGCTGAGCCTCCTTCTGAGACAACACCAAATTGTCTGTTGTGTATCCGCTTTTTGGGCTCCCCTGGTGGTTGCTGGTGGTACTGGTGACTTGTTTGCCTTTGCTGCTTCTGTTCACCTGCTTCCATCAGTGTTTGGGAGTTTCCTATTTAGCCTTGCTCTCCAGTCATTTCCTTGCCGGTCATCATTGTAACCAGAGCCTTCGGTTGCATGTTCCTGCTACTAGTCTGCTGATCAGCTAAGTGGACTTTGTCCTTTTGTTTTGTATCTTTTGTCCAGTTTGCAGTTTTTGTAATTCTCTGTAGCTGGAAGCTCTTGCGGGCTGAAATTGCCACTCCTGTGTCATGAGTTGACACAGGAGTCTTAAAGTAATTTCAGGATGGTTTTTGAAAGGGTTTTCAGTTGACCGTGAAGTCCTCTTTTGTATCCTTCTGCTATCTAGTAAGTGGACCTCTCTTTGCTAAATCTACTTTCATACTGTGTATGTTTTTTCCTCTTAATTCACCGTTATTACATGTGGGGGGCTGCTATCATCTTTTGGGGTATTTCCCTAGAGGTAAGCCAGGTCTGTTTCTTCTTCTACCAGGTGTAGTTAGTCCTCCGGCTGGCGCGTGGCATCTAGGAAGTCGTAGGTATGCTCCCTGGCCACTATTAGTTGTGTGGTAGATTTAGCTCACGGTCAACTTGAGTTTCCATCACCCGAGAGCTCGTTCGTTATTTATATGTTTCTTACGTTCCCTTGCCATTGGGAACCATGACAGTATGACCGGCCTGTGTTAAACTTATTGGCAGAAGAAAGGAGAGAAAAAAGAAGTCTGTAAAAAAAATTTTTTTTTTTTTTTCCTTTTTCCTTATGCTTGCTCCATAGTTGGATCAGTTGTATTTCAGCTCTAATTACTGCCTTTGCCTTTCTCTCCTTATAATCCTTGAATGGCTCTGAGCTCACCTGTTTAAAGATGGATCCTCAGAGTTTGGCTGCAGGTTTAAATAATCTTGCTACGAAGGTTCAAAATTTACAAGATTTTGTTATGCATACTCCTATTTCTGAACCTAAAATCCCTACACCAGAGGTATTTTCCGGAGATAGTTCTCGGTTTCTGAATTTCAAATATAATTGTAAATTATTCCTTTCTCTCAGACCTCACTCCTCAGGAGATCCTGTCCAGCAGGTCAAGATTGTAATTTCTTTGCTGCGAGGTGACCCTCAAAATTGGGCATTTTCATTGGCACCAGGGGATCCTGCGCTGCTCAATGTGGATGCGTTTTTCTTGGCTTTAGGGTTGCTTTATGAGGAACCTAATTTGGAGATTCAAGCTGAAAAAGCTTTGATAGCCCTATCTCAAGGGCAAGATGAAGCAGAGATATACTGCCAAAAATTTCGTAAATGGTCTGTGCTTACTCAGTGGAATGAGTGCGCCTTAGCGGCAAATTTCAGAGAGGGCCTTTCTGATGCCGTTAAAGATGTTATGGTCGGGTTCCCTGCGCCTACAGGTCTGAATGAGTCCATGACAATGGCAATTCAGATTGATCGGCATTTGCGGGAGCGCAAACCCGTGCACCATTGGGCGGTATCTTCTGAAGAGACGCCAGAGAAAATACAATGTGACAGAATTATGTCCAGAAGCGAGCGGCAGAATTATAGGCGCAAAAATGGGTTATGCCTCTATTGTGATTCTGCTCATGTTATATCGGCATGCTCTAAGCGTACTAGGAAGGTTGACAAGTCTATTTCAATTGGCACTTTACAGTCCAAATTTATTTTGTCTGTAACCTTGATTTGTTCATTATCAGTTATTACCGTGGATGCCTATGTGGACTCTGGCGCCGCTCTGAGTCTTATGGACTGGTCCTTTGCCAGGCGCTGTGGGTTTGATTTAGAGCCTCTGGAAGTCCCTATACCTCTGAAGGGTATTGATTCTACACCTTTGGCTTGTAATAAACCACAGTTCTGGACGCAAGTGACTATGCGTATGACTCCAGACCATCAGGAGGTGATTCGCTTCCTTGTGTTGTACAATTTACATGATGTTTTGGTGCTTGGATTACCATGGCTACAGTCTCATAACCCAGTCCTTGACTGGAAAGCTATGTCTGTGTTAAGCTGGGGATGTCGGGGGGCTCATGGGGACACTCCTTTGGTGTCCATTTCGTCATCTATTCCATCTGAGATTCCGGCATTTTTGTCTGATTATCGTGATATTTTTGAAGAGCCTAAAATTGGTTCACTCCCTCCTCACAGGGATTGTGATTGCGCCATAGATCTGATTCCTGGCAGTAAATTTCCAAAGGGTCGTTTAGTCGTTTGTTTAACCTATCTGTACCCGAACATGCTGCTATGCGTGAGTATATTAAGGAGTCCCTGGAAAAGGGACATATTCGTCCTTCTTCATCACCTTTAGGAGCCGGTTTTTTCTTTGTCTCTAAAAAGGATGGCTCTCTGAGGCCTTGTATTGATTATCGACTCCTGAATAAAATTACAGTCAAATATCAGTATCCGTTGCCTTTACTGACTGATTTGTTTGCTCGCATAAGGGGGGCTAAGTGGTTCTCTAAGATTGATCTTCGTGGGGCGTATAATTTGGTGCGAATTAAGCAGGGGGATGAGTGGAAAACCGCATTTAATACGCCTGAGGGCCATTTTGAGTATTTGGTAATGCCTTTCAGCCTTTCTAATGCACCTTCTGTCTTTCAGTCCTTAATGCATGATATTTTCCGTGAATATTTGGATAAATTTATGATTGTGTACTTGGATGATATTTTGATTTTTTCTGATGTCTGGGAGTCTCATGTTCAGCAGGTCAGGAGGGTTTTTCAGGTTTTCAGAATTCTTTGTGTGTAAAGGGTTCAAAGTGTGTTTTTGGGGTTCAAAAAATTTCCTTTTTGGGGTACATTTTTTCCCCTTCTTCTATTGAGATGGACCCTGTCAAGGTTCGGGCTATTTACGACTGGACGCAGCCTACTTCTCTGAAGAGTCTTCAGAAATTCTTGGGCTTTGCTAATTTTTATCGTCGATTTATAGCTGGTTTTTCTGGCGTTGCTAAACCTCTGACGGATTTGACTAAAAAGGGTGCTGATGTTGCCAATTGGTCCTCTGCTGCTGTGGAGGCCTTTCGGGAGCTTAAGCACCGCTTTTTGTCTGCCCCTGTGTTGCGCCAGCCTGATGTTTCTCTTCCCTTTCAGGTTGAGGTCGATGCTTCCGAGATCGGAGCGGGGGCGGTTTTGTCGCAGAGAAGTTCCGACTGCTCAGTGATGAGACCTTGTGCGTTCTTTTCGCGAAAATTTTCGGCCGCCGAGCGAAACTATGATGTTGGTAATCGGGAGCTTTTGGCCATGAAGTGGGCATTTGAGGAGTGGCGTCATTGGCTTGAGGGTGCCAGACATCAGGTGGTAGTTTTGACTGATCACAAGAATTTAATTTATTTGGAGTCTGCCAGGCGCCTGAATCCTAGACAGGCACGTTGGTCGTTGTTCTTTTCCCGGTTTAATTTTGTGGTCTCGTACTTACCGGGTTCTAGGAATGTGAAGGCAGATGCTCTTTCTAGGAGTTTTGAACCTGACTCTCCTGGGAATTCTGAACCTGCTGGTGTCCTTAAGGATGGGGTGGTTTTGTCTGCTGTCTCTCCAGATTTGCGACGTGCTTTGCAAGAATTTCAGGCGGATAGACCGGATCGTTGTCCGTCTGGTAGACTGTTTGTTCCTGACGATTGGACCACTAGAGTCATCTCGGAAGTTCATTCTTCTACTCTGGCAGGTCATCCGGGAATTTTTGGCACCAGAGATTTGGTGGCTAGATCCTTCTGGTGGCCTTCCCTGTCTCGAGATGTGCGTGTTTTTGTGCAGTCTTGCGATGTGTGTGCTCGGGCCAAGCCTTGTTGTTCTAGGGCTAGTGGGTTGTTGTTGCCCTTGCCTATTCCTAAGAGGCCTTGGACGCACATCTCTATGGACTTTATCTCGGATCTCCCTGTTTCTCAGAAGATGTCTGTCATCTGGGTGGTGTGTGACCGTTTTTCTAAAATGGTTCATTTGGTGCCATTGCCTAAGTTGCCTTCCTCATCTGAGTTGGTCCCTCTGTTTTTTCAAAATGTGGTTCGCTTGCATGGTATTCCGGAAAACATCGTTTCTGACAGGGGTACCCAGTTCGTGTCTAGATTTTGGCGCGCAGTCTGTGCCAGGTTGGGCATTGATTTGTCCTTTTCGTCTGCATTCCATCCTCAGACCAATGGCCAGACGGAGCGAACTAATCAAACTTTGGAGACTTATTTGAGGTGTTTTGTGTCTGCGGATCAGGATGATTGGGTTGCCTTTCTGCCGTTGGCGGAGTTTGCTCTTAATAATCGGGCTAGTTCTGCCACTTTGGTTTCTCCTTTCTTTTGCAATTCAGGGTTTCATCCGCGGTTTTCATCTGGTCAGGTTGAATCTTCGGATTGTCCTGGAGTGGATGCGGTGGTGGATCGGTTGCATCGGATTTGGGGACAAGTGGTGGATAATTTGGAATTGTCCCAGGAGAGGACTCAGCAGTTTGCTAACCGTCATCGTCGTGTTGGTCCATACCTTCGCGTTGGGGACTTGGTGTGGTTGTCTTCCCGTTTTGTCCCTATGAGGGTTTCTTCTCCCAAATTTAAGCCTCGGTTCATCGGTCCTTATAGGATTTTGGAGATTCTTAACCCTGTTTCCTTTCGTTTGGACCTCCCGGCATCTTTTGCTATCCATAATGTGTTCCATCGGTCGTTGTTGCGGAGATATGAGGTACCGGTGGTTCCTTCTAATGAACCTCCTGCTCCTGTGCTGGTGGAGGGTGAATTGGAGTACGTCGTAGAGAAGATCTTGGACTCCCGTATTTCCAGACGGAGACTTCAATATCTGGTTAAATGGAAAGGCTATGGTCAGGAAGATAATTCTTGGGTAACTGCCTCTGATGTTCATGCCTCGGATTTGGTTCGTGCCTTTCATAGGGCTCATCCAGATCGCCCTGGCGGTTCTTGTGAGGGTTCGGTGCCCCCTCCTTAAGGGGAGGGTACTGTTGTGTATCCGCTTTTTGGGCTCCCCTGGTGGTTGCTGGTGGTACTGGTGACTTGTTTGCCTTTGCTGCTTCTGTTCACCTGCTTCCATCAGTGTTTGGGAGTTTCCTATTTAGCCTTGCTCTCCAGTCATTTCCTTGCCGGTCATCATTGTAACCAGAGCCTTCGGTTGCATGTTCCTGCTACTAGTCTGCTGATCAGCTAAGTGGACTTTGTCCTTTTGTTTTGTATCTTTTGTCCAGTTTGCAGTTTTTGTAATTCTCTGTAGCTGGAAGCTCTTGCGGGCTGAAATTGCCACTCCTGTGTCATGAGTTGACACAGGAGTCTTAAAGTAATTTCAGGATGGTTTTTGAAAGGGTTTTCAGTTGACCGTGAAGTCCTCTTTTGTATCCTTCTGCTATCTAGTAAGTGGACCTCTCTTTGCTAAATCTACTTTCATACTGTGTATGTTTTTTCCTCTTAATTCACCGTTATTACATGTGGGGGGCTGCTATCATCTTTTGGGGTATTTCCCTAGAGGTAAGCCAGGTCTGTTTCTTCCTCTACCAGGTGTAGTTAGTCCTCCGGCTGGCGCGTGGCATCTAGGAAGTCGTAGGTATGCTCCCTGGCCACTATTAGTTGTGTGGTAGATTTAGCTCACGGTCAACTTGAGTTTCCATCACCCGAGAGCTCGTTCGTTATTTATATGTTTCTTACGTTACCTTGCCATTGGGAACCATGACAATTGTCTACCACATGAGCCCAAATCTGCTGCAACCTGTCAACCACAGAATCCACACCAGGACAATCAGAAGGCTCAACCTGCCCTGAAGAAAAACGAGGATGAAAACCAAAATTACAAAAGAAGGGCGAAACCAAGGTAGCCGAACTAGCCCGATTATTAAGGGCAAACTCGGCCAATGGCAAGAAAGCCACCCAATCATCCTGATCAGCAGACACAAAGCATCTCAAATAAGTTTCCAAAGTCTGATTAGTTCGCTCGGTCTGGCCATTTGTCTGAGGAAGAAATGCGGAAGAAAAAGACAAATCAATGCCCAGCCTAGCACAAAAGGCCCGCCAAAACCTAGAAACAAACTGGGAACCTGTTGTGAATTCTGCTCCTGGGCTCCCTCCGGTGGTTGTTAGTGGTAGTGCAGTGGTCTCCGGATTGTAAGCAGGGCAGGTGTTTCTGCTGATTGCAGCTCTATTTTGTATTTAGGTGTGTAGGATCCATCAATCCCTGCCAGTTGTCCATTGTATCTTGGAGGGATTGCATCTCTTTCTGGCTCCACTTGCCCTGCTGTCATTTCAGCTAAGATAAGTGTCTGGTTTTTGTTCTCTGTAGCACGCATGCAGTGTGCTTTTATGTGCAGTGCAATCTATTGTGTTTTTGTCCAGCTTAGACTTGTTTGGATTTTTCTGTCATGCTGGATTCTTTGGAGATGCAGATAAACATCCTATGTCTTTAGTTATATGTAGTAGATAGTATATTCTGCTGTGGATTTTTCTAGAGTTTTAATACTGACCGCTTAGTACTCTGTCCTATCCTTTTCTATTTTAGCTAGAAGTGCCTCTTTTGCTAAACTCTGTCTTTTCTGCCTGTGTACGTATTTCCTCTTAAACTCACAGTCAATATTTGTGGGGGGCTGCCTATCCTTTGGGGCTCTGCTCTGAGGCAAGATAGGATTTCCCATTAACTTCTTTAGAGGTATTTAGTCCTCCGGCTGTGTCGAGGTGTCTAGGCCATGTTAGGTACATCCCACGGCTACTTCTAGTTGCGATGTCAGTATTAGGATTGCGGTCAGTACAGGTACCACCTACTCCAGAGATATATGATCAGGTCAGGAGTGGTGCACTCTAAATTATTATGTGGTGCCCAAAGGAAAAAGGCAAAATATAATCAAGAAGACCTTTGGCACTCAAAGTGAGTGCCAAAGGTCTTCTTGATTATAGTACTCCAGAGATAGTCACATGCGGCTCCAGGGTCACCGGATCATAACAGGAACCTCTGTCGGACACAATATTCTCCGGAATACCATGCAAACGAACCACATGCTGAAAAAACAACGGAACCAAATCAGAAGAGGAAGGCAATTTAGTCAAAGGCACCAAATGAACCATCTTAGAGAACCGGTCACAAACCACCCAGATAACCGACATCCTCTGGGAAACCGGAAGATCTGAAATAAAATCCATAGAAATATGCGTCCAGGGCCTCTCAGGGACCGGCAAAGGCAAAAGCAACCCACTAGCACGGGAACAACAAGGCTTTGCCCGCGCACAAGTCCCACAGGACTGCACAAAAGAACGCACATCACGCGACAAAGAAGGCCACCAAAAGGACCTACCAACCAAATCTCTGGTACCAAAAATACCAGGATGGCCAGCCAACACAGAACAATGAACCTCAGAAATCACTCTACTAGTCCATCTATCAGGAACAAACAGTTTCCCCACTGGACAGCGGTCAGGTTTGTCAGCCTGAAATTCCTGAAGAACCCGTCGTAAATCAGGGGAAATGGCAGAAAGGACCACCCCTTCTTCAGAATGCCGACCGGTTCAAGGACCTCAGGAGAATCAGGCAAAAAACTCCTAGAGAGGGCATCAGCCTTAATATTCTTAGAACCTGGAAGATACGAGACCACGAAATCAAAAAGGGAGAAAAACAGGGACCATCGAGCCTGTCTAGGATTCAGCCTTTTTGGCAGACTCGAGGTAAATCAGATTTTTATGATCGGTCAAGACCACAATACGGTGCTTGGCTCCCTCAAGCCAATGTCGCCATTCCTCAAACGCCCACTTCATAGCCAACAACTCCCGATTGCCGACATCATAATTGCGTTCAGCAGACGAAAACTTACGGGAAAAGAAGGCACACGGTTTCATCAAGGAACCATCAGAATTCCTCTGAGACAAAACGTCCCCTGCCCCAATCTCAGAAGCCTCAACCTCAACCTGAAACGGAAGAGAAACATCCGGCTGACGCAACACCAGGGAGGAAGTAAATCGGCGTTTAAGCTCCTGAAAGGCAGAGACAGCCGCAGGGGACCAATTCGTTACATCAGCGCCTTTCTTCGTCAAATCAGTCAGGGGTTTAACCACACTGGAGAAGTTAGCAATGAAAGGGCGATAAAAATTAGCAAAGCCCAAAAATTTCTGAAGGCTCTTCACGGATGTGGGCTAAATCCAATCATGAATGGCCTGAACCTTAACCGGATCCATCTCTATAGATGAGGGAGAAAAAATGAAGCCCAAAAAAGAAACCTTCTGCACTCCAAAGAGACACTTAGACCCCTTCACAAATAAAGTATTATCACGAAGGATCTGAAATACCATCCTGACCTGTTTCACATGAGACTCCCAATCATCGGAAAAAATCAAAATGTCATCCAAATATACAATCATGAATTTATCAAGATAATTCCGGAAGATATCATGCATGAAGGACTGAAAAACAGATGGAGCATTAGAGAGTCCGAATGGCATCACAAGGTATTCAAAGTGGCCTTCGGGCGTATTAAACGCAGTTTTCCATTCGTCACCCTGCTTAATACGAACAAGATTATATGCCCCCCGAAGGTCAATCTTAGTAAACCAACTAGCCCCCTTAATCCTAGCAAACAAATCGGAAAGCAAAGGTAAAGGGTATTGAAACTTGACTGTGATCTTATTCAAGAGGCGATAATCAATACAGGGTCTCAAGGAGCCATCCTTCTTGGCAACAAAAAAAAATCCCGCTCCCAATGGTGAAGAAGATGGCCGAATATGCCCTTTCTCCAAAGACTCCTTAACATAACTCCGCATGGCGGTATGTTCAGGCACAGACAGGTTGAAAAGTCGGCCCTTAGGAAACTTACAGCATGGAATCAAGTCAATAGCACAATCACAGTCTATGCGGTGGAAGGGAACTGTACTTGGGCTCATCGAATACATCCTGAAAATCAGACAAAAACTCTGGAATTTCAGAAGAGGAGGAAGAGGAGATTGACATCAAAGGAACGTCATTATGAACCCCCTGACAACCCCAACTAGTCACAGACATAGATTTCCAATCCAACACCGGATTATGTACCTGCAACCATGGAAAACCCAGCACAATAGCATCATGCAAATTATGCAACACCAGAAAACGACAATCTTCCTGATGGGCTGGCGCCATGCACATGGTCACCTGTGTCCAAAACTGGGGTTTATTTTTAGCCAAAGGTGTAGCATCAGTGCCTCTTAAAGGAATAGGGTTCTGCAAAGACTGCAAGGGGAAACCACAACGCCTGGCAAATTCAAAGTCCATTAAGTTCAAAGCGGCGCCTGAATCCACAAACGCCATGACAGAAAATGACGACAATGAGCAGATCAAGGTCACAGATAACAGAAATTTAGGCTATACAGTACTGATGGTAACTGAACTAGCGATTCTCTTTGTACGCTTAGGGCAGACTGAAATGACATGAGAAGCATCGCCACAATAAAAACACAACTTATTCTGACGTCTGAATTCTTGTTGTTCCATTCTAGACAGAATCCTATCACACTGCATAGGCTCAGGCAGCTGCTCTGAGGACAACGCCACATCGCGCACAGTTCTGCGCTCCCGTAAGCGCCGATCAATCTGAATGGCCAGAGACATAGAATCACTCAGACCAACAGGCGTGGGAAACCCCACCAAAACATCTTTAACAGATTCAGAAAGACACTTTCTGAAAATTGCCGCCAAAGCATCCTCATTCCATTTAGTCAGCACAGACCATTTTCTAAATTTCTGACAATACAATTCTGCCGCTTCTTGACCCTGAGACAGGGCCAACAAGGTCTTCTCCGCTTGATCCACAGAATTTGGTTCATCATATAATAATCCTAGAGCCTGAAAAAAGGCATCTACATCAAGCAAGGCCGGATTCCCAGATTCCAGGGAAAATGCCCAATCCTGAGGATCGCCACGCAGCAGGGAGATGACAATTTTAACCTGCTGAATGGGATCACCAGAGGAACGAGGTTTCAGAGCAAAAAACAGTTTACAGTTGTTTTTAAAACTCAAAAATTTGGACCTGTCCCCAAAAAACAAATCAGGAGTAGGAATCCTAGGCTCTAAAACCGGAGTCTGAACAATATAATCAGAAATACCCTGTACCCTAGCAGCAAGCTGGTCTACACGAGAAGCTAATCCCTGAACATCCATGCTAGCACAAAACTCCTCAGTCACCCAGAGGAAAAGAGGGAAGGAAAGACAAAACAGACTACAGAAAAAAAATGGCTCAACACCTTTCTTCCCTTCTTCTGAGATGCATTTAACTAATTGTTGGCCAGTTGTACTGTTATGATCCGGTGACCTTGGAGCCGCATGAGAGACTTTCTCTGGAGTAGGTGATACCTGTACTGACCGCAACCCTAAACTGACACCGCAACTAGAAGTAGCCGTGGGGTGTACCTAACACGTCCTAGACACCTCGACACAGCCAGAGGACTAAATACCCCTATAGATGGAAATGGGAATTCTATCTTGCCTCAGAGCAGAACCCCAAAGGATATGCAGCCCCCCACAAATATTGACTGTGAATATAAGAGTAAAGACACACGCAGGCAGAAAAACAGGATTTAGCAAAAGAGGCACTTCTAGCTAAATAGAAAAGGATAGGACAGAATTCTAAGCGGTCAGTATTAAAACCCTAAAAATATCCACAGCAGATAATACAAAAATTCTACATCTAACTTAAAGACATAGAATGTATATCTGCATCTCCAGAGAATCCAGCATGACTGAAAAATCCAAACAAAGTCTAAGCTGGACAAAAACACAATGAATTGCACTGAATTGTAAAGCACACTGCATGTGTGCTACAGAGACAAAAAACCAGACACTTATCTTAGCTGAATTGACAGCAGGGCATGAGGAGCCAGACAAAGATGCAATCCCTCCAAGAACAATGGACAACTGGCAGGGACTAATGGATCCTGCACACCTAAATACCTAGTAGAGCTGCAATCAGCAGAAACACCTGCCCTGGCTTACAACCCAGAAACAACTGCACTACCACCAACAACCACCGGAGGGAGCCAAAGAGCAGAATTCACAACTCAAAAGGCAATGTGCTCAGTATAGAATTGAGAATAAGAATAAATCAATAATGAATATTTAACAGAAATGGAGAAACATTTTGTGGACTGATGAAAGTAAAATTGTTCTTTTTTAGGTCCAAGGGCTGCAGACAGTAGATCAGATCACCCCCAAACTCTGCATTCAAGTCACAGTACACTCTGAAGACAGTGAAGCATGGTGGTGAAGCATCATGATATGGGCATGTTTCTCTTACTATGGTGCCGAACCTATTTACCGCATACCAGGGATCATGGACCAGTTTGCATATGTTAAAATACTTGAAGAGGTCATGTTGCCTTACGCTGAAGAGGATATGCCCTTGAAATGGATGTTTCAACAAGACAGCGACTCTAAACACACCAGCAAACGTGCAAAATCTTGGTTCCAGTCCAACAAAATTGAGGTTATGGAGTGGCCAGCCTAATCCCCGAACCTTAATCCGATAGGACACTTGTAGGGTGGTGTAAAAAATGCCATTTCTGAGGCAAAGCCAACAAATGCGAAAAAATTGTGGGATGTAGTGAAAGCATCCTGGGCTGGAATAACAGTTGACAGGGGCCAGAAGTTGGTTGACTCTATACAACATAGATGTGAAGCAGATCTAAAAAACTGTGAGTATACAACTAAATATTAGGTTAGTGATTTAGAGGAATGCTAAGTCGTCATAAATACTAGTTCATAATGTGAGTTTGTAAAGACAAATGCAGACATTGTAAATTTAGAACATCCCGATGTTCATTTTTTGTTACTTTCTGTAAAGTAGTTAAACATTATATACATTTCTCTTCATGTTGTGAATTAGAAAACAGTGTGCAATATTCCCAATGCATGGAAATAAAAACTAGTATAAAGATTTTGTGATTAACTCTTGTTTTTGAACACACTGCTATTATTTTGAACACTACTACTACTATGTGCAATTATCAATACCGTATCTGTTATCGAAAAGCAAATACAATTTAATAAAACACACCCCTATATACTGAATGATTGGGCACTCTATTAGTGACTTCTATCTCGTAGAACATTGGATACTTTTCAGCCTTCAGAACTGCAGCAATACATCATGACAATGATACCACTAGGTATTGAATACTTTCTACAGGAATATTGGCTCAGGCAGACAGGATAGCTTTTGAAATCATATAATGTTAAGAGTTGGAAGAGACCTCCAGGGTCATCATGTTCAACCCCCCAGAACAATTCAGAAGATTCTCATTCACTGACTGTTTATGTTAAACCCTCTCGTAATGTTTTTGGCCTACCCCTAAACTGTTGTAAAAGAAACGTTTGGCAGTTTTTAACAGTAGCCCAGGCTGACTCAGCATCAGTGATCATGCCTCATTTGAAATCACTCAGATCATCCGATTTGGATTCACAGTGAAATTGATAAACGGATAGTTTGCTCACTTGATTTCACTCTACCAACAGGGATTATAAGTCTAATTTCCAAACATGGAAGCTCCAATCGAGAAAGGACAGAAATCTCTAATAAAGTCACCATTCGCTGTATATCAACCATGTGCATGTATATAGCAATTATTTACATATACATTATATAGTCATCTTAAAGGAGTTATCTGAAAGGGCACATGTCTCTATTAAAGTCACCATTCATTGTAGATCAAACATCATAAAGGGGCTGACTTATCTCTCTTTCCTGCATGATTTGACATTGGTCATGGAGAGCAGTCACTTTCTATGTGATCTGGTAACTGCTAGGGCAATTATTTTATGCCCAGCTTGCAGCATCAAACTAATAGGGTGTTCTATCAGATGAAACGAGCTGTCTTGATAAAGTGTCTTGAGAACAGCATTTGACAAGCCCTTTAAAACATATTACCAGTGATTAACTTTTAAAACATATACTTGTATTTGGATGTATACGTTTTATACGTGTTTGTCTACCTTCTTCTAGACTGCTCATAAACTTTAACCCCTTAGGCTACTTTCACACTTCCGTCGGTACGGGGGCCATCGCAAACCATCGGCCCGACGTACCGACGGACGTTTTGCAAATAGTGCACAACGTGGGCAGCGGATGAAGTTTTCAGACGCATCCGCTGCTCATTATGAGTTCCGGGGAGGAGGGGGCAGAGTTTTGGCCGCACACGCACGGTCGAAAATGGCGGACTCGTCGCACAAAAAAAGTTACATTGAACGTTTTTTTGTGACGACGGTCCGCCAATTACCGACGCATCCAGTGCCACGACGTATGGAACGTGTGTCCATACGTCGTGATGCGTCGGTAATACAAGTCTATGTGCAAAAACCACATCCTGCGGGCAACTTTGCAGGATGCGTTTTTTGCACAGAACTACACATTGCAACGTCTTTATAAAGACGGAAGTGTGAAAGTAGCCTTAAGGACCAGGGGTATTTCCGTTTTGCTTTTCCATGTTTTGCTCCCCTCCTTCCCAGAGCCATAACTTTGATATCTTTCTGTCAATATGGCCATGTGAGGACTTGTTTTTTGCAGGACGAGTTGTACTTTTGAGTGACTTTATTGATTTTACCATATCGTGTACTGGAAAATGTGCAAATAATTCAAAGTGCGGTGAAATTGCAAAAAAGTGCAATTCCACAATTGTTTTTTGTTTTTTTACCATGTTCACCAAATGCTAAAACTGACCTGCCATTATGATTCTCCAGGTTATTATGAGTTCGTAGATACCAAACATGTTTAGGTTGTTTTTTATATAAGTAATGGAAAAAAAATCCAACATTTCTAAAAAAAAAAAAAAAAAAGTTGCCATTTTCCAAGACCCGTAGGGTCTCCATTTTTGGTGATCAGGAGCTGGGCGAGGACTAATTTTTTGTGTGCCAAGCTGGTGTTTTTATTGATACAATTTTCGTGTAGATACGTTCTTTTGATCATACTTTACTGTATTTTAATGCAATGTTGCGGCTAGCAGAAAAAAAAATTAATTCTGGCATTTTAATTTTTTTTTCTCGTTACGCCATTTACCAATCGGAATAATTATTTTTAGATATTGATAGATCGGGCTTTCCTGAATGCAGCGATACCAAATATGTGTATCTTTATTAATTTTTTTATTGTTTTATTTTGAATGGGGCAAATTGAAGGTGATTTAAACTTTTAGATATATGTTTTTATTTTTTTTTCTTGCTTCAATAGTATCCATGGGAGACTAGACGATGCGATCATCTGATCGCCTGTGCTACACAGAGCAGGGGAAGGCAACTTTAGACATACTTCTAAGGTTGGAAAAGGGTTTTTATTATAGATTCATTATCATAGAATGTTAGAGTTGGAAGGGACCTCCAGGGTCATTGTGTCTAACCCCCTGCTCTAATGCAACACAGGATTCACTAAACCATCTCAGACGGATATCTGTCCAGCCTCTGTTTCAATACTTCCATGGAAGGAGAACTCCCCACCTCTTGTGACAGCGTATTCCACTCATTGCTCACCCTGTCAAAAAGTTTTTTCTAATATCTAATCTGTATCTTCTCCCTTTCAGTTTCATTCCATTGCGTCTCGTGTTTCCATATGCAAATGAGAATAAGGATGATCCCTCTACACTGTGACATCCCTTCAGATATTTGTAGACCGCTATTAAGTCTCCTCTTAGCCTCCTTTTTTGCAATCTAAACATTCCCAGACTCATTAACCATTCCTAGTAGGACATACTTTGCAGTCCGTTCACCATCCTGTAAGCTCTTCTCTGAACTCGCTCAAGGATTTCAATGTCTTTTGCAAACTGTGGTGCCCAGAACTAGACACAGTATTACAGATGAGGCCTGACCATGGAGGAGTAGAGGGCAATAATTACTTCATGTGATCTGGACTCCATGCGTCTCTTAATACATCCTAGAACTGTTTAGCTTTTTAGCTGCTGCAACACACTGTTGACTCGTGCAGTCTGTGATTTCTTAGTATACCCAAGTCTTTTTCACATGTGCTGTTGCTTAGTTCTATTCCTCCCATTCTGTAGAAGTAATTTTCGATTTTCTTGCCCAGATGTACAATCTTGCATTTCTCCCTGTTAAATACCATTCTATTAGTCACCACCCATTGTTCAAGCTTATCTAGATCCTTCTGAATCCTTTCTCTGTCTCCTCTAGCATTCCTCATAGCTTTGTATCATCTGCAAATTTGATCAGTTTACCTTCAGTTCCCTTATCTAGATCATTTATAAAAATATTTAACAACACTGGGGCCAGGATAGAGCCTTGTGGTTCTAAACTTGAAACATTCTTCCAATTGGATGTGCAACCATTTATTACTACTCTTTGAGTATGATCACTGAGCCAGTTATGAATCTATCTGATGTAGCATTGTCAATCCCATACTTTTTTCAATAAGGATAGTAAAAGATACTTTATCAAATGCTTTGCTGAAATCAAGATATAGTATATCTATCGCATTTCCCTGATCCACACAGTCAGTGATTCCATCACAGAAGGAAATTAGATTAGCCTGGCATGACTTGTTTGATAGAAACCCATGCTGACTCTGTTTAATCACTTCATTCTTATCCAAGTATTTACATACATATTGTTTAATGTTTTGTCTCATAGATTGTAAGCTTGCAAGCAGGGCCCTCACTACTCTTGGTATCTGTTGATTTTTGTGATTATTGTTATTCAGCAATGTGTTTTATTGTCTGTACAAGTCCCCTCTAGTGCGGTGGAATATGTTGGTGCTATAGTAATACAATTATTATTATTATTATTATTATTATTATTATTAATAATAATAATAATAATAATAATAATACAGATATTTACTGTAATAGAAGTATGGCTCACTGGCCAGTAATTTCCTGGCTCCAACTTCTTTCCTTTTTTGAAGATAGGGTCAACATTTGCTCTTCTCCAATCTTCTGGTACTTCTCCTGTTCTCCAGGATTTTTCAAAGATTCTGGCTAGTGGTTCTGCAATTTCCTCTGCTAACTCTTGAAGGCTATGTGCACACGTTCAGGATTTCTTGCAGAAAATTCCTGAGAAAAACCTGAAATTTTCTGCAAGAAATCTGAATGCGTTTTTTGCATGTTTTTTTGTGCGTTTTTGATGCGTTTTTTTCCGGACATTTCCCAATGCATTTTATAGTGGGAAATCGGCAAAAAAACCCGCAAAATTAATGAACATGCTGCATTTTTTACCGCGATGCGTTTTTTTCGCGGAAAAAAACGCATCATGTGCACAAAACATAAAAACTAAGGAGAACTATGAGTCAAAGGAAAGCCAAAATAAATTTTATATAAATAATCAAAATTTTTATTGAAAAATTAATTACATAAACAAGTATATATCATAATCATTACATAAATGTGATGAATCCAAAGGTGCATCAAAATCCAAGGCACATAGAGCGGGACACTGCTGACCTGTAACAAGGTGCATCTAAACTGTTGCTACCAAATCCAACCACAGATACATGGGCCGCGACACTATAGTTAGAGTAATATCAGTGAATTTTCCTGCATATAACTTAGCCACAAGCCCAATAGTAGTCAGATTAAGAAGTGCATATTAATAAATAAGACATAATTACCCATGATGGTACAGCAGAGCCAGCTCCAGTGCCAAGGAGTTACCCCAACGCGCGTTTCGCGTGCTAATAATAGCCTCGCTTCCTCAGGGGGCGCAAAACATGCAGAATTCATTCTAAATGATGGGATGCTTATTGTATGCTGTTTTTGCTGTTTTATAGCGTTTTTATCACGAAAAAAATGCGAAAAATCAGCAACGTGTGCACACAGCCTAAGTATCCTGCCATAGCACCGTGAGGATCAGTTGATGTTACATTTGCTTTCTTAGTGAACACAGATACAAAATAGGAATTTAAAAGTTTGACCTTCTCAACATCATTTTTGACCACTTCCCCCTTTTCATCCTGTAAAAATCCTATAGCATCTTTGACATTTCTTTTCCTTTTGACATAACCCTAAAGTCCTTTCTTACTGCTTCTGGTCTCCCTTGCAAGCCTTACCTTTACCTTTATTGGCTTTAGCTCTACAAACAGCATTATATTCTTTAGCCATGCCCCTCTTTTCCATTTAATATACATTTATTTTTTCCTTTTTAATAAGTGATTAAGTTGTATGTTCATCCATCCTGATCTCTCTAAATGCTTCCAATTCTTCCTTCTTTTTGGGATTGTTACTGATTGTGCAGTGAGAATTTAATTTAGCAACAGTGTTCTCCACTGTTTTTAATAGGGCTGGGGGATCAGGGTTTCCTTAGCTATAGGTTTGATCTCTGTATAGACATCAGGGGAACCTTCAGATCTCCATCTGGGTAGAAGGGTCAACGTTCACTGCAGGGTGCATCTAGGGACCCCATTAGTGTTTTTTCACCGTTCTTTTTACCATTTTTTCACTACTGTTTTTTTCACGGTGATTTTGTGTGTCGGTAGGTGCCATAGGTTGGTGGCATTTTAAATGTTTAAATAAAAAATCGTATTTTATGGGAATTATTTATGATTTATATGATTGATATAAACCCTAAAGTTATTATTTAAATTTCAAAATTCTACTGATATAGGTAGAGCATGGCCAGTTTTTTATCAGGTCCAATTAATCTTAATCAGTGGCTAGAGGATGCAATTCAGGCCTTTAATGTGAATGGAACACAGGATAAGGATGTTGGCACACTGACCTTGAAAAATCTGTTTAATGAGATATATGTGGGCTACAAAGATTTTCTCAAGTCCTGGTGGGAAATCAGGACTTTAGAGATCTACATAAAAAACAGGATAGTCCCTAGAGGCCTTAGGATCAACATCAGCCCCTCCCCCAGAAGCTCTTCCCCTGAACTGTTGAACCTGTGGTTAAAGGAGTCCATCGACTCATCCATTCGCTTTATGCAAATACTGTTGTCTGAGGAGAAAAAAATTAATTGAGAAAGCTACAAACAATTTGAAAAAATCAATTGAAAATTTTTTGAAATTCAAATCAGATCCGGATTTCAATAGATGGGAGGGCCTCCTACAAACATCTGTAGAAAAATACCAAGCATTATTAAAGGAAAGGAAACAAATACAATTCCAGAAAGATCTTAAAAATGTTGGTGAAAATCATGGTAACATAGTAACATACAGTTGTGGCCAAAAGTATTGACACCCCTGCAATTCTGTCAGATAATACTCAGTTTCTTCCTGAAAATGATTGCAAACACAAATTCTTTGTTATTATGATCTTCATTTAATTTGTCTTAAATGAAAAAGCACAAAAAGAATTGTCCTAAAGCCAAATTGGATATAATTCCACACCAAACATAAAAAAGGGGTGGACAAAAGTATTGGCACTGTTCTAAAACATGTGATGCTTCTCTAATTTGTGTAATTAACAGCACCTGTAACTTACCTGTGGCACCTAACAGGTGTTGGCAATAACTAAATCACACTTGCAACCAATTGACATGGATTAAAGTTGAGTCAACCTCTGTCCTGTGTCCTTGTGTGTACCACATTGAGCATGGCGAAAAGAAAGAAGACCAAAGAACTGTCTGAGGACTTGAGAAACCAAATTGTGAGGAAGCATGAGCAATCTCAAGGCTACAAGTCCATCTCCAAAGACCTGAATGTTCCTGTGTCTACCGTGTGCAGTGTCATCAAGAAGGTTAAAGCCCATGGCACTGTGGCTAACCTCCCTAGATGTGGACGGAAAAGAAAAATTGACAAGAGATTTCAATGCAAGATTGTGTGGATGTTGGATAAAGAACCTCGACTAACATCCAAACAAGTTCAAGCTGCCCTGCAGTCCGAGGGTACAACAGTGTCAACCCGTACTATCCATCGGCATCTGAATGAAAAGGGACTGTATGGTAGGAGACCCAGGAAGACCCCACTTCTTACCCCGAGACATAAAAAAGCCAGGCTGGAGTTTGCCAAAACTTACCTGAAACAGCCTAAAACGTTTTGGAAGAATGTTCTCTGGTCAGATGAGACAAAAGTAGAGCTTTTTGGGCAAAGGCATCAACATAGAGTTTACAGGAGAAAAAAAGAGGCATTCAAAGAAAAGGACACGGTCCCTACAGTCACACATGGTGGAGGTTCCCTGATGTTTTGGGGTTGCTTTGCTGCCTCTGGCACTGGACTGCTTGACCGTGTGCATGGCATTATGAAGTCTGAAGACTACCAACAAATTTTTCAGCATAATGTAGGGCCCAGTGTGACCTCCCTCAGAGGTCATGGGTCTTCCAGCTGGACAATGACCCAAAACACACTTCAAAAAGCACTAGAAAATGGTTTGAGAGAAAGCACTGGAGACTTCTAAGGTGGCCGGCAATGAGTCCAGACCTGAATCCCATAGAACAACTGTGGAGAGATCTAAAAATGGCAGTTTGGAGAAGGCACCCTTCAAATATCAGGGACCTGGAGCAGTTTGCCAAAGTAGAAAGGTCTAAAATTCCAGCACAGCATTGTAAGAAACTCATTGATGGTTACCGGACGTAGTTGGTCTCAGTTATTTTGGCTAAAGGTTGTGCAACCAAGTATTAGGCTGAGGGTGCCAATACTTTTGTCTGATCCATTTTTGGAGTTTTGTGTGAAATTATCAATGTTTTGCTTTTTGCTTCATTCTCTTTTGTGTTTTTTAATTTAAGACAAATTAAATGAAGATAATAATACCAAAGAATTTGTGATTGCAATCATTTTCAGGAAGAAACTGAGTATTATCTGACAGAATTGCAGGGGTGTCAATACTTTTGGCCACAACTGTAGTTATTAAGGTTGAAGGAAGACTTTAAGTCCATCTAGTTCAACCCATAGTCTAACCTAACATGCCCTAACATGTTGATCCAGAGGAAGGCAAAAAAAAACCATGTTGCAAAGAGTAAGCTCCACACTGGGGAAAAAAATTCCTTCCCGACTCCACATACGGCAATCAGACTAGTTCCCTGGATCAATGCAATATCAAGGAAACTAGAGTATATAATCTGTAACATTAAACTTTCCAAAAAAGGCATCCAGTCCCCTCTTAAATTTAAGTAATGAATCACTCATTACAACATCATACGGCAGAGAGTTCCATAGTCTCACTGCTCTTACAGTAAAGAATCCGAGTCTGTTATTATGCTTTAACCTTCTTTCCTCCAGACGTAGAGGATGCCACCTTGTCTCTGTCTCAGGTCTATGATTAAAAAGATCATCAGAAAGGTTTTTGTACTGTCCCCTCATATATTTATACATTAACATAAGATCACCTCTCAGCCTTCGGTTTTCCAAACTAAATAGCCCCAAGTGTAATAATCTATATTGGTACTGCAGACCCCCCCCCCCCATCCTCTAATAACCTTGGTCGCTCTTCTCTGCACCCGCTCTAGTTCAGCTATGTCTTTCTTATACAGCGGAGACCAGAACTGTACACAGTATTCTAAGTGTGGTTGCACTAGTGACTTGTATAGAGGTAAAATTATATTCTCCTCATGAGCATCTATGCCTCTTTTAATGCATCTCATTATTTTATTTGCCTTTGTAGCAGCTGCCTGACACTGGCCACTAAATGTGAGTTTGTCATCCACCCATACTCCCAGGTCATTTTCATTGACGGTTTTGCACAGAGTTTTAGAATTAAGCACATAGTTATACATATTATTACTTCTACCCAAGTGCATGACCTTACATTTATCCCCATTAAAGCTCATTTGCCATTTATCAGCCCAAGCTTCTAGTTTACATAAATCATCCTGTAATATAAAATTGTCCTCCTCTGTATTGATTACCCTGCAGAGTTTAGTGTCATCTGCAAATATTGAAATTCCACTCTGTATGCCCCTACAAGATCATTAATAAATATGTTAAAAAGAAGAGGGCCCAATACTGACCCCTGTGGTACCCCACTGCTAACCGCGACCCAGTCCGAGTGTGCTCCATTAATAACCACCCTTTGTTTCCTATCCCTGAGCCAGCTCTTAACCCACTTACACATATTTTCCCCTATCCCCATTGTCATTTTATGTTTCAACCTTTTGTGTGGCACCGTATCAAAAGCTTTTGAAAAGTCCATATACACTACGCCCACTGCGTTCCCTTGGTCAAGTCCGGAACTTACCTCTTCATAGAAATTGATCAGATTTGTCTGACAGGAATGGTCCCTAGTAAACCCATGCTAATATTGGGTCATGAGGTTATTCCTCTTCAGATACTCCAGTATAGCATCCCTTAGAATGCCCTCCAGGATTTTACCCACAGTAGAGGTTAAGCTTACTGGCCTATAATTTCTGAGTTCAGTTTTTGTCCCCTTTTTGAATATTGGCACCACATTTGCTATACGCCAGTCCTGTGGTACAGACCCTGTTATTATGGACTCTTTAAAGATTAAAAATAATGGTCCATCAATGACTTTACTTAATTCCTACAGTACTCGGGGGTGTATCCCATCCGGGCCTGGAGATTTGTCAATTTTAGTGATTTTTAGACGCCGCCGTACTTCCTGCTGGGTTAAGCAGGTGACACATAATGGGGAATTTTTGTTATCACTGATCATATTGTCTGCCATGAGATTTTCTTGTGTAAATACTGATGAAAAAAAGTCATTTAGCAGATTGGCTTTTTCTTCATCCTCATCCACCATTTCACCCAGACTATTTTTAAGGGGCCAACACTGTCATTTTTTAGTTTCTTACTATTTACGTAGTTAAAGAATATTTTGGGATTATTTTTACTCTCTCTGGCAATGAGTCTCTCTGTCTCAATCTTTGCTGCCTTGATTTGCTTTTTACAGAATGTATTTAATTTTCTGTATTTATTTAAAGGGCACCTGTCACCACGTTTTTGGAAGATGGGATAAAAATAGCGTTAAATAGGGGCAGAGGTGGGCGTTACATTAGAGTGTTTGTTATGCGTTTATTACCCACCGAAGCTGCTGAAATACCTTTGCAAAGTCTCCGTTTTCGCCTGTCAATCAGGCTGGTCTGGTCAAAAGGGCGTGGTGTCTTCCCCCAGATCTTGCTTAGTTTTTTAGAGATGCGAACTCTGCTTCAGGAAAATGGCCGCCGCGATCTCCATCTGCGCACGCGCGGCATCCCGCGGCCATTTTCCTGAAGCCGCGGCCAGCAGAGCGCCGCTTCTGCGCACGCGCGGCCAAAGGAAGATGGCCGCCCCCACCAATCACCAATGAAATAGTGCACATCGCGCTCTTTTAACTCCCCTGTGCAGTGGATTCGGGACCTTGGGCATGCGCAAACCACTACGCCACCAACGGAAAACTAAGCAAGATCTGGGGAAGACACCACGCCCTTTTGACCAGACCAGCCTGATTGACAGGCGAAAACGGAGACTTTGCAAAGGTATTTCGGCAGCTTCGGTGGGTAATAAACGCATAACAAACACACTAATGTAACGCCCACCTCTGCCCCTATTTAACGCTATTTTTATCCCATCTTCCAAAAACGTGGTGACAGGTGCCCTTTAATGCCTCCTCACTACCTACTTCCTTTAATTCTCTAAATGCTTTCTTTTGGTCACTTTTTGCGCCCCTTACAGCTCTATTTAGCCATATTGGTTTCCTCCTATTTCTAGTATGTTTATTCCCATACAGTATATACTGTGCACAGGTCCTATCTAGGATGCTAATAAACGTCTCCCATTTTATTTGTGTAGTTTTATGTCTCAGGATATCGTCCCAGTTAATTGCACCAAGATCATCTCTCATCCGTTGGAAATTTGCCCTCCTGAAGTTTAGTGTCCGTGTAACCCCTCTACTACACATCTTATTAAAGGATACATGAAAACTTATTATTTTGTGATCACTATTCCCAAGTGACCCCCAACCCTTATATTTGCTATGCGGTCTGGCCTGTTTGTTAATATTAGGTCTAGCAGTGCCCCCCTCCTTGTTGGGTCCTGAACCAGTTGTGAAAGGTAATTGTCTCTCATAGTTGTCAGACACCGATTACCTTTGCTGGAACTGCAGGTTTCTGTTCCCCAATCTATTTTCAGGGTAGTTGAAGTCCCCCATAATAATGACTTCTCCTTGAGTCGCAGCTTCATCTATTTGCTTTATGAGGATATTCTTCATTGCTTCCATTATTTTTGGAGACTTATAACAAACCCCTATCAGTAATTTATTATTTTTTCCCCCACCCCTTATCTCCACCCACAGGGACTCTACATTTTCATTAGATTCACCTATATTATCACGCAAGGATGGGTTTTAAGGATAATTTTACATATAGACACACGTCTAATAATAATAATAATCTTTATTTTTATATAGCGCTAACATATTCCGCAGCGCTTTACCGGTTGCACACATTATCATCACTGTCCCCGTTGGGGCTCACAATCTAAATTCCCTATCAGTATGTCTTTGAAATGTGGGAGGAAACCGGAGAACCCGGAGGAAACCCACGCAAACACGGAGAGAACATACAAACTCTTTGCAGATGTTGTCCTTGGTGGGGTTTGAACCCAGGACTCCAGCGCTGCAAGGCTGCTGTGCTAACCAATGCGCCACCATGCTGCCCACCCCTCGCTTATCCGTTGGGTCATTTCTGAGCAGACTATAGCCCTGCAAGTTAACAGCCCAGTCATGGCTCTCATCCAGCCACGTTTCAGATATCCCCACCATGTCTTAATTATGCTCCAACACCATTAATTCTAATTAGCCCGTTTTGTTGGCGAGGCTTCTGGCATTAGTATACATACATTTTATGTATCTCTCTGCACCTCTATTCTTTCTTAAATTATTAATTTATCTAACCCCACCCCCCATGCCACCGCCACCCCCAACTTCCTTATTTGTGCCCATGTCTCTATCTGCACTATCTTCCCCTCCTATAAAATTAATACAGTTTTCAGAAAGAAACATCAGTGGAGGTTTCCTCCTCAGATATATACACACCTTAGACACAGAGAGGATGGAATCATCCTTTAAAGGGGGACAGGAGAGTGGTGGGTCCTTTAAATATAGATGGCAGCACTTGAGAGGAAAACATGGAAGAAGGGGAAGGGGGGGACACAGAAATGGAGGAGGGATGACAAAAAAACGGCCTCGTCCTCATCCTCTTCTTCTTTTTTAGAACAGAGTGTGAAAGCAGGCTACTATCTCAGAACCAAACCCAACTAAATCGAGGCCAAATTATAAACCTGTCAACATACTCCCTTTCTAGGGATGAAATTAATGCATTGCAAAAAGGGCTAAATTTTGTACCAACTAACCAATACAATTGTTTTGGGTGGTTCAAGGATTTGAATCTTTTCTGTAGGAAACTCAGGTGGAAAAAGTTCTTTTTGCATAATAACTGGGAGGAATATTGTAGACAAGGTCTTCAGTAGGAGGATCTGGAGGGTTATCAGACTTTGCTAGGCCTCCTCAGTGAAAATGAACAAGATAGGGACACGGGGAAAGGTCCTTTCACGACTCTTAAAAATAAGAGTGTAAAAATGCCACCACAAGAAGAGAGAAGTAATATTGACATCTTTTTACAACTAGTAGAAAGAGACCTGCCTAAAATTAAAAGCCATAAATTGGAAGAGGATCATAATTTGACAGAAGGAGAAAAATTGGCATTAGATAGGCTAAGGGACAACAACCAGCTAGTAATTAAGACATCTGGTAAAGGTGGGAATGTGGTCATCATGGATCACAAAATATACTGTGATATGTGTAATGCCATTCTCCAAGATAAGAACATCTATGAGATATTAAGATCAGACCCAACGGAAACCTATAAAATACAGTTGAAAAAACTCCTAGATGAGGCCTTTATAAAAGGCCTCATCTCTAAGAGTGAATATGATTTTCTGTTTCCAACTTTCCCTTCAGCGGCCACGTTTTATTTAGTACCGAAAATACATAAAAGGTTAAACCCCTTGAAGGGACGACCAATTGTGTCTGGTATAAATTCATTAACGCAGAATTGTGGCCTGTATGTTGACGAAATTCTTCGTCCATTTGTGGTTTCCATTCCCTCCTATTTAAGAGACACAACAGACCTATTGCAAAAACTTGAAGGTATGTATTTGGATGAGGACTCCTGGTTGGCATCGATCGATCTAGAGGCCTTATATAGCAACATCCCCCATGAAGCAGGCATTAGGGGTGTTCATCATTTTTTGAAACAGAGGTCGATAGTGTGTAGTGACCACAATGAATTTGTCATGTTGCTTTTGAATTTTATTCTTTCCCATAATACATTTAAATTTGATGGCAAACACTACCACCAGCTCAGGGGCACAACGATGGGGAGTCCATGTGCCCCATCGTATGCAAATTTGTTCCTGGGCAGCGTGTTTGGGGAAAGTCCAAAGTGGTGGCATGAATTTGTGACCATTTGGTATCGTTTAATAGACGATGTCTTTGTCGTCAGGACAGGTACAAAAGATCATTTCAACTTACTTATAAAGGAGCTAAACTGTAACAACATGGGCCTTAGTTTCACCTCAGAGATCTACAAGGAGGAAATAGCGTTCCTGGATGTAAAAATTAAAAAGGAACGAAATGGAGGTCTAACAACCAGTATGTATCGGAAACCAACTAGTACCAACAGCCTCCTGAGTTGGGATAGTCATCATACAATTTCCCTAAAAAGAGGGATCCCAAGGGCCAATTCCTGAGACTGAGAAGGAATTGCTCAGACACAAGGACCTTTCACGGTCAAGCGGTAGATATGTATAACCAGTAATCCAGGTCATGTCATTGATATGGCATATCAATTTGCAACTAATGAGGAAAGACAGAATCTGTCACACAAACGGAACGCTCATGAAGAGCCTAGTAACGAACCCATCAGAATCATAGGGACCTATGAGAACCAGCACCAGAAGGTCAGAGAGATAATCAATAGGCATTGGGACATCTTCAAAATGGATCCTGAATTGAGAGACATAATAGGGGTACGTCCTGACATCACTTTTAGAAAGGGGAAGTCATTCAAGGACTTGCTCATACACAGCCACTATACGAGGCCGACCGGGAAAGGGACATGGTAGGACAGAAAACCTTGCGGGTTCTATAAATGTGGAAACTGCCATATGTGCAGGAGGATGAAACCAAACAATTTATTTGTGAGCTCCTCAACAGGGAAAGTGTTCTATCAGAGAGACTTCTCTAACTGTAAAACAATGGGGGTGGTCTATATGGCCAGGTGTCCCTGCCCAAAGGATTACATAGGGAAAACTAAGAGAATTCTGTAGGAAGGTAGGTGAACACATGGGGGATATAAGAAATAACAGGGATACCCCCCTAGCCAAACACATGAGGATGAAACATCAGGATGACATAAATAATGTCAAGTTCACGGTTATAGAAGTGGTTAAACAAAGCCCGAGAGGTGGTAATATGGACAGTGCAAATTTACAAAGAGAGTGTGAATGGATTTTTCGTATGGCTGCAATAACCCCGAGAGGTATAAACGAACAATTATCGTTCGCGTATTTTTCATAATTCACACAGAAGGACCTCTAGGTTCCTCCCCCCCATTTCGTGGAATGAGAGGACTATGATTAATGATGAACCTGGACATGCTGTACTTTAGATGATCCCGGTCTTAGAGGGATATACAGATTACTGTAAATAACCTTTTTTTCTATAGAAAATAACCCTTGGGTTATTGACCCGATGCATTTTGGCAGCTCATTTACATATATTGGATATACCATCTATCTTATTCGTGTCCCCAAGGGCAAGAGATGCCTCTAAATACTGTAATATGCTAAGGCACAAAATGATATAAGATATAGACAAGGGGCCTCATTGCTTTTAGCCTCCTACAAAAGCATTGGAAGCATTAGTATTTCGATTGTACGATAAGAGCCTACTAAGAGTGTGATAATTTATAGTGAGCCAGCAGGTATACTCCAAGACAATGAAATTGTATAGTGATAACTCACTGCTAATCTATATACATATTATATACTATATAAAATCATTTATTACCCATTAGGGAGCAGTAATAATGATAATAAAAATAACCCGGGCTCCATTCTTAGCATGGGCAGTTAGAAGCAACATATCTAGAGGCCACTCCAGGTTGGAACGCAATGGAAGATCAGCGTTCCACCTGGAATATGCGCAAAGCGTCCTGTAATTAGAGCGCAGGCGCGGGGCACTTAATGGGAGAGCTGAGCTGCGCAGACACACTGAGCTGCATCATGTTGAAATGCAGCGAATACAGCTGCGTTCCACTGGGAGCAGGCGCAGCTCAGGTTCGATACCCAAAGTGGACCTGGAAAAGCACTCTTCCTGCTAATTAACAGGTAGTGGAACAGCATGGTGGGCAAAAGAGAGCGGGTCTTTTTAAACCGAGGTTAGTAAATGGTTTGCAAACTTATATCATGCACATGCTTTGGAATCGTGCCTCCTGATGAGCCAGAGGGGCGAAACGCGTTGAGGAGAGAAAAGAAAGGCGGCGGCAGACGGCTTAATGATGAGTACCACAGTTATTAAATACATTTGTGAGCCGGTGATGATATCTTGGAGCGCATTATAAGAAATCACTGTTGCGATAATCCCTGTGATATTAAGGTGCTCGGGATTAAGGTGCTCGGGATAAGTCTGTGGCATAGAGATTTTTGCACTGATACCATATGATTGCATATACGTATACAGAAGCATTGACCAGGATTATGCAAAATCTAGACATATTGCCGACCCTTGCCGAGATACATGTTCTCCACTGTTTTTAATAGGGCTGGGGGATCAGGGTTTCCTTAGCTATAGGTTTGATCTCTGCATAGACATCAGGGGACCCTTCAGATCTCCATCTGGGTAGAAGGGTCAACGTTCACTGCGGGGTGCATCTAGGGACCCTAGGTAAAGCCATCGTTGAGCGAGGGCGTCACAAAGCTCCCCCTATGGCCCCAACCCCCGCAGTGAGGTAGGCATCAGCATAGATACCATAGCAGGTTTCAGTTAACCCTTCCCCCATTAGTGTTTTTTCACCGTTCTTTCCACCATTTTTTCACTACTGTTTTTTTCACGGTGATTTTGTGTGTCGGTAGCCATAGGTTGGTGGCATTTTAAATGTTTAAATAAAAAATCGTATTTTATGGGAATTATTTATGATTTACATGATTGATATAAACCCTAAATTTATTATTTAAATTTCAGGATTTACAATATACTTTAATTTTTTATAGGACAAAATTATTTTGAGAACAAATTTATATGATTACAAAATGCCTAAGAAGCTTTCCATTGAGTCAGCTGTATTTGAGCATTTCACATAAATTAAAGATAAAAAATATTTTGAGTCAGTGTATGACAGATGAAAACAATTGCTATGAGCTCAAAATCAGTGCATACTCAGGCAGTTATAAAAATGCTCCTACAAGTGCTTCAATCAAAAAGTACATTTACAACACTTACACCCAGAAGCTGTGACTGAGAAAGATCACAGCGACACCAAGAAATCTCAAACATCAGTTATAAGATATTTTGTAAATGACAAAGTTATTGTAACAATGACAGCAGACATATTTAAAAAACTCATAGAGCTGGCTGTGAAAGATGGTGTACCATTATCATTATTTGCATGACCACTTTTACAGCTTTTAATAGAGAAATGGCCAGAAAAACTGGTGCTTCTCTGGAAAGAGAAAGCATTAGAAAATTTGTGATTGAAGAAGCCTTTAACTAAAAGCAGAATCTTAAAAAGAATCTCAAGAGACTCTTTATATTTCTTAAAATGGATGCCTGGACACGTCACAGATTGAACTATTTTGCTATCAACTGTCGATTTGACCAAGACGCTGGCAGTAAAAGATATTAAATCTCATCACACCAGCCAGTTTCTCCAGGCCTTAGAGGAAAAAGGTCTGCAATATTATGAACTCAAAAAAGAACAGATTCTTGCTATTGTAACTAACAGTGCTTCAAACATGAGGAGTTCAATAACACTAATGAATGAGAATAATGAAGGAGAACAGCAGCTAGAGGAAAACTTCAGATTCAGTATGCTTGAGATGGAGGGCCACAGTCCTGTAACTGAGGAACAAAGGTGTTACTACAGAAGAACAGCAAAATTATCCTTTACAATTATAGTTGTGTGAAAGTGTTTGCCCCATCTTGATTTCCTATTCTTTGTCACACTTAAATGTTTCAGATCACCAAATTTAAATATTAGACAAATAACACAAGCGAACACAAAAATTCAGTTTTTAAATTAAGGTCTTTATTATTAGGGGGAAAAGAAATCTAGTCCTACAGGACCCTGTGTGAATTTAGTGTTTGCTCACTAAACCTAATAACTAACTGATTAGGCCACCGTTAGCAGCAACAACAATCAATCATTTGTGATAACTGGCAATGAGTCTCTTACAACGCAACCACATTGGAGAGTTTTTGAGCATGAACCGCCTTTTTAAGGTCATGCCACAGCATCTCAATCGGATTAAGGTCAGGACTTTAACTAGGCCACTCCAAAGTCTTAACTTTGTTTGTCTTAAGCCATTCAGAGATGAAATTGTTGGTGTGTTTTAGATCGTTGTCTTGCTGCATAACCCAAGTTAGTGTAGAGAGGTTGTTCTCTAGCCTTAAAAAAATTGGGTCAGATTTGAGGTCATCTATGAAAGACGATCTGATGGAGGAGATACTATTTCTCAGAACAAATTCATGGACTGCACAAATGCTATTCAGTATGTTTTGGTTGAAATCTTTTTTTCCACTTACTGCATATTTACAATTGATTAAAGTGTTTTGTGTTCTAAAGTTGTATTCCAATAAATATATTATACAAGTGTTCATAATAATAGCAGTGTGTTCAAAAACATGAGTTAATCACAAAATTTGTATACTAGTATTTATTTGCATGCACTGGGAACATTGCACACTGTTTTCTAGTTCAAAACATGAAGAGAAATGTATATAATTTATATAATTTTAAACTACTCTACAGAAAATAAAAAAATTACATTGGGCTGTTCAAAAAATAGCAGTGTTTGCATTTATCTTTACAAACTCACAATTTGTACTATTTTTTTTATGCCAATTTAGCATTCCTGTGAATCACTAACCTAATATTTAGTTGTATATCCACAGTTCTTTAGATCTGCTTCACATCTATGTTGTATAGAGTCAACCAACTTCTGGCTCCTGTCAACTGTTATTCCAGACCAGGATGCTTTCACTATATCCCACAATTTTTTGGCATTTGTCAGCTTTGCCTCAGCAACTCTGTACACCTCGTACACGCGGCTCTGCTCCATACACCTCGTACACGCGGCTCTGCTCCGTACACCTCGTACACACACGGATCCATTCTGTACACCTCATACACACGCGTCTCCGCTCCGTACACCTCGTACACATGCGGCTCTGCTCCGTACACCTCCTACACACACGTCTCCGCTCCGTACACCTCGTACACATGCGTCTCCGCTCCGTACACCTCGTACACATGCGGCTCTGCTCCGTACACCTCGTACACACGCGGCTCTGCTCCGTACACCTCGTACACACGCGTCTCCGCTCCGTACACCTCGTACACATGCGGCTCTGCTCCGTACACCTCGTACACACGCGGCTCTGCTCCGTACACCTCGTACACACGCGGCTCTGCTCCGTACACCTCGTACACACGCGGCTTTGCTCCGTACACCTCGTACACACGCGGCTCTGCTCCGTACACCTCGTACACAGACGACTCAGCTCCGTACACCTCGTACACACGGCTCCGCTCCGTACACCTCGTACACACGGCTCTGCTCCGTACACCTTGTACACATGCGGCTCCTCTCCGTACACCTCATACACATGCGGCTCTGCTCCGTACACCTCGTACACACGCGGCTCCTCTCCGTACACCTCATACACACGCGTCTCCGCTCCGTACACCTCGTACACATGCGGCTCTGCTCCGTACACCTCGTACACACGCGGCTCTGCTCCATACACCTCATACACACACGGCTCTGCTCCGTACACCTCGTACACACGCGGCTCTGCTCCGTACACCTCGTACACACGCGGCTTTGCTCCGTTCACCTCGTACACACGCGGCTCTGCTCCGTACACCTCGTACACAGACGACTCAGCTCCGTACACCTCGTACACACGGCTCCGCTCCGTACACCTCGTACACACACGGCTCCGCTCCGTACACCTTGTACACACGGCTCTGCTCCGTACACCTCGTACACACGCAGCTCTGCTCTGTACACCTCGTACACGCGGCTCTGCTCCGTACACCTCGTACACACACGGCTCCGCTCCGTACACCTCGTACACACACGGCTCTGCTCCGTACACCTCGTACACACACGGCTCTGCTCCGTACACCTCGTACACACACGGCTCCACTCCGTACACCTTGTACACACGCAGCTCTGCTCCGTACACCTCATACACACTCGGCTCCGCTCTGTACACCTTGTACACACACTGCTCCGCTCCGTACACCTCGTACACACACGGCACTGCTACATCCACCCTGTAAACCCCTCCTGACCCCACACAGAAACTCCCCCTCATCCAGCACCATGACAACCAGCACAGCAGAGTCCTGCATACACTGAGGCCCCTGATCATGTGACCCCTGACTCCTCCCCTCCTGTGACCTCACCACAGGTCCTGTGCGCACAGAACAGCCATATATGTGGTGTGCGGCTCTGCAGGTGGAGGTAGGTGCTGGAGATTCCCCATTACTGGGCGCAGGGGACATTAACCCCCTCAGTGCTGAGCCTGAGATGTATTTGTGTCTATATTCCAGAAGGCAGACCTTTTTTCCTCTGCTGTAGCTACAGACCTGGCAGTTGTGACAGACAGGACACTTACACACATAGTACACACAATATGACCCGTATGAAGCTTACAGTGCCTCCTCACACCACACAGAAAGGCACCAGCTAATAAAAAATAAACCCGACACATTTGTCTCCCTCACACGTACAAAAAAAACTGATTGGCAGGTTGGTCACACTTGTCAAACAGAGTGCTTGACAAGTGTGACCAACTTTTTACTATTGATGCTGCCTATGCAGCCAAATGGCATTGGAGTCAGTGGAACTAGAAATGAACTAATATATTCGGAACAAATCATCAAACATAAATTTGGCACAAATAGGGTACCAATATGGCAAGTTCAGATTCGGCGACTGATTCCGAACAATTCGCTCAACTCTAGTAAAGGCCAGTAACAGAGCTTTCATTTCTACTTGATCAAGCAGAGCCTCCACCAAAACCTCCAATAGTGATGATGCTCGTGTGCTAACCCGAGTATCTTTGGCGTGCATGAAAAATATGTTTGAGTCCCCGCAGATGTATGTCTCACGGGTGTTCGACAGCCACAGCCCATGCAGGGAGTGCCTAACAGCTGCGAGACATGCAGCCGTGGGGACTCAAACATATTTTGCGAGCACACCGAGGACACTAACTTAGCACACGAGCATGCTCGGATAACACCTTATCAGAGCACGTTCGCTCATTACTATTCTCCAAGTTTTTGAACTTTTTTGAACATGATGCAGGTCAAACTCCAGGGCCAATTTGGAAGAACCGTTGTAGCCTATCTAAGACCTCATTCACACGTTCGTGTTGCACGTACATGTTGTATCCATTTTCTTCATTGATGCCACACAGTCCCATTGTAATCTACGCTGCTGTTCACATGTCCGTGTCTTTCACGGACCGTTCTTCCATGCAAAATACACGAATATATGTTTTGGTTTTTTGGGGGGCAGCACAGATAAATAGAGCCAACACAAGTCCATGAATTTGTGAAAAACTCATACAGCACGTAGCTGGCATCCATGTACCCTCTGTGTTTAACACTGCAAAGTGTAGGAGAAGCTGGGTAAGTTATATATGCCTTCATCTGTCCGTGAAAAACACAAGATAGTAAAAACGAACACACGGACCAAACACTGATGATACCCTAATGGTAAAAACGGGCACAAGGATGACACACTGATGGAAAACACTGATGACACCGGTACCATGATTTTACATACATGTTTAAACACAGATGTGTGAATGAGGCCTAGTGCTAAGTACCCACTGCGTACAGCAGTGATTTGATAGTATTGTCAACTAGACTGTGGTTCCCGTTTGAAAATATGGACATGTGGAGCGCCCCCACACCGCCGCAGGGCCGAGGGGTACCCGGAGCCGGGCCTCTGAGTCTCAGTCCTGGGGTTATCACGGTGGCTAGGCCCGGTCCGTGGCCCTGTCTGTCAGTGGGGGACGTCCGATGCAATAAGTGGGGTTAATGGTGGTGTAGCGGTGCAGGTCGCGGCAAATAACGAGGACACCAGGTTGCAGTCTCTTTACCTCTTTACTGGAGATCTCTGAGTCCTCAGTCCAGAATACGGTTCACCAGGCTGCGCAAGTCCGACCGGTCCAATGGCACCTCCAGAGTTCTCCTCACAGGTGGAAATCAGTGCCCTCCTTCTAGCGCTGTGTGTTGTAGTCCTTCCCTGCTGTGCTCACGGAAAGTACCCCACAACGGTTGTGTCTGTTTCTTAAGTTCCCTCACAACTCGATTACTTGATGTTCTTCTCGTATTCCATCCCGCCCTGTTATTCAGGTTGGAACGGCACCCGTTTGTCAGGTAGGCCTGGAGTTCTTCCGGGACCCCAGAGACGCCCCTCTCCCGCAATTGCCCCCCAAGACTTCATAGGTGATATGTGTTAGACAGCCCGCCTTAAACTGACTGCCCTGCCGCTGTTTGGAGTATGGCTTGAAGCTGTATGCTATTCCACTCCCTCGGCGTTCCGGCCACCGGTAGTGCGCCTCAGTAGGATGTTGCTCCGGTCTTACAGCATGACCCCTACTGGTATTCTCCTTTCGCTTGATCTCGTTTCTCACTCAGCACAATCTATCTCGCTTCTAGTCCTTTCTTAGGGCACCGCCGCTATGCTGAGCAGGCACGGTCCCGTTACGTTCTTTCCAATGCCAAGCCTCTGTCAGGATCCCACCCCTGACAGAGGCCCTACTGTCTCTTCCTCCACAACACCCTCTGCCACAAGGTGTTGCTTCGTTCAATCCAGTCAGCTTTCTCCTCTAACTTCCTGCCTGACCCCCAGTTTACCCACTATGGTGGGGAGTGGCCTAATGAATAGAACCCTTAGCTCCCCCCGGAGGCCCAGCTGTGAAACATATTGGTGTCTGTGATACCTGCTCAGAGGAACTCCTTCAGTGCCATCGAACGCACCATGGCTCCCCATAGTGGCGGATCCACAGTACTGCAACGACCAGGACTCTGGGGCGCTGCACTCCCCCCTGGTTAAACACAGTACTCCGGGACTGGGAAGAAAACAACAATACAGGTTAGCAAAAAGTCATACAATTTTGTTGAGTGCAAAACAATAAGTATACTTGAACAGGCTTCCCTTTATGGGAGGTGAGGACACTTTTAACGTTACAAACATAATTAAATATCATAGCAACAGGCTCCAATTAACTCTCATTACCCAACCGGGTATTCTACTAAGTGCAAATTTTGTGAACAATAATTTAACATTGCCTTTAAGGATTCACACTCTAAATCCACTAAAGACCTTCCTATAATCACATTATAAGGTATTCTAACTTTTCATTCGCCTTCTTTGGAATCTGCAGGACCGCCTGTCCTATCGGCGCCAGACCTACTGCCTCTCCTTTCTGTTACAGGACCGCCCCGTTCAGCCAGGGCCTACTGCCTTTTCAACTACTATACATAGTATAGAACATAACTTTACTTTCAATTTGAGAACACTGAGCCGGCTCTACTTGGCTCCTATAAGGACTCGCTCCCTAACCCCTACGGGTTCACTCTCTGTCCTTAGTAACGAACTAACTTTCTATGGGGACTCAGGGTTTACCTTCTATCCTCACCTTCGTTATTACTTCCTTTCTTTCAACTATGCAGGACTCTAATTCTTCCCCTACGGGCTCTCTGCATCTTTCCTTTTAAAGAACATTATCTAGGTTTCACATTTCAAACAGATTAAACACACATAACTTTTCTTTATGCATAACAGTTACATTTCTTCCAGAGCATCATCATATTACGGTTCTAAAACAGTATCACTTTCAAGTTTAGGTCACACATCCCCCTTAAGAGGGGATCAAGTCTTTCTGAGGTAGCTCGTCTTCTCAGCCTACCAGTCTTTGCTCAGCAAAGGTCCCAGAACGGTATCTTCGCAAAGAGTCTTTAAGTAAAACCAGTAGAAAGCGCCTTTAAGAAGGTGCAAACTATTTACACGAAAGTTTGGATCATGCACTGTTCATGATTTCTCAGTTTGTAAAACTTATGCAAAAACTGGTAGGAAAAACAAACAATAGGGATCCCGGGTCAACTAAGGGATCCATAAAGAGTTAACCCTGAACGGGTTTAGCAGCAAACAGTATACAAACAGTTAACGGACAAAACTATTTAAATTTTCAGGTTTCCGAGGTTTACTCTTGCTCAGGTGACCGGGGGTCCGGGCCTCCGGCTGCTGTGGCGCCGGTGCCCGTGGCCCGAACGTGAAGGTGAACTCGGCTGGCCAACTCGGTGGCTGCTACCAGGCGCACCGTTGCGATGGTGACAAGGTCGGGTGCTCCTGGGACCAGGTCCGGGGTAGTGAGTGTCGCGGCTCCAGACATACACCGCCGAACGTTCCGTGCATACCACCCGAGCGGGTTCTGGTGACGGTTGTAGGTCACCTGATCCCCCTTTTGCAACGGTTCTCCGCCTCGGCCACAGCAGGGGGTCCTTACGTTACAGTGCACAACAAAAACATCAGTATCCAATCCCGGCTCATGTATGAGGCCCCATCCCCTTTTTACATGGTAGGCCAACACAGTTCCCCGCCTGACCGCGTCTCGGTCATCCCATGCCGGAGGGGATTGTTGTACTTTCAATGGACCCATCAACTCGACCTCTTTCCGTCCTTCCCAATGTAGGATCAAGCACTGTCTATATTGTTCCCACGTAAGCACCGCAAGAGTGAATCCGTTCTCCTGGGATCCATCTGTCCCAACCCAGGGGTTGTCCCACCGAAGAACTACCCCGTCTGGGCTCACATCCACGGGTTCCCCCATTCTAGTCGGCAGCGGTGGCACCATCCTTCCCAGGGCATCGAGGGGTAATACCATTAACCCCGCCGAGAAGCGTCGACCCTCACTGAGATGGGGGCCGATCGTGGAAGCGGGTTCGTGGGGGGGCGCAGGGGCGCTTTCCGTACCTGCGCCTGATGTGGTTCCATCGATGCCGATCTGGTCCATTAACAAGGGTGCTGGAGTCGGCCGCAGCCCGGACCGCGGCTCCTCCGATGGGGTCCCCGAACGCTGTTCCGCTCGCTGTGGTTCCTCCTTCGCTGACTCCGAGGTCGGGATTGGGTGACTCGGCTCCGCTATCTGTTCCAAAGGCTTCGGATCCGCCGGCTGTAGAGGACACAGGTCCACCTCTGGTGAACGAGGGTAAGCCGGGACTGCTCCTTCCCCGTTCCGGTACTTGCCGTTCATCATCGCGGTCTGATAGTCGGTGGCAGTGCATGCATCTGACTCCGCCATTTCTCCGAGGTCGGGCTTCTCCATCACCCGCTTCCCACCGTTGCAAATCAGGAGGTTGTCCTCTGCTTTGGGGCAGGTCATCTCCTTGCAGCCAGAAGCGCAGGGGGCGGTATCCATTTCTCGCGCCATTCTGGTAGTCTCCTCCCATAGCACGCCCTCCTTCTTCTCCGAAGTAGCAATGGCGGCGGCTTTTGGCGGGAACTTCTCTTGGTCAATGGTAGCACACAGTCTTTGCAATAAAGTACAGTTCAAGCACAACAAATCACAGTTCCAAGGCACACATGACCTGATTCTTCAGGCTTAAGTAGATCTTGTTCGTGACGCCAAGTTGTGGAGCGCCCCCACACCGCCGCAGGGCCGAGGGGTACCCGGAGCCGGGCCTCTGAGTCTCAGTCCTGGGGTTATCACGGTGGCTAGGCCCGGTCCGTGGCCCTGTCTGTCAGTGGGGGACGTCCGATGCAATAAGTGGGGTTAATGGTGGTGTAGCGGTGCAGGTCGCGGCAAATAACGAGGACACCAGGTTGCAGTCTCTTTACCTCTTTACTGGAGATCTCTGAGTCCTCAGTCCAGAATACGGTTCACCAGGCTGCGCAAGTCCGACCGGTCCAATGGCACCTCCAGAGTTCTCCTCACAGGTGGAAATCAGTGCCCTCCTTCTAGCGCTGTGTGTTGTAGTCCTTCCCTGCTGTGCTCACGGAAAGTACCCCACAACGGTTGTGTCTGTTTCTTAAGTTCCCTCACAACTCGATTACTTGATGTTCTTCTCGTATTCCATCCCGCCCTGTTATTCAGGTTGGAACGGCACCCGTTTGTCAGGTAGGCCTGGAGTTCTTCCGGGACCCTAGAGACGCCCCTCTCCCGCAATTGCCCCCCAAGACTTCATAGGTGATATGTGTTAGACAGCCCGCCTTAAACTGACTGCCCTGCCGTTTTTTGGAGTATGGCTTGAAGCTGTATGCTATTCCACTCCCTCGGCGTTCCGGCCACCGGTAGTGCGCCTCAGTAGGATGTTGCTCCGGTCTTACAGCATGACCCCTACTGGTATTCTCCTTTCGCTTGATCTCGTTTCTCACTCAGCACAATCTATCTCGCTTCTAGTCCTTTCTTAGGGCACCGCCGCTATGCTGAGCAGGCACGGTCCCGTTACGTTCTTTCCAATGCCAAGCCTCTGTCAGGATCCCACCCCTGACAGAGGCCCTACTGTCTCTTCCTCCACAACACCCTCTGCCACAAGGTGTTGCTTCATTCAATCCAGTCAGCTTTCTCCTCTAACTTCCTGCCTGACCCCCAGTTTACCCACTATGGTGGGGAGTGGCCTAATGAATAGAACCCTTAGCTCCCCCCGGAGGCCCAGCTGTGAAACATATTGGTGTCTGTGATACCTGCTCAGAGGAACTCCTTCAGTGCCATCGAACGCACCATGGCTCCCCATAGTGGCGGATCCACAGTACTGCAACGACCAGGACTCTGGGGCGCTGCAGACACCAGATGGAAGTCCTGGTTGGAAGCCACCAAACCACTGCTGGACACACTGTGAGCCGAGTCTAAAGTTTTAAGTATAAACTGACTGTGGCAAATGAAAAGAAACCAGAGCTGTTTGGTTTCACCGTATGACTGGCACCTAACCCTGACTAGAATAATGGCACAAGTAAAGGTGCAAACATTTTTAAGAGGCTTTAAAAAAAGACAAGTTTTCTAGCGGAACCCTCCTTCTGTAAATAATCCTTCTTCGGAGAGTTGTTTTTTTTTCTTCTTAAAACGGTTTTGAGACCTTTTAAATAGTTGCATAGGTTGAAAAAAACACTTTGGTCCATCAAGTTCAACCCTTCTCCACCTATTATATGTTTTTTGTCGCAAAATTATCTATAATCCACAATGTTATGTGTACTGAGGAAATTATCCAGCCCACTATTAAAAGCTGTTATAGTGTCTGCGATCCCATAGCCTGACTGTTTTAACTGTAAAGAACCCTTTCCTATTTAGCTACCAGAATCACCTTTCTTCCACCCATAATTGGTGCCCTTTGGTCCTCAGTATGATCTTTAGAAGAAATAAGTTACCGTATATACTCGAGTATAAGCCGAGATTTTCAGCCCAAATTTTTGGGCTGAAAGTGCCCCCTCGGCTTATACTCGAGTCACGGTCTGTGGCAGGGTCGGCGGGTGAGGGGGAGAGGGCGCTGAGGCATACTTACCTAGTCCCGGCGATCCTGTCACTCCCCCTGCCCGTCCCACGGTCTCCGGGTGCAGCAGCCTCTTCCCCTGAGCGGTCACGTGGGACCGCTCATTAGAGAAATGAATAGGCTGCTCCACCTCCCATAGGGGCGGAGCCGCCTATTCATTTCTCTAATGAAGCGGTGCCGGTGACCGCTGACAGAGGAAGAGGCTGCGGCACCGAACACAGGCAGGGGGAAGGAGCGGGACGCCGGGAGCAGGTAAGTATGTCATATTCACCTGTCCGCGTTCCACCACACGCCGGGCGCTGTCTCCATCTTCCCGGCGTCTCTCTCTCTCCTCACTGACTGCAGGCAGAGGGCGCGATGACGCATATAGTGTGCGCGCCGCCCTCTGCCTGATCAGTCAGTGCAGGGAGACGCCGGGAAGATGGCGCCGAGAAGCTGCAAGCAAGAGAGGTGAGTATGTGTTTTATTATTTTTATTGCAGCAGCAGCAGCACAGCTATGGGGCAATAATGGACGGTGCAGAGCACTATATGGCAGAGCTATGGGGCAATGGTGCAGAGCACTGTATGGCACAGCTATGGGGCAGTAATGGTGCAGAGCACTATATGGCACAGCTATGGGGCAGTAATGGTGCAGAGCACTGTATGGCACAGCTATGGGGCAGTAATGGTGCAGAGCACTATATGGCACAGCTATGGGGCAGTAATGGTGCAGAGCACTGTATGGCACAGCTATGGGGCAGTAATGGTGCAGAGCACTATATGGCACAGCTATGGGGCAGTAATGGTGCAGAGCACTGTATGGCACAGCTATGGGGCAATAATGGTGCAGAGCACTATATGGCACAGCTATGGGGCAGTAATGGTGCAGAGCACTGTATGGCACAGCTATGGGGCAATAATGGTGCAGAGCACTATATGGCACAGCTATGGGGCAGTAATGGTGCAGAGCACTATATGGCACAGCTATGGGGCAGTAATGGTGCAGAGCACTGTATGGCACAGCTATGGGGCAATAATGGTGCAGAGCACTATATGGCACAGCTATGGGGCAGTAATGGTGCAGAGCACTGTATGGCACAGCTATGGGGCAATAATGGTGCAGAGCACTATATGGCACAGCTATGGGGCAGTAATGGTGCAGAGCACTGTATGGCACAGCTATGGGGCAATAATGGTGCAGAGCACTATATGGCACAGCTATGGGGCAATAATGGTGCAGAGCACTATATGGCACAGCTATGGGGCAGTAATGGTGCAGAGCACTGTATGGCACAGCTATGGGGCAATAATGGTGCAGAGCACTATATGGCACAGCTATGGGGCAGTAATGGTGCAGAGCACTGTATGGCACAGCTATGGGGCAATAATGGTGCAGAGCACTATATGGCACAGCTATGGGGCAATAATGGTGCAGAGCACTATATGGCACAGCTATGGGGCCATAATGAACAGTATGGAGCATCTATTTTTATTTTTGAAATTCACCGGTAGCTGTTGCATTTTCCACCCTAGGCTTATACTCGAGTCAATAAGTTTTCCCAGTTTTTTGTGGCAAAATTAGGGGGGTCTGCTTATACTCGGGTCGGCTTATACTCGAGTATATACGGTATGTTATAATCTTTTGTATTGACCACACATGTACTGTATGCATACATATAAATGAAATCTCTGAGGTGTCATTTTTTCAAGCTTGTTTTGATCAGAGAATGTCTAGTTTGCAGCGTTTTTTCATCAGGAGATGCTTGAAAGATGTGACATGCACTTTCTTTTATGGCCACCAGGCGTTTCTCTAAACCTAAGAAACACAAGCTCCAGAGCAGAAAACATTTCCTAAGTCATTTATTCCCCTCCAATAACATAATGGGGGTGCTATATTAGCTCAGAACACTCTCATATAACTATAAAACACAGGAGAACCAAAAGAGTGCAAAAAGTCCTGAATAAAAGCTGAATAATTTATTTAACAATACAGGTAAATCACATAAAGTAGCCAAAAAAGACAATCAAATATCGACAAAGTGAAATAGCTGACTTCACAGGTATAATACCCAGGGGCAGCATACAATATGGATGGGAGGACACAAAAACAGCAATCCTTCAATTAATGAGTGTTACTGTCACATTTCATGGCACAGCCACTAATAGAAAAATGTCAAAATACTAGATACAATAAATTATATCCGAATGTAAAGTGCTACTAATCATAAGAGCAATAAGGTAGCCAAGCCAGTCACAGTGACATTCAACCAATAGTTAAGTATATATCATTTTAAGGTAAAGTCACAATATTAGGGATATCTGCAAGTGTCCTTACCCATAATCTCCACTGCTGTTGCCTGAGTAGTGCAGCCCCAACGTGCGTTTTGCGTGGGCTTCCTCGGGGGGCTGTGAAGTCAGCTATTTCACTTTGTCGATATATTTTTGGCTACTTTATGTGATTTACCTGTATTGTTAAATAAATTATTTGGCTTTTATTCAGGACTTTTTGTACTCTTTTGGTTCTCCTGTGTTTCTCTAAACCTGTAGTTTCCACTTTATATGCACCCTGAAATATCGATTATACATTGTTTCCTGCACAGGCTGTTTACACAGATTGATGTGCTGCCGAGAATGATGATCTTTTGTGCAAACCAAAAGATCATTTCACCTGACAAACTAGTGCTTTGCTCATTCATTGGGTGATAAGCAGCCTGTTCAGACTACATGAATATCATGAAATCAGCGTTCCTAGGAAGAATAATCAGGCAGTGTAAATGGACCTCTAGTTTATCATTCCACAAACGTTCTTCTCTTATATGGTTATTTCAATATTATAGAAGTCTTCTTCTATGTAACTCATAGTAACACAGTTACATTGCAACATAGTAACATAGTTAGCAAGGCCGAAAAAAGACATTTGTCCATCCAGTTCATCCTATATTCCGTCAGAATAAATCCCCAGATCTACGCCCTTCTAAAGAACCTAATAACTGTAAGATACAATATTGTTACACTCCAGGAAGACATCCAAGCCCCTCTCTTTAACCCCTCGACTGAGTTTGCCATCACCACCTCCTCAGGCAAGGAATTCCAGATTCTCATTGCCCTAACAGTAAATTATCCTCTTCTATGTTGGTGGAAAAACCTTCTCTCCTCCAGATGCAGAGAATGCCCCCTTGTGACTGTCACCTTCCTTGGTATAAACAGATCCTCAGAGAGATATTTGTATTGTCCCCTCATATACTTGTACATGGTTATTAGATCGCCCCTCAGTCGTCTTTTTTCTAGACTGAATAATCCTAATTTTGCTAATCTCTCTGGGTATTGTAGTTCCCTGATTCCCTTTATTAATTTTGTTGCCCTCCTGTGTATTCGCTCTAGTTCCATTATATCCTTCCTGAGCACCAGTGCCCAAAACTCAGTATCTTCACTTTCTGCAGTCAGTGGTCAGTGTCTCTTATGCAAAATGGAGGAGGCTTTATCTCTGTTACTGCTCTCAGATATAATGGAGGAGGCTCTATCTCTGCCAGTGACCTCAGATATAATGGAGAAGGCTCTATCTCTGTCGGTGACCTCAGATATAATGAAGGAGGCTCTATCTCTGTCAGTGACCTCAGGTGTAATGGAGGAGGCTCTATCTCTGTCAGTGACCTCAGATATAATGGAGGAGGCTCTATCTCTGTCGGTGACCTCAGATATAATGAAGGAGGCTCTATCTCTGTCAGTGACCTCAGATATAATGGAGGAGGCGCTATCTCTGTCAGTGACCTCAGATATAATGGAGGAGGCTCTATGTCAGTGACCTAAAATATAATGGAGGAGGCTCTATCTCTGTCAGTGACCTAAAATATAATGGAGGAGGATCTATCTCTGTCAGTGACCTCAGATATATTAGAGGAGGCTCTATCACTGTCAGTGACCTCATATATAATAGAGGAGGCTCTATCTCTGTCAGTGACCTCAGATATAATGGAGGAGGCTCTATCTCTGTCAGTGACCTCAGATATAATAGAGGAGGCTCTATCTCTGTCAGTAACCTCAGATATAATGGAGGAGGCTCTATCTCTGTCAGTGACCTCAGATATAATGGAGGAGGCTCTATCTCTGTCAGTAACCTTAGATATAATGGAGGAGGCTCTATCTCTGTCAGTGACCTCAGATATATTGGAGGAGGCTCTATCACTGTCAGTGACCTCATATATAATAGAGGAGGCTCTATCTCTGTCAGTGACCTCAGATATAATGGAGGAGGCTCTATCTCTGTCAGTAACCTTAGATATAATGGAGGAGGCTCTATCTCTGTCAGTGACCTCAGATATATTGGAGAAGGCTCTATCACTGTCAGTGACCTCATATATAATAGAGGAGGCTCTATCTCTGTCAGTGACCTCAGATATAATGGAGGAGGCTCTATCTCTGTCAGTGACCTCAGATATAATAGAGGAGGCTCTATCTCTGTCAGTGACCTCAGATATAATGGAGGAGGCTCTATCTCTGTCAGTGACCTCAGATATAATGGAGGAGGCTCTATCTCTGTCAGTAACCTTAGATATAATGGAGGAGGCTCTATCTCTGTCAGTGACCTCAGATATATTGGAGGAGGCTCTATCACTGTCAGTGACCTCATATATAATAGAGGAGGCTCTATCTCTGTCAGTGACCTCAGATATAATGGAGGAGGCTCTATCTCTGTCAGTGACCTCAGATATAATAGAGGAGGCTCTATCTCTGTCAGTGACCTCAGATATAATGGAGGAGGCTCTATCTCTGTCAGTGACCTCAGATATAATGGAGGAGGCTCTATCTCTGTCAGTAACCTTAGATATAATGGAGGAGGCTCTATCTCTGTCAGTGACCTCAGATATATTGGAGGAGGCTCTATCACTGTCAGTGACCTCATATATAATAGAGGAGGCTCTATCTCTGTCAGTGACCTCAGATATAATGGAGGAGGCTCTATCTCTGTCAGTGACCTCAGATATAATAGAGGAGGCTCTATCTCTGTCAGTGACCTCAGATATAATGGAGGAGGCTCTATCTCTGTCAGTGACCTCAGATATATTGGAGAAGGCTCTATCACTGTCAGTGACCTCATATATAATAGAGGAGGCTCTATCTCTGTCAGTGACCTCAGATATAATGGAGGAGGCTCTATCTCTGTCAGTGACCTCAGATATAATAGAGGAGGCTCTATCTCTGTCAGTGACCTCAGATATAATGGAGGAGGATCTATCTCTGTCAGTGACCTCATATATAATAGAGGAGGCTCTATCTCTGTCAGTGATCTCAGATATAATGGAGGAGCCTCTATCTCTGTCAGTGACCTCAGATATAATGGAGGAGGCTCTATCTCTGTCAGTGACCTCAGATATAATGGAGGAGGCTCTATCTCTGTCAGTGACCTCAGATATAATGGAGGAGGCTCTATCTCCGTCAGTGACCTCAGATATAATGGAGGAAGCTCTGTCTCTGTCAGTGACCTCAGGTATAATGGTGGAGGCTCCATCTCTGTCAGTAACTTCAGATATAATGGTGAAGCTCTATCTCTGTCAGTGACCTCAGATATAATGGAGGAGGCTCTATCTCTGTCAGTGACCTCAGATATAATGGAGGAGGCTCTATCTCTGTCAGTTACGTTAGATATAATGGAGGAGGCTCCATCTCTGTCAGTTACTTCAGATATAATGGAGGAGGCTCCATCTCTGTCAGTGACGACAGATATAATGGTTAAGCTCTATCTGTCAGTGACCTTAGGTATAATGGAGGAGGTTCTATCTCTGTCAGTGACCTCAGGTATGGAGGAGGCTCTATCCCTGTTAGTGACCTCAGATATAATGGAGGAGGCTCTATCTCTGTCAGTGACCTCAGGTATAATGGAGGAGGCTCTATCTCTGTCAGTTACCTCAGATATAATGGAGGAGGCTCTATCTCTGTCATTAACTTCAGAAATGGAGGAGGCTCTATCTCTGTCAGTGACCTCAGATATAATGGAGGAGGCTCTATCTCCGTCAGTGACCTCAGATATAATGGAGGAGGCTCTATCTCTGTCAGTGACGACAGATATAATGGTGAAGCTCTATCTCTGTCAGTGACCTCAGGTATAATGGAGGAGGATCTACAGTACAGATCAAAAGTTTGGACACACCTTCTCATTTAAAGATTTTTCTGTATTTTCATTACTATGAAAATTGTACATTCACACTGAAGGCATCAAAACTATGAATTAACACATGTGGAATTATATACAGTGGGGCAAAAAAGTATTTAGTCATTCAGCAATAGTGCAAGTTCCACCACTTAAAAAGATGAGAGGCGTCTGTAATTTACATCATAGGTAGACCTCAACTATGGGAGACAAACTGAGAAAAAAAAATCCAGAAAATCACATTGTCTGTTTTTTTATCATTTTATTTGCATATTATGGTGGAAAATAAGTATTTGGTCAGAAACAAAATTTCATCTCAATACTTTGTAATATATCCTTTGTTGGCAATGACAGAGGTCAAACGTTTTCTGTAAGTCTTCACAAGGTTGCCACACACTGTTGTTGGTATGTTGGCCCATTTCTCCATGCAGATCTCCTCTAGAGCAGTGATGTTTTTGGCTTTTCGCTTGGCAACACGGACTTTCAACTCCCTCCAAAGGTTTTCTATAGGGTTGAGATCTGGAGACTGGCTAGGCCACTCCAGGACCTTGAAATGCTTCTTACGAAGCCACTCCTTCGTTGCCCTGGCGGTGTGCTTTGGATCATTGTCATGTTGAAAGACCCAGCCACGTTTCATCTTCAATGCCCTTGCTGATGGAAGGAGGTTTGCACTCAAAATCTCACGATACATGGCCTCATTCATTCTTTCATGTACCCGGATCAGTCGTCCTGGCCCCTTTGCAGAGAAACAGCCCCAAAGCATGATGTTTCCACCACCATGCTTTACAGTAGGTATGGTGTTTGATGGATGCAACTCAGTATTCTTTTTCCTCCAAACACGACAAGTTGTGTTTCTACCAAACAGTTCCAGTTTGGTTTCATCAGACCATAGGACATTCTCCCAAAACTCCTCTGGATCATCCAAATGCTCTCTAGCAAACTTCAGATGGGCCCGGACATGTACTGGCTTAAGCAGTGGGACACGTCTGGCACTGCAGGATCTGAGTCCATGGTGGCGTAGTGTGTTACTTATGGTAGGCCTTGTTACATTGGTCCCAGCTCTCTGCAGTTCATTCACTAGGTCCCCCCGTGTGGTTCTGGGATTTTTTCTCACCGTTCTTGTGATCATTCTGACCCCACGGGGTGGGATTTTGCGTGGAGCCCCAGATTGAGGGAGATTATCAGTGGTCTTGAATGTCTTCCATTTTCTAAATATTGCTCCCACTGTTGATTTCTTCACTCCAAGCTGGTTGGCTATTGCAGATTCAGTCTTCCCAGCCTGGTGCAGGGCTACAATTTTGTTTCTGGTGTCCTTTGACAGCTCTTTGGTCTTCACCATAGTGGAGTTTGGAGTCAGACTGTTTGAGGGTGTGCACAGGTGTCTTTTTATACTGATAACAAGTTTAAACAGGTGCCATTACTACAGGTAATGAGTGGAGGAAAGAGGAGACTCTTAAAAAAGAAGTTACAGGTCTGTGAGAGCCAGAAATCTTGATTGTTTGTTTCTGACCAAATACTTATTTTCCACCAGAATATGCAAATAAAATGATAAAAAAACAGACAATGTGATTTTCTGGATTTTTATTTCTCAGTTTGTCTCCCATAGTTGAGGTCTACCTATGATGTAAATTACAGACGCCTTTCATCTTTTTAAGTGGTGGAACTTGCACTATTGCTGAATGACTAAATACTTTTTTGCCCCACTGTACTTAACAAAAAAGTGTGAAACAACTGAAATTATGTCTTGCTACTAATTGATACCGCGCTAGGGTGATACAGATAATACACTTGAGTGCACTGTTATTTGGTAGACACCACGCACTGTGGACAGTGATAAAATCAATTATAGGCTAATGTGCTGGCTGTCCAACTTCCTGATAGTAGCGTTATGTTATATAGATACCACGGACACTACGGTCACCCACAAAACAATTGATCCAAACGCTATCCGAGCCTAAAGACGAATGCTGTATACAACCCTTACCATATGTTGTACTGTATGGCCGCTTATGCTCCTGGTGCGTGTCCGAGGGGTGTGTGCAAAACTCCGCAAATACCAGTGGCACATATAGGGGTAGGCTGGACGCTAGAGAGTAGCGGATGGATGGGCGAGTGTACACTGATCAACCGCGACCAGTGTGTGGTGTAGATACTAAGTGCAGCGCCAGGAAACGTCCCGGCCGGAGACGTCCCTGGTTGCACTTCGAAAAAATGGCCGCCGCTGACAAGCAGCGTGTGACGTCACGGGCCTACGGAGTCTCACTGAGACCAAAATGGCTGACCGACGCGTTTCGAAGGGTACTACCTGTGGAGTGTACAAAGTTCTGCACTAATGATATAGACACCCGACAGCTTGATTTAATCTGGGCATTATAGGGGGCTCCGCATTGTGGTAAGATAACAAACTGTCATCTGCAAATAACATCCATTAGAACTATTGTGGTGGTTTCTATAGGTATAGGGAGCGGATACGTAGGTGTGGCGAGGGTATATATATGAGGAGTTCTCCGGTGGGCCATTAACCCTGAGGAAGAAGGGCGCTTACCCTTCGAAACGCGTCGGTCAGCCATTTTGGTCTCAGTGAGACTCCGTAGGCCCGTGACGTCACACGCTGCTTGTCAGCGGCGGCCATTTTTTCGAAGTGCAACCAGGGACGTCTCCGGCCGGGACGTTTCCTGGCGCTGCACTTAGTATCTACACCACACACTGGTCGCGGTTGATCAGTGTACACTCGCCCATCCATCCGCTACTCTCTAGCGTCCAGCCTACCCCTGTATGTGCTACTGGTATTTGCGGAGTTTTGCACACATCCCTCGGACACGCACCAGGAGCATAAGCGGCCATACAGTACAACATATGGTAAGAGCTGTATACAGCATTCGTCTTTAGGCTCTGATAGCGTTTGGTTCAATTGTTTTGTGGGTGACCGTAGTGTCCGTGGTATCTATATAACATAACGCTACTATCAGGAAGTTGGACAGCCAGCACATTAGCCTATAATTGATTTTATCACTGTCCACAGTGCGTGGTGTCTACCAAATAACAGTGCACTCAAGTGTATTATCTGTATCACCCTAGCGCGGTATCAATTAGTAGCATACTCATTTGGTGGTTTTTTACAGAAAGTGGCACACTTCTGAGGATACCAGCAGCTGGGTGATTTTACCAGACGGTCCCATTTATATGGTGGGCTTCAGTGCCGAGCGCCAGTGATATTGTTGTATTCTTTTGAAATTATGTCTTATATTCTAGGTTCTTCAAAGTAGCCACCTTTTGCTCTGATGACTGCTTTGCACACTCTTGGCACTCTCTTGATGAGCTTCAAGAGGTAGTCACCCTGAATGGTTTTCACTTCACAGGTGTGCCCTGTCAGGTTTAATAAGTGGGATTTCTTGCCTTATAAATGGGGTTGGGACCATCAGTTGTGTTGAGCAGAAGTCTGGTGGATACACAGCTGATATTCCTACTGAATAGACTGTTAGAATTTGTATTATGGCAAGAAAAAAGCAGCTAAGTAAAGAAAAACGAGTGGCCATCATTACTTTAAGAAATGAAGGTCAGTCAGTCCGAAAAATTGGGAAAACTTTGAAAGTGTTCCCAAGTGCAGTGGCAAAAACCATCAAGCGCTACAAAGAAACTGGCTCACATGAGGACCGCCCCAGGAAAGGAAGACTAAGAGTCACCTCTACTTCTGAGGATAAGTTTATCTGAGTCACCAGCCTCAGAAATCGCAGGTTAACAGCTGCTCAGATTAGAGACCAGGTTAATGCCACACAGAGTTCTAGTAGCAGACACATCTCTACAACAACTGTTAAAGGGCACCTGTCACCCCGTTTTTTCAGTATGAGATAAAAATACTGTTAAATAGGGCCTGAGCTGTGCATTACAACAGTGTATTTTGTGGACCCCGATTCCCCACCTATGCTGCCAAAATACGTTACCAAAGTAGCCGTTTTCGCCTGTCAATCAGGCTGGTCTGGTCAAAAGGGCGTGGTGTCTTCCCCCCAGATCTTGCTTAGTTTTCCGTTGGTGGCGTAGTGGTTTGCGCATGCCCAAGGTCCCGAATCCACTGCACAGGGGAGTTAAAAGAGCGCGATGTGCACTATTTCATTGGTGATCGGTGGGGGCGGCCATCTTCCTTTGGCCGCGCGTGCGCAGAAGCGGCGCTCTGCTGGCCGCGGCTTCAGGAAAATGGCCGCGGGATGCCGCGCGTGCGCAGATGGAGATCGCGGTGGCCATTTTCCTGAAGCAGAGATGCGAACTCTGCTTCAGGGAAATGGCGGCCGTGATCTCCATCTGCGCACGCGCGGCATCCCGCGGCCATTTTCCTGAAGCCGCGGCCAGCAGAGCGCCGCTTCTGCGCACGCGTGGCCAAAGGAAGATGGCCGCCCCCACCGATCACCAATGAAATAGTGCACATCGCGCTCTATTAACTCCCCTGTGCAGTGGATTCGGGACCTTGGGCATGCGCAAACCACTACGCCACCAACGGAAAACTAAGCAAGATATGGGGGAAGACACCACGCCCTTTTGACCAGACCAGCCTGATTGACAGGCGAAAACAGCTACTTTGGTAACGTATTTTGGCAGCATAGGTGGGGAATCGGGGTCCACAAAATACACTGTTGTAATGCACAGCTCAGGCCCTATTTAACAGTATTTTTATCTCATACTGAAAAAACGGGGTGACAGGTGCCCTTTAAGAGGAGACTTTGTGCAGCAGGCCTTCATGGTAAAATAGCTGCTAGGAAACCACTGCTAAGGACAGGCAACAAGCAGAAGAGATTTGTTTGGGCTAAAGAACACAAGGAATGGACATTAGACCAATGGAAATCTGTGCTTTGGTCTGATGAGTCCAAATTTGAGATCTTTGGTTCCAACCACCGTGTCTTAGTGCGACGCAGAAAAGGTGAACAGAGGGACTCTACATGCCTGGTTCACACCGTGTAGCATGGAGGAGGAGGTGTGATGGTGTGGGGGTGCTTTGTTGGTGACACTGTTGAGGATTTATTTAAAATTTAAGGCATACTGAACCAGCATGGATACCACAGCTTCTTGCAGCGGCATGCTATTCCATCCGGTTTGCGTTTAGTTCAGTGTTTCTCAACTCCAGTCCTCAATACCCCACAACAAGTCATGTTTTCAGGATTTCCTTAGTATTGCACAGGTGATAATTTCATCACCTGCTGAAGCATTAATTCCATCGCCTATGCAATACTAAGGAAATCCTGAAAACATGACCTGTTGTGGGGTCTTGAGGACTGGAGTTGAGAAACACTGGTTTAGTTGGACCGTCATTAATTTTTCAGCAGGATAATGACCCCAAACACACCTCCAGGCTGTGTAAGGGCTATTTAACCAAGAAGGGGAGTGATGGGGTGCTACGCCGGATGACCTGGCCTCCACAGTCACCAGACCTGAACCCAATCGAGATAGTTTGGGGTCAGCTGAACCGCAGAGTGAAGGCAAAAAGGCCAACAAGTGCTAAGCATCTCTGGGAACTCCTTCAAGATTGTTGGAAGACCATTCCCGGTAACTACCTCTTGAAGCTCATCAAGAGAATACCAAGAGTGTGCAAAGCAGTCATCAAAGCAAAAGGTGGCTACTTTGAAGAACCTAGAATATAAGACATACATTCAGTTGTTTGAGAAGGTGTGTCCAAACTTTTGGTCTGTACTGTATCTCTGTCGGTGACCTCAGGTATAATGGAGGAGGCTCTATCTCTGTCAATGACCTCAGATATAATGGAGGAGGATCTATCTCTGTCAGTGACCTTAGATATAATGGAGGAGGCTCTATCCCTGTCAGTGACCTCAGATGTAATGGAGGAGGCTGTATCTCTTCAGTAAACTCAGATATAATGGAGGAGGCGCTATCTCTGTCAGTTACCTCAGATATAATGGAGGAGGATCTATCCCTGTCAGTGACCTCAGATATAATGGAGGAGGCTCTATCTCTGTCAGTGACCTCTGATATAATGGATAAAACTCTATCTCTCTCATGGACCTCAGATATAATGGAGGAGGCTGTTTTTTTTTTGGTTTTTTTTGTTTTTTTTTTAAGAATTGGTGCTATTTCAATTTAACTTGACTAGTGTTTTTCAAGTCTTATAAGGAAGCCAAAAAAACATTTTGATATGATTTTAATTCATTGTCGCTTTCACTTTTCTACAATATCAGATCCTCTCAATGGAGATCCTTTATATAAGAGAATTTTCCTGATTGCTACGTTAAGTATGGACAGGGAGTGGGACAAGATGGCTGAGAGGATATTACACCTCACCCTAGAGATTCTTTTGCAGCTTACTGGAGAGGTGAGAGATTCTGATGACATCACCTTGATAGAAATAGAGACATGAAGACTTTGGAAATGTCTGTAGTGAGATTTATTAATGTGTCTCTCCATAACCAGGATTACACAGTAGTGAAGAAGACCTCTAGTGAGCGCTGTCAGGCCCCTGTGTCTGAGGGATGGGGAAGACCCCTGAGCCCAATCACGGGGTCTCCACCTCACCCCCTGATACATGAGGACATCAATGACCAGAAGATCCTAGAACTCACCTACAAGATGATTGAGCTGCTGACTGGAGAGGTGACACTGCTGGGAATGCTGGGACATTATACAGTAACGCTATGGAGGGATCGGGGAGATGACAGTATCATTGTATGTGTCAGGTTCCTATAAGGTGTCAGGATGTCACCGTCTATTTCTCCATGGAGGAGTGGGAGTATTTAGAAGGACACAAAGATCTGTACAAGGATGTCATGATGGAGGTTCCCCAGCCCCTCACATCACCAGGTAATAGACAAGAAGAAATACAAACGTCCTATAATCATCTGTATGTGGGTTATTCCATGGTAACTTACGTCATATTCACAAGCAAAAAACTGGCTACAGACTGTTCTTTGAAGGCAGGCACAAAAAGGAGTGAATGTATATTGTACATTTAACTATTCTCAATAGATTTCAACACAGTTTGATTTTTTAACAATAAAATTAAATACAAAATACAGTGTTATTACTAGGTAACTTACGTTATAAAAAAGGAAAGGTAATTGTCCTTGTCTGCCAAATTTTCTTTTCTGGACACAGGGGAGAAGTACTATTTTTATTGTCTTAAAACACCATAGTCCCAGCAACTTTAAACATTTTATTTTATCCTCTCAAGTTAAAAGCAACAGTTTTTATTACAAGAAATATAGATACTTTCGTTACCGCACAGTATAGTAACTTATGTTACATTAAGTTACCATCAAATGGATTAAACTTATTGTAAGGTAAGTTACCATCATCTTTGTAACGTAAGCTACCATGGAATGACCCATGTAAAGAATGAATTCAGTCCCTGTACGTGTTTACTTACAGTTCTATCCAGTAAGAGGACAACACCAGAGAGATGTCCCCGTCCTCTTCTTCCACAGGACTGTAAACAAGAAAATCCCAATGTTCCTCAGGATCATCAGGTAGATGGAGAGAAGGTGTCATGAGATCTCCCCTATGATGTGTAGATGGCTGTGTTGGTCTTGTGCTCAGTCTTGTTTTATCCACCAATATTATATGTTTTATACTTGTGTAATGAGAATGGTGGAGATGGCAGGATTAGAGCTGATCATAGATGTGACTTCTTCATCTGCCTGTGACTTTTACAATATTTGTTTCAGGGTGAAGAGCTGACCCATATTAATACTACAGAGACATATGTGAGGGGTGATGAGCGGTGTAAAGAGGAGATTTCTATAGATGGCTACACAGGTCAGTAGAAGCCTCTAAATTCTTCTCATTCACTGGATGGTAAAATTATGTGTATTATATGTATTTTAAGATAACAAAGAGGTTTTTGATTTTTATTTTTTATTTTAATAACCCTGCTTTACCAGTAAAATTGGAATGATGCTTTCTTTCCACACCAAAATAAAATTAAAGGGCAGACTTTCATACATTCTGTTCTGACCGTATGTGATCGCTGCAACCAATCACGGTCTAAAGAGTAAATGCGTTGGTTACTCCTTATAATTCCAGTGCTATTTTTTAATTAGAGCTGTATCCTACCTGCTATTTAGATTTGAAGGCATAGACAAAGGAGAGGCAAGTCTGTCTGCTACATACCTCAGATTTATAACTATAGTTTGTCTGGTAATAATGCAGTTCAATATCCTTAAATTAAAGGTTCACATATACAGCTCTGGCAAAAATTAAGAGACCACCACATCAAAGCCCTGTCATGGGCAGCCCAATCTCCAGACCTGAACCCCATTGAAAACCTCTGGAATGTAATCAAGAGGATGATGGATAGTCACAAGCCATCAAAGAAGAACTGCTTAAATTTTTGCGCCAGAAGCAGTGTGAAAGCCTGGTGGAAAGCATGCCAAGACGCTTGAAAGCTGTGATTAACCCCTTAACCCCGGAGCTTTTTTCGGATTTTCGTTTTCGTTTTTTGCTCCCCTCATTCCCAGAGCCATATCTTTTTAATTTTTCTGTCAATATGGCCATGTGAGGGCTTATTTTTTGCGGGACGAGTTGTACTTTTGAACAACACCAGTGGTTTTACCATGTTGTGTACTAGAAAACGGGAAAAAAATTCCAAGTACGATGAAATTGCAAAAAAGTGCAATCCCACACTTGTTTTTTGTTTGGCTTTTCTGCTAGGTTCACTAAATGCTAAAACTGACCTGCCATTATGATTCTCCAGGTCATTATGAGTTCATAGACACTAAACATGTTTATGTTATTTTTTATCCAACTGGTGAAAAAAAAATTCCAAACTTTGCAAAAAAAAAAAATTTAATTGTGCAATATTCCAAGACCCTTTTTCGGGATCTCGGGTCAGGTGAGGGCTTATTTTTTGGACGCCGAGCTGATGTTTTTAATGATACCACTTTGGTGCACATACGTTCTTTTGATCGCCAGTTATTGCATTTTAATGCAATGTTGCGGCGACCAAAAAAACGTAATTCTGGCTTTTTGAATTTTTTTCTCGCTACGCTGTTTAATGATCAGGTTAATCCTTTTTTTTTATTGATAGATCGGGTGATTCTGAATGCGGCGATAGCAAATATGTGTAGGTTTGATTTTTTTCTTATTGTTTTATTTTGAATGGGGCGAAAGGGGGGTGATTAGAACTTTTATACTTTTTCATTTTTTTTAAATATTTTTTAAAACATTTTTTTCCTACTTTTCCATGCTTCAATGGCCTCCATGGGAAGCTAGAAGCTGGCACAACTCGATCGGCTCAAAACAGCTGACATGTCCCGTCTTTTATGCGGGCTCACCGCCGGAGCCCTCAAAGCGGGGGTTCTGCCATCGGACGTACTATTCCGTCCAATGGCAGAAAGGGGTTAAAAATCATGGTTATTCCACAAAATATCGATTTATTGATTTTCTCTTCCTGAGTTAAAACATTAGTATTGTTGTTTCTAAATTATTATGAACTTGTTTTTTTTGCATTATTTGAGGTCTGAAAGCACTGGGGTTATTTTTTTTATTTTGACCATTTCTCCTTGTTCTGTAAAAAAAATACAAAATTTATTGCTTGGAAATTTGGAGACATGTTGTCAGAAGTTTATAGAATAAAAGAACAATTTACATTTTGCTAAAAGTTATACCTAGAAAGAGAAAAATCAGACAAACTGAAAATTTTGCGGTGGTCACTTAATTTTTGCCAATGCTGTATATAATGCTCAGTGTGGTTGTATTTGCTTACTTTTTCACAACAACTTACACTTGTTCATATATTTCATTTTGCTAAACGTTGCTTGCCAGCTTAGTTTTTTGCAGGCATTTCTCCAGTCGGTGATTGGCTGCAGTGTTTATATGCTTTTCTGGTTGGCAGCATAGGTATAGAAACTGCGTATTTACCAGGGCAATGTTGGGAAATCAGAAAAGTAAGTGTAATTTTATTTTTTAAAACAAAGTGGGGGTGAGCAACCCATTTAAAGTAGCACTTCCACATTTTTTTTCTTTCACCATCAGTTAGTTTCCATACATGTAGTAAAATACTTACCGGTCGTTGTCTTTTTTTAATTTTCACGGCTCTACGTTCTAAACTTCTGTGAAGCACCTGGAAGTTCAAAGTGCTCACCACATAGCTAGATAAGTTCCTTGAAGAGTCTAGTTTCCAAAATGAGGTCACTTGTGAGGAGTTTCCACTGTTTGGGCACATCAAGAGCTCTGCAAACACAACATGACGCCTGCAGACGATTCCATCAAAATCTGCAATCCAAAACGTCACTCCTTCCATTCCGAGCCCTGCCAAGCGCCCAAACAGTGGTTTTCCCCCACATATGGGGTATCGGTGTACTCAGAAGAAATTGCACAATAACTTTTGTGGTCCTTTTTCTCCTTTTACGCTGGTGAAAATTATTGCTGAAAAATCATTTTTGTGGAAAAAATGTGATTTTTTATTTTCACGGCTCTACGTTCTAAACTTCTGTGAAGCACCTGGGGGTTCAAAGTGCTTACCACACAGCTAGCTAAGTTCCTTGAAGGGTGTAGTTTTCAAAAAGCGGTCACTTGTGGGGGTTTTCCAATGTTTAGGCTCATCAGGGGCTCTTCAAATGCAACATGGCGTCCGCTATCAATTCCACAATTCCAACCAATTTTGCATTCAAAAAGTCAAAAGGTGCTCCTTCCCTACCGAGCCCTGCCGTGCGCCCAAACAGTGGTTTTCCCCCATATATGGGGTATTGACGTACTCAGGAGAAATTGTACAACGTTTGTAGTCCATTTTCTCCTTTTACAATTGTGAAAATAAAAAAATTGTTGCTGAAAGATCATTTTTGTGACTAAAAAGTTAAATATTCATTTTTTACTGCCACGTTCCTTTAGCTGCTGTGAAGCACCTGAAGGGTTAATAAACGTCTTGAATGTGGTTTGGATCAGCTTGAGGGGTGCAGTTTTTAGAATGGTGTCACTTTTGGGTATTTTCTTTCATATTGACCCCACAAAGTGACTTCAAATGTGAGGTGGTCGCTAAAAAAATGGTTTTGTAAAATTTGTTGAAAAAATTAGAAATCGCTGGTCAACTTTTAACCCTTATAACTTTCTAACGGGAAAAAAATTTGGTTCCAAAATTGTGCTGATGTAAAGTAGACATGTTTGAAATATTATTTATTAACTATTTTGTGTGATTTGACTCTCTGATTTAAGAGCATAAAAATTAAAAGTTTGAAAATTGCAAAATTTTTTAGATTTTTGCCAAATTTCCATTTTTTTCACAAATAAACGCAGGTCATATCAAATACATTTTACCAGTAACATGAAGTACAATATGTCATGAGAAAACATTGTCAGAATCATCAGGATCCGTTGAAGCGTTCCAGAGTTATTACCTCATAAAGTGACAGTGGTCAGAAGTGTAAAAATTGGCAGGGTCAGAAAGGTGAAAACAGGCTGGGTCTTGAAGGGGTTAAAAACCATTGAAGGTATAAACCACTAGATGGTGGCCCGATTCTAACGCATAGGGGATTCTAGAATATGTATGTATATAGCAGCCACATAGTATATAGAACAGGCCACGTAGTATATAGGAGGTATGTAGTATATAGCAGACAAATAGTATGTGGCCTGTGCTATATACTATGTGGGTGCTATATACATACATACATATTGTAGAATACCCGATGCGTTAATACAGGCCACACAGTACATAACACAGCCCACGTATTATATAGCACAGCCCACGCAGTATATAGCAGCCACGCAGTATATAACACAGGCGACGTAGTATATAACACAGGGCACGTAGTATATAGCACAACCCACGCAGTATATAACACAGCCCACGCAGTATATAACACTGCCCATGTAGTATATAGCACAGCCCCCGCAGTATATCACACAGCCCACGTAGTATATAACAGCCCACGCAATATATCACACAGCCCCCGCAGTATATCACACAGCCCACGCAGTATATCACACTGCCCATGTAGTATATAGCACAGCTCTCGCAGTATATCACACAGCCCACGCAGTATATCATACTGCCCATGTAGTATATATCAGAGCTCCCGCAGTATATCACACAGCCCACGTTGGTTATAACACTGCCCATGTAGTTTATAGCACAGCCCCCGCAGTATATCACACAGCCCACGCAGTATATCACACTGCTTATGTAGTATATAGCACAGCCCCCACAGTAATTAGCAGTGTGGGCACCATATCCCTGTTAAAAAAAATAATTAAAATAAAAAATAGTTCTATACTCACCCACCGAAGCTCCGCCGAGCTGTGCGCGGCTGCCGCCATCTTTCGTTCCCAGGATGCATTGCGAAATTATCCAGAAGACTTAGAGGTCTCGCAAGACCGCTAAGTCTTCTGGGTAATTTCGCAATGCATATCTGGGAACGGAAGATGGCGGCAGCCGCGTGCAGCTCGGCGGACTACGGAGGGTGAGAATAGCAGGTTTTTTGTTTTTTTTATTATTTTTAACATTACATTTTTTTACTATTGATGCTGCATAGGCACCATCAATAGTAAAAAGTTGGGGACACACAGGGTTAATAGCAGCGGTAACGGAGTGCGTTACCTGCGGCATAACGCGGTCTGTTACCGCTGCCACTAACCCCATGTGAGCGCTGACTGGAGGGGACTCGGGAGTATGGAGCGGGCGCCGGGCACTGACTGCGGGGAGTAAGGAGTGGCCATTTTGCCGCCGGACTGTGCCCGTTGCTGATTGGTCGTGGCCGTTTTGCCGCGACCAATCAGCGACTTGGATTTCCATGACACAGAGGCCGCGACCAATCAATATCCGTGACAGACAGACAGAAGGACAGACAGACGGAAGTGACCTTAGACAATTATATAGTAGATAAGATGGCAAATGATCACCATGAAGTGTTTCTTCCAGTGAAACCTTTTTATAGATTTCCCATCTGTTATTTTATCGCATTGTGTCATTGACTCATCGGCCATGAATAATATGGCTAAAGGTCATATCCATTTGACAGGTGAAACTACAGACAGCACTACTCACATACAGGGAACAGTATGAACAGTTCTGTTCGGTGCTAATGTTTTCTGAATATTTCCATATCAATATAATGTAATAAATGTAATACGCAAGCATATATTTCTGAACTGCAGGAGCTAGCATAACTACGCAGAGCTATAACCCTTATCAAAATCCCGAATGCATAGCCTATCCTGATCTAAAGGTATATTGGTGCTAAAATTCTACATCCTCTTTCCAAATGAGTTGTCTGAGATTAGAATATGTTATCTAATATATAAAGCTGAATGTGTGTATGTATGTATGTATGTGTGTGTGTATGTCCGGGATTGGCATCTGAACAGCCACAAAATTTTGCACAGTGACACGTCTGGACCCCGAGAGCGTTATAGGCTATGTTGTGAGGTGAAATTTTAACCCCGCACTTTCCAATTCACCAAACAATTTTGCCCCTATCTACATAATGGGGAAAAAGTGAAAGGAAAAGTGTTGGAGGCGTCGCAGCTACAGGCACAAAATTTTGCACAGTCACACGTCTGGACCCCGAGAGCGTCAAAGCTATGTTGTGAGGTGAAATTTTAACCCCGCGCTTTCCAATTCACCAAACAATTTTGCCCCCATCTACATAATGGGGAAAAAATGAAAGGAAAAGTGTTGGAGGCAAATTAACAGCTGCCAGATGTGAACAAGGGGGACTTAAAGAATGACAGCGATGGCGCCAAAGAGTATATACCGTACAGCTGCTAAGGTGGGGCCCCGACATGGGATAATCACCACACCACCACGGGGATATGAACACACACACAAAATGCGCCACACACTACCACGTGCTGGAACACATATACCACCCTCAGCGCACATTTCACCACACATACACCAACCTCGCCACATAAAAGTTGAAACACAAAAGTCGCCGCTCAAAGCTCGCCACGCGCAAAACTCTCCACATGCAAAACTCGCCACACGTGCAAAACTCACCTCATGGAAAACTCGCCACACTCAAAACTTGCACACGCGGAAAAATTGCCACATGCACAAAAGTTGCAACACATGCAAAAGTTGCCTCACACAAAACTTGCACATACTCAAAAGGCACCACACATAAAACTCGCCACGCGCAAAACTCGCCATACACAAATCTTGCTGCACACAACTTGCTACACTAACCTGTCACATGCAACTCGACACACAAAATGTTGCTACACGCATGTCGCCACACAAAACTCATCTCACAAAAGTCGCTACATGCATGTCGCCACACACAACTCAACACACACAACTTGACACATGAAACTCGCCCTAAAACACACACAAGTCTGGTATTGTCCTTCAAAAATAAAAATCTGATTAATAAGCAGACAAACTACAAGAGCAACAAATGTACCATATAGGAAATACGGCAGCTGTCAGTCACATGACCTGTCTATTATGTGTATGTGTGAGCTAATATATACTGCCAGGGCGGAGGGCTTCCTGTTGGCTTGGGATTTATCAGGCTGCCAATAGCAACCAATCACAGCTCAGCTTCTATTTTGCTACAGTTAATTAACCTGAGCTCTGATTGGTTAATATAGGCAACAAAGACATTCTCAGTATAACAAAGCTAATATATGTTGTGAAATTCTTCTATTAGCTTAGTTTTTGCCTTTTAATAATTACATTTCTATCTATTTGTTTTGTGGTTTTTGTGTGCAGAATGCATTTTTGTTAACACATTCTATTTTGCTAACAGCAGTCATTAACCCGGGCGAAGCCGGGTAGTACAGCTAGTCTAATATATAAAGCTGAATGTGTGTATGTGTGTATGTGTGTATGTATGTATGTATGTATGTGTGTGTGTATGTCCGGGATTGGCATCTGAACCGTCGCAGCTACAGCCACAAAATTTTGCACAGTCACACATCTGGACCCCGAGAGCGTCATAGGCTATGTTGTGAGGTGAAATTTTAACCCCGCGCTTTCCAATTCACCAAACAATTTTGCCCCTATCTACATAATGGGGAAAAAGTGAAAGGAAAAGTGTTGGAGGCGTCGCAGCTACAGGCACAAAATTTTGCACAGTCACACGTCTGGACCCCGAGAGCGTCAAAGCTATGTTGTGAGGTGAAATTTTAACCCCGCGCTTTCCAATTCACCAAACAATTTTGCCCCTATCTACATAATGGGGAAAAAGTGAAAGGAAAAGTGTTGGAGGCGTCGCAGCTACAGGCACAAAATTTTGCACAGTCACACGTCTGGACCCCGAGAGCGTCAAAGCTATGTTGTGAGGTGAAATTTTAACCCCGCGCTTTCCAATTCACCAAACAATTTTGCCCCTATCTACATAATGGGGAAAAAGTGAAAGGAAAAGTGTTGGAGGCGTCGCAGCTACAGGCACAAAATTTTGCACAGTCACACGTCTGGACCCCGAGAGCGTCAAAGCTATGTTGTGAGGTGAAATTTTAACCCCGCGCTTTCCAATTCACCAAACAATTTTGCCCCTATCTACATAATGGGGAAAAAGTGAAAGGAAAAGTGTTGGAGGCGTCGCAGCTACAGGCACAAAATTTTGCACAGTCACACGTCTGGACCCCGAGAGCGTCAAAGCTATGTTGTGAGGTGAAATTTTAACCCCGCGCTTTCCAATTCACCAAACAATTTTGCCCCTATCTACATAATGGGGAAAAAGTGAAAGGAAAAGTGTTAGAGGCGTCGCAGCTACAGGCACAAAATTTTGCACAGTCACACGTCTGGACCCCGAGAGCGTCAAAGCTATGTTGTGAGGTGAAATTTTAACCCCGCGCTTTCCAATTCACCAAACAATTTTGCCCCTATCTACATAATGGGGAAAAAGTGAAAGGAAAAGTGTTGGAGGCGTCGCAGCTACAGGCACAAAATTTTGCACAGTCACACGTCTGGACCCCGAGAGCGTCAAAGCTATGTTGTGAGGTGAAATTTTAACCCCGCGCTTTCCAATTCACCAAACAATTTTGCCCCTATCTACATAATGGGGAAAAAATGAAAGGAAAAGTGTTGGAGACAAATTAACAGCTGCCAGATGTGAACAAGGGGGACTTAAAGAATGAGAGCGATGGCGCCAAAGAGTATATACTGTACAGTTGCTAAGGTGGGGCCCCGACATGGGATAATCACCACACCACCACGGGGATATGAACACACACACAAAATGTGCCACACACTACCACGTGCTCGAACACATATACCACCCTCAGCGCACATTTCACCCCACATACACCAACCTCGCCACATAAAAGTTGAAACACAAAAGTCGCCGCTCAAAACTCGCCACGCGCAAAACTCTCCACATGCAAAACTCGCCACATGTGCAAAACTCACCTCATGGAAAACTCGCCACACGCAAAACTTGCACACGCGGAAAAATTGCCACATGCACAAAAGTTGCAACACATGCAAAAGTTGCCTCACACAAAACTTGCACATACTCAAAAGGCACCACACATAAAACTCGCCACACGCAAAACTCGCCATGCGCAAAACTTGCTGCACACAACTTGCTACACTAACCTGTCACATGCAACTCGACACACAAAAAGTTGCTACACTCATGTCGCCACACAACTCCTCTCACAAAAGTCGCTACATGCATGTCGCCAAACGCAACTCAACACACACAACTTGACACACGAAACTCGCCCTAAAACACACACAAGTCTGGTATTATCCTTCAAAAATAAAAATCTGATTAATAAGTGTTGTGAATTGGATTTTTTGGCTCCCTCTTGTGGTCACTAGCGACATGACACTTTGAGTTTCTTTCCCCAGCTTGGTACCCACCTGGCTCGTTAGTCCAGGGGTGTTGCTATTTAAGCTTCCTGGATTTTCAGTCTGGTGCCTGGCATCGTTGTAATCAGTTCCTTTCTGTTTGCTCCTGTCTGCTGGTCCTGGTTCTTTGCAAAATAAGCTAAGTCCTGCTTCCTTATTTTTTGGATATTTGCATTGCTCTTATTTTTGTCCAGTTTGTACTAAATGTGATTCCTGATATTGCTGGAAGCTCTAGGGGGCTGATATTCTCCCCCCGTGCCGTTAGTCGGTTCGGGGGTTCTTGAATATTCAGCGTGGAAATTTTGATAGGGTTTTTGCTGACCGTATAAGTCATCTTCCTATATTCTGCTATTAGTCAGTGGGCCTCTCTTTGCTAAAACCTAGTTCATTCTTACGTTTGTCTTTTCTTCTTACCTCACCGTTATTATTTGTTGGGGGCTTGTATCCAACTTTTGGGGTCTTTTCTCTGGAGGCAGGAAAGGTCTATTGTTTCCCTTCTAGGGTTAGTTAGTTCTCCGGCTGGCGCGAGACGTCTAGAACCAACGTAGGTACGTTCCCCGGCTACTGCTATTTGTTGTGCTAGGATCAGTTATACGGTCAGCCTAGTTACCACTGCCCTATGAGCTGGTTTTTTGTGTGTGCAGACTTGGTAATAACCTCTGAGACCCTCTGCCATTGGGGTCATAACAAATAAGCTGACAAACTACAAGAGCAACAAATGTACCATATAGGAATCCGGCAGCTGTCAGTCACATGACCAGTCTATTATGTGTATGTGTGAGCTAATATATACTGCCAGGGGGAGGGCTTACTGTTGGCTGGGGATTTATCAGGCTGCCAATTTAGCTTACAAATACTGAGGTAAAAATACTGACCAAATAACGTGTGAACGAGGTCTAATACAGGAGGAGATGACATACAGATATATACTATATACAGGAGGAGATGACACACAGGTATATACTATTTACAGGGGAGATGACACACAGGTATATACTATATGCAGGAGGAGATGACACACAGATATATACTATATACAGGAGAGATGACACACAGGTATATACTATATAGAGGAGGAGATGACATACAGGTACATACTACATGCAGCAGGAGATGACATACAGCTATATACTATATACAGAAGGAGATGACACACAGGTATATACTATATACAGGAGCAGATTACCTACAGGTATATAGTATATACAGGAGGAGATGACATACAGGTATATGCTATGTATAGGAGGAGATGACATACAGGTATATACTATATACAGGAGGAGATTACATACAGGTATATACTATATATAGGAGGAGATGACATACAGGTATATACTATATACAGGGAAGATGACACACAGCAGGTATATACTATATACAGGGAAGATGACATACAGGTATATACTATATACAGAAGATGACATACAGGTGTATACTATATATAAGGGAGATGACAAACATGTATATACTGAGGTGAAAATGAGAGGTGTGAGGTGAAAATGAAAAGGTGTGAGTGCAAAATGAGAGGAGTGAGGGAAAATAGTGGAGTGATCGGAAAGTGACAGATGTGAGGTCGAAATGACAAGTGTTAGGGGGGAATGAGAGGAGTGAGGGGGAAAATGAGAGGTGTGAGGGAGAAAATAAGAGAAGTGAGGTGCTATAACTAACCACAGATATTTACTATGCCCAGGCAACGCCGGGCTCTTCAGCTAGCTTAGATTTACAATCTCCATGCTTTTCTCATGGTCAACTTTATGTGGCCTGTTCAAGAGTTGGAACAGCCAAAAATCTGTTTGTCTTTGCACCTGAAGGAAAAACTTAAGAATGTCGTTTATCAAAAGGCTCTCGAATAAGTAGTAGAAGATTACTTCACATTACTTGGCCAATTTAGTTAAATCTGTGTGGAATATCTCTGGTGTTGAAATATATGTTGTAAAATGCTTCTATTAGGTTAGCTTTTGCCTTTTAATAATTACATTTCTATCTATTTGTTTTGTGTTTTTTTTTGTGCAGAATAAATTTTTGTTAACACATTCTATTTTGCTAACAGCATTTATTACCCCGGGCGAAGCCGGGTAGTACAGCTATACATGAATATAAGCAACTTAGTAAGAAATCCTGGATAGAAGGACCACTTTCGATTCTAACGCATCGGGTATTCTAGAATATGCATGTCCCCGTTGTATATGGACAATGATGATTCCAGAATTCGCGGCAGACTGTGCCCGTCGCTGATTGGTCGAGGCAACCTTTATGCCATCATTGTCGCCATGGCAACCATTATGACATCTACGTTGATACTGTGCCCGTCGCTGATTGGCCCGATTCTAACGCATCGGGTATTCTAGAATATGCATGTCCCCGTAGTATATGGACAATGATGATTCCAGAATTCGCGGTAGACTGTGCCCGTCGCTGATTGGTCAAGGCAACCTTTATGACATCATCGTCGCCATGGCAACCATTATGACATCTACGTCGATACTGTGCCCGTCGCTGATTGGTCGAGGCCCAGGCGGCCTCGACCAATCAGAGACGCGGGATTTCCAGGACAGACAGAAAAACACTTAGACAATTATATATACAGTATATAGATAACACCCGAAGGACCGGTTAGGTACCTTATAGCTATCTCGACTGTGTGCACCAGACGTATAAAAAATAACGCAACATTGAACAAATGAAGATGAACCAATGGTCTAAATGAAGTAAATTCCCCCCTAAAAACAGAAAAAATATTCAAGTCCAGTGGCTAAAGCTGCACTGAAAGAACCCCAATAGAGCAAATGCAAAAGACACTAAACAATGAGGTCAGTTGAACTATAGGTTTAGGGTACCATTTAGGGTAAGATAAGTAGGCAGCAAAAAAGCCTGTAGGTGGATGCGGTGATACAAAAACCCGGTCACAGCATGGTGTGTGGAGAGAGGAACACCACGCGTATTGCCACTATGCATGCCTTTCCCCTGAGGAAGCCACGCTTGTCGTGACGAGGCGGGATGGCTTTCACATTTTTTTTTATCAAAAAACACGTTAACTAAATCCCGTACATTATTTTCATGCACTATGCTATTTACTTATCTACTGTAGAGTATTTTATCATTATGTTTCTGTCTTTGTTTTTTTTCTGCTTAGTGGCTTGTGTGAACATGTGCTTACACGCTACATTCACACCAGTTTATATCCCAGGTCATACTTTTTGGTTCTTTTCATCTAAGTAGCATGGTATGTATTAAAGCAGAGGACCTTTAAGCTCACATCGAAAAATCACACCAGGGCAGTAAATTATATCAGTAGCCGTACATACACACTGTGCGCTTTATGGCCAATGTGAACATGCATTTATGTGCTGTATATATACCAACTTAATCCAAGCTCAATTTTGTGTTTTTCTTTATATTTTTGCATTTTGTGCAAGCCGGGGCGTTGCCTCCCTTTTCTGAGCTGATAATTACATTTAAAAGCTTCCCCAGACTGGTGTCCATAAATTGGGACCCGGTCCTTTTGTCTGACCTTATTCCCACACTGAGGTCAACTGACACATGGTAAGGTTTTTAATATTAGACAGTGTAGGACAGCCCCGATCAGAGTTACCTTGACGATGGTGAGATGGTAGTGACGAGCGAGTATACTCGTTACTCGGGTTTTCCCGAGCTTGCTCGGGTGGTCTCCGAGTATTTGTGACTGCTTAGAGATTTAGTTTTTGTTGACAGCTGCATGATTTACGGCTGCTAGCGAGGCTGAATGCATGTGGGGGTTGCCTGGTTGCTAGGGAATCCCCACATGTAATCAAGCTGTCTAGTAGCTGCAAATCATGCAGCTGCGGCAAGGAAAACTAAATATCCGAGCAGTCATAAATACTCGGAGACCACCCAAAGCGTGCTTGTGAAAATCCGAGCAACGAGTATACTCGCTCATCACTATAGGATGGCTTTTATGCTATTTTTGATCGAAAACACTCTTACTAAGAACCCTGAGTTATTTAAATGCACTTGCTTTTTACTTACTTAGTTACAGCAGGGTTTTTTTGCTCATTTTGTTGTACGTGTTTGGCCACTGAGCTCCTTGTAATTTTACTGTTAATTTTTGGAGGTGAGCTCAAAGGTCCTCTGCTACCACACATATAATCACTGAGTGAGGAGTAACGTCATAAAGATAGAATAGCCCTGCCAGCGGCTTCAGTAGAGAATGGTCACTTATCCTCCCTCCTGTGGGATCAATACAAATAGAATGTGCTAACCAGAAGCTGCAGCGTCTCTACATGATCGGGTACAAATATGCACAGCATACATCAGGGACACAATTATCAGTTTATCTCTGCACAGCAACATTATTTTTAAACACATCTAACTGAGGAAATTCTTAATTTTCCATTATCGATTAGACAACAGTTCTCTTTACAGAAAGGAGGAAATCTGAAAACCCAATTCGGTGATACAACATAATGTATTATGTGCTTTAAAGTCTACTGTTGCCACCACAGTCTGTCAATTAATAATTGAATGATGCCACAACTTGAAAGGAAATGTTTATGTAGAAATAATGTATAATGTGTAATATAATTTATAATGTCATAGTAAATTAGTTTTATTCTTGGCAGATGACTGCACCAAGACCGCAGAGGCACATCTGAAAGTCTCAGATAGCAAAGAGGATGATTGTGGTAACACACAAGATTTGTATAAAGAGCAAGATATTATCCAAAATATAACTCCTACCCTCCACTGCAAAAGTCTGTTATGTGATCCTTTTCAACAGTTCCTGTATTCTGATTCATCACGGACTATTATGTATAAAAAAAATTACAGAAGAAATGTTAAGCATCATACCGCTCATACAGCAGAGAAGAAGTCGTGTTCTGAATGTGGGAAGTGTTTTAGAGAGAAACGCTATCTTGTTACACATGCAAGAATTCATACAGGGGAGAAGCCATTTTCATGTTCAGAATGTCGGAAATGTTTTAACCAAAAGTCAGCTTTAGTTAGACATCAGAAAATTCATACAGGGGATAAGCCATTTTCATGTTCAGAATGTGGGAAGTGTTTTATCCAAACATCAGATCTTGTTAAACATCTGAGAACACACACAAGTAAAAAACCATTTTCATGTTCAGAATGTGGGAATTGTTTTAACCAGAAATCCACTTTAGTAAGACATCAGAAAATTCACACAGGGGAGAAGCCATATCCATGTCCAGAATGTGGGAAGTGTTTTATCCAGACATCAGATCTTGTTAAACATCTGAGAACACACACAGGTAAAAAACCATTTTCATGCTCAGAATGTGGGAATTGTTTTAAGCAGAAATCCGCTTTAGTCAGACATCAGAAAATTCATACAGGGGAGACGCCATATACATGTCCAGAATGTGGAAAATGTTTTAGCATTCAATCAAAACTTGTTAGACATCAAAAAATTCACAGAGAGAAATGGTTTTCATGTTAAGAACATGGGAGATCTTTTTGCGTTGAATCAAAACTTGTTAGACTTCAAATAATTCACTTGTTCATGCGGGCAGTGTTTTAATCAGAAAAGATAGGTGAGTAAGAAAATGATCACATAATTTGTTCGTGTACAAAATGTATGACATACAGGCGTCCAAAATTTACACATGGATTGCATATGGGCTTAAAAAACAGACACATTATCTTCTACTTAGTTTGTATCACTTATATTTAGAGGTTATAGACGTTGGGTTTTATTGCGGTTTATTAGACAATTGCGCAGGAGTTATAATATACTGTTTTTTTGTATTTTTTTGCGACAAATTGTGAAATATACCATTATATATATTATGAGCATTTAGTCAAAGTAAATTCACATGTCATACAAAAGAAGAGGAAAGCAACATTTAGACTGTGGCTCTAACCCTGTTCCTTAAATCTTTGATACAGGTAATTTGCTTGTTCTTTAAAAGCCTCATCTTTAGAGCAAATGTGTAATCTTAAAAACTGACCGATAGGTATTCTTTGGATTGTTGACTTAGGATGTGATGAACTTTCATGTAACAATGAGTTGGTTGACGTAGGTTTATGGAAACCTGGTAGGTAGGTTTATGGAAACCTGAATGTCAATAGGCAGAAAAATAAGTTTAAACCACCACTACAGCGATTTTAGTTATTTAACCGCTGGAATGGTGCTTTAAATGTAATTTCCCTGTCTCATACTTACCTGCCGCCACCTTCATCGTTTTCCAGCGTTGCTCCCTTAGGCCTCTGGCGCAAAGTGACCTGCCAGCAACTCTAGTGCTTCATGAAGTTTGGGCGGTGATCACTTTTCAATACAAATCTATGACAGACTCATTCTGGCTCCCATAGACTTGCATTGAGTGCTTGTGATGTAACTTCTGACTTCTAGCCAGTCAGTAGCTGCTCTTACAAGATGGTCTTGCGGGACAGGAGAGATGCCGAAAAATGGTGAAGATGCTGGAGCGTAAGTACTGTATATGCTCGTGTATATGCTGAGTTTTTCAGCACTTTTTTTGTGCTGAAAATGCCCCCCTTGGCTTATACATCAGTCATGGTCCCAGAAAGCCAATGGGGGAGGGGGAGCAGCGGGTCAGAGAGGCAGGAGCCGGCGGCTGTGGCTAAAGCCTGTGCCGCAGCTGTAATAGCGCACAGTGCCAGCCGACACTGCTGGCTTCCAGCACTCTTCATACTCACCTACTTGCGCGCCCTCTGTGCTGGCACTGCATCTCGTTCCGACTGCCAGCGCCTGCACCTCTTCCTGCTGAGCAATCATGTGGCACCGCTCATTAAGGTAATGAATATGCACGCCTCTCCACTCCCATAGTCGTGGCGTCCATATACATTACCTTAATGAGCGGGGCCATGTGATCGCTCGGCAGGAAGTGCTGCTGGAAGTCGGAACAAGATGCAGTGCCACCGAGGGAGCACAGGTAGGTAAATATGATGTTTTTTTTTTTTTAAAGGAATCGTACATAGGGATAAGGAGCCATACATACCAGGACAGGGACTGGGGAGCCATGCATACCAGGACAGGGACTGGGGAGCCATGCATACCAGGACAGGGACTGGGAAGCCATGCACACCAGGACAGGGACTGGGGAGCCATGCACACCAGGACAGGGACTGGAGAGACATGCACACCAGGACAGGGGAGCCATGCACACCAGGACAGGGTCGGGGGAGCCATGCATACAGTGACAGGGTCGGGGGAGCCATGCACACCAGGACAGGGACTGGGGAGCCATGCACACCAGGACAGGGGAGCCATGCACACCAGGACAGGGGAGCCATGCACACCAGGGCAGGCACTGGGGAGCCATGCAAACCAGGACAGGGACTGGGGAGCCATGCACACCAGGACAGGGACTGGGGAGCCATGCATACCAGGACAGGGACTGGGGAGCCATACACACCAGGGCAGGGACTGGGGAGCCATGCAAACCAGGACAGGGACTGGGGAGCCATGCACACCAGGACAGGGACTGGGAAGCCATGCACACCAGGACAGGGACTGGGGAGCCATGCACACCAGGACAGGGACTGGGGAGACATGCACACCAGGACAGGGGAGACATGCACACCAGGACAGGGTGACTTCTAGCCAGTCAGTAGCTGCTCTTACAAGATGGTCTTGCGGGACAGGAGAGATGCCGAAAAATGGTGAAGATGCTGGAGCGTAAGTACTGTATATGCTCGTGTATATGCTGAGTTTTTCAGCACTTTTTTTGTGCTGAAAATGCCCCCCTTGGCTTATACATCAGTCATGGTCCCAGAAAGCCAATGGGGGAGGGGGAGCAGCGGGTCAGAGAGGCAGGAGCCGGCGGCTGTGGCTAAAGCCTGTGCCGCAGCTGTAATAGCGCACAGTGCCAGCCGACACTGCTGGCTTCCAGCACTCTTCATACTCACCTACTTGCGCGCCCTCTGTGCTGGCACTGCATCTCGTTCCGACTGCCAGCGCCTGCACCTCTTCCTGCTGAGCAATCATGTGGCACCGCTCATTAAGGTAATGAATATGCACGCCTCTCCACTCCCATAGTCGTGGCGTCCATATACATTACCTTAATGAGCGGGGCCATGTGATCGCTCGGCAGGAAGTTCTGCTGGAAGTCGGAACAAGATGCAGTGCCACCGAGGGAGCACAGGTAGGTAAATATGATGTTTTTTTTTTTTTAAAGGAATCGTACATAGGGATAAGGAGCCATACATACCAGGACAGGGACTGGGGAGCCATGCATACCAGGACAGGGACTGGGGAGCCATGCATACCAGGACAGGGACTGGGAAGCCATGCACACCAGGACAGGGACTGGGGAGCCATGCACACCAGGACAGGGACTGGAGAGACATGCACACCAGGACAGGGGAGCCATGCACACCAGGACAGGGTCGGGGGAGCCATGCATACAGTGACAGGGTCGGGGGAGCCATGCACACCAGGACAGGGACTGGGGAGCCATGCACACCAGGACAGGGGAGCCATGCACACCAGGACAGGGGAGCCATGCACACCAGGGCAGGCACTGGGGAGCCATGCAAACCAGGACAGGGACTGGGGAGCCATGCACACCAGGACAGGGACTGGGGAGCCATGCATACCAGGACAGGGACTGGGGAGCCATACACACCAGGGCAGGGACTGGGGAGCCATGCAAACCAGGACAGGGACTGGGGAGCCATGCACACCAGGACAGGGACTGGGAAGCCATGCACACCAGGACAGGGACTGGGGAGCCATGCACACCAGGACAGGGACTGGGGAGACATGCACACCAGGACAGGGGAGACATGCACACCAGGACAGGGTCGGGGGAGCCATGCATACAGTGACAGGGTCGGGGGAGCCATGCAAACCAGGACAGGGACTGGGGAGCCATGCACACCAGGACAGGGACTGGGAAGCCATGCACACCAGGACAGGGACTGGGGAGCCATGCACACCAGGACAGGGACTGGGGAGACATGCACACCAGGACAGGGGAGCCATGCACACCAGGACAGGGTCGGGGGAGCCATGCATACAGTGACAGGGTCGGGGGAGCCATGCACACCAGGACAGGGACTGGGGAGCCATGCACACCAGGACAGGGGAGCCATGCACACCAGGACAGGGGAGCCATGCACACCAGGGCAGGCACTGGGGAGCCATGCAAACCAGGACAGGGACTGGGGAGCCATGCACACCAGGACAGGGACTGGGGAGCCATGCACACCAGGACAGGGACTGGGGAGTCATGCACACCAGGACAGGGACTGGGGAGACATGCACACCAGGACAGGGGAGCCATGCACACCAGGACAGGGTCGGGGGAGCCATGCATACAGTGACAGGGTCGGGGGAGCCATGCACACCAGGACAGGGACTGGAAAGCCATGCACACCAGGACAGGGACTGGGGAGCCATGCACACCAGGACAGGGACTGGGGAGCCATGCACACCAGGACAGGGATGAGGGGACAATGCATACCTGGCTTATACTCGAGTCAATAAGCTTACCCAGTTTTTTGTGGCAAAAGTAGGTGCCTCGGCTTATACTCGGGTCAGCTTATACTCAAGTATATACTGTATATGACAGTGGACTCCCAGCGCTGGGAAAAAAAGCTAGAGTGGTGCTTTAAGACCTTGTGTGTAGGTCAATTTGATGTTAAGATATTATAAAACAAGCAATCCAACTGTTTCAAGGAGCCTTCCCAGACAAACCAAATGTTGTGCATATGTCTGATCCAATTACGCATTTTATCAATATCGGTGGGAAGTTGCTTTGAAAAATACCTCTCTCCCATGCTTCAAGAAACAGGTTCACATATGAGGGGGCGCATGCCGCCCTCATAGCAGTACCCTGTAACTGTGAATACATTTGATTTTTGAATATGAAACAGTTGTGTGTAGCAATGAATTCCAGCAGGGTCAAAAGGAGCTCAGTCATAGGATGTTGATAATAACAATAATAATAATTTTTATTTATATAGCGCCAACATATTCCGCAGCACTTTACAATTAAGTGGTGACATGTACAGTATACACAAATTCAATACAAGGTAAAGCTGGTTTCACATTTGCGGAGGGCTGCGTAGTTCCTCCATGAAGCCCCGCCCACTGCCACGCCTCTTCCTTCAGCTCCGCCCATGGCATGCGTCCTGCGTACCCTATCTTTAACATTGGGGATGCAGGCCATACGGATGTATTCAGATGCCTCCACATGCGTCATTTTGACGCTGCACCGACTGCAACAAAATGCAACATGTTGCATTCGCAGGTCGGCGCAGCATCAAAACGATGCAAGGGGAGGCATCCGCATACATCCGCATGGCCTGCGTCCCCAATGTAAAAAAGAGGGTACGCAGGACACATGCCGACTTAGAAGGAGCTGGAGGAAGAGGCGTGGGAGTGGGCGGGGCTTCACAGAGGAACTACTCAGCCCTCCGCAAATGTGAAACCAGCCTTAGACAGTTTAAACATACATTAGGATTGAGGGTCCTGCTGCAAGCTTGCAGTCTACAAGGAAATGAGGGGGGCATGATAGGTGAAAAGTGCTTGTTATTGCAGGTCCTGCAATTATAATAAATAGTGATTTTTATATAAAGCTGCATGATCCGGTCATCAGCCACTGTGTTTAAGTGCAATTATCAGGTGCAGTTCTCATGTGTATGGAGGGTGTGGAGACAGATGAATAGGAGGAAGCAGCTTCTGAATGATATTTATTATTTTGCTTTGCTTATTTAGCACTATTCTGTAGCGCTTTACATACATTGTCATCTCTGTCCCCAGTGGGGGTCACAAACTAGATTCCCTATCAGTATGTCTTTGGCGTGTGGGAGGAAACCGGTGGATCTGGAGGAAACCCACGCTAACACTGGGAGAACATACAAACTCCTTGCAGATGTTATCCTTGGTGGGAAATGATCCCAGCGCTGCAAAGCAACAGTGAACCACTGTATTGAACTACTGTTAGAAGGAGGGAACAGGGGAGAGTTAGGTTAGCGAGTTGAGGTGATAGGCTTGTGTGAGGATCTGAGGTTGTGGGTTATAAAAATCACCTGGGCAGGTTAACGATGTAACTATTTTTTATTCCATATATCCATGGTTGTACAATTGTACAACAAATTCAGGTAGATGGCCAAAATACAAAGTCCTCAATACACAAGATCCCTTCCTGTTATGGACCTGTTGGTTAGGAACACTAGAAATGACCTGATAGTTAAACCAGAAATATAGGACAAGTTCTAGGGATGTGGGAACTTTACTGACCGCAACCCTGATCCTATCACACACACTATAAGCAGCCGTGGAGCGTTACCTAACTCTCCCTTGACGCCTCTTCACAGCCGGAGAGCTAGCTACCCCTAGAGAGAAACAAAAGCCTCACTTGCCTCAGAGAAATTTCCCCAAAGTAAAGTAGCCCCCCACAAATAATGACGGTGAGTTAAGAGGAAAATACAAACAGGAATGAAAACAGGTTTTAGCAAAAGAGGCCCACTAATCCTAAATAGTAAGAAGATAGCAAGGGAACTGTGCGGTCAGTATAAAATACTACAAAAATATCCACGCAGAGAATACAAAAAGACCCTCACACCGACTCACGATGTGAGGGCGCAACTCTGCACCCCAGAACTTCCAGCAAGCAAGAAAATAGCATATAAGCAAGCTGGACTGAACTTATCATGTACCGAGAAACATTTTCCAAAGCAATGAGCAAAAATGAACTAGCATGTACTTAGCTTCTCCTGAAGGAGACAGATCACCAGAGAAGTCCCAGAGAGATCTGAACCAGTACTGAATACAACGACAGCTGGCAACAAGTAAAGATCTAGGTGGAGTTAAATAGGCAGCCAGCAAAGCAGAAAACGAGGCAGCTGGGAGCCAGCTAAAGAGCAGCAGTATCACTCAAAGCCACCAGAGGGAGCCCACGAACAGAACTCAACAAAGTACCATTCATGACCACAGGAGGGAGCCCGAGAACGGAACTCACAACAGTACCCCCCCTTGAGAAGGGGTCAACGAACCCTCACCAGAGCCCCCAGGCCGATCAGGACGAGCCAAATGAAAGGCACGAACCAATTCGGCAGCATGGACATCAGAGGCAACAACCCAGGAATTATCCTCCTGACCATAGCCCTTCCATTTAACCAAGTACTGAAGCCTCCGTCTCGAAACACGAGAATCCAAGATCTTCTCCACCACATACTCCAATTCTCCCTCGACCAACACCGGAGCAGGAGGATCAACAGAAGGAACCACAGACACCTCATACCTCCGCAACAATGACCAATGGAACGCATTATGGATGGCAAAAGATGCTGGGAGGTCCAAACGAAATGACACAGGATTGAGGATTTCCGAAATCTTATAAGGACCGATGAAACGAGGCTTAAACTTAGGAGAGGAAACCTTCATAGGGACATAACGAGAAGACAACCAAACCAAATCCCCCACACGAAGTCGGGGACCAACACGGCGATGACGGTTAGCAAAGCGTTGAGCCTTCTCCTGTGACAACGCCAAATTGTCCACTACGTGGTTCCAAATCTGCTTCAACCTATCCACCACAGAATCCACCCCAGGACAGTCAGAAGACTCAACCTGCCCTGAGGAAAAACGAGGATGAAAACCAGAATTACAAAAAAAAGGCGAAACCAAAGTAGCCGAACTAGCCCGATTATTGAGGGCGAACTCAGCCAATGGCAAAAAAGTCACCCAATCATCCTGATCAGCAGAAACAAAACATCTCAGATAGGTTTCTAAGGTCTGATTAGTTCGTTCGGTTTGACCATTCGTCTGAGGATGGAAAGCCGAAGAAAAAGACAAATCAATGCCCATCTTAACACAAAAGGACCGCCAACATCTGGACACAAACTGGGACCCTCTGTCAGACACAATGTTCTCCGGAATACCATGCAAAGGAACCACATTCTGAAAAAACAGCGGAACCAAATCAGAGGAGGAAGGCAACTTAGGCAAGGGCACCAAATGGACCATCTTAGAAAAACGATCACAAATCACCCAGATGACAGACATCCTCTGAGAGACAGGAAGATCCAAAATAAAATCCATGGAAATATGCGTCCACGGCCTCTTTGGGACAGGCAAAGGCAAAAGCAATCCACTGGCACGAGAACAGCAGGGCTTAGCCCGAGCACAAATCCCACAGGACTGCACAAAGGAACGCACATCCCGCAACAAGGAAGGCCACCAAAAGGACCTAGCCACCAAATCTCTGGTACCAAAAATCCCAGGATGACCCGCCAACACTGAACTATGAACCTCGGAAATAACTCTACTGGTCCATCTATCAGGGACAAACAGTCTCTCCGGTGGACAACGGTCAGGACTATCGGCCTGAAATTCCTGCAGCACACGCCGCAAATCAGGGGAGATGGCGGACAGAATCACCCCCTCTCTGACGATACCAGCCGGTTCAGGAACTCCCGGAGAGTCAGGCACAAAACTCCTAGAAAGGGCATCAGCCTTCACATTCTTAGAGCCCGGAAGGTACGAAACCACAAAATCGAAACGGGAGAAAAACAGCGACCATCGAGCCTGTCTAGGATTTAGCCGCTTGGCAGACTCGAGATAAGTCAAATTCTTGTGATCTGTCAAGACCACCACACGATGTTTGGCTCCCTCAAGCCAATGTCGCCACTCCTCAAATGCCCATTTCATTGCCAACAACTCCCGATTCCCAACATCATAATTCCGCTCGGCAGGCGAAAACTTTCTAGAAAAGAAAGCACATGGCTTCATCACCGAGCCATCAGAGCTTCTCTGAGACAAGACAGCCCCTGCTCCAATCTCAGAAGCATCAACCTCGACCTGAAAAGGGAGAGAAACATCTGGCTGACGCAAAACAGGAGCCGAAGAAAACCGACGTTTCAGCTCCTGAAAGGCCTCAACGGCCGCAGAAGACCAATTCGTCACATCAGCACCCTTTTTGGTCAGATCAGTCAAAGGCTTAACCACACTAGAAAAATTAGTGATGAAGCGACGGTATAAATTAGCAAAGCCCAGGAACTTCTGAAGACTCTTCACAGATGTAGGTTGAGTCCAATCATAAATGGCCTGGACTTTAACTGGGTCCATCTCGATAGTAGAAGGGGAAAAAATAAAGCCCAAAAAGGAAACCTTCTGGACTCCGAAGAGACATTTAGAGCCCTTCACAAACAAGGCATTGGCACGCAGGACCTGAAATACCATCCTGACCTGCTTCACATGAGATTCCCAATCATCAGAAAAGACCAAAATATCATCCAGGTATACAATCATGAATCTATCCAGATACTCCCGGAAGATGTCATGCATAAAGGACTGAAACACAGAAGGAGCATTAGAAAGCCCAAATGGCATCACCAAGTACTCAAAATGGCCTTCGGGCGTATTAAATGCTGTTTTCCATACATCGCCCTGTTTTATACACACAAGATTATACGCTCCTCGAAGATCTATCTTGGTGAACCAACTAGCCCCCTTAATCTGAGCAAACAGATCGGACAGCAGAGGCAAAGGGTACTGAAATTTGACCGTGATTTTATTAAGAAGGCGATAATCTATACAGGGTCTCAGAGAACCATCCTTCTTGGCCACAAAAAAGAACCCTGCTCCCAAGGGTGACGAGGAGGGGCGAATATGCCCTTTCTCCAAAGACTCCTTTATATAACTCCGCATAGCGGCATGTTCCAGCACAGATAAATTGAAAAGTTGACCCTTAGGGAACTTACTACCAGGAATCAAATTTATAGCATAATCACAATCCCTATGAGGAGGTAGGGCACTGGATTTGGGCTCATCAAATACATCCTGGTAATCCGACAAAAACTCAGGAACTTCAGAAGGAGTAGACGAAGCAATTGACACCAAAGGAACATCGCCATGTACCCCTTGACAACCCCAACTACACACAGACATTGATTTCCAATCCAGGACTGGATTATGAACCTGCAGCCATGGCAAACCCAACACGACAACATCATGCAAGTTATGCAACACCAGGAAGCGAATAACCTCCTGATGTGCAGGAGTCATGCACATGGTCACTTGAGTCCAGTACTGAGGCTTATTCTTGGCCAATGGCGTAGCATCAATTCCCTTTAGTGGAATAGGGAATTGCAAAGGCTCCAAGATAAAACCACAGCGCCTGGCAAATGCCAAATCCATCAAATTCAGGGCAGCGCCTGAATCCACAAAAGCCATAACTGAGTAGGATGACAGAGAGCAAATCAAAGTAACAGACAAAATACATTTAGGCTGTACAGTACCAATGGTGACAGACCTAGCGAAACTTTTAGTGCGCTTAGAACAATCAGAGATAACATGAGTGGAGTCACCACAGTAAAAACACAACCCATTCTGACTAGGGTTGAGCGAAATGGGTCGGCTATTTTCAGAAGTCACCGACTTTTGGCAAAGTCGGGTTTCATGAAACCCGACCCCTGTGTGGGGTCGGCCACGAGGTCAGCGATCTTCTGAATCTGGTATCGGAATTCCGATACCGAGTTCCGATATGTTTGCGATATCGGAAATCGGTATCGAAATTCACATTTAAGTGTAAAATAAAGAATTAAAATAAAAAATATTGATATACTCACCTCTCCGACGCAGCCTGGACATCGCCGCTGGTAACCTTCTGTTCCTAAGAATGGCGCTTGAAAGACCTTTCGATGATGTCACGGCTTGTGATTGGTCGCGGCGGCCCACGTGACCGCTCAGCGACCAATCACAAGCCGTGACGTCATCGAAAGGTCCTTCACGCGCTCATTCTTAAGAAGGAAGGCTGCCGGAAAGAAGCAGGACGCGTCCAAGGGTGAGTATATACCTAATAGGAATATACTCACCCTCGGCTTCTTTCCGGCAGCCTTCCTTCTTAAGAATGAGCACGTGAAGGACCTTTCGATGACGTCACGGCTTGTGATTGGTCGCGGCGGCCCACGTAACCGCTCAGCGACCAATCACAAGCCGTGACGTAATTCTCATGTCCTAAATTCCTAGAATGAGGAATTTAGGACCTGAGAGAATTACGTCACGGCTTGTGATTGGTCGCTGAACGGTCACGTGGGCCGCCGCGACCAATCACAAGCCGTGACGTCATCAAAAAGGTCATTCTTAGGAACGGAAGATGCCGGTTACCAGCGGCGATGTCCAGGCTGCGTCGGAGAGGTGAGTATATCAATATTTTTTATTTTAATTCTTTATTTTACACTTAAATATGGATCCCAGGGCCTGAAGGAGAGTTTCCTCTCCTTCACACCCTGGGAACCATAGTATCCCATTGCACTGCATTGGGTTTCGCGTTTCGGCCGACCCCGACTTTTTTATAGGGTCGGCCGATTTCACTCGACCCGACTTTTGAGAAAGTCGGGTTTCGTGAAACCCGACCCGATCCTATAAAAATAAAAGTCGCTCAACCCTAATTCTGACGTCTGTGATTTTGCCGTTCAATTCTGGTCAGAATTCTATCACATTGCATAGACTCTGGCTTCTGTTCAGGAAACACCGCCAGATGGTACACAGGTTTGCGCTCCCGCAAACGCCGATCAATCTGAATGGCCAAAGACATTGACTCATTCAGACCCGCAGGCGTGGGGAACCCCACCATAACATCCTTAAGGGCTTCAGAAAGACCCTTTCTGAAAATCGCTGCCAGGGCACACTCATTCCATTGAGTGAGCACAGACCACTTCCGAAACCTCTGGCAGTAAACCTCCGCTTCATCCTGACCCTGAGACAGAGTCAGCAAGATCTTTTCTGCCTGGTCTACTAAATTAGGTTCCTCATAAAGCAATCCAAGCGCCAGAAAAAACGCATCCACATTTAGCAATGCAGGATCTCCTGGCGCCAGGGAGAATGCCCAATCTTGAGGGTCACCACGTAACAAAGAAATAACAATTTTAACTTGCTGAGTAGGGTCACCAGAGGAGCGGGGTCTCAGAGCAAGAAACAATTTGCAATTATTTTTGAAATTCAAAAACTTATATCTATCTCCAGAAAACAAATCAGGAATTGGTATTCTAGGCTCTAACATAGGATTCTGAATCACATAATCCTGAATGCTTTGTACCCTAGCAGTGAGATGATCCACACTAGAGGACAGACTTTGAATGTCCATATCTGCAGCTGAGTCCTGAACCACACAGAGATTAAGGGGAGGAGAGAGGCAAAACACACAGCAAAGAAAAAAAATGAGCACAGAACTTCTCTTATCCCTCTTTTGCGATGAATTAACACTTTGGCCAGCTGTACTGTTATGGACCTGGTGGTTAGGAACACTAGAAATGACCTGATAGTTAAACCAGAAATATAGGACAAGTTCTGGGGATGTGGGAACTTTACTGACCGCAACCCTGATCCTATCACACACACTATAAGCAGCCGTGGAGCGTTACCTAACTCTCCCTTGACGCCTCTTCACAGCCGGAGAGCTAGCTACCCCTAGAGAGAAACAAAAGCCTCACTTGCCTCAGAGAAATTTCCCCAAAGTAAAGTAGCCCCCCACAAATAATGACGGTGAGTTAAGAGGAAAATACAAACATAGGAATGAAAACAGGTTTTAGCAAAAGAGGCCCACTAATCCTAAATAGTAAGAAGATAGCAAGGGAACTGTGCGGTCAGTATAAAATACTACAAAAATATCCACGCAGAGAATACAAAAAGACCCTCACACCGACTCACGATGTGAGGGCGCAACTCTGCACCCCAGAACTTCCAGCAAGCAAGAAAATAGCATATAAGCAAGCTGGACTGAACTTATCATGTACCGAGAAACATTTTCCAAAGCAATGAGCAAAAATGAACTAGCATGTACTTAGCTTCTCCTGAAGGAGACAGATCACCAGAGAAGTCCCAGAGAGATCTGAACCAGTACTGAATACAACGACAGCTGGCAACAAGTAAAGATCTAGGTGGAGTTAAATAGGCAGCCAGCAAAGCAGAAAACGAGGCAGCTGGGAGCCAGCTAAAGAGCAGCAGTATCACTCAAAGCCACCAGAGGGAGCCCACGAACAGAACTCAACAAAGTACCATTCATGACCACAGGAGGGAGCCCGAGAACGGAATTCACAACACCTTCCCCAGGCCAAGATTCTGATTACTACAGCCCAGTTATCGAGCGATACTGTCTCCCAACTTTTGGTTGGCCTACGGATTTCCTATCTCCCGCCAGTATAGTCTGTAGTCACAGTACAGACTCCTCCAGATGACAAATATCACAACCGATGCCCATGTATCCAGGACCAACAATCCTTAAGAAAGTTTGTGAAATCCAGATGACAGATCCCTCAACCATAGCAGGAGGATCCAGCCCAGCCAGCAACCGAATTCCAAAACTCCATAGACCATCCATCCCAGCTTGGATTCTCGCCCTTCGAAGTCACTCGAATAACTGACTGATTCAACCTCTGTGTCTGTTTCTTCCTCCCCCTTAAACATTTTCCTTTAGCTCACAGATTGAATCATATTCCATCACGTAGGACTGCATGTGAGACCTTCTGTGGTGACGGCTCCACTGGGTTTACAATCCCTATTCACACAATGGGCCTAGGGCTGGGAGTACAATGGAGTGAGACTTGAGTCTGGCCTTAGGTCCCTTTCACACATCAGTTTTTTTGCTATCAGTCGCAATCCATCGAATTTTGAAAAAAAAAAAAGAATCCGACGACTAATGCCACCGGATACGTTTTTTTTCTCAGACTTGTATTAGCGACGGATGGCGTCACATTTCATCTGTCCTCCGGATTTGTTGAAAACTTTGTCCGGCGGCCGGAGAAAACGGATAAGGTAACGTTTTTTGTGTACGTCGACAAAACGAACAGCGACGGCTGCGTTGCTGTTCGTCGTTTGCTCGAATGGAATGGAAGCCTATGGGCGCTGGACCCATCAAATGACGGAATCTGGTGACGGATTCTGTTTTTTTTAACTGAGCATGTTCTAATTTATTTTGGATCCAATTAGCCAGATCTGCTAGTTGGATCTGTCGAAAAAACGAATCCGTCGCATCAGTTTTTCACAATCTGCGATGGATCCGTCGAGCCATCGGATTGTGACTGACTGCAAAAACTGATGTGTGAAAGGGGCCTTAGGTATACATAAGATTCAACCTGCATGCCTTCTTCTGCTTGCTGTCACTGATTGGAAACATTGATGAACAGGATGAAATGGTGAGCAAGCAAATCGCTAATAAAACACAGCAAGCAAATATGCATTAAATTATAATAATATTGATGTAACTAGTGCTCCCTGATGTAAAAAGTTGCTATCTCTTAGAGCTGTGGCCTCCGCTCTACGTCTATTCGTCCTATAGTCTTTAGTAAGTGGCCATCTCCTTACAGCTTGTTTAAAGAGATGTGTTTTTAAAGCACAATTAAAAACGTGGGGGATAGGTATCAGTCGGATCGTCTGAAGTAGGCAATTCTAGAGAACTGGCACAGCACGGAAGAACTCTTGGAGCTGAGGTGACAGGTTCAGATTATGGAGGTTGCTAGGTCAGTTTCAGAACGGAGGGCACGGGTAGGGCGATAGACATAGATGAGGTAAGAGTTATAGGGGTAGTGCATAACTGGAGAGCCTTGTGGGTGAGTTTATATTGTATTCTGCTGCAAATGGGCAAGCAGTGTAATGACTGGCACAAGGTAGAAGCATCGGAGAAGTGGCTGGACAGAAATACGACCCTGGCTGCTGCATTCAGGATGGATTGGAGAGGAGAAAGTTTGGTTATAGGACGACCGATCAAAAGAGAGTTCCAGTAGTTCAGACAAGAATGAATAGGAGTAACTGTAAGAGTTTTAGCAGTTTCAAGGGTGAGAAAAGGTTGGATTCTAGGGACAGGAAGCGCAAGAGGTTAAAAGCCCCCCCCCCCTTCTGCCTCACCACCAGTGTCTTTCCTGTCCGTTGCAGGACAGGGCATGCAAGAAGAGCGTAGGAGCGCGATACTTACTGGGGCTCAGCAGGACTGGAGGGGACAGGATCTCTTCCCTTCCTGCTGTCAAGAGGCTATGTCGCTTACACCTCACTGAGCCCCCCGCAGCTTGTCGGTGGAGCAGGGGAGCTCCCGCGTTGCTGCTTCCCTCTCCAGAGAGCTCTTGGCTCCACACTGCCACAGGCCACTAACGTCCAGTCGCACAAGCAAGCATGCATTACACCGTGGAATGCATTTCCGGCCAGGGTCGCATTTCGATGAAGCACACTTTCGGCTTAGAGGGGCACTTCCGATCGGGGCGGCACAGCGTGTGTTCCAACCAGGAACGCAAGGAAGGACTATGGGGGTAATCTGAAGGCCTCCTTGACAAGGTAAGACCTTTTAAAACAGTTACCACAGAATAGTGTGGTGTGCACAGTCTGAACCATGGAGGTTAATCTGCCCCGCTCAGAAGCACTAGCCGAGCAGTCCTTGGCCAGTGTAAGTAACCCCATAGTGTCTGCTTCACCACAGGTTAGTGATCATGCAGTAAGAATACAAGTGTTCCGTCTTTTGTATTAGGATAAAGGGACTCCCTTAAGATCTGGCTCCTCTTCTCGGAAAAGAATGAGGAGATGCCTGACATTAAATTAGCAGAGTCCTACAGAAAGCAGTTATGTGTGGAATGTGTTGCAAAATTCCTGAAAGAAGAACAAGCATCCTTCTTAACAGATATGCGAGCCAATAATTAGGGAAGAGGTCCAGAGCACTGTTGCCAGTCTTGTGCCGCGGCAGCCAGATCCAAGCACCTTCCGTCACAAGAGAGGCAGGTGGGACATGGAGGAGTCCTCGAAGGAAGCGTACTCCTACTCGTACTACTCAGAGGAAAAGGCTGAGGTCGAAGAATAAGAATTTTCCCAGAGGCTGTCAGAGGAGAAAAAACCAAACTACGATAGGCCGAAATCCTAGAAAACTATGAAAAACCAAAAAAGAAAACAAGGATCCCTAAAATATAGCTTTTAATAGAACTAGTATTAAAAATAACCCGGGTATCAGAGTTGTGTATGGGACATTATCTTTTGTCTATCTATTACCATAGGGATTGTGAGGGACCCTAGGGGTAGTCTTCGTTGAGTGGGGGCACCTACCGCAGTAAATTAGGGTGTCTACCTCCACTGTCAGGCAGGTGGCAGTATAGGTACAGCATTTTTAGGGTGCATTAGTTTTTTCCTTATTATAGGTATTTTCTAGGGTACTAAAGGGTCAGCCGCCGAGGAGCGGGGGCGCCGACCGAGAAAAAGTAGGGTGCCAACCTCCACTGTTAGGCAGTCCTCATTGTAGTACGACCTAGGGTTGTTTAGGTACATGGAATACCTTTTTACCTCCTTAAATTTTGATGATTATATTAAATAAAGTTTTTATACTAGTTCTATTAAAAGCTATATTTTAGGGATCCTTGTTTTCTTTTTTGGTTTTTCATCGCTGTCAGAGGAGAGGAAGAAGTATTTTTTTCTCATCCGAAAATATGGACCACCTATTGAAGACTGAAAGAGCGACTATGAAGATTGAAGAGACGGAGGTCCCTCACACAATCCAGGATGAGATGTTTGGGGGACTATGAATGAAAAGGAATAGAGTGTTCCTGGTCAACCAGCACATTAGAGCTATGATCCTAGAAGAATGGGAAGATATGGAAAAGCGCCTTGTCATCCCTCGGGACTTTAAGGCCCATCTCCCCTTTGACCCAGTGGAAATCAAGTAGTGGGAGGAAATCCCCAAAGTGGATGTGCTTATTGCCAAGGTGACAAAGAAAACCTCTATACCATTTGAGGACTCTTCCTGCCTGCAGGACGCCATGGATAGGAAAGCAGAGGGGCTGTTGAAGAGGAGTTGGGAGTCTTCTGCGGCGGTTATTAAGACCAATATAGCAGCCACCTCGGTAGCTAGGTCCATGTGTATCTGGCCAAAGCAAAAACACAAAAAAATTGGTGCAAAGAAGTCCAGAAAAGGATAACAAAACCTTTATTAAATATAAATACAACAAAACAAGGGATGCAAAGGTAATAGTGGGTTAAAAACTGCAAATATGATGCATAGTACGCATGAAGACAGGGCAAGCACCCCACATCAGCAGCCAGGCAAAGCACACCAGGGATATAGAATAATATTAATCACTGCGCACTCCGTAGACATAATCCCAGATAGTAACAAATCTATAAGCAGAGCCCGCAATAATAGATAATCAAGTAATGCACATCTCCAAAATTTAAAAAGTACCTTGCCAGCTGACTATGCGGAGAGAGCGCCAGCTCCAGACCCACCCCGACGTGCGTTTTCGAAGATGTCCTTCCTCAGGGGGCGTCGACGCCGATCCCCTATCCTGGGTAAATTTTGGAGATGTGCATTACTTGGTTATCTATTATTGCGGGCTCTGCTTATAGATTTGTTACTATCTGGGATTATGTCTACGGAGTGCACATTGATTAATATCATTCTATATCCCCAGGGTGCTTTGCCTGGCTGCTGATGTGGGGTGCGTGCCCTGTCTTCATGCGTACTATGCATCATGTTTGCAGTTTTTAACCCACTATTACCTTTGCATCCCTTGTTTTGTTGTATTTATATTTAATAAAGATTTTGTTATCCTTTTCTGGACTTCTTTGCACCAATTTTTTTGTGTTTTTGCTTTGGCGATATCTGGTGTGTCCTGCAATATTCCATAAACAGGCGCTAGTTACCTCTTACTTACATTTGTGTTGTGACATCATGATTAGAGGATTCACATGGTTCTGCCTGTTTTGTTTTCCCTGCCTTTACCATGTGTATCTGGATTGACGAGCTGTCCACTCAGATAAAATCTAACAGCCCTAGAGAGGGTAGATCAGAGTCCCTCCCTATGTTAAAAATGGCAACGTAGTTTATGGCGGATGCTTCAGCAGAGTCTGTGAGGTTTGCAGCTAGGAGTAATGTTCTTTCATACTCAGCGCGGCGGGACATCTGGTTTAAAACATGGTCAGGGGACAGCCAGTCTAAAAGCAAGCTCTGTGCCATCCCTTTCTCAGGTACGCATGTCTTCGGTCCAGTACTGGACAACATTTTAGAGAGGGCCGCCGACAACAAGAAGGGGTTCCCGGAGGAAAAAGCCAGGAGATTCTGTTCCTTTCGTAGGCCTCATCAGTCCCCTAGGCAGGACTATAAAGGGAATGGAAAGTCAGGCAGTCCCTTTGCCCTGCTGTTACCTCTCACCTAACAAAAATATTCAACCTCTCTCTCTTCCGGTATCTTTCCCTCCTCATTTAAGCATGCCATCATACGTCCATTACTTAAAAAACCATCCTTCAACCAAAACTGTGCCGCTAACTATAGACCTGTCCCTAATCTTCGCTTCATCTCTAAACTCCTGAATGCCTGGTCGATTCTCGTCTTATCTGTTATCTCTCAGATAACTCTCTTCTCGACCCTCTTCAATCTGGTTTCCGCTATTTACACTCTACTGAAACTGCCCTCAGTAAAGTTTCTAATCTACTAACAGCTAAATCTAATGGTCACTACTCCATGCTAATTCTCTTGAATCTCTCCGCAGCCTTCCTCACTATGCTACTATCGGCCTTAAGGACACCGTTCTCTCCTGGTTCTCCTCTTATCTCTCTGACCGCACTTTCACTGTATCTTTTTCTGGTTCCTCCTCTCATCTTCCACTTACTGTTGGGGTTCATCAAGGATCAGTCCTAGGCCCCTTCTCTTCTCTTTGTATATCGCCACTATTGAACAAACAATCAGTAGCTTTGGGTTCCAGAACCATCTCTATGCTGATGACACCCAGTTATACACTTCTGCTCTGCATATCACGCCTGCCTTTTTAGAAACCACCAGTGATTGTCTTACCACTTTCTCTAACATCATGTCCTCCCTCTATCTGAAACTGAACCTGTCAAAAACTGAACTTGTGTTTACTCCCTCTACTGACCTACCTTTGCCCGACATTGCCATTTTCGTGTGTGGTTCCACCATTATTCCCAAGCAGCATGCCCGCTGCCATGGGGTCATACTTGATTCCGAGCTTTCATTCACCCCCCACATCCGATCACTGGCTCACTTTTGTTATCTGCACCTCAAAAATATTTATAGAATTTTTCCTTCTCTTACTTTCAATTCTGCAAAAACTCTTACTGTTTCTCTTATTCATTCTCGTCTGGACTATTGTAACTCTTTACTAATCGGCCTCCCTCTTAGCAAACTCTTCCCTCTCCAATCTGTCTTGAATGCTGCAGCCAGGATCATATTCCTCACCAACCGTTATTCTGATGCCTCTACCTTGTGCCAGTCATTACACTGGTTACCTATCCACTTCAGAATCCAGTACAAACTTATTACCTATTACCCTCATCCACAAAGCACTCCATGGCTCAGCACCACCCTACATCTCCTCCCTGGTCTCAGCCTACCACCCTACCCGTGCTCTCCGTTTTACTAGTGACCTGAGGGTAGCATCCTCAATAATTTGAACCTCCCACTCCCGTCTCCAAGACTTTTCACGTGCTGCACCAATTCTTTGGAATGCACTACCCAGGTTAATACGATTAATCCCCAATGCCCACAGTTTTAAGCGTGCCCTAAAAATGCATTTCTTCAGACTGGCCTATCACCTCAACACATTAACCTAACTATCCCTGTGTTGCCCTTTCAAAAAACGTAAAACCATAATCAGGTTCCTCCCATCATGTTCTGATACGCTTTATGCATTTAATAGCCCTCTGTGTCTGTACTGTTACATACTTAGGCTGATAACCGGTTCATGCAACATTACGTAAACACCCGATTCTTACATTATGGCTGGTCCGAACAACTAAAGCAATTGTTACCATCCACCTCTCGTGTCTCCCTTTTCCCTCATAGTTTGTAAGCTTGCGAGCAGGGACCTGATTCCTCTTGGTATCTGTTTTGATCTGTGTTTATTGTTATGCTGTAATGTCTATCGTCTGTATAAATCCCCTCTATAATGTAAAGTGCTGCGGAAAATGTTGGCGCTATATAAAAATTATTATTATCCATCCAGTTCTCCAGCTCACATAGAATGTCTTGACGCCAGGAATGCAGGGGGAGACTACAGTTTTTCCTAGGAGAATGGGGAGCCATAACGGACAGCCAGCGGATCCTGCAGACCATAGGGGAAGGTTACAGGATAGACTTCTCCCATCTCCCACCCTAATGGTTTTGCACTACCAAATCCCAGTCCCTCTTCGCGCAAAACAGGCTCTGGACAGATGTCAGGAACCTCTTAAAGTTGGGGCACAGGGGGACTACTCCTCCCTGTTCTCCATTAAGAAAAAACCTTCGGTCAAATATCGGTCCATCATAAATCTAAACCCATGAATCAGTGGGTCAGATACAGGAGATTCAAAATGGAGACAATAAAATGAAGCATCCAGTTAATAGGGAGAGATATCGCCATGCGCACTTTAGGCCTGAGAGATGCATACTATCACGTGCCAATTCACGCAGACCACCTCCAATATTTGAGGTTTGCTTTAGACCATCAAGGTTCGGGCCACCATTTCCAATTTATGTGCTTTCCATTTGGCCTATCCTTAGCCCCTTGCATCTTTACAAAAATAATGATGGAGGTGGCAGCCTTTCTGATGAGATGGGGGATTATTGTGATCCCCTACCTGGACGACATCCTGCTGATAGCAGACTCGGCTACCCGCCTTAATCAACAACTGGCCCAGACTATCAACATTCTAGAGGGCCTGGGTTGGCAAGTGAACTGGGAGAAATCCGACCTACGTCCAGGGACCCAGAAGGTGTTTTTAGGAGTCCTCCTCAATTCCCATCGCAGGATATCTTCCCTACCCCGCATAAAACAGGAAGAGATCAGAAGCAGGATCTGGGCATTGCAGATGAAGAGTTCAATCTCCATCAGATATGCGATGAGAATCCTAGGCCTGATGACATCCTGTATTCCAAGCGTACGTTGAAGTCAGGCTTCTTCAAGACAGCTTCAGGGATCAGTCCTTACGTCCTGGAACAGGCATCACTTTGGCCTGGACAAAAAAGATGAGAATCCCCGCCAGTCTGAGGAATTTCCTGTCATGGTGGACATCCAGGAACAATCTCGGAAGAGGAGTGCCATGGATCCTTTCTCCCTCCATATTACCACCTACGCAAGTTTGAAAGGATGGGGCGCAGAGGTGGAAGGTCAGTTCCTGCAGGGTACATGGTCCCTAGAAGACCGGAAAAATCCTCAAATTACAGAGAGCTAAAGGCAGTATGGGAGACTGTCCAACGTTGTCGGGATATGGTCCGACATCGTCATGTGAAGTTGCTGTCGGACAACATCACAGCAGTTTCCTTTCTGCGGTGCCAAGGAGGTCCAAGAGGCCAGCTCCTACAGACTTTAGCAGAAAATATATTTCAGTGGGCAGCAAAGAACATTCAGTCCATCTCCGCGGTGCACTTGAAGGGCTCCGAAGGCATAACAGCAGATTTTCTTAGCAGAGAAAAACTATGGTCCGAGAGGGAATTGAACCTGGAAGTATTCCACCAGTTGACCCAGAGATAGGGAAAACTGCGTATAGACCTGTTTGCCACCCAGGAGAACGTGAAGGTGGCAAGGTTCTTCTCCATGAATCCAGAAGACAACCCAGAAGGCTTAGATGCCCTACCTCAGAGATGGGAAGAAGGTCTTCTGTATGGATGCCCCCCTTTTCCCCTCATACCAAGGGTCCTGAGAAAAATCAGAGAAGAACAGGCCACAGTATATATTGGTAGCACCCTTCTGGCCCAAGAGGAATTGGTTCCCCTTCCAGACACACGCAACCTGCTGTCACAGGGTCCCCTCTGACACAAAGACCCGCATTTTCTGCATCTGATGACCTGGATCCTGAGCGGAAAATCTTAAGCTCCAGGGGGTTTTCAGACAGGGTAATAACTACTTTGCAGGCAACTAGGAAACCAGTGACGTCAGTGATCTATTCCTAGATATCGAAGAGGTTTTGTTCTTACATGGGGGAATCTACTTCAAACGCATCCCACCCAGACATTCCAAGAATATTGCACTTTCTCCACTGTCAGTTTGGAATCCCTATGTTCAGATCCTAGAGGATCGGTTAATATTTAGGCTTGATCAGATGATCAATCAGATGATGTGAGACCCTTAGGAACAGACGACTGACACTCAAAGAATGAGACTGCTGGTGTAAGCAAGGAGGCTACAGGGACAGCTTATGTAGCGGATTCTGGCAAAGGAGGGATGCAACCGAAACATTTCCAGAATCAGAATGTCATCTGAAGGGGCAGAGAATTATTTCAGGTTATGTGGAATTTGATTTTTTTTTCAGAGCAAACTGTATCAAGAGAAGTTCCTTTTTTAGTGGAGGTTTTTTCAATGCGATGTTGACTTTTTGAAGCATTTTTTGCAGCCCTTTCAGTTGACAGTACCTAGTTTGGAGCAGATGCTATCAGAATTAATTGCACCTTCCGTTTTTCAAAACCAAAATGTGAAGAAAAAAAAAGGTCCAAAAACCTCTTTGCATGAACAGTAAAGACAATTAAAATTGAAAAAAGAGAAACTCTTTTAAAAGCATTGCTAGGTGAATTTTTTTTTTAGCAGCTTCGCTCCAAAACCCTCCTCAACACCTCATAAAGCTCTGTCAGCACTTAGCTGTGATAGATGTTACTTTGGCAGAATCATCAGAAATCCGTCCAACCTACAAGAATATTTCTAAATCAGAATCGTCTCTTATTTGTCCATGTTCTCCGTCGTACAGTTTTGTTATACAGTATGTTCATGTTCTTATAGGTTGGAGCTCTTTAAATGTAATTATCAATCATTATTACAGGTAAAACAGAAAATATTGCAATACGCTACACGTGATGTGGCCTCCAGGGGTCACGCTACTCGATTATTGATGCAACTGCGTTATCATAACTTGTGGGTAGTTGTTCACCAGGAGACACTTGTGTAATGGGGGCCAATAACCTCTAATAATACAATCTGATATCGGCCCTTGAAGCGCAGAGTCTAAGAGATCGACCACTAGACACATTACACAATCCTGTACACAGCACACAAGGCTGATTGTTCTAACTCAGCTTGTATAGGTGACATTGCTGCTGACACTGCTCCGCTCACTACTTGTCATTCATACACGATTCTGCCACATACAAATTGTGTCTCCGCTCATTAGACACACACAGCTCTGCTCCGTACACCTACACACACGGCTCCGCTCTGTACACCTTGTACACACACGGCTCAGCCCCGTACACACACCGCTCCATACACCTCCTACACACACGGCTCCGCTCCGTACACCTACACACATGGCTCCGCTCTGTACACCTCGTACACACACGGCTCTGCTCCGTACACCTCCTACACACATGGCTCCGCTCTGTACACCTCGTACATACACGGCTCCGCTCCGTACACCTCCTACACACACGGCTCCGCTCCGTACACCTCGTAGACACACAGCTCCGCTCCGTACACCTCCTACACACACGGCTCCGCTCTGTACCTCGTACACACACGGCTCCGCTCCGTACACCTCGTACACACGCGGCTCCGCTCTGTACACATGCAGCTCTGCTCCATACACCACGTACACGGACGGCTTCTCTCCGTACACCTCGTACACACACGGCTCCGCTCCGTACACCTCGTACACATGGCTCCGCTCTGCACACTTCGTACACACAAGGCTCCGCTCCGTACACCTCGTACACACACGGCTCTGCTCCGTACACCTCGTACACACGCGGCTCCGCTCCGTACACCTCGTACACACACGGCTCTGCTCCGTACACCTCGTACACACGGCTTCTCTCCGTACACTTCATACACACACGGCTCCGCTCCGTACACCTCGCACACACGGCTTCTCTCCGTACACTTCATACACACACGGCTCCGCTCCGTACACCTCGCACACACGGCTCCACTCCATACACCTCATACACACACAGCTCTGCTACATCCAACCTGTAAACCCCAGCACCATGACAACCAGCACAGCAGAGTCCTGCAGACACTGAGGCCCCTGATCATGTGACCCCCTGACTCCTCCCCTCCTGTGACCTCATCCCAGGTCCTGTGCGCACAGAACAGCCATATATGTGGTGTGCGGCTCTGCAGGTGGAGGTAGGTGCTGGAGATTTCCCAAAGCATTGGTTCTAAATGTGGGGCTTTTGTTATTAGTTATTTTCATTGCCAAATTCCAGGTGCCAGATCTTGTTTCAGCCTTTCCTTATGTCGGAATCACATTTTGGCTTCAGTGGCGCCGCTCTAGGATAGATAACAATAATAATAATAATAATTTTATTTATATAGCGCCAACATATTCCGCAGCACTTTACAACTTATAGAGGGGACTTGTACAGACCAGGGCCGATTTTAGGCAAAGTGGGGCCCTAGGCAAAAGTTTAAAATGGGGCCCCAAATGCTAACATATTGCACCAACAGAAACATTTTGGTTGTAGCTACATGCGCTGATTTCAGGCCACTAAACGAGCGTGATCAACAATATTGAAGTCATTCGCTGCTTGTTTCCAGCCTCTTTACACTGGCTGGGGACAGAATGATCACTAGTAAATCAATCTGTCCCCATACAGTATCATCTTAGCAGAATATCTGCAGTTTTAACTGGGCGATGTGCTGATGAGAACAATGATTTTTGTTCCGGCGTATACTGTACATACATACACCGTACATACACACAGATACACATACCGTACATACACAGACATACACCTTACATGCATACACACATACAGTTATATACACATATAGTATACACATACCGTACATACATATACCATACATACACACAAATACACATACATACACCGTACGCACACACAGATACACATACAAATACAGTATATGCAAACACATACATATATCATACATAAAAACAGATACACATACATATACCATCATACATACACATACCGTACATACACACATGCATATACCGTACATACACACAGATACACACACAGATACCGTACATACATACAGATACACATACATATACCATCATACATACACATACCGTACATACACACATGCATATACCGTACATACACACAGATACACACACAGATACCGTACATACACAGATACAGTTATATACTGTACATATAGTACACACATACCGTACATACATATAAAATACACACATCTAAATGCACATACCGTACATACATACATATACCGTACATGCATACACACATACCGAACATACAGATACACATACACGTACCGTACATACACACATACAGTATATACACATACCGTACACACATATACATACACATATACTGTATGTACATGCACATAAACATACATATATACCATATATCCATACAAATTTATTGCACATACACAGATACACACATACTGTGCATGCATACACACATAGCCATACAAATATACCATACATACACACATATACCGTACATACATACACAGATACACACACAGAAACATACACATAGATACACACAGATGCACACACACATACATATACAAGCATATACATACATACTAATCTTGTATAGATGATCAGATGAGCCCTGCAGGAGGTCACTTCAGCTGGAGAGGGCTGCAGACCCCACTGTGGGGGATGGGGCACAGAGCAGACAGCACTGATATCAGCCCCCTGGTGCTGTCCCGTGCAGTGAGCCTTCTCCCCCATCTCTTCTCTGTGAGGAGACGCTGCAGCCTGCTCTGAACAGAACAGTGGAGGGAGCAGAAGACCCCCTGTAAGTCCTGCTCTTCCTCCACTGATGTCTCTATTTGCTGTGCAGCCGGGCCCCTGACTGTAGGTGAGCACTCACCATTGGGACGCTCCATGCAGGGGGACAGACGGCAGCCAGTGAGCGCTCTCCTCAGTCTGGTCACTGTGAGGTAAGGAAAGCGTTCATTGGCCAGCTTCTCTCCCTGCATGACACGCCCCCTTTTTGATCTCCTGCACTTCGCGCCCCGCTCTCTCCCCGGCACCCGGTGTTCCATGATTATAGGAGGGAGTGAGAGGGGCCCGATCCTGCATGATACCAGGCCTGCCTGCAGGGGCCCCCCTCCACCTCTGGGCCCCGGAGCAGTGCCATCAGCAGTATGTCTGCCCCTGGCTGGGGGCCCCTAGGGCGGGGGGGCCCCAGGCAGCTGCCTAGTCTGCCTGCCCCTAACGCCGGCCCTGGTACAGACAATAGACATTACAGCATAACAGAAATCACAGTTCAAAATAGCTACCAAGAGGAGTGAGGGCCCTGCTCGCAAGCTTACAACCTATGAGGAAAAGGGGAGACACGAGAGGCGGATGGTAACAATTGCTTTAGTTATTCGGACCAGCCATAGTGTAAGGCTCGGGTGTTCATGTAAAGCTGCATGAACAAGTTAACAGCCTAAGTATGTAGCAGTACAGACACAGAGGACTAATAACTGCATAAAGTGTATGAGAACATGATGCGAGGAACCTGATTATGGTTTTTTATTTTTTATTTTTTTTATGGGCCACACAGGGATAGTTAGGTTAATGCGTTGAGGCGGTAGGCCAATCTGAACAAATGAGTTTTTAGGGCACGCTTAAAACTGTGGGGATTGGGGATTAATCGTATTAACCTGGGTAGTGCATTCCAAAGAATCGGCGCAGCACGTGTAAAGTCTTGGAGACGGGAGTGGGAGGTTCTGATTATTGAGGATGTTAACCTGAGGTCATTAGTGGAGCGGAGGGCACGGGTAGGGTGGTAGACTGAGACCAGAGAGGAGATGTAGGGTGGTGCTGAGCCATGGAGTGCTTTGTGGATGAGGGTAGTAGTTTTGTACTGGATTCTGGAGTGGATGGGTAGCCAATGTAATGACTGGCACAAGGTAGAGGCACCGGTGTAACGGTTGGTGAGGAATATGATCCTGGCTGCAGCATTCAGGACAGATTGGAGCGGGGAGAGTTTGGTAAGAGGGAGGCCGATTAGTAGAGAGTTACAGTAGTCCAGACGAGAATGAATAAGTGAGACAGTAAGAGTTTTTGCAGAGTCGAAAGTAAGAAAAGGGCGAATTCTAGAAATGTTTTTGAGATGCAGATAACAAGAGCGAGCCAGTGATCGGATGTGGGGGGTGAATGAAAGCTCGGAATCAAGGATGACCCCAAGGCAGCGGGCATGTTGCTTGGGAGTAATGGTGGAACCGCACACGGAGATGGCAATGTCAGGCAAAGGTAGGTTAGTAGAGGGAGAGAACACGAGGAGTTCAGTTTTTGACAGGTTCAGTTTCAGATAGAGGGAGGACATGATGTTAGAGACAGCGGTAAGACAATCACTGGTGTTTTCTAAGAAAGTCGGCGTGAAAGCAGGAGAAGAGGTGTATAATTGGTTGTCATCAGCATAGAGATGGTACTGGAAACTAAATCTACTGATTGTTTGTCCAATGGGGCAGTATACAAAGAGAAGAGGAGGGGGCCTAGGACTGATCCTTGAGGAACCCCAACAGTAAGGGGAAGGTGAGAGGAGGAGGAACCAGCAAAACATACAGTGAAGGATCGGTCAGAGAGATAGGAGGAGAACCAAGAGAGAACGGTGTCCTTGAGGTCGATGGAGTGGAGCATAGTGAGGAGGAGCTGATGATCCACAGTGTTGAATGCTGCGGAGAGATCCAAGAGAATTAGCATGGAGTAGTGATCATTAGATTTAGCTGTTAGTAGGTCATTAGAGTCTTTAGTGAGGGCAGTTTCAGTAGAGTGTAAAGAGCAGAAGCCAGATTGAAGAGGGTCGAGAAGAGAGTTATCTGAATTATGATTTGCTGATTGAATAATGAGTGTAAGGCTGTTTGCCCACGTTGCGTTTTTTATATGTTTCTGCCGTGTTTTTTGCCGCAGCGGAAACACTTAAAAACCCCATTCCCATGCAATCCTATTGGATTCCGCAGTTGCTGTGCCCATGCTGCAGATTTTCCCGCTGCGGAATTGCATAGCTGTAAAATCTGCACCATGTTCATTGTTTCTGCAGAATCGCGGTGATTCCGCCTCCATAGGATTGCATTGAAACACTCATTTTACGCATGTGGCTATGCCCACCATGCGTAAAGGGAGCGCTTCATGTACGGATGGTACCCAGGATCTGGAGGAGTGCAGACTCCTTCAGGCGCTGGGATCCATATTCATGTAAAAAAAAGAATTAAAATAAAAAATAGGGATATACTTACCTTCTGATGGCCCCCAGAGTCCTCTTGCCTCTCAGTGGTGCAGGCGGCGGCTTCCGTTCCCAGGGAAGCATTGTGCGAATCAGCTGGGATGACGTCGCGTCACAAAGGTCCTTAGTGCAAAGCATTCCTGGGAACGGAACGTACTGGGAGCGCCGCTGAGGAGATTGGGGGCCGTCGGAAGATGAGAATAACCATATTTTTATTTTTTTAATTATTTTTAACATTCTATCTTTTACTATTGATGCTGCATAGGCAGCATCAATAGTAAAAAGTTGGTCACACTTGTCAAGCACTATGCTTGACAAGTGTGGCCAACCTGTCAATCACTTTTCCAAGCGATGCTTCAAATCGCTTGGAAAACGCAAGCATATTCTGCAAGCTAAAAACGCTTGTGTTTTGCGGGAAACCACATGCGAATTCCGCATGCGTTTTACCCGCGGCATGGAGTTTCGGAAGTGCTGCGGACATTTCCGCAGCATTTCTGCAATGTGGGCACATAGCCTTACAAATCTGGTTCCTTCCACAGAATCCTTCCTTGTACAATCCACTGATGTGTTTGGTGACCGGCGGCTCCCTCTGATCATTGCCCTCTTTTTGCATATATTAATACAGATATATTTATTTATGTTTATCGTCAGTAGAAATTATTGATGACCTTATTCCACTTTTTGGGGGGATGACATATTTTTGTTTATTTTTTGTGTGATTATTTTACTTTGATAATTTTTTACTTGTTTGGATTGCAACTATAATATATTTATGTATTATTTTATTAAAAGGGTTTGTCTGGCTTGCAATATTGATGAACTACTTACAGGATAGGCCATCAGTAGCAGATAGTTGGTGATCTGATACATGGTGCCCCCACCAATCACTATGAACCCTCACCTTTTCCGGCATATGACAACTGATCTGATGAGTGTGGAAAGCTTGTTTGTTGGGCTCTCCATGCATGTGTCGTGACTGTCACATGGCCGTGACACATGCAGATCACGCGACACAGCGCGATCAGCCGGCGCGATCCAGGAAGCCGGGTTACCTCTGCAGCTTATTCGGCAAGCGCTATAGCTTACCAAATAAAAGGGAATCCGAGCAAATTCACTCATCTCTACTGCCAACGTCATGCTGATTCAGGGCTGTGGAGTTGGTAAGCCAAATCTCCGACTCGAACTCCTCAATTTCTCTGACTCTGATTCCCTCATACATGTTTAAGTGATAAATTTACTGTAGTAAAATGGTAACATCAGACTTTTAACCACCATTATGATACAACAAGCAATCTATTTAGATAGACCATTAAATAAATTTATTGGAATACAACTTTAGAACACACTGAATAGCATTTGTGCAGTGTATGAATTTGTTCTGTGAAATAGTATCACCTCCATCAGATCCTCCTTTATAAATGACTTCAAATCTGACCTAATTATTTTAAGGCTATAGAACAACCTCTACACTGACTTGGGTTGGTGGCAAAGCAGTAACCGCATGGGCAACATCTCTAACAATTTCAGGGTATAAAGGAATTGCCTCGTGCACAGTCAGTTTTGATGAATGCTTGAACTCTTCTATTTCTTTGAGAGCAAGTGAAAAATGTTCTGAAATATGGTCAATCTGTTTTCTATGGGAGTGAAATCTTTTTCCCTGTGGCAATGATTTGCCTGCCCCATGTCATCCAAATACTTTTCAAAATTATTCATCTGATGATGCTGAAGGTATGGTAGCAGTAGCACTAGCAGGACCCGAGTCATCTTGCACTTGGCAGTCCTGAAGCCCTCTCATCCTAATTGCTACTTCAGTCATATCGTCTTTTCCTTTAGTAAGCTGTTAATCATCCAGCAATATACAATGACTCGGGTCCACATAAACAGCTTCCAGAAGAATTTTCTTTTCTAATAGCAGTGTCTCTCTCCGTTTCATTGAAGCAGCAATGCCATCTGCGATTAAACCTCTGCTTTGGGCCAGGCAAAACAGCAAGTTCTTCCACTCCTTCATGAAAATGCCAGGAATTAAATCCTGAGTATGCACTGAATTTGAGCTCACAGCATTTGTTTTCATATGTCATACACTGAGGCACAAAATATTTTTTATCTTTTTTTTATCTTAAGTTAATGTAAAATGTTCAAATACAGCTGACTTCATAGGAAGCTTCTTAGGCATTTTGTAAGCATATAAATTTGCTTCCAAAATAATTTAGTAATATAAAAAAATAATCTACAGTATATTGCAAAAATAGGGAATCCTGCATAATTTTGGATAGAAATAAAACAAATGTTGCATAAATCAATAGTACAGATTATGACAAATAAAAAGTTTGTAATATGTTATTAAATAGCTTTACTCTGAACTTTCAATCTCAGGCGTTTCTCGGGATACAGCTCAGTAAATGTTCCACGTATGATGCTTCACAGTCTATGATGATGGGAGGAGGGAAGGTGGAAGTTTGTGCTGAATCATACCCCAGAAAGAAACTGAAACTACTAGCAGAACGAATAACATGAAGAGCATTGGATCAACTAACCTCTCCAAATATGAGCTCAGAGGAAAGGCAAATTAAAACATAAACCATACAGGGAAAATATACACTGGGCTATTGATTTATGCACAATTTATTGAAAGTTCAGATATGCTTTAAGAAGTACTTGCCTTAATCCTGGTTTTCTGTTCGTGCTAGCAGTTCTTGAGATGAGTGCAGCACTGCAGGCATTCCTCATCAGTGCCTTTGCTCTGATCTGTAGAGGAGGAGCTTTACTACTATGCATATATATAATGTGCAGCACAGATTCATCTCATAGCTAGGGTTTTGGTTCGGGGGAAGCGAAGCTTTGAATGGGCCCCTAATCAGGTAACCATGATTACAACTGGGTGGCGCACCCTAAGGCCGGCCTCACACTCAGCGTATAAAAATACGGTCCGTTTTTTACGGCCGTAATACGCAGAAAAGTCCCCAAAATAGTGGTCCGTATGTCATCTGTAGGCAGGGTGTGTCAGCGTATTTTGCGCATGGCATCCTCCGTATGTAATCCGTATGGCATCCGTACTGCGAGATTTTCTTGCAGGCTTGCAAAACCGACATCTAATGGATTTATGTGCTCAAATGTTCGGAAAAACATATATACAGTATATATATATATATATATATATATATATGTCATTGAGACACATATATATATATTCTGTATTTATATTTAATTCAGCGCGATATATGTGAAAAGCCGGTAATTCAATTGCCGGCTTTTCATTTCTCCTTCCCAGACCCGACAGGATATGAGACATGGTTTACATATAGTAAACCATCTCATAGCCTCCTTTTTTTTTGCATATTCCACACTACTAATGTTAGTAGTGTGTATGTGCAAAATTTGGGCGCTGTAGCTGCTAAAATAAAGGGTTAAATGGCGGAAGAAATTGGCGTGGGCTCCCGCGCAATTTTCTCCGCCAGAGTGGTAAAACCAGTGACTGAGGGCAGATATTAATAGCCTAGAGAGGGTCCATGGTTATTGGCCCCCCCGTGGCTACAAACATCTGCCCCCAGCCACCCCAGAAAAGGCACATCTGGAAGATGCGCCTATTCTGGCACTTGGCCACTCTCTTCCCACTCCCTGTAGCGGTGGGATATGGGGTAATGAAGGGTTAATGCCACTTTGCTAATGTAAGGTGACATTAAGCCAGATTAATAATGGAGAGGCGTCATTTATGACACCTATCCATTATTAATCCAATTGTATGAAAGGGTTAAAAAACCACACACACACATTATTAAAAAGTATTTTAATGAAATAAACACACAGGTTGTTTTAATATTTTATTGCTCTCTCAATCCACCAGGAAAGCTGAGTGATCTGTACTTACATTGAGTTGCGGTGAGGCGCCCTCTGCTGGATGAACTTATATGAACTCGAGCGTGGGAACTTTTCCAAGGCTCCAGTTCATGAGTTCATCCACCAGAGGGCGCCTCACCACAACTCATCACTCAGCTTTCCTTCATTCGCCGGGGATTACAGACACGAGCGAGTGCTTTAGCGCAGCTCCTGCCTGTAAAATAATTTAACCCCTTCAGATGGATTACTTCGTGGGACGTGACAGTTCATCAGAAGGTATGTATATTGTGGGTTTATTATTTTGCCAAGCGAGGGTCTTTCAGGTGGATTGAGAGAGCAATAAAATATTAAAACAACCTGTGTGTTTATTTCATTAAAATACTTTTTAATAATGTGTGTGTGTTTTTTAACGCTTTCATACAATTGGATTAATAATGGATAGATGTCATAATTGACACCTCTCCATTATTAATCTGGCTTAATGTCACCTTACAATAGCATGGTGGCATTAACCCTTCATTACCCCATATCCCACCGCTACACGGGAGTGGGAAGAGAGTGGCCAAGTGCCAGAATAGGCACATCTTCCAGATGTGCCTTTTCTGGGGTGGCTGGGGGCAGATGTTTTTAGCCACGGGGGGGGGGGCAATAACCATGGACCCTCTCTAGGCTATTAATATCTGCCCTCAGTCACTGGCTTTACCACTCTGGCGGAGAAAATTGCGCGGGGGCCCACGCCAATTTTTTCCGCCATTTAACCCTTTATTTTAGCAGCTGCAGCGCCCAAATTTTGCACATACACACTACTAACATTAGTAGTGTGGAATATGCAAAAAAAAGGGGGATATGAGATGGTTTACTGTATGTAAACCATGTCTCATGTCCTGTCGGGTTTGGGAAGGAGAAATGAAAAGCCGGCAATTGAATTACCTGCTTTTCACTAACACCGCTGCGTATTTCTCGCAAGTCACACTGCTGGTCCGTGTGGAATCTGTATTTTACTCGCCCCCATAGACTTTCATTGACGATTTTTTGGCGCAATACGGTGACAAATGCAGCATGCTGCGATTTTCTACGGCCGGACAAGACCGTATATTACGGATGCGTAATATACGGCAGATAGGAGCTGGGCCATAGGGAATCATTGGGCCGTGTGAAATGCGAATTTTACGGACGTAGTTTATGCGTTCATACATCCGTAAAACTCGCTAGTGTGAGGCCGGCCTAATAGTGAAGGAGAACCTCAGCAGATGACTACTGTGTTGCTGAAAATAATCTCTTTATAAAGACTAACATGGATTTTACTTCCATATGGTCAGTGGTAGATACCAGCCCTGCAGAACATATAAGAGATCACAGCACAGTTATAGATAATGTCTTACCACTGATGTCCTTTCTGATGGAATCGTTCATTTTTCCAGTCTTTTCCATCTGGCCCAGAACGACATGACAACTTCTTCCGGCCACGGCTGCAGAGATTACAACAAAGACACATTTCACGTCTCACATTTTCAGCATCGTCTCCAATGGGACTATTCCCAACCTGCACAAACTCCTCATACTGCTGATATGGCAGCAGCGGCTCAGCATTGGGGTATGTGTCCTTATTACTGCACCTGCTGTGTGGTTCTCTGTGCCCTCTAAATTCTAAAGCAACCCTCTAGAATATAGTAATGCCGGTTGCAAGTGCCCTAGAAAACAGTACCCACATTTTGTCCCCTAGAGAGTACTGTAAATACTCGGGTACAAGCCAAGATTTTCAGCACATTTTTTGTACTGAAAATGCCCCCCTCGGCTTATATACGAGTCATTGTCCAGAAAGCCAGAGGGGGAGTGGCAGGAGCCTGTGGCTGTGACATCATATTCACCATACAAGGGGGAGGATGCCGAGCAATGCATACAACTCGGAGACCGGGGGCCACACATAGCAGAACAGGGATGAGGGGACAATGCATACCCGGATTATACTCGAGTTAATAAGCTTACCCAGTTTTCCATGGCAAAATTAGGTGCCTCGGCTTATACTCTGGTCGGTTTATACTCTAGTATAGATGGTAATAATGCCCTGTGTGCCCCTTTTTGACAGTCACAGTAGTCTGATTTCCCCTATAACAATAAATGCCCACTTTATATTTAATAACATCCCCAGCCCCCCCCCCCTGTACAGCTCCCCTATATACAGTAAGGGGGCATCACACTGTGTATACACTGATGTTGTGGTATCCCCCGTATGATGGCCTCTTAAATAGCCTCCATATAGTATAATGCACCAGCTAGTCCTCAATAGAGTAAAATGCACTCCTCATAGGTAGACACTACAGTATAATGCACTCCTTATAGGTAGACTCTATGTGGTATAATGCAGGCCCCCATAGGCAGACTCTATGTGTACTGGGTACGGAAAGTATTCATATCCCTTTAAATTTTTCACTCTTTGTTTCATTGCAGCCATTTGGTAAATTCAAAAAGTCAATTTTTTCTCATTAATGTACATTCTGCTCCCCATCTTGACTGAAAAAAAACCAGAAATGTAATAATTTTTGCAAATTTATTAAAAAAGAAAAACTGAAATATCACATGGTCATAAGTATTCAGACCCTTTGCTCAATATTGAGTAGAAGCACCCTTTTAAGCTAGTACATCCATGAGTCTTCTTGGGAATGATGCAACAAGTTTTTCACACCTGGATTTGGGGAACCTCTGCCATTCTTCTTGCAAATTTTCTCCAGTTCCGTCAGGATGGATGGTTAGTAGTGTTGAGCATTCCGATACCGCAAGTATCGGGTATCGGCCGATACTTGCGGTATCGGAATTCCGATACCGAGTTCCGATACTTTTGTGGTATGGGAATCGGTATCGGATCCATACTAATGTGTAAAATAAAGAATTAAAATAAAAAATATTGATATACTCACCTCTCCGGAGGCCCCTGCACCTTACCGCTGTTAACCGGCAGCCTTCTTTGCTTAAAATGAGCGCGTTTAGGGCCTTCCATGACGTCACGGCTTCTGATTGGTCGTGTGCCGCTCATGTGACCGCCACGCGACCAATCACAAGCCGCGACGTCATTCTCAGGCCCTAAACTCCTCATTCTAGGAATTTAGGACCTGAGAATGACGTCGCGGCTTGTGATTGGTCGCGTGGCGGTCACATGAGTGGCACGCGACCAATCAGAAGCCGTGACGTCATGGAAGGCCCTAAATGCGCTCATTTTAAGCAAAGAAGGCTGCCGGTTAACAGCGGTAAGGTGCAGGGGCCTCCGGAGAGGTGAGTATATCACTATTTTTTATTTTAATTCTTTATTTTACACATTAATATGGATCCCAGGGCCTGAAGGAGCGTTTCCTCTCCTTCAGACCCTGGGAACCATCAGGATACCTTCCGATACTTGGTGTCCCATTGACTTGTATTGGTATCGGGTATCGGTATCGGCGATATCCGATACTTTTCGGGTATCTGCCGATACTATCCGATACCGATACTTTCAAGTATCGGACGGTATCGCTCAACACTAATGGTTGAGCATTGGTGAACAGCCATTTTCAGGTCTCCCCAGAGATGCTTAATTGGGTTTAGGTCAGGGCTCTGGCTGGGCCAGTCAAGATTGGTCACAGAGTTTTTCTGAAGCCACGCTTTTGTTATTTTAGCTGTGTGCTTAGGGTCATTGTCTTGTTGGAAGGTGAACCTTTGGCCAAGTCTGAGGTCCAGAGCACTCTGGAAGAGGTTTTCATCCAGAATATCTCTGTACTTGGCAGCATTCATGCTTCCTTCAATGACAACCAGTCATCCTGTCCCTGCAGCTGAAATACACTTGCATAGCTGCCACCACTAGGGTTGAGCGAAATGGATCGTTCATTTTCATAAGTCGCCGACTTTTGGCAAAGTCGGCATCTCATGAAACCCGACCCGATCCCTGTGTGGGGTCGGCCACGCGGTACGCGAACTTGGCGCGAAAGTCGCGTTTCGTATGACGCGTTTAGTGCCATTTTTGCAGCCAATGAAGGAGCGGTAGAGTGATGACATAGGTGTTAGGGGGCGTACACAACTAACGGCATTTTTTGCGCGTGCATTACAGCGATGTGCAAAGTGTAAAATGAGCGTTCTGGGAGCGATGTGCAAAATCAGCGTTCTGGCGTTCAGGGGAGAGAGAGAGAGAGAGAGAGAAAAAATAAAAAATAAAAAAAAAAATAATTTCTTCATTGGGTTTCGTGTTTCGGCCGATCCCCGAATTTGAACGGTGGTCGGCCGATTTCACTCGACTCGACTTTTAAGACAGTCGGGTTTCACAAAACCCGACTCGACCCTAAAAAACTAAAGGTCGCTCAACCCTAGCCATCACTATGTTTCACTGTGGGATTGTATTGGGCAGGTGATGAGCAGTGCAGTGTTTTCTCCTTAGAATTATCACCAAAAAGGTCTATCTTTATCTCATCAGACCAGAGAATCTTATTTCTCATAGTCTGGGAGTCTTTCATGCAAACTCTACACTGCACTGAGGAGAGGTTTCCGTCAGGCCACTATGCCAGAAAGGCCCGACTGGTGGAGGGTTGCAGTGATAGCTAACTTTGTGGAACTTTCTCCCATCTCCCTACTGCATCTCTTGAGATCTTGGGGTTCTTCTTTACCTCTCTCACCAAGGCTCTTCTCCCACGATTGTTCAGTTTGGCTGGACGGCCAGGTCTAGGAAGACTTCTGGTGGTTCCAAGCTTCTTCCATTTAAGGATTATGGAGGCCACTGTGCTCTTAGGAACCTTGAGTACTGCAGAAATTCTGTTGTAACCTTGGACAGATCTGTGCCTTGCCACAATTCTGTCTCTGAGCTCTTTGGCCAGTTCCTTTGACCTCACGATTCTCATTTGGTCTGACATGCACTGTGAGGTCTTATATAGACAGGTGTGTGTATTTCCAAATGAAGTCCTATGGGTTTAATTAAACACAGCTGGACTCCAATGAAGGAGTAAACCCATCTCAAGAAGGATCACAAGGAAATGCACAGCATGTGACTTAAATATGAGTATCTGAGCAAAGGGTCTGAATACTTATGACCATGTGTTATTTTAGTTTTTCTTTTTTATTAAATTTGCACAAATGTCTACATTTTTTTTTCAGTTAAAGGGAACCTATCACCCCGTTTTTTTCGGTATGAGATAAAAATACTGTTAAATAGGGCCTGAGCTGTGCATTACAATAGTGTAGTTTGTGGACCCCGATTCCCCACCTATGCTGCCGAAATACGTTACCAAAGTAGTCGTTTTCGCCTGTCAATCAGGCTGGTCAGGTCGGATGGGCGTGGTTTCTTCCCCCAGATATTGCGTAGTTTTCCGTTGGTGGCGTAGTGGTGTGCGCATGTCCAAGGTCCCGAATCCTGCACAGGGGTGTGAAAATAGCAGCGATGTCCGTTATTCCATTAGTGGTCGGTGGGCGCGGCCATCTTTCTTTGGCCGCGCGTGCGCAGAAGCGGCGCTCTGCTGGCCGCGGCTTCAGGAAAATGGCCGCGGGATGCCGCGCGTGCGCAGATGGATATCGCGGCGGCCATTTTCCTGAAGCCGCGGCCAGCAGAGCGCCGCTTCTGCGCACGCGCGGCCAAAGAAAGATGGCCGCGCCCACCGACCACTAATGGAATAACGGACATCGCTGCTATTTTCACACCCCTGTGCAGGATTCGGGACCTTGGACATGCGCACACCACTACGCCACCAACGGAAAACTACGCAATATCTGGGGGAAGAAACCACGCCCATCCGACCTGACCAGCCTGATTGACAGGCGAAAACGACTACTTTGGTAACGTATTTCGGCAGCATAGGTGGGGAATCGGGGTCCACAAACTACACTATTGTAATGCACAGCTCAGGCCCTATTTAACAGTATTTTTATCTCATACCGAAAAAAACGGGGTGATAGGTTCCCTTTAAGATGGGGTGCAGAGTGTACATTAATGTGAAAAAAAGAATTTTTTTGAATTTATCAAATGGCTGAAATGAAGCAAAGAGTGAAAAATTAAAGGGGTCTGAATACTTTCCGTACCCCCTGTATACACTACCGTTCAAAAGTTTAGGGTCACCAGGACAATTGTGTTTTCCATGAAAACTCATACTTTTATTAATCAAATGAGTTGCCAAATGAATTGAAAATCTAATCCAGACATTGACAAGGTTTGAAAAAAAGATTTTTATTTGAAATAATAATTTTCTCCTTCAAACTTTGTTTTCGTCAAAGAATGCTCCCTTTGCGGCAATTACAGCATTGCAGACCTTTGGCATTCTAGCAGTCAATTTTCTGAGGTAATCTGGAGAAATTTCACCCCATGCTTCCAGAAGCCCCTCCCACAAGTTGGTTTGGCTTGAGTGGCACTTTTTGCGTACCATAAGGTCAAGCTGCTCCCACAACAGCTCAATGTAATTGAGATCTGCTGACTGCGCTGGCTACTCCATTACAGATAGAATATCAGATGCCTGCTTATTCCCTAAATAGTTCTTGCATAATTTGGAGGTGTGCTTTGGGTCATTGTCCTGTTGTAGGATGAAATTGGCTCCAATCAAGCGCTGTCCACAGAGTATGGCATGGCGTTGCAAGATTTAGTGATAGCCTTCCTTATTCATAATCCCTTTTAACTTTTTACAAATCTCCCACTTTACCAGCACCAAAGCAACCCCAGTCCATCACATTACAACCACTATGCTTGACAGATGGTCAGGCACTCTTACATCATCTTTTCAGTTGTTCTGCGTCTCACAAATGTTCTTCCGTGTGATCCAAACACCTCATACTTGGATTCGTCTGTCCATAACTAGTGATGAGCGAATATACTCGTTACTCAAGATTTCCAGAGCACGCTCAGGTGTCCTCCGAGTATTTTTTAGTGCTCGGAGATTTAGTTTTTCTCACCTCAGCTGAATGATTTACATCCTTTAGCCAGCTTGATTATATGTGGGGATTTCCTAGCAACCAGGCAACCCCCACATGTACTTATGCTGGCTAACAGATGTAAATCATTCAGCTGCGGAGATGAAAATGAAATCTCCGAGCACTAAAAAATACTCGGAGGTCACCCGAGCGTGCTCTGGAAATCTTGAGTAACGAGTATATTTGCTCATCACTATCCATAACACTTTTTTCCAAACTTCCTCTGTCCAATGTCTGTGTTCTTTTGCCCATATTAATCTTTTCATTTTATTAGCCAGTCTCAGATATGGCTTTTTCTTTGCCACTCTGCCCTGAAGGCCAGCATCCCGGAGTCGCCTCTTCACTGTAGACGTTGACACTGGCGTTTTGCGTGTACTATTTAATGAAGCTGGCAGTTGAGGACCTGTGAGGCGTCGATTTCTCAAACTACAGATTCTAATGTACATGTCTTGTTGCTCAGATGTGCAGTGGGGCCTCCCACTTCTCTTTCTACTCTGGTTAGAGCCTGTTTGTGCTCTCTGAAGGGAGCAGTACACACCGTTGTAGGAAATCTTCAGTTTCTTGGCAATTTCTCGCAAGGAATAGCCTTCATTTCTAAGAACAAGAATAAACTGTCGAGTTTCACATGAAAGTTCTTTTTTTGAGAGTTTAATGGAACCAACAAATGTAATGCTCCAGATTCTCAACTAGCTCAAAGGAAGATCAGGTGTATAGGCTCTCTAATAAGCCAAACTGTTTTCAGCTGTACTAACATACTTACACAAGGGTTTTCAAGGGTATTCTAACCATCCATTAGCCTTCTTACACAGTTAGCAAACACAAAGTACCATTAGAACACTGGAGTGATGATTGTTGGAAATGGGCCTCTATACACCTATGAAGATATTGCATTACAAACCAGACGTTTGCAGCTAGAATAGTCATTTGCCACATTAACAGTGTATAGAGTGTATTTCTGAATCATTTAATGTTAGCTTCATTGCTTTTCTTTCAAAAATAAGGACATTTCTAAGTGACCCCAAACTTTTGAACGGCAGTGTATATATTTATACGAGCGAGCAATCTCGGATTAGGTGTTATTCGAGCATGCTCATGTGCTAATAGTGTATCTTTGGTGTGCTCAAATACTATGTTCAAGTCGCTGTGGCTGCATGTCTCGAGACTATTCAACAGCTGCAACACATGCAAGATTTGCCTAACAAACAGGCAATCCCTGTATGTGCTGTGACTGTCGAACTGCCGCGAGACATGCAGCCGCAGTGACTCTAACAATAGTATTCGAGAACACCGAAGATATTATATTAGCACGTTCGCTCATCACTAATATTTATCTATTTTTGGTGTTTATCTGGTATTTTAATATACTGTAAATCTAATAAAGTAATTTCAACAATAACCATCCATGATTTTTTAGGCCTTGTCAGCAGCTGCTTGACACTGCTCACTGAAGTTGAGTTTGCTGTCCAAACATGCATCCAAGTCTTTTTCCGTGACCTTTTTACCCAGTGTTTTATCATTTATTGCAACTTCAAATTTTTAAAAATGTAAGGTGGCTGCCAGACACATAGTGGATGGGAGATATGTGTTACAGAGGTGGATGTACTCTGATGTAAACCTGGAGTGATGCTCTAGTACACATAGTACTAAGAGTGGTTAATTGGCCATGACAGGGACGGGATTAATGTGAGCAGCGGAAGAGTTGGGTGGGAGAGCTTCTCTCCTTATCTCCACCCCTGCGTGTCGTTCACATTGTAAAATCGGGCTTGTTTGTCTGACACATGGTCTGTGTGTGGAGGCGTGCATATCTATAGAACTCCAAAAGTGTGTCTTTGCTAACTGTCAAAGAAGCTGGATTCTAAACTCAAGCCTGCACTACTTTTGAATGCACTTTTTACTTTGTTTCACTTTGTGCCAAACACGGGCTGTATTTAAGTTTTCCTGCGAAGTGGTTTATTTGGATTGATATAAACCAGACGGTCTTTTAGGCTATGTGCACACGTTGCAGATTATTTGCCTTTTTTTAGCGTTTTTGCGCTATAAAAACGCTATAAAACCGCAAATAATCTGCATACACTAAGCATCCTATCATTTTTAATGAAATCCGCAATTTCTGTGCACATGATGTGCGTTTTTCCGCATGAAAAACGCATTGCGGAAAAAAAATGAACATGCTCATTAATTTTGCGGTTTTTTCGCGGTTTTCCCACTGTCTAATGCATTGGGAAATATTCGGGAAAAACCGCTTCAAAAACGCGTCAAAACCGCGCAAAAAACGAGCTAAAAAACGCATGCGGTTTTCATGCGGAAATCCGGCAGAAATGTCCGGATTTTCACAGGAATTTTCTGCATCAATTCCTGAACGTGTGTAGGGGGCCTTAAATAGAAATGGTTCCTGTGATACCACATCCCGCTCCCAAATGAGTAGCGTGTTACAAAAAGAATACATTTCCTGAAAGCAGGCAAGCTCACAATTTATTTTATGAGAGTGATATACAAAAAACTATGTAAAAATAATATGTATACCATTATCTACAGCAAACCTATGCCATGTAATGTAAGTTATCCATAAAAAATATATTTAAAATATATACTGCAAGCTAAAAACAGCAATTTTTACTGCCAAAAACTACAGTACCTTTGCATGAAAAACTAGCTATAGGATGAAGATGTTTTTACTGTTTCTATTCAGTATCAGATCCTCTCAGTGGAGATCTTCTATATAAGAGAATTTTCCTTAGTGACCCTACAAGGATGGAAAGGGACAGGGACAAGATGGCGGAGAGAATATTACACCTCACCCTAGAGATCCTCTTCCGGCTTACTGGAGAGGTGAGAGATTCTGATGGCGTCACATTACATCATTCTTATCTATGGGAATAACAGATGGACAGAACTGGAGAGGTGAGGACTCTGGAAATGTCTGTAGTGATATTTATTTATGTGTCTCTCCATAACCAGGATTACACAGTAGTGAAGAAGACCTCTAGTGAGCGCTGTCAGGCCCCTGTGTCTGAGGTGTGGGGAAGACCCCTGAGCCCAATCACGGGGCCTCCACCTCACCCCCTGATACATGATGACATCAATGACCAGAAGATCCTAGAACTCACCTACAAGATGATTGAGCTTCTGACTGGAGAGGTGACACTGCTGGGAATGATCGGACATTATACAGTAATACTATGAAGGGATTGGGGTGATGACGGTATCATTATGTGTGTCAGGTTCCTATAAGGTGTCAGGATGTCACTGTCTATTTTTCCATGGAGGAGTGGGAGTATTTAGAGGGACACAAAGATCTGTACGAGGAGATCATGATGGAGGTTCCCCAGCCCCTCACATCACCAGGTAATAGACAGGACTAAATACACATGGCCTATAATTATCTGTATGTAAAGAATTAACTCGGTCCCTGTATGTGTTTCCTCCAGTTCTATCCAGTAAGAGGACAACACCAGAGAGATGTCCCCGTCCTCTTCTTCCACAGGACTGTAAACAAGAACATCCCAATGTTCCTCAGGATCATCAGGTAGATGGAGAGAAGGTGTCATGAGATCTCCCCTATGATGTGTAGATGGCTGTGAAGGTCTTGTGCTCAGTCTTGTTTTATCCACCAGTAGTATAAGTTTTATACTTGTGTAATGAAAACGGTGGAGATGGCAGGATTAGAGCTGATCATAGATGTGACTTCTCCATCTGTCTGTGACTTTTACAATATTTCTTTAAGGGTGAATATCTGCCCCATATTAATACTACAGAGACATATGTGAGAGGAGATGAGCAGTGTAAAGAGGAGATTCCTACAGATTACAGCATAGGTGAGTATTAACCTCTATTTCGCACTCGCTGACTGATCTGATTATTTGTTGGAAATTTTAGGGTTTGTTACATTTTTACATATTAAAAAAAATCTGATTTGTAAATTAAATCACGCATTTCTACATTCCTTTCGTTAAAATGTTTTTAACTTCAATGTTTCTTTAGTAAAAATTGACATGACAATTTTTCAGCTCTTGATGTTTGACGTGATCGCTGCAGTAAATCACTGGGGATGGCAGAGATGGCTTAGTCACTGCTCCCGTCAGCAGTGTTGAGCGATACCGTCCAATACTTGAAAGTATCGGTATCGGATAGTATCGGCCAATACCCGAAAAATATTGGATATCGCCGATACCAATACAAGTCAATGGGACTCAAGTATCTGAAGGTATCCCTTATGGTTCCCAGGGTCTGAAGGAGAGGAAACTCTCCTTCAGGCCCTGGGATCCATATTAATGTAAAAAATAAAGAATTAAAATAATAAATATGGATATACTCACCCGTCCGGCGGCCCCTGGACCTTACCGCTGTTAACCGGCAGCCTCCTTTGCTAAGAATGAGCGCGTTTAGGACCTTCCATGACGTCACGGTTTCTGATTGGTCGCGTGACGCTCATGTGACCGCCACGCGACCAATCACAAGCCGCGACGTCATTCTCAGGTCCTAAATTCCTAGAATGAGGACTTTAGGGCCTGAGAATGACGTCGCGGCTTGTGATTGGTCGCGTGGCGGTCACATGAGCGGCACACGACCAATCAGAAGCCGTGACGTCATGGAAGGTCCTAAACGCGCTCATTCTTAGCAAAGGAGGCTGCCGGTTCCCTCGGTAAGGTGCAGGGGCCGCCGGAGAGGTGAGTATATCAATATTTTTTTTTTTTTATTCTTTATTTTATACATTATTATCGATCCCGATACCGATTCCCGATATCACAAAAGTATCGGAACTCGGTATCGGAATTCCAATACCGCAAATATCCGCTGATACCCGATACTTGCGGTATCGGAATGCTCAACACTAGCCGTCAGTGGTTGTCTGCAGCAGTTACATGCCCACCTGGCCAAAGGTCAGTAGAGTACTGGGCAGCTGATCCTTGAGTACCATTAATTTTATTATTATAAATCATGCTGGATGATATTTGAAAAAATTACACAAAAAACATTAAAAGTGCACTGCCCTTTTGATTCTTACATTGGTTCCTAAGATATTTCTTGAACACAACAGCTTTTACACTTCACAGAAATAGTTTTCCTGCTTTATTGGAGGCCACAAGGGAAAAGAAATAAACTGATAAATGTTACATGGCAAATGCCAAGAAATTGTGGTTCACCACATCAGCATTGACAGAACCCAGAATCGTTCCTCTGGTCCACAATCTTTCCAGGGAGCTACATTCTGTATAGAACCTCTTAACTCTTCTGAAATCAGTTGATTTATGCAGAGGAAACCTTATACCAATTTTTGGTAGACAATAGGGATGAGTGAATAGCTTCAGATAAGAGCTTATCCGAATAGCTGCCTTGGTAACCCGGATACCTGGAACGCTCCCGATAATCAGCTGTTTGGCACAGCAGCCGCATGTGTCACCGTTGTGTGACAGTCACAACACACAGGCTCTCCATGTGAGTACTTATCCTTCTAAATGTTCTGTACCAACCTAACCATGTCTGTTCAATGTGAACCAAGTCCTGTCTGCGATGTCAACTAAATCTCCGAACCCTTACAAACACTCGGGGACCACCCAAGCGTTCTCGGGAGAGCCCGAGCAAAGAGTATACTCACTCATCACTAGTGCCAGCCTTACCCTGTCTGTTCCATGTGAACCAAGACCTGTCTCTCTTGTGGGAACCTGCGGTTCCCTTTCTATCGGCACCTGCGGTTCCCTTCCTATCGGCACCTGCGGTTCCCTTCCTATCGGCACCTGCGGTTCCCTTTTTGTCCGCACCTGCGGTTCCTTGCCTGTTCAGTCTGAACCGCGTCTTACTTGTTCCTGTATTCCAGCCCTTCACCTGTCTGCCTGAATATAAGTCGTGTCCACCAGAACCATCATATCTCGTTGAGGGTCAGTCCTGGTGTAACACTTAGTCATGCGTCTCCAGGCTGTCGTCGGTCCACAGCACATTAGGACCACGATCCACGCTTGCGCTAAACAGTCCGAGCACGAGCGTAAAATACTGAAAGGCTGGAGAACGTGATGGCAACAGCTTGTATAGGGAAAACCAAATGACAGGCTCCTCAGCTTGCATCAAATAAGGGGATCTGACATATGATGTAATAGCATGTGATATGTCGGGAAGGAATTAAATCCTGTTTTAAGTACAGTATACACTCGAGTACCGTATATACTCGAGACCCCTAATTTTGCCACAAAAAACTGGGAAACTTAATGACTCGAGTATAAGCCTAGGGTGGGAAATGCAGCAGCCACTGGTAAATTTCTAAAATAAAAATAGATTCCAATAAAAGTAAAATTAATTGAGACATCAGTAGGTTAAATGTTTTTGAATATCCATATTGAATCAGGAGCCCCATATAATGCTCCATACAGTTCATTATGGGCCCCATAAGATTCTCCATACAAAATACGCCCCATATAATGCTCCATAAAGTTTATGACGGGCCCCATAAGATGCTGCATATTAAAGTATGCCTCATATAATGCTGCACAAAGGTTTATAATGGCCCCATGAGATGCTCCATAGAAACATTTGCCCCATATAATGCTACACAAAAGTTGATTATGGTCCCATAAGATGCTCCATAGAAACATTTGCCCCATATGATGCTGCATTAAGGATAATTATGGTCCCATAAGATGCTCCATAGAAACACTTGCCCCATATTATGCTGCATTAAGGTTGATTATGACCCCATAAGATGCTCCATAGAAACATTTGCCCCATATAATGCGCCATAAAGGCTAATTATGACCCCATAAGATGCTCCATAGAAACATTTGCCCCATATAATGCGGCATAAAGGTTGATTATGGCCCCATAAGATGCTCCATAGAGTAATTTGTCCCATATGCTGCTGTAATTAAAAAAAAAATGGCATACTCACCTCTCGTCGCTCAGGCCCCCAGCACTTGCGATATTCACCTGTCCCCATTCCACCGACGGGCGCCTCTCTGTCTTCCGGCTCTCTGGCTGTTGCTGTTCAGGCAGAGGGTGTGCACTAACCACGTCATCGCGCCTTCTGACCTAAACGTCACAGGCAGAGGATGCGGAGGACGGAGCGGCGCCCAGCGGTGGAACGGGTACAGGTGAATATCGCGCAATGCTCACCTCCCCCGTTAAACTCACTTGCTCCTGGCGCGATCCTTCTTCTCAGTGACAGATCGTCTCTGACGCCAGCAGCTTGTTCCGGTGTTCAGCGGTCACTGGTACTGCTCATTAAAGTAATTAGTATGCGGCACCACACCTATGGGAGTGGAGTCGCGTCCATATTCATTACTTTAATGAGCGGTACTACATGACTGCTGAACACAGGAAGAGCCGCCGGAGGCCATCGGAGATGTAGGGACCGCGCCAGGAGCAGGTGAGTATGTGACAGCCGCCGCTCCCCCTGCCCCGCCGACTCCTGAGACAATGACTCGAGTATAAGCCGAGAGGGGCCCTTTCAGCCTAAAAAAATGGGCTGAAAAATCTCGTCTTATACTCGAGTATATACTGTATTTTTTTTTTTAAATCATTTTTGCCATTTTTTTCTTCACATTTGCCACTGTTTTTTTTTTTTAGACTCTAACTTCATGTTGGTTTAGGAAACAACATCTGTACATAGCCACAATGGTCAGAGCTTGACCCTATCTTTTCTATAAAATTATCTAATGAGCCTGCGTAAAGGTCATTGTGACAGTAGGGGAGTAGAGTTAGCTTTGACATCGCCAGTTGTGATAGGTGGATGGTTTATTCAATGAAGATTGTGATATGAAAAAAAAATTCTCAAATTTTGTAAAACATACAATGCATTAACCTGATTTAAACAATAAGTCATGTTCTGATGATAGCCAAAAAGTGCAGAACATTTAATGAAATACAATTTCAAAAATTACTTTTAGCTCACCAAAAAATGACCATAGGGTATCCATATCCTTTAGAATAGATGATCTACTAAAGAACTAGAAACTGGTAAAAATGGCCTGCAGAGTGCACTGCTAAAAAAAAAAAAAATTCAGATTCTTCCACTGCTGACATATTGAGCTCCCATTTCATATAAAGGTGTTAATTTCTATTTATGCATCAACGCCTGGTAAAATAAAAATATACAAAAAATGCGTGTGCTAATCAATTTGCTCCAAGGCCATGGCATATTTTTTAAATGACCATATTGTTCATTCACTGTGTCCTGCTCTGTGTGAGACTGCATGTAGCTGTCAGGGAGAGTATGAGACAGACACCACCTAGTATCTCTGACCTGCAGGCCCCTTTACGAGTCTCCACTGAACATTTCACTAGAAAATATTGGTATCGGTAATAGTGATGAGCGAATATACTCGTTACAAGAAATTTCTTGAGCATGCTCGGGGGTCCTCCAAGTATTTTTTAGTGCTCGGAGTTTTAGTTTTTCTTGCCGCAGCTGAATGATTTACATCTGATAGCCAGCATAAGTACATGTGGGGGTTGCCTGGTTGCTAGGGAATCCCCACATGTACTTAAGCTGGCTAACAGATGTAAATCATTCAGCTGCGGCAAGAAAAACTATAACTCCGAGCACTAAAAAATACTCGGAGGACCCCCGAGCATGCTCGAGAAATCCCGAGTAACGAGTATATTCGCTCATCACTAATCGGTAACACTAAACCATGGACCTGTGAAGAAAGTAGCTTCAGCAATGAAGTGAAAAACTAAAAGTAGCCATCATTGACTTATTCATTTTTTTTAAATCGAATTTTAACACAATTTTGTAAAAATTCTTATAAAAATATTATAAAATGTGTAATAATTTACAAAAGAGAGTGTCAATAAAAACAAATAAAATCAGTTTTATTTTTGGCAGATGACTGTACTAGGAGCTCAGAGGGACACCTGATATTTTCAGATATTAAAGAAGAAAATCGTGACATACCACCAAATACATATGAAGAACAAGTCCCAGTTATATCTCCAAATCTATCATCTGATACTTTTCAACAGGTCCTATCTTCTGTTTCACTTAAAAACAAAATGCAAAATAAAAATAACATGAGGGATAGCGAACAACAAAAATGTTACACAGTGGAGAAACCATTTTCATGTCCAGAATGTGGGAAATGTTTTAATGAAAAATTAAATCTTTTGATGCATCAGAAAATTCACACAGAAGAGAAGCCATTTTCATGTTCAGAATGTGGGAAATGTTACAGTCTTAAATCAAGGCTTAAAAGACATCAGAAACGTCACTCAGGGGTGAAGCCATATTCATGCCCAGAATGTGGAAAATGTTTCATAGAGAAGTCAAATCTTGCTACACATGAGAGGATACATACCGGGGAGAAGCCATTTTTTTGTCTAGAATGTGGGAAATGTTTTACCCACAAATCAGATCATCTTAGACATCTGATAACTCACACAGGGGAGAAACCATTTTCATGCTCAGAATGTGGTAAATGTTATACTATTAAGTCAAGACTTGCTAGACATCTGAGAATTCACACAGCGGGCAATCCCTTTTCATGTGCAGCATGTGGTAAATGTTTTACAGAAAAATCAAATCTTGTTACACATGAGAGAATTCATACAGGGGAGAAGCCATTTTCCTGCTCAGAATGTGGGAAATGTTTTACAGACAAATCTCAACTTGCAAGACATCAGAAAAATCACACAGGGGAAAAGCCATTTTCATGTTCGTATTGTGGGAAATGTTTTACAGAGAAATCTCCGCTTGTTAGACATCAGAAAAGTCACACAGGGGAGAAGCCATTTTCATGTTCACAGTGTGGAAAATGTTTTACAGAGAAATCATATCTTGTTAGACATCAGAGAAGTCACACAGGTGAGAAGTTATTTTCATGTTTAGAATGTGGCAAATGGTTTACTCAGAAATCAATTTTAGTTAGACACCAGAGAATTCACACAGGGGAGAAGCCATTTTCATGTTCAGAATGTGAGAAAAGTTTTAACCAGAGATCATCTTTTCTTAGACATCAGAGAATTCACTATAAATAAAGAAATAATTGAATCAGCTCAACCCACCTTCTTGGAGAAATCCAGATGAAAGGCCATTAGCTTGATGCATGGACATCTCCCGGTCAATCTCCAGGTAAATAGTAGAAAAATAAATTGTTGCGAACCAGCACCAGTTACAGTTAAATAAGTTGAAAAAGACATAAGTTGAACGTGTTGGTCCTTGATGAACCTTTCTTTTCCAGTTATACATTCTCTATCACTAGATTTTTTATTACCCACCATGCCATCTGTTGTGAGAAAAGCATTTATCCTTTTTTAATTGCTGTTATAGTATTTGGCATTACTAACTCTTGTGGTTGGACATTCCACAGTCTGATTACTCTTACTGTAAAGAACACTTTCCTATTTAGCTAACGGAATATTCTTTTCCACACATGTAATGGATGTCCCCTGGTCCTATGTAAGGTCTTTGGAAGAAATAAGTCATGTGCTATGATTTAAGATATACTTTGAGCCGTCATTTTTCTAAGATTAACAAGCTCAACCTTTCCAACCTGTCATCATATGATAGGCCTTACATCCCTTGTAATAATCCAGTTGCCCACCTTTGAACTGACTCTAACTTCCAAATGTCCTTTTTAAAATGTGGAGCCCAAAACTGTGTCCCGTATTCTAGATGTGGCCTTATGAGTAAGTTATAGAGGGGTAATAATACATTTGGATCAAATGATTTTATCTCTCTTTTTATACACCCTATAATCTTGTTTGCTTTTGCGGCTGCTGCTTGACAATGAGTACTGCTGCTCAGCTTACTTGTAATCAGAATACCCAAGTCCTTCTCCTGTTCTGCAGTTCCAAGTATGGTCCCATTTAATGTGTATGCAGCAAAATGATTAATCGGTCCCAGGTGCATTACTTTATTTTTAATTACATTAAACCTCATCTGCCATGTATTTGCCAATGCAGACATCTTATCCAGATCATTTTGTAATATTTTACAATCTCACTCAGTTTTTATTATCCTAGATAGATTTCTATGATCAGCAAATACTAATCCTTGTGCTCCCCACTGCTCCCTGTAGAGATCTTTGTGCTCCCCACTGCTAACTTTGTACCATTAAAGGCCCCGTCTCACATAGCGATTTACCAGCGATCACGACCAGCGATACGACCTGGCCGTGATCGTTGGTAAGTCGCTGTGTGGTCGCTGGGGAGCTGTCACACAGACAGCTCTCTCCAGCGACCAACGATCAGGGGAACGACTTCGGCATCGTTGAAACTGTCTTCAACGATGCCGAAGTCCCCCTGCAGCACCCGGGTAACCAGGGTAAACATCGGGTTACTAAGCGCAGGGCCGCGCTTAGTAACCCGATATTCACCCTGGTTACCAAAAATAACAAACAGTACAGCTCAGAGCTTCCTGCTCTGAGCCGCCGTACACTGAGAGCAGAGCGCAGTGGTGACGTCACCGCTGTGATCTGCTTTCACTTTCACTTTGCGGCGCTCAGTCAGAGCAGGAAGCAGACAGCAAGGGACCTGACGGACATCAGATGGTGAGTATGTAGTGTTTGTTTTTTTTTACATTTACGCTGGTAACCAGGGTAAACATCGGGTTACTAAGCGCGGCCCTGCGCTTAGTAACCCGATGTTTACCCTGGTTACCAGTGAAGACATCGCTGGATCGGTGTCACACACACCGATTCAGCGATGTCAGCGGGGCCTCAACGACCAAAAAAAGGTCCAGGCCATTCTGACACGACCAGCGATCTCGCAGCAGGGGCCTGATCGCTGGTACGTGTCACACATAGCGAGATCGCTACTGAGGTCGCTGTTGCGTCACAAAACTAGTGACTCAGCAGCGATCTCGCTAGCGATCTCGCTATGTGAGACGGGGCCTTAAGAGATTGTGCAATTTACTGTACATCAACTTTTTTTTTTTCATTTCCATTACCAGTTCTTTGCCTAGTTTCCCTAGTTCCTGCTTCTGAAGCTTCAGTACAAGGCTGCTGTGTTGTACATGTGATGCAGCGGTATGACCATACACAGTGAAACGGCAGTGACCCAAACAAGTTCAAACAAAACGTTCTTTTATTGTGTTACTTCACACAGTCAATATAGTATACGGCTTCTTCATACAGTCCATTAATAATGCATGGCTATATGGCGCAGTCAATACTCAGGCCGAACTTCCCTCTGTCCAGTTTCCCTGGGTGATCGCACGCCGGTAACAAGTCTCTGTACTCACTCAGCATACTGCACTCTTTATCCTCTGGAGTGCAGCCGGGTACACATAAGACAGCCCAAGATGCAGGGTGTCAGTCTCTCTGGTTCCTTTAGCCTCTGTGTTGCTCCACACAGACAGAGCTCTGCAGACAACTGCCCTGTCTGCTTCCAAGAACACACTGACACACCTCCCCCACTACTACAGGGCTTTTTAATCAGTCACTGCTTCACTATTCTAATTACAGCCCCACCTGTGTCTGTAGTACGCCCTCATGGCCTCACTACGCTTCCATGCACATTCTGCAGAGCACATACAGCACCCCCTAGCTGTACCAGGGGTCACTGCCTCACATATCCTCCCCCCCCCGTTCATACCTGTGGGGTTGAACATTTGTTAGCCCGTAAGGGCGGGCGAAAGACAGGGCATCGGTATGCCCCCCTGACATCCCCGCTCACTACATTAAGAAACCAAAGTAGGCACCGGAACCATCGATCAACGCACGCATCCCTCCCCTTTGCGTTTCTCCTCCATATTTCATTATGGGACCACCCACCCCAATCTCCATTGCAGAAGCCAAACCCTCTTTTCTGATTAACCGCAGATTTGGGCCAGTTTTGGGTGGTCTTTACTTTGTTTACTTTAGGTTCACTAACCCCACGGGTCATCCTGTCACCAAAGTATCTGCTTGCGGGCCCCTGGTACCGCTTCCTCTGTACCCTTACCCGTGCCTCAGTGACTATATCACGCTGAAACGCCACGGACCGCGCTGGCAACTCTGAGCATATATCTGTACGAACCACCCGAACCGGAGCCTCCCGACACTGCTGTCTAACAAGCGCTCTATCTAATTTACCCTGACCCCCGGCCCCATCCTTGACCGGTGCCAGAGGGTTCCTCGTGCGCACGTCCCCAGTCGCCTCTGCGATCATACACTCTCGGCTCTTCTCATACCTGCATGTTTTATATCTGCGTCTCCGAAAGGGACCCTGGATCTGAGCTGTCCCAACCTTACCAGGGAACACCTCCAGCTCAGGGTTCAATGGGGTCCCCACAACCTCTACTGCCACAACCTCTAGAGGGAGCCTATCGGGATTACACTCTAATCCTAAATTGGCGACCCCTGTGGCATACATCTTAGGATCTTCGGGTTCTACGCCTGAAACAACATCTTTAGCTTCTCCTGCCGCTACCTCTAGGGGGAGCCTATCGGGATTACACTCTGTCCCTAGGTTGGTGACCCCTCTGGCAGGTATTTCAATATCTTTGGGTTCTGCACCCAGTATAACTTTTTCCATGAGGGGGTTTACCCTGGTCTCCCACAGGGTCCAAAACAGGGGAAAATCTCTTCCCAACACAGTCCCATAGGGAAGGGTCTTTGCCACTCCCACCACATGTCTAATGTCTCCATATGGTGTAGAAACATTGACCTCCGTGGTTGGGTACTCCCGGATTTCCCCATGGATACCCATCACCTCCACTTTCTGTCCGTTGGTGTTGTACCCAGCAACAAGGGAACGATGGACCAGAGTCACTTTACTCCCCGTGTCCAGGAGAGCCTCTGTTTTGCACCCATTCACAAGTACCTGGCACAATTCTGGTTCGCCGCCAGCTGTGCCCGTAGTTGTGATACAGACAGGCTGGGCACACATAGACTCCTGACCAGTGTTCCCACAGTCCATGGGCTTAGATGTTACCGAACAGTTACTAGCCCCATGCCCGGGCTCTGGTGCAACGTCCTGAGTGGACTTATACCGCTCAATCAATTCTATCAGCAGTTGCAGGTGGCCTAGGTCCCTCAGCCCGACCCAAAGCTGCATGGCGGCCGGCAGAACCCTCACCATCCGATCAGCCACGATTCTCTCCATCATCTCATATGGAGAACAGAACTCAGGCTGGAGCCACTCCTCCACCAATTGCAACAAGTCACTTGCTTGAGACCTGGCAGACCGAGTCTCTACATAGGACCACTGGTACACCCAATGATCGCCCCTTACCTTTGGGGTCTCTTCAGGACTCTGCTGTTCACCCCTCACATTAGAGACCTCCACTTTATATCGTTGAAGCTCTGCTAGCTCCCTCTGCAGCATCTCCTGTTGAAGCCTTTGCTAACTGAGCACAACCTGCTCCAAAAGTTCCTCCATTTTTCCAGCAGACTCGCACAACAATCTGCAGCACTCTCTGGGGGTATGCCTTAGTTCACTGGCCTCGCATTCTTTCCACCATATGTGATGCAGCGGTATGACCATACACAGTGAAACGGCAGTGACCCAAACAAGTTCAAACAAAACGTTCTTTTATTGTGTTACTTCACACAGTCAGTATAGTATACGGCTTCTTCATACAGTCCATTAATAATGCATGGCTATATGACGCAGTCAATACACAGGCGAACTTCCCTCTGTCCAGTTTCCCTGGGTGACCGCACGCCGGTAACAAGTCTCTGTACTCACTCAGCGCACTGCACTCTTTATCCTCTGGAGTGCAGCCGGGTACACATAAGACAGCCCAAGATGCAGGGTGTCAGTCTCTCTGGTTCCTTTAGCCTCTGTGTTGCTCCACACAGAGAGAGCTCTGCAGACAACTGCCCTGTCTGCTTCCAAGAACACACTGACACACCTCCCCCACTACTACAGGGCTTTTTAATTAGTCACTGCTTCACTATTCTAATTACAGCCACACCTGTGTCTGTAGTATGCCCTCATGGCCTCTCTACGCTTCCATGCACATTCTGCAGAGCACATACAGCGCCCCCTAGCTGTACCAGGGGTCACTGCCTCACATACAGTATTAAATACTGTATATACTCGAGTATAAGCCAACCCGAGTATAAGCCGACTCCCCTAATTTTGGCACAAAAAACTGGGAAAACTTAATGACTCGAGTATAAGCCTAGGGTGGAAAATGCAGCAGCTACCGGTAAATTTAAAAAATAAAAATATGTACCAATAAAAGTAAAATTAATTGAGATATCAGTAGGTTAAGTGTTTTTGAATATCCATATTGAATGAGGAGCCTCATATAATGCTCCATACAGTTCACGACGGCCCCCATAAGATGCTCCATATTAAAATATGCCCCATATAATGCTGCATAAAGGTTAATAAGCGTACCATAAGATGCTCCTTAGAGACATTTGCTCAATATAATGCTGCACAAATGGTGATTATGGCCCCATAAGATGCTCCATAGAGATATTTGCCCCATATAGTGCTCCACAAATGGTGATTATGGCCCCATAAGATGCTCCATAAAGATATTTGCCCCATATAATGCTGCACAAATGGTGATTATGGCCCCATAAGATGCTCCATAAAGATATTTGCCCCATATAGTGCTCCACAAATGGTGATTATGGCCCCATAAGATGCTCCATAGACACATTTGCCCCATATGCTGTTGCTGCGATTAAAAAAAATAAAAATAAAAATTACATACTCACCTCTCGTCGCTCAGGCTTCCAGCACTTGCAATATTCACCTGTCCTCGTTCCAGGCACCGCTCCGTCTTCAGCGTCCTCTGCACTAACGTTCAGGTAGAGGGCGCGGACTAACCACGTCATCGCGCCCTCTGACCTGAGCGTCACTGCAGAAGACGCGGAAGATGGAGCTGCGCCCGGAAGGAGGAGAGGTGAATATCGCGCTGTGCTCCCCATTATACTCACCTGCTCCTGGCGCAGTCCCTGCATCTCCGGTCTCCGGGCGCTGACAGCTTCCAGCATTGAGCAGTCACGGTTACCGCTCATTACTGTAATTAATATGAGGCTCAACCCCTATGGGAGTGGGGTCTATATTAATTACTGTAATGAGCGGTACCATGTGACCGCTCAACCCTGGAAGAAGCTGTCAGCGCCCGGAGACCGGAGATGCAGGGACCTCGCCAGGAGCAGGCGAGTATGTCACAGCCACCGCTCTCCTCCCCCGCAGACCCCCGTGGGACAATGACTCGAGTATAAGCCGAGAGGGGCACTTTCAGCCTAAAAAAATGGGCTGAAAATCTCAGCTTATACTCGAGTATATACGGTATGTTTGCAAAGTCCAGATAAATCATACCAGCCGCATTACCAACATCCAGATTTGCACTTACTTCCTCATTGAAACCCAACATATTAGTTAGACACAGCTAACCCTTCATGAATCCATGCTGGCTGTCAGTTATTATATTTTTCTTTGCAATATACTGTATTTTTGCAGGTCATCTCTTATAATGCCCTCAAAATTTTTGCTGACCACTCATGTCAAACTTACCAGACAATAGTTGCCTGGATCTACCTTCTTACCTTTCTTAAATATAAGTACTATGTCCACCATCCTCCAATCCTGTGGCAGCTCCCGTTACAAAACAGTTAGTCATCAAATTTCAGTTTTATTACCATTTTTAAAAAAAGTCACATAAAACTATGGAACCTGAAATATATAGCTGCCCTTCGTCTTTTGAACTTTCGAGTGTTCTTAAAGTAAAATCTTATTACTTAAACTTTTCCTGGAACACAACACATTTTCTATCACAATTAACATGGGAGCAGTGGGGTAAAAGCATTAATTTTCATGGGAAGAACGAGAGAAATGTTGAAATATTATAGTGATAACTCTTGTCATATGGAGAAGTTGTGCTCATGTTTAGAATGTGGAATTTTTTTTAACCAGAATTCACATCTTCTTAAACATCAGTTAATTCACCAACGGGTGAATCCATTTTTATGTATTTTATGTGGACAGTGTTGTAGCCAAAGCACAAATCTTATTCAAAGTCAAAGAACTCACACAGAAAAGTAGCCATTTGCTGTATTATTTTTTTTTAGTTAACATTTTGTTAATAAATTTGAAAAAAATACAACAGTTAAGTTCAAAGTAAAGTCACGTGTCCTACAGAAGGAAGGAAAAACAATGTAGAATGTCAAATGATGATTATGAGTTATATTCCAATAAATATCTGTTATTGAAACGCAAATGGGATAAAAAACAAACCAGATACTTAATAGGCACTACAGTATATTACATACATCTATTAGTATGTCGGACCATTTTTGGCCTACAGAACGGCAGCAATTTGTTGTGAAGTAGAATTCATTAAGGATGAACAAATAATTCTGCAGGAATATTGGCCCATGTAGAAAGGATAGCTTCTCACAGCTAAAAATTGGCTCTCTAGGACATTGTTCACTATAATCATTACTTTCTACTTCCCTGAAACAGGTCACCTGCTGTGATAGTCCATCGGTATGAAGGAAAGATGAGTTGTGTGTTTAGTAGTGATGAGCGAATGTGCTCCTATAAGGTGTCTTCGTCGTGCTCGAAAAATATGCTCCAGTGTTCGCGTCTGAATTTTTCGCGGCTGTTAAACAGCAGCAACACATGCTGGGATTACCTAAGAAACAGGAAATCCCTGCATGTGTTTCGGCTATTGAATAGCCACAAGACATGCAGCCGCGGGAACTGGAACGTATTTTTCAAGCACGCCAAAGACACCCGGTTAGCACACGAGCGTGCCCTGATAACACCCTATACGAGAACATTTGCTCATCAGTGGTGTTGAGATAAGTTAATTGGGGAGGCAATGTTGTATTCAGTTGGTTTGTTTCACTACACACCACCTGTTCATCGGTGCGATTCTTGACATCCTCCTCCATCCCCTTACGTTAATGAGTTTTACTTCCTAAGGATCCTATTTCACCTGGTATTTTTTCCTATTACACGGCCACCATTGCATGTGAAAATCTCGCAAGTTTGGCATTTTTCTAAATAGGCCGACACAAAGAGCGAGGGGTTGACCTGTTCATTGAGAAATGTGCTCCTCGTGTATATGTAGAAAAGCTCAAAAAAAGTAAGCTTTTATTGATCTTTCACATTCTAAAAATTACAGCATAACAGTATATTAGCTGGTGTGTGTTGACCGTAGTCTTTTTCGTAGCTTTTACTGCATGAATCTTGAAAGGGAATAGATGTTTACGATAAAGTCGCCATTCAGTTTTTTTTTAATAATGTGTTTAAAACATCAGATTATATAAACTGTATAACGGCAGTAGCCGAGGCAGCACCTATTTCTTTTTTTGTCCCATGAAATATGATGAGATGAGCTGAACAACTGTCTCAATCACTTACAGTATTGTCTCCCCATGTCTGATGTCACATCAAGTAGTAAAGAAAGACATTGGACAGTACCTTTAAAACATACTACAAATGAATGAATAAACTTTTAAAATGTATATCCTCATGTTTCGATCTATATTTCTTTATTTTTTGAGTGTTTTTAACTGTATAATAACGGGAAATGACATTCTTGCTATAGTAACGATAAATGTGGAGAGTGACATAATGACTCTGGCATGGCAAAATAAGGAGGCTTATTCGCTGTGCAATGCTCCTCTGGGAAATTTTTTATGCAAATTGCCTTTTCAGAGAGGAAGAGGGCTTAAACTCTATAGCGCCACCTATTGGAAGCAGCGATCCTACAAGTCACTATCGATCCTTTAATGAGTCTTGCAATATGATTTAGGATAAAAGACACATCAGAATCTCAAATTGCAGACACGTTGTTTCTGAGTATTGCCCCTCATCAGTGCAAAGTATGAGAACTGATTAGGCTAGGTGAGAGGCTCTGGACTTGGGTATAAGGGGTGATGTTTCTCCTTGTGAAGAGTGACCTACCGGCTCTGTCATGCCAATGTAAAGAGTCTTATTTGCCATGCAATGCTCCTCTGGGAAATTTTAATATGAAAATTGCTTCTTCAGATAGGAAGAGGACTTAAACTCCATATCGACAACGTTTGGAAGCAGCCGTCTTAGTAGTCACTATCAACCCTTTAGTGAGTCTTGCAATATGACTTTGGATAATAGCCCAATCAGAATCTCAATTTGCAGACAGCCTCTGAAGAGGCAATTTGCATATTTAACTGTATAGAAGTAGTTAAGGAAGAATTATACCATTGGTCCCAGACTATGTAAAATGTATTAATACACGTAGAAATTATTCTTTCTTGACATTTGGCACAGGCTAGGGAGTCTACCGCCATGCTAGAAAAAAAACATTCACATGGCAATATACCAGCATGATGTTGCCACAGCTCTTAATCGGGAAGATCTGACAGCCATACTCCAAGAGTGACTAGTACTGCAATTATGACCACCTCAGAAAATAAGTTTGTCTATTTTAGTCCAATAGGTATGTGTATCAGGACAGAACATTAGATGCCTAAAATCATCATCTTTCTCTTCGCATCTATGATGGGTTTTTATAGAGATCCTTATAAAGCTGTAAAGAACAATTAATGGAAAACATATAGTTGGATAGGTTTGTTGTTACCTACAGGGAAACAGTTAAATGGGATTCAAGAACTTTTATCATTCTACGCTCTTTCACGTTGAAATTGCAACAATAAAGAAAAGTCACGGAATTATGGAAATTACATATTCGATAAACAAATTAATGATATGCAAATAATGAACAAGGAAAACAAAAAAATTTCAAACCTCTCAATTTATGCAGGCCGGGGTAGCATGTTTAGGCCACACAGACTGCTCACAGTAGCACAAGTAACATTTAGCCTGATGTTTTCTTGTTGAAAAATGGGTCCTGGTATCCTCTGGAGAAATGGCTGCACCACTAGTTGAATGCCCAAATCAATGTAACGCCAAGTTGTTAATGTACCTGGAATGAAGACTAGAGGAGTCCAGCTACTGTACATTATGCCACTCTAGACCATAATCCTGGGTGTAGGACCGTTGTGAAGAAATCTCCATGGTATTGCCCATATGGTTTCGAGACCAATCTGCGACTATCATTGCATCCAAGACAAAAGCAAGACATATCATTGAATAGGATAGACCTTCATTCCAGACTTACAGTGACATGTAAAAGTTTGGGCTCCCCTCGTCAAAATTACTGTTAGGGTATGTATCCACGTTCAGGATTGCATCAGGATTTGGTCAGGATTTTTCATCAGTATTTGTAAGCCAAAGCCAGGAGTGGAACAATTAGAGGAAAAGTATAATAGAAACACATGCACCAATTCTGCATTTGTCACCCACTCCTGGTTTTGGCTTACAAATACTGACGTAAAATCCTGACCAAATCCTGATGCAATCCTGAACATGGACACATACCTTTATTGTAAAGTTAAGCAAGTTGAAGATGAAATTATCTCTAAAAGGCCTAAAGTTAAAGATTACATATTTCCTTTTGTATTTTAGACAAAAAATGTATACTGTGTGTATTGTAAGATAGTGCTCACTGAATGCATTGGGGAACACTCACTTGGCAGTGGGATTAAGACACACAGGAACGATTTTCCACTTAAACAGTCCATATGGTTTATTTAGACACAGCATAAACCCGCATAAAGTACAGTCAATTTCATTACATCAACAAACATGCTGCACTCACCAGTCTGTTCCAATAGCAGGTGCACCTGTCTGCCTTTCATACAACCCCCTTGTCCGAGGTTACCTTCCAGGAGCTCCGCTCCACACGCTGACTTCTTGTCAGTCCTGACTTCCAGGGAATCTGCCTTACTGGGATCACTGACCCGTACTATGACTTGCTCGACAAGCTCAAACCTGTTGGTTCCAGACCCTCAGAAGGACAATAGCTTTTCCTAATGCAGATAGCCATCACAGACTCTACAGGCACATGACCTCCTCCATGTGCTTTCCAGGAAACCTGTCCTCTTGCAGGACCTTCCAACACAGAGACCATGTGACCAAACAACAGTCAAATTATACCCCATGAGACACACCCATTGATGGGAAGTGTGTGGTTAGTCAGACCCGCCCAGCTCTCTGACTAACTTGCAAGCCAAGTCCTCATAAAGTAAACAAGGCTTGTGGAACTACAGGTCCCAGAGAAACATTCCAGGCTTACAGTGCAGAGGACCTCCGCCACATACTGCCATTCACATTTGCGCCAGACACTATCTCACAGTATATATATATATATATATACACTCACTGGCCACTTTATTAGGTACACCTGTCCAACTTCTTGTTAACACTTAATTTCTAATCAGCCAATCACATGGCGGCAACTCAGTGCATTTAGGCATGTAGACATGGTCAAGACAATCTCCTGCAGTTCAAACCGAGCATCAGTATGGGGAAGAAAGGTGATTTGAGTGCCTTTGAACGTGGCATGGTTGTTGGTGCCAGAAGGGCTGGTCTGAGTATTTCAGAAACTGCTGATCTACTGGGATTTTCACGCACAACCATCTCTAGGGTTTACAGAGAATGGTCCGAAAAAGAAAAAAAATCCAGTGAGTGGCAGTTCTGTGGGCGGAAATGCCTTGTTGATGCCAGAGGTCAGAGGAGAATGGGCAGACTGGTTCGAGCTGATAGAAAGGCAACAGTGACTCAAATCGCCACCCGTTACAACCAAGGTAGGCCTAAGAGCATCTCTGAACGCACAGTGCGTCGAACTTTGAGGCAGATGGGCTACAGCAGCAGAAGACCACACCGGGTACCACTCCTTTCAGCTAAGAACAGGAAACTGAGGCTACAATTTGTACAAGCTCATCGAAATTGGACAGTAGAAGATTGGAAAAACGTTGCTTGGTCTGATGAGTCTCGATTTCTGCTGCGACATTCGGATGGTAGGGTCAGAATTTGGCGTAAACAACATGAAAGCATGGATCCATCCTGCCTTGTATGGAGCATCTTTGGGATGTGCAGCCAACAAATCTGCGGCAACAGTGTGATGCCATCATGTCAATATGGACCAAAATCTCTGAGGAATGCTTCCAGCACCTTGTTGAATCTATGCCACGAAGAATTGAGGCAGTTCTGAAGGCAAAAGGGGGTCCAACCCGTTACTAGCATGGTGTACCTAATAAAGTGGCCGGTGAGTATATATATATATATATATATATATATATATATATATATATATATGTTTACATTTTAAAAATTACAAGAAAAGAAAATTGGCTGATTCAAAAGTTTGGCCACTCTTGGAGATTTGGGTGCTCAGATAACTTTGACCAAGGTTTCAGACCTTAATTTGCCTGTTAGGGTTATGGCTTATTCACTGTCATCATTAGGAAAGGGCAGGTGATAAACATTTCCCAGCTTTCTGGAAAACCAGCCTCCTCTAACCTTGTGCCAAAAAACTGCTGCCATGGGTTCTTAAAAGCAGCTGCCTACCACTCTGAAAATGAAAATGGTGGAGGCCCACAAAGCAGGATAAGGCTATAAGAAAATATCAAAGAGTTTTCAATTTGCCCTTTCCTTAGTTCGAAATGTAATTAAGAAATGGCAGTTAACAGGGACAGTGGAGGTCCATGGAGTGGGCGCCCTTTTCAAATTTTTAAATTTTTTTCCCCTAGCTGGATAACATAAAGAAAATGTATTATTGCCACACTAACCATGTGATCATGCGGCAGGGCAGGTGTTTTTTCTTTCACTATGTACAGGTATTTATTATGCAAACTAGGGGGCAGGTCAGTGAGGGATCAGTGACCTATCAGCAGTCTGCATTTTGAATACCTAATCAGAGCACCACATATACTAACCCCGCCTTAGGACACGAGAATCTAATTAACTACAAACTGAAAATAAAGATTAAAGAACAACCAGAAGACTCATTTCATCAACCAAGGTATCATTTTATTCAGTATAACGGCGCCGACCTGACACTGTGTGTAGGTTACTGTTCATAATCCTGCTGACAGGTTCCCTTTAACTGTAGGCCTTTTAGAGATCATTTCACCTTCAACTTGCTTATCTGTAATAACAGTCATTTTGACCAGGGGTGTCCAAACTTTTACGTACCACTATAATTGCCACCTTGTTCATTACCATGATGGCATATGAGGGGTATGGGTTGAGGTCAGTGGAACATCTATAGCTGGATATCTGGAACGTAGCTAAATGTATGGCAGAAGCCTTCTGATGGTGTGTATAGGCACTGTTTGATGCCTCAGTCTTGGTATGTGACATCACGTTCTCTTAATCTCTTGATCTATCTGTGCATAGGCTCACCTCTGTGTGTCTTTTACTGTCTGTCATGAATTTGTAATGGATTTGTGGCAGCTCTGGGTCTGCTGAAATGTAAATGTTTTTTTCCTTTGATCCAGCAAGAGATAATGTTAGTCTCTTGCTGGCAGTTTCTTTTAGGCTGGTCAGCTGATGTTAGTTGGTAACCACTCCTACCTCCCTTTAAATAGTCACATGACCCATCAGCTGATACCTTATAGTGTTTATCTTCTATGCAGGCCAACAAGGTGTGTGTAGCTTACCTGTGACTGTGGTATTGCGGCTGATGGAGTTTTTCTCCTGGTGCCGTTTACTCTGCTGCTGTGGAGCTTAACAGCAGATCTTGATCTGAGTAGTATCCTTTTTGTCTGTTGCTTTCCCTGTGTAATATTATCTGCAGTGGTGAGGCTAGCGTTCTTGCCGGCCAATGCACTAGCCAGGGTTAGTAGAGGTGATGGCCAGGGACAAGGCACGTGATGGCGTCGGGAGGAAGGACCCGCATAGGGCGTTAGGGAAGCTTAGGGACTGGCACAGGTTGGTGTCAGGAGGTGTCCCATCCCTCGCTCCCTACCATTGGGGCGTTCCTCTCCTTTTTTTCATCACATTGGGCTTGTATGCTGTGTCGTCCACCGGTCATAACCGTGTCCGAGTGTGACACTGTCATTACAGTTACGCATTGTTCTATCTAACTGAATAGCACAGACATATTGACCTACGTGCATAGTGATCTGTCAGAGTGATAAACTAAAGTCTCTAAGTTCAAAGACTCAGTGTGCAATAAGTGGCACATCGACTAACTTGAGGCATTTCAAATCTCAGTACATGATCGATCCAATTTTTTAAATTTCATACAGTTTAAAACAATTTCCTTACAATTTGGCTTTTATCCCCCTGATCACAGATTTTAGTGACACCTGCTACTTCCTTGGTTTGCATAACCTAACTGCTTGTCCTTGATCTTGCAATTTCAATGTTGGGACTGTTCTTTGTAAGGGACAGGATAAGGGTCCTCCATCTACCACATATAGACTTTTACCTGCCCAGGCCTGCAAACAAATGGACAATCAGGATGCAATGGACTCGTATAGTTAAGATGGCAGCAACACAGGTGCAAAAATACTGGTGAGACAACCACTATCAGTCTGCCAATACATGGAGGGGGTAGTTGCTTGGTATACTAATGCACAATAGAGGTTTGTATGTGCTGTTCATATACAGGTGATGCACAGCATCTGGCTTACAGCCTATTGGTGACGGCCATACTATTAGATCAGGCGGGCTGCCCAGTCCTATCCAAATGCATGCCATGTGAACAGACACCACAGTTTACAAGAACAAATATTCCCAGCTGCACCCTGAAAAATAAAGTGCGGAAAACGCATACAAAAATATGTAAGGTATTAGTCGATATTTTGGCCAAGATATGCAAGATCGCAAGCCACGTCAAGGGTCCTCATGCTTGCGAGTCCTATCACTAAACAGCAAAACCACAAAAAGAGGACTTAAAAATCCTCCAAAAATTCAAAAAACAGCAGAAATAAGGCTGAAATGTTTACCTGCCCATGCCTCAAAACAAATGCACTATCAGGATGCAGTTTAACAAAAAAAGAGAAACTTTTAGTCAGCTCACCGTCCTCGTCTCACACCTGGAGTCCCTCTGTCAGCCAGGTGGCGGCCCTCTTAACTACATGGGTCCACTGCATCCTGATAGTGTGTTTATTTTGAGGCCTGGAGTGCCTTTTTTCTGCTGTTTTTTTTATTTTTGGAGAATTTTTAAGTCCTCTTTTTGTGGCTTTGCTGTTTACACATATAGACTTTGCAACAAATTGTCTCTAATTCTTGATATACAGTGGGGAAAAAAAGTATTGTCAGCCACCAATTGTGCAAGTTCTCCCACTTAAAAAGATGAGGCCTGTAATTTATATCATAGGTAGACCACAACTATGAGAGTCAAAATTGAGAAAACATCCAGAAATTCACCTTGTCTGTGTCATGAACCAAGTCGGGGTTTGCTTCTTGCTTTTCCTTCCATGGCCTGGTTATGGTGGGGTTAACCTTTCCTGCCTCTCTTTGGTTCGTGAGTGGCTATTTATTGGTGCCACTCCTGGTAGTATGTGCCAGTGATAGTTCCAGTCCCTGGCTTGAGCAGCTAACCCGTATACCCTAGTGATCCTTCTGCCTCTGATTACCCGTATTTGTGCCTGACCTGTTCCCTGTCCCTGACTTAGTGTTTGTTTGGTGGATTCCTACAGTGTATGACACGGCTTGTATTTTGAACCCTGCCTCCTACGTTCTGTCTCTGTTACTACTTTTTCCTTCTGGCTCTGACTCTCTGGCTCGTACCAAGACGACATCTTTTGTCTCACGTTTTGGATCCCGCACTCCAGTCTGGTTCTGATTTCTCTCTTGTCTCTGACCTTGTGCATTGCTGTGACCTCTGGTACTTCGTCTTCCTATTTGTTGCTCACCGGCCTGTCTGACTACTCTTCTGCCTCCTGGTGGCGCTCCTTGCTTTGCACTGTGGTGCTACACCTTTGAGTGCTACCTGTTTCTCCTTACCTTCGCCCCCTGGTGGAGGTTGCGTGAAACTGCATTGCAGTTGCATTACAGTCAGATTTGGCAAGATTTATTTTTCAAATTATGGTGGAAAATAAGTTATTTGGTCATTAACAAAAGGTTATCTCAATATTTTGCTATATATCCTTTGTTGGCAATGACCGAGGTCAAACTTTTTCTGTAAGTCTTCACAAGGTTTGCACACACTGTTGGTAGTATGTTGGCCCATTCCTCCTTGCAGATCTCCTCTATAGCAGTGATGTTTTGGGCCTGTCGCTGGGCAACACAGACTTTCAATTCCCTCCAAAGATTTTCTATTGGTTTGAGATCTGGAGACTGGCTAGGCCACTCCAGGACCTTTTATATGCTTGTTACGAAGCCACTCCTTCCTTGCCCTGGCAGCGTGCTTGGGATCACTATCATGCTGAAAGACCCATCCACGTTTCATCTTCAATGCCCTTGCTAATGGAAGGAGGTTTGCACTCAAAATCATGCGATACATGGCCCCATTCATTCTTTCATGTACACGGATCAGTCATCCTGGTCCCTTTGCAGAGAAACAGTCCCAAAGTGTGATGTTGCCACCCCCATGCTTCACAGTAGGTATTTTGTTCTTTGGATGTAACTAAGCATTCTGTCTCCTCCAAACACTACGAGTTTTGTTTCTACCAAACAGTTCTACTTTGGTTTCATCAGACCATATGACATTCTCCCAGTACACCTGTGGATAATCCAAATGCTCTCTAGCAAACTTCAGACGGGCCTGGACATGTACTGGTTTAAGCAGGGGGACACGTCTGCCACTTCAGGATCTGAGTCCCTGGCGGCATAGTGTGTTACTGATGGTAGCCTTTGTTACGGTCATCCCAGCTCTATGCAGGTCATTCACTAGGTTCCCCCATGTGGTTCTGGGATGTTTACTCACCTTTCTTTTCATCATTTTCACCCCATGGGGCGAGATCTTGCTTGGAGCCCCAGATCGAGGGAGATTATCAGTGGTCTTGTATATCTTTCATTTTCTTACTATTGCTCCCACAGTTGATTTCATCACACCAAGCTGCTTGGCTATTGGAGATTGTCTTCCCAGCCTGGTGCAGGGCTACAATTTTGTTTCTGGTTTCCTTCATAAGCTCTTTGGTCTTCACCATAGTGGAATTTGGAGTGTGACTGAGGTTATGGACAGGTGTCTTTTATACTGATGGGAAATACAAGAGAAATCCAGCTCACCCCTGGAAGATCCTCTGTATGCTTGTAGTAGGATCCCAGCACGGATCAACGTCTCTGTCTGATGCTGTATTCTTGCACAAAATAGGAAGGGTATCCAGCTCCGGAAATAAAATCAAAAGTTTTTATTTAGTATTAAGTGAATTCCTGGAGGAAGAGTGCCTGAAACAACTGAACACGTTTCGAAGAGGACTAAGAACACTACACGTGTTCGAAACGGATTCAGTTGTTTCAGGCACTCTTCCTCCGGTAATTCACAGGTATCCTTGTCCAGCAGCCACATTTACTAAATACTAAATAAAATCTTTTGATTTTATTTCCGGAGCTGGATACCCTTCTTTTTTTGTCTTTTATACTGATAAGTTCAAACAGGTGCCATTACTACAGGTAATGGGTGGAAGACAAAGGAGCCTCTTAAAGAAGAAGTTCCAGGTCTGTGAGAGCCAGAAATCTTGCATGTTTTTAGGTGACCAAATACTTCTTTTCCACCATAATTAGCAAAATAAATCTTGCTGAATCATACAAGGTGATTTTCTGTTTTTTTGTTCTCCATTTTGCCTCTCATAGTTGTGGTCTACCTATGATGTCAATTACAGGTCTCTCTCGTCTTTTTAAGTGGGAGAACTTGCACAATTGGTGGCTGACTAAATACTTTTTTCCCCAATGTATTGTGCAACTATATTTTCCCATTCCTTAGGACTCGCTCATACTGGCATATAACACTGCTGAGCTCTATCTGATGTTTTATCGGATAGCACTCGGCCCAATTTTATACTATAGGGCAGTGCAAATAAATTTATATAATTTATACAGTGTGATTTTCCGGATTTTATTTTAGATATTCTATCTCTCAATGTTAAAATTAACCCACCGTTAAAATTATAGACTGTGTTTTTGTCAGTGGGTAAACTTACAAAATCTGCAAGGGATCAAATACTTATTTCCTCCACTGTGGAAGAGGCTCTATCTCTGTAAGTGACTTCAGACACAAAAAGACTATACAGTCATTACAGCAGGGGATCACAGCTGATTCTTTATTTGAGGTAAAACTTTGCTTAAAAACAGGCAGGGAAATGTTTTGCCTCACAAAAAGAATCAGCTGTGGTCCCCTGAAGTAATGTCTGTATATTCGTTTGCTTCCTTCCTTGCCTGGGAGCTGTGCTATTATCAAACCATGTCCCTGCACAGTCAGACACAGCCATTACACAGTACACAAGAGGGGCACATTTATAAGATTATCTCAGCACAGGAACATTTTTTTTAACACATCCCAATTGTGGAAATTATTATCATTCTACGATCTATTAATTAAATTGTACTTTGTTAGTTGGAAAACCCCTTTAAGTAGTGAAGTTTCTATTGTGGAATCACTTGTGGAGGTTTCTGCTAATCTGGTACCTCAGGGGCTCGCCTAATCTACAATCGCACAATCTATTCAAGCAAAATTTGCATTCTAAAAGCCCAAGTAGCACTCCTTCCTATCTGATTTCTGCCGTGTTCTCAAACAGTAGTTTGCAACCACAACTGCCATGTTCGGTAAAAATTGCATTACAAATTGTGGGGACAATTTTCTCCTATTACCCTTCATCTAATATATAAAGCTGAATGTGTGTGTGTATGTGTGTATGTCCGAGATTGGCATCTGCACCGTCGCAGCTACAGCCACAAAATATTGCACAGTCACACGTCTGGACCCTGAGAGCGTCATAGGCTATGTTGTGTGGCAAAATTTTAACCCCGCGCGTTCCAATTCACCAAACAATTTTGCCCCTATCAACATAATGGGGAAAAAGTGAAAGGAAAAGTGTTGGAGGCAAATTGACAGCTGCCAGATGTGAACAAGGGGGACTTAAAGAGTGAGAGCGATGGCGCCAAAGAGTATATACCGTACGGTTGCCAAGGTGGGGCCCCAACATGGGATACTCACCACACACGGGGATATGAACACACACAAAATGCGCCACACGCTACCACATGCTTGAACACATATATCACCCTCCGCACACATTTCACCACACATACACCAACCTCGCAACATAAAAGTCGAAACACAAAAGTCACCGCTCGAAACTCGCCACGCGCAAAACTCGCCACATGCAAAACTAGGCTCACGCAAAACTCACATGTGCAAAACTCACCTCATGGAAAACTCGCCACACGCAAAACTTGCACATGCGGAAAAATTGCCACATTCATAAAAGTTGCAACACATGCAAAAGTTGCCTCACACAAAACTTGCACATACTCAAAACACACCACACATAAAACTCACCACGCGCAAAACTCGCCATGCGCAAAACTTGCTGCACACAACTTGCTACACTAACCTGTCACATGCAACTCGACACACAAAAAGTTTCTACACGCATGTCGCCACACAAAACTCATCTCACAAAAGTCGCTACATGCATGTCGCCACACGCAACTCAACATACACAACTTGACACATGAAACTCGCCCTAAAACACACACAAGTCTGGTATTATCCTTCAAAAATAAAAATCTGATTAATAAGCAGACAAACTACAAGAGCAACAAATGTACCATATAGGAAATACGGCAGCTGTCAGTCACATGACCTGTCTATTATGTGTATGTGTGAGCTAATATATACTGCCAGGGGAGAGGGCTTCCTGTTGGCTGGGGATTTATCAGGCTGCCAATTTAGCTTACAAATACTGAGGTAAAAATACTGAGCAAATAATGTGTGAACGAGGTCTAATACAGGAGGAGATGACACACAGATATATACTATATACAGGAGGAGATGACACAGGTATATACTATATACAGGGGAGATGACACACACATATATACTATATACAGGGGAGATGACACAGATATATACTATATACAGGAGGAGATGACATACAGGTACATACTATATACAGGAGAAGATGACATACAGGTACATACTATATACAGGAGGAGATGACACACAGGTATATACTATATACAGGGGAGATGACACACAGGTATATACTATATACAGGGGAGATGACACAGGTATATACTATATACAGGAGGAGATGACATACAGGTACATACTATATACAGGAGGAGATGACACACAGATATATACTATATACAGGAGCAGATGACACACAGGTGCATACTATATACAGGAGATAATGACATACCGGTATATACTATATACAGGAGGAGATGACACACAGGTATATACTATATACAGGGGAGATGACACACAGGTATATACTATATACAGGGGAGATGACACACAGGTATATACTATATACAAGAGGAGATGACACACAGGTATATACTATATACAGGGGTGATGACACATGTATATACTATATACAAGAGGAGATGACACACAGGTATATACTATATACAGGGGAGATGACACACAGGTATATACTATATACAAGAGGAGATGACACACAGGTATATACTATATACAGGGGAGATGACACACAGGTATATACTATATACAAGAGGAGATGACACACAGGTATATACTATATACAGGGGTGATGACACATGTATATACTATATACAGGAGGAGATGACACAGGTACATACTATATACAGGGGAGATGACACATGTATATACTATATACAGGAGGAGATGACACAGGTACATACTATATACAGGGGAGATGACACATGTATATACTATATACAGGAGGAGATGACACAGGTACATACTATATACAGGAGGAGATGACATACAGGTATATACTATATACAGGAGGAGATGACACAGGTATATACTATATACAGGAGGAGATGACATACAGGTACATACTACATACAGGAGGAGATGACACACAGGTATATACTATATACAGGAGCAGATGACACACAGATATATACTATATACAGGAGCAGATGACACACAGGTGCATACTATATACAGGAGGTAATGACATACCGGTATATACTATATACAGGAGGAGATGACACACAGGTATATACTATATACAGGGGAGATGACACACAGGTATATACTATATACAGGGGAGATGACACACAGGTATATACTATATACAAGAGGAGATGACACACAGGTATATACTATATACAGGGGTGATGACACATGTATATACTATATACAAGAGGAGATGACACACAGGTATATACTATATACAGGGGAGATGACACACAGGTATATACTATATACAGGGGAGATGACACACAGGTATATACTATATACAAGAGGAGATGACACACAGGTATATACTATATACAGGGGTGATGACACATGTATATACTATATACAAGAGGAGATGACACACAGGTATATACTATATACAGGGGAGATGACACACAGGTATATACTATATACAAGAGGAGATGACACACAGGTATATACTATATACAGGGGAGATGACACACAGGTATATACTATATACAAGAGGAGATGACACACAGGTATATACTATATACAGGGGTGATGACACATGTATATACTATATACAGGAGGAGATGACACAGGTACATACTATATACAGGGGAGATGACACATGTATATACTATATACAGGAGGAGATGACACAGGTACATACTATATACAGGGGAGATGACACATGTATATACTATATACAGGAGGAGATGACACAGGTACATACTATATACAGGAGGAGATGACATACAGGTATATACTATATACAGGAGGAGATGACACAGGTATATACTATATACAGGAGGAGATGACATACAGGTACATACTACATACAGGAGGAGATGACACACAGGTATATACTATATACAGGAGCAGATGACACACAGGTATATACTATATACAGGAGAAGATGACACATAGGTATATACAATATACAGGAGGAGATGACATACAGCAGGTATATACTATTTACAGGGGAGATGACATATAGGTATATACTATATACAGGAGATGACATACAGGTGTATACTATATATAAGGGAGATGACAAACATGTATATACTGAGGGGAAAATGAGAGGTGTGAGGTGAAAATGAGGGGTGTGAGGTGAAAATGAAAAGGTGTGAGTGCAAAATGAGAGGAGTGAGGGAAAATAGTGGAGTGATCGGAAAATGACAAGTGTTAGGGGGGAATGAGAGGAGTGAGGGGGGAATGAGAGGAGTGAGGGGGAAAATGAGAGGTGTAAGGGAGAAAATGAGATGTGAGCGAGAAAATAAGAGATGTGAGGGGGAAAATGAGAGGAGTGATGGGAAAATAAGAGAAGTGAGATGCTATAACTAACAACAGATATTTACTATGCCCAGGCAGCGCCGGGCTCTTCGGCTAGTATAAATTATAAATTTGACGACAAAACAGTAGTTGAAAGAAAGAAACACACACACATACATACACAAAAGTCCTTTAATTGTAAAAGCTCTCCCTGATAATTTCCCTCTTTTTTCCATTTTATTACAAAAAAAAGTAATCCAGTGGTCAGCCGTAAACCATATTGAGGTCACGTGATGATCCCAGTCTTCTTCATCCAGTGTATGGAGCCCCGTTCAGAGAACGAAGCTTTAAACACTGGAGCAGCAACCACTGCCAAGTCTCACCCTTGTGCAGTGCAAGAACACAGCTACAGTTCTCATGCTGTGACAAGCTGTGACGAGCGGTAATGACAGTAAGTTTTTGACAGGTCACAGCCGCTAAACTGCGGTAACCTTGCTAACATAATTGCTCATCACCGGACATGACAGAGCTGAAATCAATCCGAAAACCATTACTCCGATTGCCAATGCACAAGAGTAATCGGGAAGAGCCGAGGCTAAGCATCAGAATTGGTGCATTTATTAGATGCGCCATTTCTGGGGTGAGGGTTGGGTATGAGCCAATATCCATGGACCTTCCCAGCCTATTAGTATCAGCCCGAAACTGTCTGATTAACCCTTGCTGGTTATTAAAAGTGGGTGGGATCCCTTATCATTTCTTTTTAGGGTTCCGCCTTTTTTAATAACCAGTAAAGGCTAAGCAGACAGCTGTGAGCTGATATTTATAGGCTGGGAAGCTCTATGGTTCTTGGCCCCTTTCCAGACTAATAAGACCAGATCAAAGCTGTCTGTTTTTTCTTCGCTAGTTATTAAAAATAGGGAGGGCCCCACATCATTTTTTTTAACATTTATTTATCTATCTATTTCTGTATATAAGATTGATGTATTGGCTAGAAAACTAGATTTAAATTACATAGAGATTACAGTATGTTAAAGATGATTGTATATGCATGTCATACGGATGCTAGTTGAGGAAGAAAATCGCACACTCGCATAACATAAGCTGAAACATATGGATTCCACTTGTCCTTCTTGCTAATGTGAAGGAGCCCTAAAAGTAAAACTGGTAGGGCTAAAATAACATTTTAGAGGAAAAATTACAATTATTTTTCATTCCACTTTTCATTAATTCTTTTGTAGCACCTGAAGGGTTACAAAATTTCCTGACAGCAGTTTTGAAGTATTTAGGGGTGTGGTTTTAAAAAATGGTATGAGTTTTGGGAAGTTTCCAATATATAGGCCCCTCAAAGTCCATTTAAGTATGAATAGGTCCCTAAAGAAACAGGCTTTCTAAATTTCTTGAAAAAAAAAAAAGAGAAATTACTGCTAAACTTTTTTTTTTGCTGTATGTTTCCGCGCACTCTCATCTGAATTGCTGCTAAACTTTTAACATTTAACATCCTAAAAAAATAAAATGACAGTTGAAAAATGATGCAGATGTTTAAGTAGACATGTGGGAAATTGTATTTGTTAATTATTTTGTAAAGCACAACTACCGTAACTGGTTTAAGGATTTAAAATTACAAATTTTGAAAATTGCAATTTATTTTGCAAAATTCAAATATTTTCACAAGTAAATGCAAATGATAGCAACCTAAATTTTCCACCATCATGAAGTACACTCTGCCACCAGAAAACAGTCTCAAAATCGGTGGCATCCGTTCCAGAGTTATTGCCACATGAGGTGACACTCGTCGGATTTAAACATTTGGCCTGGTCATTACGGTCAAAATTTGCTCTGTCACTAATGGCTTAAGTATGGTTCAGTAAGGACGCATCTATGTCAAACTTGTGCACTTTTTAATTTATAATACAGCATTATTTAATGGTAAAATTGTAATTTTAGTGGAGTTTTTTCTTCTTTTTTTTACATGTAAAACTTCTTAACCTTTCTGTATAATATTTATTAATGCGATCATACAACATGTAATTTTTTTTATCATTTTAGTAATACTCAGCACTACTTACAAATTGTGGTGAATTGTCCCCATCTGTGTTATACTGTCAGACAGGGTATTAAACCCTTTTGTATAAAGAAGACCCAGAGGCCATTGTTAGGCCTACAGTTACCATAGCAACTCGGCAGCACCTTTCAAATGCAAATTGGGAGGAATGGAGCAATGTGCTGAATGTGGAACCTATACTTCAGTCATCATCTCCAGATGCTGGTTGCCCTTGAGAGTAGCACATGGTTAAACTGCCAGGGTCAGAATTGCTATTGTTCCCATGCCATCCCTGCGACATACATGTACATTGCGGTGCACAGTCTTGTAATGAGGGCAAACGGGGCTCCTGCTCCTTGGGGCCCATGGCCAGATTGCCCACATTATGTTTTAGGCAGCACATATTCCGAAGCAGGGAGCATTCATGAAGCTCCACTGCCAGCCATATGGAATGACAGGAGAGCTCATGTCTCCTGTTCAGTGATGTACCAGCGTGACGATGTCATCAGCCAGGGCCGTCACGACATCATCATGCTAGCATGTACGCTCTGGCCACAAAACGCATTGGAACTGCAGGAGGTGGTTTTTTTTTTTTTAAATTAACGAAATGGGGGTGGGACAAAGGAGAATATAATAAATTAATCATGAAGGGGTGGAAGAAAAGAAAATATCATGAACTAAAGGGAACCTGTCACCAGGTTTTTCGTTTATAAAGTAGGACTACCACCTTTAAATCCGCTTTTACAGCATTCTAATAAGCTGTACGTATGTCCCCAAGTCCCCCTGCATAGCGCAAAAAGGTACCGTATATACTTGAATATAAGACGATCCAAGTATAAGCCGACCCCCCTAATTTTGCCACAAAAAACTGGGAAAACTTAATGACTCGAGTATTATTATTATTTATTATTATAGCGCCATTTATTCCATGGCGCTTTACATGTGAGGAGGGGTATACATAATAAAAACAAGTACAATAATCTTAATCAATACAAGTCACAACTGGTACAGGAGAAGAGAGGACCCTGCCCGCGAGGGCTCACAATCTACAAGGGATGGGTAAGGATACAGTAGGTGAGGGTAGAGCTGGTCGTGCAGTGATTTGGTCGATCAGTGGTTACTGCAGGTTGTAGGCTTGCCGGAAGAGGTTGGTCTTCAGGTTCTTTTTGAAGGTTTCGATGGTGTATAAGCCTAGGGTGTAAAATGCAGCAGCTACCTGTAAATTGCAAAAATAAAAATAGATAGCAATAAAAGTTAAATGAATTGAGATATCAGTAGGTTAAGTGTTTTTGAATATCCATATTGAATCAGGAGCCCCATATAATTCTCCATACAGTTCATGATGGGCCCTATAAGATGCTCCATATTAAAATATGCCCCATATAATGCTGCACAAAGGTTAATAATGGCCCCATAACATGCTCCATAGACACATTTGCCCCATACAGTACTGCATAAAGGTTAATAAGGGCCCCATAAGATGCTCCATAGAGATATTTGCCCCATATAGTGCTGCACAAATGTTGATTATGGCCCCATAAAATGCTCCATAGAGATATTTGCCCCATATAGCGCTCCACAAATGCTGATTATGGCCCCATAAGAGGCTCCATAGAGATATTTGCCCCATATAGTGCTCCACAAATGCTGATTATGGCCCCACAAGATGCCCCATAGAGATATTTGACCCATATGCTGTTGCGATTAAAAAAAAAAAAAATGACATACTCGCCTCTCGTCGCTCAGGCCCCCGGCACTTGCAATATTAACCTGTCCTCTTTCCGGCGCCGCTGTGTCTTCCGCGTCTTCTGCGTCCTCTGCACTAACGTTCAGGCAGAGGGCGCGGACTAACCACGTCATCGTGCCCTCTGACCTGAGCGTCACTGCAGAGGATGCGGAAGACACCGCAGCGCCGGAACGAGAGGTGAATATCTCCGTACTCCCCCTCCCCATTATACTCACCTGCTCCCGGTGTGGTCCCTGCACGTCCCTCCCTGGTTCTCCGGGTGCTGACAGCTTCTTCCAGCATTTAGCGGTCACCGTTACCGCTCATTAGTAATGAATATGCGGCTCCACCCCTATGGACCATGTGACCGCTCAACGCTGGAAGAAGCTGTCAGCGACCAGATACTGGAGATGCAAGGTCCGTGCCAGGAGCAGGTGAGTATGTCACAGCCGCTGCTCCCCCTCCCCCGCCGACCCCCCCAGGGACAATGACTCGAGTATAAGCCGAGAGGGGCACTTTCATCCTAAAAAAATGGGCTGAAAATCTCGGCTTATACTCGAGTATATACGGTACTTACTTTAACCACAGATGGCATGGTCCGGTGGGATGGACATCTCTGGTCTTAATCCGGGGCCTCCTCTCTTCCTACGATCACTGTCCTCCTTCCCTGCTTTATATGGATGACACGTCCCAAGTCATCCACGCAGTGTCTCCCAATCACTCTCCTGCACAGGTCTCCTATTACATGGTATGCTTGACTTTGTAAAGCCCTATATTATGTATAGCACTGTACACAAGGGGGAAAAATTTTCGCACCGCTGTCTCTACCATTTTGCATCTGCAGATATGCCCCAGAGCAACTGTGTTAATCACATAACTTATCACATGATCTCTCAAGGGAATCGTGTGATATATCACGTGATACATCGGTTGCTGCAGGGGCCCATGCCTATATCCTACAACAACCACGGAGTAGATATAACCCAAAGGCATATTTTTTAAAAAAAGGTAACACATTTTATTATGGATACACAATATACATAGGTACAAAAGATAACAGACAAGGTAAACGCATAGCTTATGTACGTAGGACATAAGACACTGAAAATCACACCATGGACGGAAAACAGACAAGGACCTATGGGTGCTGAAAACATGTCATATAACCATGCCTGTCTTACCTGGGGCTGCTGGACTGGCACTGGCACCAATTTATGGGTAAGACAGGCATGGTTATATGGCTTTCCTCAGCCTATTTAGGTCAGATGATTAGGTAGCTATATGGTCACATTGAATACATGTATTACTTATTAAGGCACTATGCACCTTCATGATATACCATTCCATATAGACTTTTAGTCTGACATGTTTTCAGCACCCATAGGTCCTTGTCTGTTTTCCGCCCATGGTGTGATTTTCAGTGTCTTATGTCCTACGTACATAAGCTATGCGTGTACCTTGTCTGTTATCTTTTGTACCTATGTATATTGTGTATCCATAATAAAATTTGTTACCTTTTTCTAAAAATATGCCTTTGGGTTATATCTACTCCGTGGTTGTTGTAGGATATATTCAGTAGTGGAGTTTTGCCCTATGATTTAATCTGTCCATTATAAGGGTGTATCCCTGTGATAGGATTCTATTTGATATGCATCAGTGGTATTTGTATTTAGGGGCCCATGCCTATTAAACTTCCCAGGGCCCTGGCTACTCTTTATCCACCCCTGATTGGCAGCATCAGGGCTGCCACCAAGAATTTCAAGGCCCATATTGGCAAAATTTTTCCACCCCCTTGAGACTCTGCACAGGCTCCATCCTAGCCCTGCCTCTGCCCCTTGAACCTACCACAGTTCCACCGCCCACTCTTGGAAAACCTCCACTTCTGCACTACGTCCTCACCAATCACACATTAACAGTTCCCATTGAACACCAGATTACATACAAAGATGGCAGCTTTTGTTTTGGCCAAAAAGATTTTTTAAGCTGCCATCACAAGCTGAAGAGACAAAAAGTGCAAAAAAGGTCTTATCTGATAGCCAAGTGGTATAAGATATTATAGGTACGCTGATAGGGTTTTGACAGTCACAACACCTATAGAAGAATGGGAAGGCTGCAGCAGGACCACCAGGGAGATACAATGCAATGAATGAGAAATACAGTGGTTCAAAATCCGCGCTGCCCAAGGTTCCAAAAATGCAATTCCACACGGAAAAGCATGAATGCGATTTATTTGTCAACACATTTTAAGGATTCCAAACCTCTTAATAAGGAAAAAACACAAAAAATACGGCTCCATTTTGCTAGAGGAAAAAAAAATTGGCTCCATCAACAACCACATTGTGACCAAATGCTACATTACTGATCATTATTTAAAGAAAAAAAAAAAGAAAAAAAACACAATACGAAGTGCCATTATGCACAGGAGCTCTGTGTATAGTGTACAGGTAATACGGTGATCCCAAGTGACATTACGCACAGGAGCTCTGTATACAGTGTCAGTGTACAGGTAATAGTGATCACCAGTGACATACACAGGAGCATTGTAGATCGCATACAGTGTATAGTGTGCACAGGGAACACACTGACTCACTGGTGACATCTCTAGTTAAAGTCCTTCATCTTTGCTTTTCTTTTTCAACCAGCGCAGACCGCCATTATTTCTTCAAGCCAGGACTCGTCTCTGCATGACACAGTTACCTACAGCACCGCTTCCAGAGCACATTCCCCACTTTTTCCCTTTCTTCTACACTACACAGCTGAATACAGACGTGCACCAAGCAATAATATATAATTAGTTATTATGCAACCAACCATTCCAAATATATGCATAGAGTATGGTCTAAGAGGCTCGTGTCCGTGCAGAACTGACAGTTATAAATCATTGCAATGCAATGGTTTATAACAGCGATCAGACTACTGAAAGTGAAAGTCCCATAGAAGTAAAAAAGTTTTTAAAAAATAGTTTAAATATATATTTTAAAAATCATAAAGAAAGAAAAATATATTGTACTCTTAAATTTGTATTTTTATATGAAAAAAAATACACGTTTGGTATAACAGCGTCCTGAGCGACCAGTCCCATAAAACTGTCACACTAGAAAAAAATGGCAAAAATGCTTTGTCACCATAAAGATGAACAAAAAGTGGAATAAAACACGATCAAAATGGTGAATGTAAATAATAATGCTATACGTTATAAACATCTGTGACGTACTTGGGGGTTCAAGGTGCTCACCACATGTCTAGGTACATTTCTTGAGCGGTCTGTTTTCTAAAATGGGGTCACTTGTGGGGGTTTCCACTGTTTAGGCACATCAAGGGCTCTCCAAACACAACTTGGCATCTGCTAATGATTCCTTCCAATTTTTAGCTCCAAAAGTTAAATGGAGCTCCTTCCCTTCTGAGCCCTGCCATGTGCCCAAACAGTAGTTTTCCTCGCATATGAGGTATTGGGGTACTTAGGAGAAATTGGACCCCAAAAAATATTGTGGAATTTCTCCAGTGACCCTTGTGAAAATAAAAAAATGGGGTCTAAAGTAAAATGTTTTGTGAAAAAACCTTAAATCTTCATTTTTTTCCTTCCACATTGCTTCAGTTCCTGTGAAGCACCTTGAAGGGTTAATAAACTTCTTGAATCTGGTTTTGAGCTTCTTGATGGTTGCAATTTTGAGAATGGTGTCACTTTAGGGTATTTTCTGTCATATAGACAGGTTTGAGGTGTGTCGTTACGACCCTTCGCAGTTAGTCTCAAGTTCTAATTGATTTGTAAGGACCTCACTGGCTGAGGTTTGTCAGTAGGACTCCTCACTACTATTTTTTAAAGTTCATTTGATGTGGGCCACACGTTCCTTGATGTGCCACAGTATCTGCAATTCCCCATATGAGAACACTAGTCCCAGCCTGGTCATCTTGTCCTCTGAGTTTTTGGTCTGGCTACACCTTAGCTTCTTATCTAGTATAGATAACATTTTCTGTAGGCCCCCACTTTGCCTGAGATAAGGGATTCTTCTACCAAATAATCCTTGTTTCCTTCAGAACATGCTGTCCAATTATGGCGTCCCTTTGCACACAAACACCCTTTCCAAAATGCAGGTCTCGGAGCAGTAGGACCACAGGTCCTTTCATTTTTAATATTTTTCCCTATCTGCTTAACAGGCACTGAGCTACTTTTGCCCACTTATCTCCTTCCATACTGGGCTGGCCCCATTGGTTAAACCTGTTTGCAGCTAACCCACTGTTTGCAGGCCACAACCACATGAAACAACATGATAATGCATTATATAAACATAACATCTTCAAGGGAGGGTGTTGTCCGCTTCTCCACTCCTTTACACCTCTTTTAGCTGCCTGTGCGTCAAAGTAAGAAAAATATTCCAGTAAAGGACTGGGGTACTTTTCTGCTATAAATCATGCCACTTTTACAAACTCAACTGGCTTGCTAGGCCATGTCTGCTCCCACAGAGCTCCCTTGCTCTTCAAAAAGTTGATGGAGCTGGTATTAACATGCAAAAGTAGCAAAACTTGTCATTTTATTACTATAGTGGCCTGTAAAAAAATGTATGAAGATTTTACGTTTTATCATGTTTCCTTTTTTGTTATTTCCAGGGTTTGTATTTTTTATATGGTGTTCTTTATGATTTTCCATCAGTGAGCAGTTGCTTCATCAGTATTTTGCACCTGTGCTGCCCCCACCTTTATCATGGGGGTCTGCTGCATCCCACTAGTGCAGTGGTAATCTGATCTGATGTTGGTAAGGCTGTTTCTTCTTCTATGAGATTTCCGAACATACATTTTTTTCTGAACAGATAGGTGGTTTCTGAATTTCTTGATTGGCTGCAACAGAGATGCATTGGTCACCGATGTGGTCAGGGATCGGTCACATGTCCATTCAGCTGGAAAAGCAAGTACTGATACTGGTAGAGTACCTGGGCAACATCGGAAGAGGAATAACCGGGTAGTGGTAAGATAAGTATTCTTTGTTCAATTTATTTCAAGCATGTTATACTCCAAGATACCAGAGGAACTCATAGAGCACTGCTGGGGATTCTTTTTCTGCCAAGGGCCACCGTATATTTATAACATCATTTGTGAACCCTACAACATTATCAACTTAAGAATTATCCTGTTATATTTGGTCAAATATTTTATTAACTCACCTCTAATGTGATGGCTAGAATTGCTTCTCTGTTGATGATGTTATTTGCTACTGATTTTCCAAGTTTGCGTCACTACGGAGCACAGTCAACTTTTTTGCGATAAGTTTTGAAAGACTTTGCTCACAGCATAAGTTGCTCCCAACAAAGATGCAAATTGCAATGGATGTAACTTTAACATGGGAAATTCATAACTGTACACCTACTGTATTCTCACCCATCCCTTGTAGATTGTGAGCCTTCGCGGGCAGGGTCCTCTCTCCTCCTGTACCAGGTGTGACTTGTATTGTGTAAGAATATTGTACTTGTTTTTATTATGTATACCCCTCCTCACATGTAAAGCGCCATGGAATAAATGGCGCTATAACAATAAATAATAATAATAATAACTGCTAAAGTAACATTTATAGAATTCAAGCAGTGGTGGTGGTGTGGAGGGGGTGGTCTGCCATACACATCACATAGGAGGCACCAGAGACTGCTGAAACTCTGTTGAATACATAATATACAGTTACGTCATATATATTTGGACAGAGAAAACATTTTTCTAATTTTGGTTATAGACATTACCACAATGAATTTTAAACAAAACAATTCAGATGCAGTTGAAGTTCAGACTTTCAGCTTTCATTTGAGGGTATCCACATTAAAAGTGGATGAAGGGTTTAGGAGTTTCAGCTCCTTAACATGTGCCACCCTGTTTTTAAAGGGACCAAAAGTAATTGGACAGATTCAATAATTTTAAATAAAATGTTAATTTTTAGTACTTGGTTGAAAACCCTTTGTTGGCAATGACTGCCTGAAGTCTTGAACTCATGGACATCACCAGATGCTGTGTTTCCTCCTTTTTGATGCTCTGTCAGGCCTTCACTGCGGTGGTTTTCAGTTGCTGTTTGTTTGTGGGCCTTTCTGTCTGAAGTTTAGTCTTTAACAAGTGAAATGCATGCTCAATTGGGTTGAGATCAGGTGACTGACTTGGCCATTCAAGAATATTCCACTTCTTTGCTTTAATAAACTCCTGGGTTGCTTTGGCTTTATGTTTTGGGTCATTGTCCATCTGTAGTATGAAACGACGACCTATCAGTTTGGCTGCATTTGGCTGGATCTGAGCACAGAGTATGGCTCTGAATACCTCAGAATTCATTCGGCTGCTTCTGTCCTGTGTCACATCATCAATAAACAGTAGTGACCCAGTGCCACTGGCAGCCATGCATGCCCAAGCCATCACACTGCCTCCGCCGTGTTTTACAGCAAAAGCTACCTCTGATAATGAGTGATAGTCAGGGTCCAGTTTATATAGGAGATGGAAGTGGCTAACAGCTGAGCACAGCTGAGCCTTAAAGGGAACCTGTCACCCCCAAAATCGAAGGTGAGCTAAGCCCACCGGCATCAGGGACTTATCTACAGCATTCTGTAATGCTGTAGATAAGCCCCCGATGTATCCTGAAAGATGAGAAAAAGAAGTTATATTATACTCACCCAGGGGCAGTCCCGCTGTGGTCCAGTCCGATGGGTGTCGCGGTCCGGGGCCTCCCATATTCTTATGATGACGTCCTCTTCTTGTCTTCATGCTGCGGCTTCGGCGTACTTTATCTGCCCTGTTGAGGGCTGAGCAAAGTACTGCAGTGCACAGGCACCAGGAGAGGGTCAGAGAGGCCCGGCGCCTGCGCACTGCAGTACTTTGCTCTGCCCCCAACAGGGCAGACAAAGTATGCCTGCGCCGGAGCCGCAGCGTGAAGACAAGAAGAGGACGTCATACTATGAAGATGGGAGGCCCCGGACCGGACCGCGACGCCCATCGGATCGGACTGCCCACCCAGGTGAGTATAGTCTAACCTCTTTTTCTCATCTTTCAGGTTACATCGGGGGCTTGTCTACAGCAGTACAGAATTCTGTACATAAGCCCCTGATGCTAGTGGGCTTAGCTCACCTTCGATTTTGGGGGTGACAGGTTCCCTTTAAGCAGGAAAGCTTCATAAGGCTCTCATCTGAGCAGATTAACCCCTGCACTGCTAAAATTTTTGACAACATTTAATGTGAAGGTGAAGTGCTTCAAATCAGTGCAGGAGTAGGAGAAATCAAGAGCTGCGGTCTTCTGGCTCCACTCTGTCACGGTAAAGCCATGTAATACACGCATGGGTCTGCTCCCTACTGACATGGCTAAGCTCTGTACACATGGTACACGCATGGCTCTGTTAAGCACACGTCACACACATGCATTAAGAAATCCCTGCATGTGTTGTGGCTGTCGAACATCCGCGAGACAGACAGGAACGGGAACTCGAACATATTTTCATCTGATAACACCTTATTCGAGCACGTTCGCTTATCACTAGCTAAGATCTGTACACATGGTGCACCCATAGTTCTGCTCTATACACACAATAAATGGTTCTGCTCCATACATATGGTACAAGAATGGCCCCTCTCCATATGCTCAAGGCTCCAATCCAAACATATCGTAAACACGTGGTTCTGATCCTTATACTTGGTAAACGCATACTTATACTTATACTTGGTACACATATACTTGGTACACGCAAAGCTGTTTCCTACACATGGTACATGCATGGTTCCACTATGTACACACATGTCTTCGCTCCAAACATGTAGGTAGATGCATTGTTCTGCTCTGTATACAACCCCTGGCAAAAATTATGGAATCACCGGCCTTGGAGGATGTTCATTCAGTTGTTTAATTTTGTAGAAAAAAAGCAGATCACAGACACGGCACAAAACTACAGTCATTTCAAATGGCAACTTTCTGGCTTTAAGAAACACTAAAAGAAATCAAGAACAAAAAATGTGGCAGTCAGTAATGGTTACTTTTTTAACCAAGCATAGAGGAAAAATTATGGAATCACTCAATTCTGAGGAAAAAATTATGGAATCATGAAGAGCAAACAAACTAAAAACCACTCCCACACATCACTAATATTTTGTTGCACCACCTCTGGCTTTTAGAACAGCTTGCAGTCTCTGAGGCATGGACTTAATGAGTGTCACACAGTACTCTTCATCAATCTGGCTCCAACTTTCTCTGAATGCTGCTGCCAGATCAGCTTTGCAGGTTGGAGCCTTGTCATGGACCATTTTCTTCAACTTCCACCAAAGATTTTCAATTGGATTGAGATCCGGACTATTTGCAGGCCATGACATTGACCTTATGTGTCTTTTTTCAAGGAATGTTTTCACAGTTTTTGCTCTATGGCAGGATGCATTATCATCTTGAAAACTGATTTCATCATCCCCAAACATCATTTCAATTGATGGGATAAGAAAAGTGTCCAAAATATCAACATAAACTTGTGCATTTACTGAAGATGTAATGACAGCCATCTCCCCAGTGCATTTACCTGAAATGCAGCCCCATATCATCAATGACTGTGGAAATTTGCATGTTCTCTTCAGGCAGTCATCTTTATAAATCTCATTGGAACAGCACCAAACAAAAGTTCCAGCATCATCACCTTGCCCAATGCAGATTCACGATTCATCACTGAATATGACTTTCATCCAGTCATCCACAGTCCACGATTGCTTTTCCTTAGCCCATTGTAACCTTGCTTTTTTCTGTTTAGGTGTTAATGATGGCTTTCATTTAGCTTTTCTGTATGTAAATCCCATTTCCTTTAGGAGGTTTCTTACAGTTCGGTCACAGACGTTGACTCCAGTTTCCACCCATTCGTTCATCATTTGTTTTGTTGTGCATTTCCTGTTTTCGTATTGCTTTAAGTTTCCGGTCTTGACGCTTTGATGTCTTCCTTGGTCTACCAGTATGTTTGCCTTTAACAACCTTCCCATATTGTTTGTATTTGGTCCAGATTTTAGACGCAGCTGACTGTGAACACCCAACTTTTGCAACAATGCGTGATGATTTACCCTCTTTTAAGAGTTTGATAATCCTCTCCTTTGTTTCAATTGACATCTCTCATGTTGGAGCCATGATTTATGTCAGTCCACTTGGTGTAACAGCTCTCCAAGGTGTGATCACTCCTTTTTAGATGCAGACTAACAAACAGATCTAATTTGTTGTGTTATTGTGGGGTATGAAAATTTACAGGGTGATTCCAGAATTTTTTTCCTCAGAATTGAGTGATTCCATAATTTTTCCCCTAATCTTCGTTAAAAAAAAGTAACCATTACTGACAACCACATTTTTTGCTCTTTTAGTGTTTCTTAAGCCAGAAAGTTGTTATTTGAAGTGACTTTAGTTTTGTGCCATGTCTGTGATCTGCTTTTTTTTCTACAAAATTAAGCAACTGAATGAACATCCTCCAAGGCCGGTGATTCCATAATTTTTGCCAGGGGTTGTGCATGGTTCTACGTTCTACTCCATACATACGGTACAAACATGACTCTGCTCCGTACACCTCATACGCACACAGCTCCCTTCATTCTATACACCTCGTACACACGCGGCTCCGCTCCGTACACCTCGTACACACGCGGCTCCGCTCCGTACACACGCGGCTCCGCTCCGTACACCTCGTACACACACGGCTCCGCTCCGTACACCTCATACACACACGGCTCCTCTCCGTACACCTTGTACACACGCGGCTCCTCTCCTTACACCTCGTACACTGGCGACTCCGCTCTGTACACCTGCGGCTCCGCTCCGTACACCTCATACACACACGGCTCCTCTCCGTACACCTCGTACACACACGGCTCTGCTCCGTACACCTCGTACACACACGGCTCCGCACACCTTGTCCACCCACGACTCCGCTCTGTACACCTCGTACACATGCAGCTCCGCTCCGTACACCTCATACACACACGGCTCCTCTCCGTACACCTCGTACACACGCGGCTCTGCTCCGTACACCTCGTACACACACGGCTCCGCACACCTTGTCCACCCACGACTCCGCTCTGTACACCTCGTACACACGCAGCTCCGCTCCGTACACCTCGTACACACACGGCTCCTCTCCGTACACCTCGTACACACGCGGCTCCTCTCCGTACACCTCGTACACACATGGCTCCTCTCCGTACACCTCGTACACACGCGGCTCCGCTCCGTACACCTCGTACACACACGGCTCCGTACACCTCTTACACCAGCGACTCCGTTCCGTACACCACGTACACACGCGGCTCCGCTACGGCAACCTCGTACACACACGGCTCTGCTCCGTACACCTCGTACACACACGGCTCCGCTCCGTACACCTCGTACACACGCGGCTCCGCTCCGTACACCTCGTACACACACGGCTCCGTACACCAGCGACTCCGTTCCGTACACCACGTACACACATGGCTTCGCTCCGTACACCACGTACACACATGGCTTCGCTCCGTACACCGCGTACACACGGCTCTGCTCCGTACACCTCGTACACACATGGCTCCGCTCCGTACACCTCGTACACACACACCTCTGCTACATCCACCCTGTAAACCCCTCCTGACCCCACACATAAACTTCCCCTCATCCAGCACCATGACAACCAGCACAGCAGAGTCCTGCATACTGAGGCCCCTGATCATGTGACCCCTGACTCCTCCCCTCCTGTGACCTCATCCCAGGTCCTGTGTGCACAGAGCAGCCATATATGTGGTGTGCGGCTCTGCAGGTGGAGGTAGGTGCTGGAGATTCCCCATTACTGGACATATTCATACATCTCCCAACATTGAAAGGCAGGAGAGAGGAACATTTATTGCTTAATTTACCTCAATTTCTAGTTACTGGTAAGCCATTTCCCTCACCTCGCTGAGCCCTTTATATTTGCTCCCACTGATATTGCCCCTATATAATCCTATTAGTGTTCCTCACAAAGTACAGCACCATCTTCATGGCCTCGCACACATCACACTTACCTGTCACGTCCCTACTTGCTGTTCCTGAACTGCTCCCTGCATGTCCTGCTTTAATTAAAGGGAACCCATCGGCAGGATTGTGCTCAGTAACCTACACACAGTGTCAGGTCGGTGCCGTTATACTGATTACAATGACACCTTGGGTGATGAAACCCATGTTGTGATTCTTTTAACCTTTATTTTCAGTTTTGAGTTAATGACATGCCCGTGCTCCGGGGCGGCCTGTGGGGGTCTTCATGTGGTGCCCTGATTAGGTATTCATGTGTAAGGCTTCTGACAGGTCACTGATCCCTCACTGACCTGCCCCCTATTCTACATAATGAATATTATTTATACACATATTGGAAAAAAAAAACCCTTTCTGTAGGCAGTTGCCGGCAGTGGTGCTTGTGCTGCTTCATGATCGCATATGCGATGTCTATGTCATTCATATCTTTTATGTTATCCTTATAAATGGCCGACAGCGCCATCTTGGTGGAGACATTTTTTTTTCTTTAGCAAGATGGCGCCACCTGCCCAGTAGCAGCTATCGGCCAGCGCCATTTTCAAACTGCTTTTTTTTTTAAGGAATTTAAGGATAGCATGAATGAAATGAGTTATATACACATTGCATATGCGATCATGTTGCAGGGCAGGTACCATCGTCTGAGCCTGTCCGCAGAAGGGATTTTTTGTTTCAATATGTATATATAATATTATGTAAACTAGGGGGCGGGTCAGTGAGGGATCATTGACCTGTCAGCAGTCTTCATTATGAAAACCTTATCAGTGCATCACAGGCCGCCCATTAACTCAAAACTGAAAATAAAGTTTAAACAACAGCCATAAGATTAAAACACAATAGTAACACCTACTGGGGTAGAATTATAATATAACGGGTATATATACAGTACAGACCAAAAGTTTGGACACACCTTCTCATTTAAAGATTTTTCTATATTTTCATGACTATGAAAATTGTACATTGACACTGAAGGCATCAAAACTATGAATTAACACATGTGGAATTATATACTTAACAAAAAAGTGTGAAACAACTGAAATTGTGTCTTATTTTCTAGGTTCTTCAAAGTAGTCACCTTTTGCTTTGATGACTGCTTTGCACACTCTTGGCATTCTCTTGATGAGCTTCAAGAGGTAGTCACCGGGAATGGTTTTCACTTCACAGGTGTGCCCTGTCAGGTTTAATAAGTGGGATTTTGTGCCTTATAAATGGGGTTGGGACCATCAGTTGTGTTGTGCAGAAGTCTGGTGGATACACAGCTGATAGTCCTTCTGAATAGACTGTTAGAATTTGTATTATGGCAAGAAAAAAACAGCTAAGTAAAGAAAAACGAGTGGCCATCATTACTTTAAAGGGACTCTGTCACCTGAATTTGGAGGGAACAATTTTCAGCCATAGTGGCGGGGTTTTCGGGTGTTTGATTCACCCTTTCCTTACCTGCTGGCTGCATGCTGGCTGCAATATTGGATTGAAGTTCATTCTCTGTCCTCCATAGTACATGCCTGCACAAGGCATTGTGTTGATGTTCTCAACAACCATAAGATATATGGAGATCTATAATCAGCTGTTTGATTATATAGCTCCTGCTGCCATTGCTGCTTCTGCCTCTGACACTACAGCTGCTGAGCAAGGATCAACTGCTTCAAAAGCTCCTCCATCTTGTCAGCAGGCTTGAACTGTAGCGTTGCCGGCTTAATTACTGACATGCAGCACACTCTGGGGTATGCCTCAGTTCACACTGCCCGCATTCTCCACCATATGTAGTGCTGCGGGGTTTGTGCAGTGTTGCAGATAGTGACCACAAGAAAGATCACAGTAAAACCTGTTTAATGCCCAAACTCACACAGTGCACAGCACGCATATCCTCTGGATCGCAGCCGGGAAACAAGACAGTCCATAAGTGCGTCCAGTTGCCGAGGGTGACTGCACCACCGTATCACACTGCTGGGTGCCAGGATTTCACTCTGCTTGGCTCTGTGTTCCCTCACACAGGCTGAGCTTTTGCAGAGCCATCTGTCCTGCTTGCTACAAACTCCACACTGACATGCCCAGGGTCATAACTACAACAGGTGCAGGGGTTGCAATCGCACCCGGGCCCTGGAGCCTTGGGGGCTCTAAAAGTCCCTTTGGCCTTTAGGAAAAAACTATTGCTATTAAAGATTTAAAATATTTGGGGGCCCCGTTGGAGCTTTCGCATCAGGGCCCATGAGTTTCAAGTTACACCACTGGACACACCCCACCCTCTACTACAGGGGTTTTTACAAAAGAACCTGTGGCCGTCGGCCACATGGAAAACCTGGGCTGGGGAAGAAAACTGACTGCCCCACTACCATCCTGTAGTCTGTTTCAAAAATAAAAGCCCAGAGCAGGTTTTCTTAGATCTGCATTGGACAGGTCCCAACCACGGATCTCCGCGCTGACTATATCTGGCCAATTATTTCAAAGAAACAATTGACCATATCTGACAGGAAATTTTCTCCCAATCCAATATACCATGCACTGTCTTCCCTCCCCTACTGCAACTAGCTCATTTTTTGACTTTGAACCTGTCACGGAAGAAAAAGTGATCAGGCTCCTTGCATCTTCTCGCCCGACTACTTGCACCAGTGACCTTATTCCTCACAACTCTTCCAGTCCCTTTCCCCTACTGTCACCACTGACCTAACAAAAATATTCAACCTCTCTCTCTCTTCCGGTATTTTTCCCTCATTTAAGCATGCCATCATACATCAATAACTTAAAAAAACATCCCTCGACCAAAACTGTGCTGCTAATTACAGACCTGTCTCTAATCTTCCCTTCATCTCTAAACTCCTGGAACGCCTGGTCCACTCCCGTCTTATCCGCTATCTCTCAGATAACTCTCTTCTTCACCCTCTTCAATCTGGTTTCCGCTCTTTACACTCTACTGAAACTGCCCGCCCTAAAGTCTCTAATAATCTATTAACAGCTAAATCTAATGGTCACTGCTCCCTCTTGATTCTCCTGGATCTCTCTTCAGCATTCGATACTGTGGATCATCAGCTCCTCCTCACTATGCTCCGCTCCATCGGCCTCAAGGACGCCGTTCCCTCCTGGTTCTCCTCCTACATCTCTGACCGCTCCTTCACTGTTTTTTTTTTTGCTGGCTCCTCCTCCTCTCATCTTTCCCTTACTGTTGGGGTTCCTCAAGGATCAGTCCTAAGCCCCCTCCCCTCCTCTTGGTTGGAGCCATTTTCCAACAATTGTCTTTCAGAGCTCCATACAGGTTTTGTGATTCCTGACTTGTCAGCAGGGAGAATTCATGTGCCATTTGCGAAACCTATTGGGTGACGGCAAAGCTCCACCACTTTGGGTCATTACCCACTCCACCCAGACAGTGGTGGCCTCCTTTGTGGTATGGCAAATGCCTTCCAGTCTTCAAGAATGCATTTTCCTTAAAGGCAACCTGTCGCCAGGTTTTTCCCTTATAACCTACTGCCACCAACTTTCAGCCTCATGTGACAGCATTTTAAAATGGTGTACTAATGACTAATTTGTCCTGCAAGGCTAAAAAGAAGATCTTTATTAAACTTGCCTACGGGGCGGTCTGGTACAATGGGTGTCTATGGTCTTCATTCGGCGCCTACTCTTTTTTTGCAATGCCGTCCTTTTTCTCTATTTCGTGTGGATGACACATCCTACATCTTTCCACACCGTGTCCCCCTTTGCGCTCCTGCTCAGGCACACTTCTATCTGCCCTGCTGAGAGAAGAGCAAACTACTGTACTTCGCATGCGATCTTTGGCATTTCCCTGCACATGATCTGAACCGTACCTCGCTCTGCCGTCTGCAGGGCAGAGAGAAGTGTGTCTGCGCAGGAGCGAGAAGGGAAACCCTGTACATGACGTAGGATACATCATCCACACGAAGAAGGGAAGGAGGATGGCATAGCAAGTTGTGAGGAGGCGCCAGACCAAGACCAGCAACTCCCATCGGACCGGACTGCCCTTTGGTTGAGTATAATAAAAGGTCTTTTTTTTCTCTACCTTATAGGGCGAATTGGAGTCCTATATATATCATTTTAGAATGCTGTCACTTGGGGCTGAAAGGTGGTGTCCGTAGGTTATATGGGAAAAACCTGTTGATGGGTTCCCTTTAATCTAATCTATGCATTCTCCAAGATCTACAATTGCGTACCTTTTGCAGAGGTGAGACCTGGCAGTGAGGTGGTGCAGTATTCAGGCTACTACCCTTTCTAAGTTCTTGTCGTCCTTTCAATAAAATAACCTGCTTTCAGACTTCCTATGTTCCTTTGTCCACCGTGGAACAGATCGTTTTAATTATTTAAAATAAGAAACAAGGAGAAAAAAAGGGTAAGGCAATGTAGCCTCAGCCAGCTCACCGACAGCCACAGGTGCTCGGAACTCCGTCTTGACATAACGTGGAGCAATCAAAGGAATTGAAGAGGAAAGCGTTCCTGCTCCTAAAAATAATAGTCTTTTTGATCCATTTTAAAACTTATTGATTAGCCATAAAAAAACCTTGTATTAAGTGGTTGCATCCACTTAATACAAGGTTTTTTTATGGCTAATCACTAAGTTTTAAAATGGATCAAAAAGACTATTATTTTAGGAGCTGGAACGCTTTCCTCTTCAATTCCATTGATTGTTTTAATTATGTAGAATCCTGAGTAAATTTTCTTTTATGGTAGATTTTTTATTTTTTTTCCCTTTTTAAAAATGTCTCCTTCATTTTGTCATGTAGTCTTCATCTCTTCCCTTTTTTTTTTTTTTTTTTTTTAATTCCCGTCTCTGTGTCAGTTTCCTGGTGGCTGTAGTTTCTTCCTTTCATCCTACAATTAAATTTGATTGACGCACAAGTTTTTTGTTTTTTTTTCTAAAACTGTAATATAACATTGTCAAAAAGCTAAAAGCTGCTATACATAAATGTTTTTTTTTAATATTTTTAGGTAAAAAAATGCCTTCCTGTTTAGTGAACCAGTGTGCAAACAAAACGGGTAAAAAGGGCCAAAGTGAGGAAATAATCCTGCACAGATTTCCTAATGATCCATCAAAAATAAAGGTTTGGCTAGAAGCAACCGGGCAACACTTTCAAGACATTGATGCGTTAGCAGAGAATATTCTTGAACGCCGAAAACAAAACAAATATGCACTGTGTTCAATTCATTTCAAGCCCTATTGCTATGACATTACACCAAATAAAATAATACTACGTCCAGATGCTGTACCATCTATATTTCCTGTAGTGGCAGAAGGAGAAAACATCATCTCAGAAGATTTGAAGAAGGATCGAAGTAGAACACGAAAGAGAGCATTTGAGGCCACATTAAGTGGCATGGGAAGTATGGGTGTAGCCTCCTTGAAAACTCAAGTAATTGATCCAGATTACTACACCAAACCAGGATATCGTTCCATTGAGACACAGACAGAGTACACGTTGTCCAACTCAGAAATGATTATGAAAATCATTCATTTCAAAGACGAAGATGAATGTGAAGAACCAATTACACCACGTAAGTAGAGATGATCGAATCTTTTGAAATTCGGAATTGATAGGTATGTCAAATTTTTAAAAAAAATGTACTTGGCAGCTAATCCATTTGTCACAATGAAGAAGCCTAGAATTACCAAGAAAATACTTCTATATTGCTCCAAGGCCTCATTGGACTGTTTCCAACTCCCCGTTAAGCTCTATAACCAAAACACAGCATTAGAAATATCAAGATCACCTCACTATAGAAACGGAGGGTAGTCATAAATAACTAGTAGCCCATTTAATAATGTAGAGTTTAAAAAAAAAAAAAAAAGTCCAAAAATTATCCACCTCTTTATGATCAGATAGACCGTTGTTTGCAGAATATAACTCAAACTGTCCTCACTGTGAAAGTTCTGTTGTGACTGAGACGAGAGATAAGCCTTATACTCCACAACACCCTCTACTTCCTCCCCACTAATACACCAACTGGAGGTAAAAAAGGCCAATTATGACCTGCCCAGACAGCTGGTGCCAGTGGTGGTGCTTTTGCAAGTGTCTCCTTCATTCTTAGACCTGGTAGTTTTTTTTTGTCTATTGCACTACCACATCCAGTGGCAATTTTTATTTTGCTATAGATTTTGTCCAACACTAAAGTAAACTTTTGACAGTGTTAGTCATCTCGTGCCAAAAAAGTAACAAGAAATGCAAGGTATGTAGGTAGGTACATGCACAGAAATCAACATGTAGCGTGTTCAAAAACAGGCATGCATTGTTAAACGGATACATTTTGTTTTTACAAGATTCAACCTCCTTTGGAAAAAAAATAATATTACACAAACTTGCAAAATAGGAACACACACACACACACACACACACACACACACACACACACACACACACACACACACACACACACACACACACACACACACTTAGACCCTTTTGGCAAACAATTAAGTTATTAATGGTTGTCGAAGGAATGTTCTGCCATGCTTAATGCACCTAGACACACAAATACTTAAATGGACTGTCAGCACATGATGATTATTCAAATCAAGTCCTAGTGCTCGGTGCAACGTGGCGTGGCCAAACATTTACCTTAAGTGCCCTTTCCCACCTTCTTGTTTTTCCCTCTATCTCCATTCGTGAAGGCCTCTTCATGGCATTGACGTCTGCCGAGCTTTGCTCTATGACTCTATGGCCGCCACTCTTTGCTGTGCTCCACATCGGGGTTGACAAGTTACCATACGAACCTCAGTGATCTTATCACCCAAGGCATTTTGAGGCTGACTTAGAAAACCATAATTGTCTGCGTATTGAGTTAGCTATGTGTTCCGTTACTTTGTGCTTTAAGATTTGCCAACCTTCAGTTCTCTCAGCTAAAATCTTTACATACTCCTCCATTAAATTTGTGGCTCAGACCTGATTAACCCTTTGTGTGCTGTAAACATAACCAATGGTTATCTGAACTTGTTCACACTTCAAACACTCTTGCTTCAGAGAATATCTTTTTATTTATTTATTTTTTAAACTAGTAATCCTCTTCATCTCTTCTGTCTGTGTCTTTCGATTGTTTGCCGATTTAACGCTTCATCTGCTGTAAGCCTAATGAACTACTCTGGCCTAGTTCACATTTCAAATTTTGCTGCAACTCCTAAAATATACACAATCCGTTCCTGTAGTCATCTTAAACTTTGTCTCTGCCTCCTTATTTACATTGATCCATTTCTATCTTCCCTTTATGATTTAATGGCTCAACAATAGTGATGAGCGAATGTGCTTGGATAATGTGTTATCCAGAGCATGCTCGGGTGCTAACCGAGTGATTTCGGTGTGCTCGAATAGTAAGGGTATGTGCACACGCTGCGGATTTTGCTGCGGATCTGCAGCGGATTGGCCGCTGCGGATTCGCAGCAGTTTTCCATGAGTTTACAGTACCATGTAAACCTGTGGAAAACAAAATCCGCAGTGCACATGCTGCGGAAAAAAACGCTCGGAAACGTAGCGTTGTTTATTCCGCAGCATGTCAATTCTTTGTGCGGATTCTGCAGCGGTTTACACCTACTCCATAAAAGGAATCCACAGGTGTAAAACCGCAGGTGGAATTCGCAAAAAAATTGCCGTAATTCCGCAGGAAATCCGCAGTGCGGTTTACCTGCGGATTTACCAAAATCAGTCCGGAAAAATCCGCAGAGTAATCCGCAGCGTGTGCACATACACTAAGAGTCCCCGCGCCTGCCTGTCTCGCATCTGACAACTGAAACGCATGCAGGGATTGCCTAACAAATGGGCTACCTATCGAAATGAGCCCTAACATGGCTTTTTAAAGAGAAAAAAAAACAAAAGAATATAGGAAAAAAGAATACACGTCGAGCACACTAGTTATCTATCACAGGTACGCTATAATCACTTACGAAAGGGTCAACGGTATAAATCTAGCATTTTTCTTGCATATGAAATAAAAAAGAAAATATCCAGCATTCAAAACAATATGACCCTCATACAACTTGTCCCTCTTGCATCATGTCACCCACAAACTATGAGATATATATAGGGACTCATACTCATTTACGAGAGAAACGGACAAGTGCAGTCCGATAAAAAAAAAATTTGCAGATGAGCAAGGACTCAGATTAACCTTGGTCAGAGTGCAATCCTTTTTTTTATTATTATTCCCCCCTTCAATTGATTACAAAGGTGACATCAACCCCAATACTATCACCCCACTTTCCATCGCTACAGGGCAAGTGGGAAGAGCGAGGCTAAGTGTCAGATCTGTTGCATCTCTTGGATGCGCCATTTCTATGGCTGCTGAGAGCTGATGTTTTTAGTCTGGGATGGGGCCAATATCCATGTCCCCTTTCTTCACTGTTGATATCAGCCCTTAGCTGTCTGCCTACCCTTTGCTTGTTATTAATTATAAGGGGACACTACTTCATTTTTTGGGGGGGCGGCCCCAATTTTAATAACCAGTAAAGCCTAGTATACAACTGAGAGCTGTTATTAATAACCTTGGATGCTCCATGGGTATTACACCACCCCCATTCCCAGGCTGTAAACATCGGCCTCCTGCTGTCTGCTTTCCCTCTGCTGGTTAATAACATTTTGGGGAACTCCAAGCCAAATTTTTCTTTAGGAAATAATATATTTACTAATAAACCTAGATGGTGGCCCGATTCTAACGCATCGGGTATTCTAGAATATATATGTAGTTTATTTATGAAGATTTTAGAATAATACAATGAATACACAGAATTCGGCTGGCCGGGCGCGACCAATTAGCGAAGCGTGGCTCAAATCCAGCGCCAATTCGCGGCCGGAGTGCGCCTGTTGCTGATTGTTCACGGCCGGCCACGTAGTATATTGAACAGCCCACGTAGTATATAGCACAGCCACATAGTATATTGCACAGCCGAAGCAGGATATAACAGCCCACGCAGTATATAGCACAGCCGACGTAGTATATAGCACAGCGACGTAGTATATAACATAGCCCATGCAGTATATAACACAGCCCATGTAGTCCCACGTAGTATATAGCACAGCCAAGTAGTATATTGCACAGCCATGAAGTATATTGCACTGTCCACGTAGTATATTGCACAGCCATGAAGTATATTGCACTGTCCACGCAGTATATAGCACAGCCGACGTAGTATATAGCACAGCGACGTAGTATATAACATAGCCCATGCAGTATATAACACAGCCCATGTAGTCCCACGTAGTATATAGCACAGCCAAGTAGGGGTCATTCCATATCAAGTGATCCAAATATGAATATTTTTTTTACCTTATGTCTTTAGATTTTTTTTATTTTTTGTTTTTATGAAGTACAACTTTAGTTAATTACAAATTAAAAGTTTAGAATTTTTTTCTTCATCAGTTAATTTTTTACAGATTTTTAAAGTTTTGAAAAAGCATGGATTTTGGCCTGGTATGGCTTTACATTTTTTATCATATCTCGAGCTAGAATTAAGATAAAGAGGTGGGAGAGTCATCATTTTTCTCAGAACGGTACCGGCTTTCATTTGATATGTCACAAGACTATGTTTCTTTATATTTTGTTTTGGAGAAATCAAATTAAATATTTTTATGCGCAATTCTGAAAAAAACGTATGTTTTAAAATTGTGAAAACATGCATGTGTGTTACTTGTGTCCTTGTTTATATTTGTACAGGGATTCAACTTGGGATCTATCACATTTGTATTTTTTTTTAAGCCTTGAATCATCTGATTTTATGTTTGTGTGAGTTTCTTCCTTTTTTCTTTTCAAATTACAACTTACTGCATTCAACATTTATATGTAACAATAAAGAAACACAAAAAACAAATACCAAAGTGCCAGAATAAATGCATCTTAATCATCATAACACAACTTGCTCAGCATTTTCAACCTGAATTCATTGAACAAGCCAAAAGATAAAAGGTGATCACATCCTCAAGTGTGGTTTTCTAAATAGTCTGATCCTAATTATATGTTAAAAACAAGATTAAAAGAACCAATATTTCTACCACCTATTTATACATGGAACAATTTTTTTTCTACTACATCACTAAACATGTCATTTCTGAAGTGTTTAAGAAGAATAGTACAGTAGTTAAATCCTCGTACTATAAAATATAAACTAATCAAACAATTAGTAGTAGTTTTTACACTGGGCTTTTATCATCAATGTGTCCCTTCTAGTGGGTGAAATGTGATCTTGTCCATAAGCGCTAACTAGCAATGGCCGTTTCCTTCTGTGTCAGAGTATGTGCGGCTGTCATGGTGTTCGGCTCCACCCGAGTTATATCTGATTTTTGTTCACTTTTACAATGTCTGATTTTATTGGATACACAAAGGACGGCGCTGGACCAGAAGGTGCAGAAAAGTCACTTCTACGTCTTCATTTTCACAATCTTTGGAGAGTCCAGTAGCCGCCAGCGCCGATCATATTCACAGGTCACATAGCCAGTTGTCATCCATGGCCGATCTTGTGCCGCCTTCTACCACTTCATGGACGTCACTGTCTTTATTTCCACTACATGGGATGACAGTCCGGTATTGCTGAGTCCCTGTGATGGGTTCTGCTTCCTGTAACCGATGTTATAACAAACTCTCCTCCTCTTCATAGTCCTGGTTTGTACAATACGTGAACTGGATGTTAAGAATATTTTTCTCCCTCCATTTGAGGCGTTGCCTGGGTGATAAGATCTGGTGGGAATACGGTCTGTGGAGGCCCGAGCTGCCGGCCTGTCATCTGCTCTGCAGTCACCGTCTACCCCTGGTCATTCTCAGCCCTAACAAAGCTTCTCCTCTGTCCTCTCCTGCTTCTAAAACTCTGTAACATAATAAATAATACCGTAATATCTAGCAATCATGGATTATTTGGTAAATATAGACCTCACACTGTTAGACCACAAGCTGAGCAGATCTGAAATCAAGATTTTTGAACTGACACTGTAATAGTTTTATTTTTTAAAATATGATCCCATCATGATCCCATCTTGTATTTTGGTACAGATGTGAATAGGAGCATAGCAGGCACATGTGCAGTTTTTGAAATTTTTAAATGAAACGTTTTTTTCGGAAATGCGTTTTAAAGTTTTGCGCTTGCGTTCGCATAGGTAAAATATTATCAAAGATACTCTTGTGACATATCTGGTGGAAGCCTGTACAGTTCTGAGTAGAATGGTGTTTATTTTGTTTCTCTATCTCTTTTCTAGCCTGAGTTATGGGGAGAAATGTAAAGGCAGGCAACACCAAAATTCGCACTTTTTCCGAACTTTGAAAATCAATAAAAAATAAAAAAAAAAATCTAGAATTTTTTTTTTCTTCACATTTTGCATTCTCTGACACACTATTACCAAATAACAAAATCTCAAAAGAATTAAAAATATAGTGGTAAAAATCATTGGTTCACTTGACATGGAATGACCCGTAGTATATTGCACAGCCATGAAGTATATTGCACAGTCCACGTAGTATATAGCACAGCCCATGTAGTATATAGCACAGCCACGTAGTATATTGCACAGCTGACGCATTATATTGCAGAGCCGACGCACTATATTACACAGCCACGTAGTATATAACACAGCCCACGTAGTATATAACACAGCCAAGTATTATATTGCACGGCCGATGTAGTATATAACACAGCCCACGCTGTATATAACACTGCCTACGTAGTATATAACACAGCCCACGCAGTATATAGCAATGTGGGCACCATATCCCTGTTAAAAAAAAAAAAGAATTAAAATAAAAAATAGTTATATACTCACCCTCCGACGGCCTCCGGATCCAGCCCAGACCTTTCCCGCTTCTCGCGCGCCACTCCGGTCCCAAGCGGCAATAACACGTGATGATGTAGCGGTCTCGTGAGACCGCTGCGTCATCTCCGGTCATTGCCACAATGCATTCTGGGGACGGAGCGGCGCGCGAGGAGCGGGAAAGGCCTGGGCTGGATCCAGGGGCCGTCGGAGGGTGAGTATATAATGATTTTTTTATTTTTTTATTATTTTTAACATTATATGTTTTTACTATTGGTGCTGCATAGGCAGCATCAATAGTAAAAAGTTGGTCACACAGAGGGTTAATGGCAGCGTCAATGGACTGCCTTACATCGCGTTATGCCGCGGTGTAAGGCAGTCCAGTTAACGCTATGTGGGTGCTGACTGGGTGGGGAGTAGGGAGGGGGCACTGACTGCAGGGGAGGAGGGAGGGGCCAATCAGCGACGCGGGATTTCCGTGACAGAAAGACAGTCAGACAGACGGAAGTGACCCTTAGACAATCATATAGTAGATACATACATATTTCCTTTTTAAAACGGTGTAAATGACAGAGTAATTCTCTATGTAAAAGTTCATGTTAAAATTGCATTGCAATTGGATTGCATTCACATGGGTACTTCTGCTACAGTGAACTCCGGCTGCTCGACGGTAAGGTGCTCTCCCCACTTCCTCTTTGCATAGTCATCACTATGTACACATGGTTCCTAGCGATGACTCTATGGGGAGGGCACCCTCCCGGAGGTCACAGTGACTCACCTGCGGAGAACATCCCTGAATGCAGTGCCCATAGAAGGGAGGAAAAGATACGGATTGTGGAGGGTGTGCAAGACGCAGGTGTGGGATTCCGGCACCACAACTGACATACATGCATGGGAGGGGGGTAGTATTATAATGAAGACCGGAGGCCGGGATTTTTTCCAAGCACGGCACGCCCCGGAGCTTGGAAGAAATCATTAGCATAAGGAAAGAATATAAGAAGTCTCAATAACAAGACTGCTAATATGAGGCATACAGATAGGACTTGTTTAACATATTAATGCCCATATTAATAGGTCAAATGCGTCTCAGGGGATGACCGATTCCCTTCAAATGCATATCAGGTGACCCTGGACAAACTGTCTGGATCTGCTTGCCAAAAAAGACCAAATAAGGAAAGTGTGAAAATCGCCTTTTAAATTCTCAAGTTCCCAAGAGTAACAATACAATTCCGTAGCTTGAAAGGGTTTAATTTTTTCCTGAAGCGTCTCCGACTATAAAAACTTGACATCTGTACCTTCAGCCCAAAGACATTATGGCAAGATGCCCTCCAATTGTTTTATTTATTTTCCGGACTGTGGTCTATATAACTTTATTATAGTTTCACAGATTACATTACTTTTCTTTACAGAAACTATTCTAAATGGATATGACACGTTTGTGAAAGCTCTGAAACCGGAACCCATACTGAAGGCTGAAAGCGAAGGATAAATGTTGGTAAAATATAATCACTAAAATGCCATGAGAGAAAAAGTTGTGTTCCAAAAGTGTCAGAGGTGATCTGTATTAACTCTTACAGGGAATCAGTCAGCCCCCCTCCACCTAGTGCACTTTAAATTTAAATGGTAATATAGTGTTGTAGTGGGACTTGGCTTTCATAGTAGCACTGTACCTGTTACAGTGCCTGTGAAAATAACTTTTTAATTTGTATGCAAATGAGAAGGCGTCAGTGCACCCTTGGTGTAGCCAAGAGTTCAATACAACATTACGCCTGTTCTTTTACAATTAGTGATGAGTGAGTGTACTCGTTGCTGGGGTTTTCCCGAGCATTCTTGGGTGACCTCCGAGTATTTATGACTAGGTTTAGTTTTTGTCCATGCATCTGCATGATTTACGGCTGCTAGCCAGCCTGAGTACATGTGGGGGTTGCCTGGTTGCTAGGGAATCCCCACATGTATTCAAGCTGTCTATCAGCTGTAAATCATGCAGCTGAGGCAACGAAAACTAAATCTCCGAGCAGTTACAAATACTCGGAGACCACCCGAGCGCGCTCGGGAAAACCCGAGCAACGAGTATACTCGCTCATCACTATTTACCATACATATTATGGGCCTTCCTGTTGTGAATTAGACCTTTTGGCTCCCTCTTGTGGTCACTAGTGATATTACACTTTGATATTCCTTCCCTTGCTTGGTATCCACCTGGCTTCGTTAGTACAGGGGTGTCGCTATTTGAACTTCCTGGATTTTCAGTCTGGTGCCTGGCATCGTTGTAATCAGATCCTTCTGTTTGCTCCTATCTGCTGGTCCTGGTTCTTTGCAAAATTAAGCTAAGTTCTGCTTTCTTGGTTTTGGTTATTTTCTGTGCTCTTATTTTTGTCTAGCTTGTACTAAATGTGATTCCTTATATTGCTGAAGCTCTAGGGGGCGGATGTTCTCCCCCCGTGCCGTTAGACGGTTCGGGGGTTCTTGAATATTCCGCGTGGAGTTTTTGTGAGGGTTTTTGCTGACCATATAAGTCATCTTCCTATATTCTGCTATTAGTTAGCGGGCCTCTCTTTGCTAAAACCTAGTTCATTTCTTGCGTTTGTCTTTTCTTCTTACCTCACCGTTATTATTTGTTGGGGGCTTGTATCCAACTTTTTGGGGTATTTCCTCTGGAGGCAAGAAAGGTCTTTCTTTTCCCTGCTAGGGTTAGTTAGTTCTCCGGCTGGCGCGAGACGTCTAGAATCAACGTAGGTACGTTCCCCGGCTGCTGGTATTTGTGTGCTAGGTTCAGGTATATGGTCAGCCCAGTTACCACTGCCCTATGAGCTGGGTTTTATGTTTGCAGACTTCGCTATTGTCTCTGAGACCCCCTGCCATTGGGGTCATAACACCTTCCCACCCCATCCAGCAACTGATTGACAGTGCCCTCTTCATGCATTTTAGTTGTGACATACTCCCTTTAAAGAGGTTGTTCACTTAGGGAACTTTTTTTTATAGCTTAAAATTTTGCGCTGTTTGGTTTTTACAGACTCTTTATTTATTTGATCGTTCAACTTTGATGTGGTCATACATCAGCTGGGAGAAACTTAGCGAATCTGAGACTTTTTTCTGATACATCGACCGATTTTATGCTTTATGTTCATGGTAAATTTAGGTCAATTATGATTTGTGTTTTATTTAGGAAAATATCTGAAATTTTATATATATAATTTCAGAATGGCAAAGGATCTTTTTGGTAAAGAACTTTTATAGTCCTTTTTTTTTCCACCTTTTTCTAGTTTCTAATTTATCCATCTGTAAATTGTATTTTACCTGGTCATTTACATCAGGACTATGGGGTGTATTTAGTTATATCCAAGGTGACTTTCTAAACAAAAATTACATTTTTCCACTATTATGTTGCTCTAGCCCCCAATTTTTCACTTTTGCAATAGATGGCTAAAGATTATGGGACCCAAAATTTATTTCTCAATTTTTCATGAGAAACACTCTTCAGAAACTACTGTTTGGGCACACAATGGACTTAGAAAGGGAATGATCGCTATTTGGCTTTGAGCACAATTTTAGCTAGAACAGATTGCAGATTTCATGTTGTATTTTCAGATCCTCTGAGCAGAAACCCCCCGCAAGTGATCATATTTTGGTGAATACCCCATATATGGGATTCATTTAGGAGTGCAGAGAGCAGTTTGAACCCATATGTGTTTTTATGGAAGTTTATATAATTGGGATGTGAAAAATTACATTTTTTCCACTAATATGTTGATTTATCCCCAACGCATCTCATACATTTAGTAGTCTGTCCCCACTACATTAATGCCAAATATGTGGATGTGAACTGTGGTGTAGACACACTATTGGGCTTGGCGGGAATAGGGACATTTGGTTTTGAGAGCAAGTAGTTTTTCCAGAGCCTTTTGAGCTACTTGTGATGTGGAAACCCCCTATTCCTCAATTGCCAGATGAATGATTTAAGTAAGGGATAGTTTTTTGTGTGGGTTGAGTGAAAGTTTTTCTATTGATACCACTTTGAAGTACTTAACATTTTGGACCACTTTTTTTTAAGGCTCCGTTCCTTTTTGATCGAGTGTTGTACACCAAATACTTACCTCAAAGGTTTCCAAATATATCCATTAATAATATTCTAATTATGCAAAATGTTATTCAGACAAAACCCCTAACGGTACCACTTTGGACTTTGGTTCCTGTTCCAACAGTGTCCTGTCTCTAGAGGCCAACCGCTCTTTTGTGCATTCTTAAAAAGATGGGGCACTGCCGGATCAGAGGCCAGATGGAGTCAAAAGTGACTCAGTCTGCCAAATTAAAGTGAATGGTTCCATCTGGTTGTTTGAAAAACAGGATTGAGACAAAGAGGTTACGCATAAAGTCAGAACTACAGTAAATGCCCAACTTTGAGTGTCGATGTTGTGAGAGGGAGGAGTCTCACTCTCACCCCAATCTAAATGTATTCAGAGGCTTATACAACCAGAGATGTTGCTGGCATTGGATATGGCTGTCACTGCAAGCCTGGGGTGATAGCGCTGGGTACAAATTCTGTGCCCTCACAAATAGGACGTACCGGTATGCCCGTTTACAGGAACTACTTGAAAAAAAGGACTTACCGGTACATCCAATTGTCGAAAAAGAGGCAATTTTTTTACATTGGTCATGTTGCACTATAAAACATTATCATCCATATGTTTAATGACCATACGTGTTGTGTTCCTAATTTAACAGATAACTGTTTTAATTAAGAATAATTTAAATATTAATTTAATCAGGGACTGGCAAAGCCATTCTAAAGCTTCTATCTCCCTGGCTGTAAAACCAGCTGCGCCTCAACTTCTTTCTCTAGAGTGAAAGCTCACTGGCAGTGTAGTCAAGCCAGCAAGCAGTCATACATGTTAAGCAGGTGGGATTCAGCAGAGAACAGTCAGGGAGGCAGAGGCTGCACTGGCAAATTAAAGCACCATTTTTTCCAGTCTGAGAGCAATAGATCTATTCTATAAAAGATCATGTCTTCTTGATCTTGTAAAATACAACAGCATGACCGTACAAACATTTGTGGATGGGGGCGGGTTGTGGCTTTTGTTTTGTTAAGACATTTTAATTAAACCATTCTAATATTGGATAGGTAATAACTAGTGATGAGCGAGTATACTCGTTGCAACCAGGCAACCCCCACATGAACTCAAGCTGGCTAGTAGCCGTAAATCATTCAGCTGAGGTGACAAAAACTAAATCTTCGAACACTTACAAATACTCGGAGATCACCCGAGCGTGCTCAGGAAAAACCCGAGCAACGAGTATACTCGCTCATCACTAGTAACTGGATATAAGCCGAATAGATTCAGAAGACGAGTCCATTGGCAGGGTCAGTATTCTGTGACCCAAATGTCCGGTTATCCCAGGCTTTGTTCCTTCTCCTGGATCTACACCTCTCTGCTGTGCTCCGCATCTAGTTTTGCAGGTTACCCAGAGTGAATCATCTTCCTAGACCTAATTAAGGCCCATTTAGACACACTTGGGTCTTGGGATTGAGACTGTAATCCTATGTTTGAATGCTCCACCTTCTATGCTTTTTGTGCTTGCATTCATCCGCTTAACCTGTGTTCCCAGCTTTTCTTTTGATTAGCTGGTGCGATGTAATGTGTGCGCGTCATGCCACAATGATGATGTCATGCCAGTCCTAGCTAATCAAAAGAAGAGGCGGGGATGCCGGGAAGCAAGGAAACGTCCAGGCCTCCCATCCAGTGGCCACAGAATACTGACCCAGCCAATGGACCAAAGTTGATCCTCCCATCTCTAGAAAAAAAAACTTTCTAAACACGTTTGATGTTTGAAATCTAATTTTACGTTTTCTTTTCTTTTCTTTTCACAGGTTTAACATACAATGACAGATAAGAAAACATTTACTGGCTTTCGATGATATTCCTTTGTAATAATAAAAAAGAAACTGTCGACAATGGAACACATTTGTTTTTAACTCTTAAAAAACTGAAATAATTGTTTTATATTTTTAAAAGGAACGTCATTTGTGATACAATGTCTTCATAACTGTTTGTATCTATGGTAATCGTATCCTTTGACATAATGTTATTTGGTTCTTTTAAACGTATTGTCTGTTTTGTCGTAAATGTGATCGTTTAACCTTCACTTTTTGTAGCTCCAAACCCTTGAACAGGTCTTCGAATATGTGTTCTCTGAATTGAGTGTTCGCAGGTGAAGTTGTTCTCTACCGCAATCATTTTTTTTCTCTATGAATGTTTTAAAAAGACATTCTGTAAAGTTTGCTTTCACCAGCTGTACAATTATCAGCAATTTCACCTAAATTCTATGTGGCAGAGATACAGATAAATGATGTAAATATTGTTTGGCTTGCACAATTGCCACCGTTATCGAATAAATGGAGTCCGGTGAAGGGGAGGTGGATTTATTCAGCACGGTCATTGGCCTATTCCAGGCGATATAGTATTAGGCTGTAGATCTTGGTTCATCCACCATATTGAATGTTAGTAGACGTTGTAATTTTACTATTTATGACACACGGCAGCACCGATATTTAAAAAAAAACAAAAAAACGAACGCATTTGACTGGAAGTCTGTATTGGGATTGGTGGAGGCCAACCTTACTGTATGCTACTGCTGTCAATCAAGAAACTGTGTAATAAAACATATTGATTTTACAAACTCTGTTTTATTTTTAATTATTTCCCCCAAAGTAATTTAACAATAAAAATTAACAGCAAAAGGAATATGCGACATAAGCCATGATGATCAAATTTGCTAAAGTGCATGAATTATAAAGGGAAGGTCAATTTGCAGTGAAGTAATTTGATGCAAACTGAATATTCCTTATTACCCTCAAGGGTTTCTCCAGACCAAAAAGGATAATAAATGTCAGATGTAATAAAAAATAAATACTAGTCACCCCACTGCTCGCCTGTCCTGCCATCCCTGCAGCCTGACGGTCAGTCCCTCTTCTTTTTTTGTTATCCCTTCATGCGCATCCCTTTTTGGCTTCTGGTATGACTAGACCATTGATGTTCCTGTGTGTTATGCCGTCACAGCCTTGACCAGGCGCAGGGCCTGGAGTGATGTGGCCGAAGAGGAATGTGTGCGTCGAGGGGTTAAAATACTTACTATACCCCTGGATAAAATCCTTGAGGGGTGCAGTTTCCAAAATGGGGTCAGTTGTGGGAGGTTTCTGAGGTTTGAGCACTGTAGGGGCCCTGCATATGCGACATGGTGCCCACAATCTATTACAGCCAATTTGTTTTCCAAAATTCAAACATTGTTCCTTCCTTTCCGAGCCCATTTGTCCAAACAGAACTTTTTGACTATGTAGGGTATCGCTGCGCTTGAAAGAAAGTAGGTAAACTGTGAGGACAAGTTTTGGGTGTTGCCTATTGCAAAAGTGAAAAGATTGAAGCTAAAGCAAGATTTTAGAGGCAAAATTTAAAAAAAATTAATTCAACTTTGCATTAATTCCAGTGTAGCACCTGAGGAGTTTAACATTTTAATGACAACATTTTTTAAAGTATTTGAGAGGTGCAGTTTTTCAAATGGTATCACTATTAGGGAGTTAAAATATTTAGGCCCCGCAAGGTCCAATGAAATCTGAATAGGGTCCCTAAAGAACCCAGTTTTTGTAAATTTGTTGAAAAAATGAAAATTGCTGCTAAACTTTTAACTGCTCTAACATCCTAACAAAATAAAATTACATTTGAAAAATGATGCTGATGTAAAGCAGACATATCATAGAATGTTACTCAAGGGTCATCGTGTCCAACCCCCTGCTTAATGCAGGATTCACTAAACCATCTCAGACATATATCTGTCTAGCCTTTCTTTGAAGACTTCCATTGAAGGAGAACTCACCACCTCTCATGGCAGTCTGTTCCACTCATTAATCACCCTCACTATCAAAAAGGTTTTTCTAATATCTAATCTGTATCTTCTCCCTTTCAGTTTCATTCCATTGCTTCTCACTTTTCCATGAGCAAATGAGAATAAGGATGATCCCTCTACACTGTGACATCCCTTTAGATATTTGAAGACATCTATTAAGTCTCCTCTTAGCCTACTTTTTTGCAAGCTAAACATTCCCAGATCCTTTAACTGTTTCTTGTAGGACAATAGGAAATGTTATTTATTTATTTTGTACAGCATGACTAACTGATTTAACCCCTTTCTGACATCCAACATACTATCCCGTCCATGTGCCCTGGGCCTGTCTGACTATGGACGGGATAGTACGTCATAGCCGATCGGCCAAGCACACGGGTGGTGTGCAGCCAATCGGGGCTGGGTGTCAGCTGAATGTCACACCTGACACCCGACACTAAGTACCTGGAGCGGTCACAGACTGCTCTCGGCACTTTAACCCCCGGAAAACTGCGATCAAACATGATCGCAGCGTTCCGGAGCTGGTACAGGGGCTGAGAGCCCCTCTGCCTTTGGATCGGCACGCCGCAGGGTCCCGATCGCTGCCATGGAGACCAGATGTCGTCTGTTGTGAATTCTGCTTTTGGGCTCCCTCCGATGGTTGTAGGTGGTAATGCAGTTGCCTCTGAGTGGCAGTCCTGGTCAGGTGTATCTGCTGATTGCAGTTCTGACTGGGGTATTTAGGTGTGCAGGATTCATTAGTCCTTGCCAGTTGTCAATTGTTGTTGGGAGGGGTATAACCTCTGCCTGGTTCCTCCTGCCTTTCTGCCAAATCAGCAAAGATAAGTGTCTGTTTTTTTTTTCCTGCGACACACATGCTGTGTTTCACAATTCAGTGCTATTCTTTGTGTTTTCTTGTCCAGCTTAGATTGTGTCAGTATTTTCTCAGTCTTGCTGGATTCTCTGGAGTGGCAGATATACATTCCATGTCTTTAGTTAGATTGTGGAACTTTTTGTATTATCTGCTGTGGATATTTTTGGAAGGGTTTTAATACTGACCGCCTAGTAATCTGTCCTATCCTTTCCTATTTAGCTAGAGTGGCCTCTTTTGCTAAATCCTGTTTTCTACCTGCGTGTGTCTATTCATCTCCTTCTCACAGTCATTATTCGTGGGGGGCTGCCTATCCTTTGGGGGTCTGCTCTGAGGCAAGATAGCATTCCTATTTCCATCTATAGGGGTATTTAGTCCTCCGGCTGTGTCGAGGTGTCTAGGGTTTTGTTAGGCACACCCCACGGCTACTTCTAGTTGCGGTGTTAGTTCAGGATTTGCGGTCAGTACAGGTTCCACCGACTCCAGAGAAAGTTTCATGCGGCTCCAAGGTCACCGGATCATAACAGTCGTCATGACGACATCTGGGTCTCCAGGGCTGAGAGACTTCCTGTCATGCGCAGTGCATGTCAGGAAGTCTCTAAGGTTAGTGTACAGAAGCTGCAGCGCTGACAGCTTCTATAGCATGCAGATTATTATCTTTTATCTTTTGTGCACTAATATAACTAACAGCTAACACTAGATTGAAAGTGGTTGTTTCATCGGTATTGCTGCACCTGTGTTTCTGCCATCATTATTCTGATCCGCTGCACTCTGTCAGTGCATTTGTTTGGAGGCCTGAGCAGGTAATCATCTGTGCCTTTTTTTTTTTTTTTTTCAAAGTTTTGGAGGATTTTCAAGTCCTCTTTTTGTGTCGGTGAGCTCTATTTTCATGTTTATTGTTAGGACTGGCAAGTGTAAGGACCCTTGACGTGGGTTGCCAGCTTACGTATTGTGTCCCCAATATTAACTAATACCTTACATATATTGATGTGTTTTTTGCACTTTATCTTACAGGGTGCAGTTGGACCCAGATGGCTCTGTAAACTGTGGCCTCTGTTCACACAGTGTGCATTTTGGAGCACCGGGTGGCCCGCCTGTGTTTGCGTTATTAATAGGCTGTTAGCCAGATGCTCTGCACTGCCTGTGTGAATAACGCTGCATACAGATTATTATCGTTTATCTTTTGTGCACTAATATACCAAACAGCCAACACTAGATTGAAAGTGATTGTTTAAGATTGGGTACGCAGGCCATGCGAATGTATGCGGATTCCTCTGCATGCGTTGTTTTGACGCTGCGCCGAACTGCATCGAACGCAACATGCTATGTTTTGTTGCGGTTGGCGCAGCGTCAAAACGACGCATGCGGAGGCATCAGCATTCATTCGCATGCATGCCGACATAGGCGGAGCTGAATGGAAGAGGTGCAGCAGTGGGCGGGACTTAACGGAGGAAGTACGCAGCTCGACACAACACAAGTGTGAAACCCTTGAAAAATCTTGTGCAAGTATGTTAGCACAGCTGAAAACAGTTTGGCTGATTAGAGAACCTATAAACCTGACCTTCCTTTGAGCTAGTTGAGAATCTGGAGCATTACATTTGCTGGTTCCATTAAATTCTCAAAATGGCCAGAAAAAAGAACTTTCATGTGAAACTCAGCAGTCTATTCTTGTTCTTAGAAATGAAGGCTATTCCATGCTAGAAATTGCCAAGAAACTGAAGATTTCCTACAATGGTGTGTACTACTCCCTTCAGAGGAGAGCACAAACAGGCTCTCACCAGAATAGAAAGAGAAGCGGGAGGCCCGCTGCACAACTGAGAAACAAGACAAGTACATCAGAGTCTATAGTTTGATAAAACAACGCCTCACAGATCCTCAACTGGCAGCTTCATTTAACTGCTAGAATGCCAAAGGTCTGCAATGCTGTAATCGCTGCAAAGGGAGCATTCTTTGACTAAAGCAAAGTTTGAATGAGAAATTTATTATTTCAAATAAAAAAAAAAAAATTTCCAACCTCGTCTAGACTAGATTTTCAATTAATTTGGCAACTCATTTGATTAATAAAAGTATAAGTTTTCATGGAAAGCACAAAATTGTCTGGTTGACCCTAAACTTTTGAACGGTAGTGTATTTGTGAGATTTAGCCCCGTAGTGACAGAGCCAAATTTTAAAAATCTGACCAGTGTCACTTTATGTGATAATAAGTCTGGAACGCTTCAACAAATTCCAGTGATTTTGAGATTGTTTTTTCGTGACACATTGTACTTTATGATAATGGAAAATTTAGGTTGATATGTTTTGTGCTTATTTATAAAAAAAAATATAAAAAATTTGACGTAAACAAAAATAGCAATTTTCAAACTTCCCTTTAATTCAGATAGTCATACCATAGCAAAACATTAATAAATACGTATTTCCCTCATGTCTGCTTTACATCAGCACAATTTGTAAAATATTATGTTATTTTGTTAGCCTTTTAGAAGGTTTAAAAATGTAGCAGTCATTTTTCATTTTTTTCATGGAAATTTACAAAATTATTTTTTTTAGGGACCTATCCATGTGTGAAGTGCCTTTAGGGTTCCTATATATTGGAAAACCCCCAAAAGTTATACCATTTTAAAAACAGCACCCCTCATATTAAAATTTGCCAGTATAACAAAACACGGCACTCTTACAAGAATTAGATATTGGTGCTCAAGTAGGGTATCCGGCCCATCATATATTAAAAGAAAAACTTGGATAAAACATTGGATAAGCGCTTATCCACAGCGGCGGTAGCCGCATATCCTAGACGCGCTGCTCCCCGCAGGTTCACTCTCATCACTCAGGCATCCTATGTCATTGAAGTGATACTACATAGAGCAGAATTTAGAACCTTCCCTTGAATCTCTCCCTGAACCAGTTCTGATGAAGGTCCATTCAGGGACCAAAAACGTTCAACCTGTTTTCTGGATGCCAATAAATTAACTTTTTTTTTCTGCATTATCTTTTGAGTTTCAAGCTTTTCTACTAATATTAAAATTTGCCGTCACGTAGTTTATTAACCCTTCAGGTGATTTTCAGGAATTAGGCTAGTTTCACACTAGCGTTTTGAGGAGCTGCGGAGGGCTGTGGACTTCCTCCTTGAAGCCCCGCCCTCAGCCGCTAGCTCTGCCTACTTCTGCATGCGGCCTGCGTAACTATCTGTAACATTAGGTACACAGGTCGTGTGGCTGTATGCAGATGCTTCCGCATGCGTCCTTTTGACGATGCGGAGAAAAAAACAATTGCTACAAGTTGCGTTCTACGCTGGTCGCCGCATCGTCAAAACGACACATGCGGAAGCATCCGCATACAGCGGCATGACCTGCGTACCTAATGTTAAAGATAGGTATGCAGGCCGCATGCAGAAGTAGGCGGAGCTAGCGGCGGAGGTGCGGTTAAGGGCTGGGCTTCACGGAGGAAGTCCGCAGCCCTCAGTAGCTCCTCAAAACGCTAGTGTGAAACTAGCCTTAATGCAGAGTGACATGACAAAATTAAAAAGAGTATTTTTACCACCTAAATGTCACTGACTTTTGAACAGGCCGCTGTTGCCTCATTTCTATCATGATCCTTTACTGCAAAGACACAAGTAATCTCTCCTGAAGAACCCAGGTGGGGGAAACGCGTCGAGAGTGTGTTGTGAGCCTGTCCTCTTCATCTAAGGATTTGGCTATCATCATTTCCAGCTATCTGCATGAAGTTCCACACTATGTCAGATGAGTATGATGTATTTTGGGGTTGTATCTTTTTGTGCCCCTATTTGTCATTTTATAAACTGGAATATTTTTGGGTTGAAGCATGTGTGTGGTAACATCTATGCATTTACACTGTGCTGACTGTTATTTTGCATATTTGCTGGAATATTTATCAGGGTCATTGTGTGCCAGCACTAGTCTAATCCTTTTCATATTGAGGGATTGTTATTGCAGCTATGATATATCTTTTAGGGTACTGTCACACAGTGCAATTTTGATCGCTACGACGGCACGATCCGTGACGTCGCAGCGTCGTATGATTATCGCTCCAGCGTCGTAGACTGCGGTCACACTTTGCAATCACGGCGCTGGAGCGATGCCGAAGTCCCCGGGTAACCAGGGTAAACATCGGGTTACTAAGCGCAGGGCCGCGCTTAGTAACCCGATGTTTACCCTGGTTACCAGCGTAAACGTAAAAAAAACAAACAGTACATACTTAAATTCCGGTGTCTGTCCTCCGGCGTTCTGCTTCTCTCCACTGTGTAAGCACCATAGCCGGAAAGCAGAGCGGTGACGTCACCGCGTCACCGCTGTGCTCGCTTTCCGGCCGGCAGGCGCTCACAGTGCAGAGAAGCTGAGACGCCGGAGGACAGACACCGGAATGTGAGTATGTACTGTTTTTTTTTTTTTACGTTTACGCTGGTAACCAGGATAAACATCGGGTTACTAAGCGCGGCCCTGCGCTTATTTACCCGATGTTTACCCTGGTTACAAGCGAACACATCGCTGGATCGGTGTCACACACAACGATCCAGCGATGTCAGCGGGTGATCAAGCGACGAAAGAAAGTTCCAAACGATCTGCTACGACGTACGATTCTCAGCAGGGTCCCTGATCGTTGCTGCGTGTCAGACACAGCGATATCGTAACGATATCGCTAGAACGTCACGAATCGTACCGTCGTAGCGATCAAAATTGCACTGTGTGACAGTACCCTTAGTGTTCTATCATATTTGTTTTGAGTGACTTTAGTTGATTGCAATCTCTCCTTTGTATACATTCACACCCTTTTTTTATTTTTTGGCCTGTGTTATCATACACTGACACGACTTCATCTTGATATCATACAATGATTACAGGCCATCTGGCCCTCTGCTTCTGACTATCAGCCTTATAGGGTCTTTATAGGAGTTCAGGTACAGCCATCGCACGAGCGGGGTCGCCAATCTCGCTTTTCTTAGGGTGCCAACCTCCGCATCTAGGTAGGTGCTCAGATAGAAGAGGTATCCAGGGCGAGGTCACTCATTTCTTCACATTGGTTTAGTGAGTTTGTCATGACATAGTTGCAATAATGTTATCACCTTGTAGTTGTTAACCATTTAGGTGCTGGCAGTTTTGCTTGTTGAGATTTTTTGACTGGGCATACTTCTATCATGTTAGAGGGGTCTTTTCCTAACATTTTTTCTAGTCTTTTCTGGTATATCATTATTTACATTGATTAGTCAGGTAGAGAGCTTCTATTTTTTGGTCTGCTCTCTTGTATTTTTCCAAGTCCGGTTTTTCCTAGGCCATTTAATTATAAGGAACAAATCCCGCTGTTGGGATTCTTTTATTATGTTCACTTAATAAAGGTTATATTTTAATAGGGTAGTTTTTCTTTAGTAGGCCGCTGTCGCCGGCAGACTCTATGGCCTCTATTTGGTCGTGAATTGCCATGGCAAACATCAGGGCCACACAATAGTGATCTCGGTGCCGATGGGGATAAAAAGGGAGAAGCCACACTCTTTTAAACATTTATACAATATAGTCATTATTGACAGCAGCAAGGGGTTAAACAGATATGGACGGTGATAGTAGCCAATGCAACAAGTTGTCAGCTATAGTGAACAGCTGACAGCTGCTGGATTGTTACCTGTAAGGGAATGCTAGTCCCTTATATCGCAGGCCAGTAAAAAGACGTATTGGATGTCCTTAATGGGTTAAGGGCATTCAAATTCAAAGTTGGAAAATTGCAAAATTTTCACCAAATTTCCGTTTTTTTTTCACAAATAAACGCAAGTCATATCAATGAAATTTTACCACTAACATGAAGTACAATATGTCAAGAGAAAACATTGTCAGAATCACTGGGACCTTGTTAATGGACAGTGGTCAGAATAGTAAAAATTGGCCTGGTCATTAACATGCAAACCACCCTCGGGGTAAAGGGGTTAAGGATATAAAGAGTGACGGTTTGAAAATTTTTTTCACACAGGAAAGATATACTGTATATCTTTGTACCGTGTTAGCCAGTAGATAGAATATTTGGAATTGAGAGTCCTCAGTGGTTGATACCTTTTAATGGCTAACTGAAAAGGTGGTAACAGATTGCAAGCTTTCGAGACTAATCAGGCCTCTTCATCCGGCATAGACTAATACAACATCACATATTTATACACAACAAAGCACAGAACTGTCATTATGGGAGAGTAATAAACAGTTGTGTCCATAAATATTGGAACAGTTCGTAGATAAGGAGTGAATGTTTTATTGTTCTGTGTTATGATGCCCCATAAGGTCTGAAGTGCAAATTCCTTAATTGATGTAAAAAGACAAATCCATGTGACACATTCATTCCTGCTGTTACGGAACTGCAATACAGAACTAGGATAGAAGGGGGAAAACTGACCCTGCACTGAGTCTAGGCTGATACCCTAAGATGGAGTGGGCGACCCATTCCTTGCAAATAGACCCACCAAAGATCCTAGGTTAATCTCAAGCGAAGACCTATAGATAGGGGGAAGGAGGTCCCTAAAAGATCTAAGGACTGGGTATAAAAACAAGTCACCTCCTAATAGAAAATACAGAGACGGCTGCAGAAACCAACAGAGAGCAGAAACTAAGGATAGCAGAACCGGGGGTCCCCGAACTGCACAATATCAAACACAGAAAGCTATCAAAGCACCTAGCCAGAACTCTAGCGGATTAACACTTGGGAGGCAGGTGCTGGGTAATAAAGAGTGATACAATCCTCCGGATCCTCTTGGCCGAGCCTTATTATAGATTCTAACACCTGCACTAAATGTGTCAAAGGTTGTCATAAGTTTATACTCCCAGATTCTCCTGTCTCTTTGAGATTTGATGTTACCTTTCAATACAAGTAATTTCAGGTCCATGGTGCTATGATCAGGCAAACAAAAATGTTTGGCAACAGGTAGATCCATTCTTTTTTCTCTTATTGTATGGCGGTGAGAATTTATCCTTATTCTCAGTTTCTGCCCTGTCTCCCCCACATACAGACCCCCCAGTTGGACATTTAGTACAAATAATTAGGTACACTGTTGTGAATTTGGATTCTGGGCTCCCCCGGTGGCTACTGGTGGAATTGAACTGTGTCTTCATCTTCTCTGTTCACCTGTTCCCATCAAGATGTGGGAGTCGCTATATAACCTTGCTGCTCTGTTAGTTGCTTGCCGGTCATCAATGTTATCAGAAGCCTCTCTGTGCTTGTTCCTGCTCCTAGACAACTACTAGATAAGTTGGACTTTTGTCCATGTTTGTTTTTGCATTTTTGTTCCAGTTCACAGCTGTAGTTTCGTTACTGTGTCTGGAAAGCTCTTGTGAACAGGAATTGCCACTCTGGTGTTATGAGTTAATGCCAGAGTTTTAAAGTAATTTCTGGATGGTATTTTGATAGGGTTTTCAGCTGACCATGAAAGTGTCCTTTCTGTCTTCTGCTATGTAGTAAGTGGACCTCAAATTTGCTAAACCTATTTTCATACTACGTTTGTTATTTCATCTTAATTCACCGCCAATACATGTGGGGGGCCTCTGTCTCCTTTCGGGGTATTTCTCTAGAGGTGAGCTAGGACTAATATTTTCCTCTGCTAGCATTATTTAGTCCTCCGGCTGGTGCTGGGCATCTAGAATCAACGTAGGCATGCTACCCGGCCACTGCTAGTTGTGTGTTAGGTTTAGTTCATGGTCAGCTCAGTTCCCATCTTCCAAGAGCTAGTTCCTATATATGCTGATGCTATGTTCTCTTGCCATTGAGAACATGACAGTTTGACCGGCCAACTAAAGGGTTAAAATCCTTGGCTGAGAAAGGAGAGAAATAAGAAGTCTGCTGAGATTTTTTTTTTTTTTTTTTCTCCTTCTAATCTTTGAATGGCTCTGTGTCCACCTGTTTGTAATGGATCTTCAGAGTGTAACTGCAGGTTTGAATAATCTTGCCACGAAGGTACAAAATTTGCAAGACTTTGTTTGTCATGCACCTGTATCTGAGCCGAGAATTCCTTTGCCGGAATTTTTCTCGGGGAATAGATCTGGGTTTCAGAATTTTCGAAATAATTGCAAATTATTTTTGTCCCTGAAATTTCGCTCTGCCGGAGATCCTGCACAGCAGGTCAGGATTGTGATTTCCTTGCTCCGGGGCGACCCTCAAGACTGGGCTTTCTCATTGACACCAGGGGATCCTGCGTTGCTCAATGTGGATGCGTTTTTTCTGGCCTTGGGGTTGCTTTATGACGAACCTCATTTGGAGCTTCAGGCAGAAAAAACTTTGATGTCCCTATCTCAGGGGCAAGATGAAGCGGAAATTTACTGCCAAAGATTCCGTAAATGGTCTGTGCTTACTCAGTGGAATGAGTGCGCCCTGGCGGCGACTTTCAGAGAGGGTCTCTCTGATGCCATTAAGGATGTTATGGTGGGGTTCCCTGTGCCTGCGGGTCTGAATGAGTCCATGACAATGGCTATTCAGATCGATAGGCGTTTGCGGGAGCGCAAACCAGTGCACCATCTGGCGGTGTCCACTGAGAAGTCGCCAGAGAGTATGCAGTGTGATAGAATTCTGTCCCGAAGCGAGCGGCAGAATTTTAGACGGAAAAATGGGTTGTGTTTCTATTGTGGTGATTCTACTCATGTTATATCAGCATGCTCTAAGCGCACTAAAAAGCTTGATAAATCTGTTTCCATTTGCACCTTACCGTCTAAGTTTATTCTATCTGTGACCCTGATTTGCTCTTTGTCATCTATTACCACGGACGCCTATGTCGACTCTGGCGCCGCTTTGAGTCTTATGGATTGGTCCTTTGCCAAACGCTGTGGGTATGATTTAGAGCCTTTGGAGACTCCTATTCCTCTGAAGGGGATTGACTCCACCCCATTGGCTAATAATAAACCACAATACTGGACACAAGTAACTATGCGTATTAATCCGGATCACCAGGAGATTATTCGCTTTCTGGTGCTGTATAATCTACATGATGATTTGGTGCTAGGATTGCCTTGGCTGCAATCTCACAACCCAGTCCTCGACTGGAGAGCTATGTCTGTGTTGAGCTGGGGATGTAAGGGGGCTCATGGGGATGTACCTGTGGTTTCCATTTCATCATCTATTCCCTCTGAAATTCCTGAGTTCCTGTCGGACTATCGTGACGTCTTTGAAGAATCCAAGCTTGGTTCGTTACCTCCGCACCGAGAGTGCGATTGTGCCATAGATTTAATCCCGGGTAGTAAATACCCAAAGGGTCGTTTGTTTAATCTGTCTGTGCCTGAACATGCTGCTATGCGAGAATATATAAAGGAGTCCTTGGAAAAGGGACATATTCGTCCATCGTCATCTCCCTTAGGAGCCGGTTTTTTCTTTGTGTCAAAAAAAGACGGCTCTTTGAGACCATGTATCGATTATCGGCTTTTGAACAAAATCACTGTTAAATATCAATACCCATTGCCGTTGCTGACTGATTTGTTTGCTCGCATAAAGGGGGCCAAGTGGTTCTCTAAGATTGACCTTCGTGGGGCGTATAATTTGGTGCGAATCAGGCAGGGGGATGAGTGGAAGACCGCATTTAATACGCCCGAGGGCCACTTTGAGTATTTGGTGATGCCTTTTGGTCTTTCAAATGCTCCGTCAGTTTTCCAGTCCTTTATGCATGATATTTTTCGCGATTATTTGGATAAATTTATGATTGTGTATCTGGATGATATTCTGATTTTTTCGGATGACTGGGACTCTCATGTCCAGCAAGTCAGGAGGGTTTTCCAGGTTTTGCGGTCTAATTCTTTGTGTGTGAAGGGTTCTAAGTGTGTTTTTGGGGTACAGAGGATTTCCTTTTTGGGATATATTTTTTCTCCCTCTTCCATTGAAATGGATCCTGTCAAGGTTCAAGCTATTTGTGATTGGACGCAGCCCTCTTCTCTTAAGAGTCTTCAGAAATTTTTGGGCTTTGCTAACTTTTATCGTCGATTTATTGCTGGTTTTTCGGATATTGCTAAGCCATTGACCGATTTGACTAAGAAGGGTGCTGATGTTGCTGATTGGTCCCCTGACGCTGTGGAGGCCTTTCGGGAGCTTAAGCGCCGTTTTTCCTCTGCCCCTGTGTTGCGTCAGCCTGATGTTGCTCTACCTTTTCAGGTTGAGGTCGACGCTTCTGAGATCGGAGCTGGGGCAGTGTTGTCGCAGAAAAGTTCTGACTGCTCCGTGATGAGGCCTTGTGCCTTCTTTTCCCGTAAATTTTCGCCCGCTGAGCGGAATTATGATGTTGGGAATCGGGAGCTTTTGGCCATGAAGTGGGCTTTTGAGGAGTGGCGCCATTGGCTTGAGGGGGCCAGACATCAGGTGGTGGTATTGACTGACCACAAAAATTTGATTTATCTTGAGACTGCCAGGCGCCTGAATCCTAGACAGGCGCGCTGGTCATTATTTTTCTCTCGGTTTAATTTTGTGGTGTCATACCTACCTGGTTCTAAGAATGTTAAGGCGGATGCCCTTTCTAGGAGTTTTGAGCCTGACTCGCCTGGTAACTCTGAGCCCACAGGTATCCTTAAGGATGGAGTGGTATTGTCAGCCGTTTCTCCAGACCTGCGGCGGGCCTTGCAGGAGTTTCAGGCGGATAGACCGGATCGTTGCCCACCTGATAAACTGTTTGTTCCTGATGATTGGACCAGTAGAGTCATCTCTGAGGTTCATTCTTCTGCGTTGGCAGGTCATCCTGGCATTTTTGGGACCAGGGATTTGGTGGCAAGGTCCTTCTGGTGGCCTTCCCTGTCACGAGATGTGCGAGGCTTTGTGCAGTCTTGTGACGTTTGTGCTCGGGCCAAGCCTTGTTGTTCTCGGGCTAGTGGATTATTGTTGCCCTTGCCTATTCCTAAGAGGCCTTGGACGCACATCTCGATGGATTTTATTTCAGATCTGCCTGTTTCTCAGAAGATGTCTGTCATCTGGGTGGTGTGTGACCGTTTCTCTAAGATGGTCCATTTGGTTCCTCTGCCCAAGTTGCCTTCTTCTTCCGAGTTGGTTCCTCTGTTTTTTCAAAATGTTGTTCGTTTGCATGGTATTCCTGAGAATATCATTTCTGACAGAGGGACCCAATTCGTGTCTAGATTTTGGCGGGCATTCTGTGCTAGGATGGGCATAGATTTATCTTTTTCGTCCGCTTTCCATCGTCAGACGAATGGTCAGACCGAGCGGACTAATCAGACCCTGGAGACATATCTGAGGTGTTTTGTGTCTGCTGACCAGGATGATTGGGTTGCTTTTTTGCCATTGGCAGAGTTCGCTCTCAATAATCGGGCCAGCTCTGCCACTTTGGTGTCCCCGTTTTTCTGTAATTCGGGGTTTCATCCTCGATTTTCCTCTGGTCAGGTGGAATCTTCGGATTGTCCTGGAGTGGATGCTGTGGTGGAGAGATTGCATCAGATCTGGGAGCAGGTGGTGGACAATTTGAGGTTGTCCCAGGAGAAGACTCAGCTTTTTGCCAACCGCCACCGTCGTGTTGGTCCTCGGCTTTGTGTTGGGGACTTGGTGTGGTTGTCTTCTCGTTTTGTCCCTATGAGGGTCTCTTCTCCTAAGTTTAAGCCTCGGTTCATCGGCCCGTATAAGATTTTGGAGATTCTTAACCCTGTTTCCTTCCGTTTGGACCTCCCTGCATCCTTTTCTATTCATAACGTTTTTCATCGGTCATTATTGCGCAGGTATGAGGTACCGGTTGTGCCTTCCGTTGAGCCTCCTGCTCCGGTGTTGGTTGAGGGTGAGTTGGAGTACGTTGTGGAGAAAATCTTAGACTCTCGTGTTTCCAGACGGAGACCCCAGTATCTGGTCAAGTGGAAGGGATACGGCCAGGAGGATAATTCTTGGGTGAATGCATCTGATGTTCATGCCTCTGATTTGGTTCGTGCCTTTCATAGGGCCCATCCTGATCGTCCTGGTGGTTCTGGTGAGGGTTCGGTGCCCCCTCCTTGAGGGGGGGGTACTGTTGTGAATTTGGATTCTGGGCTCCCCCGGTGGCTACTGGTGGAATTGAACTGTGTCTTCATCTTCTCTGTTCACCTGTTCCCATCAAGATGTGGGAGTCGCTATATAACCTTGCTGCTCTGTTAGTTGCTTGCCGGTCATCAATGTTATCAGAAGCCTCTCTGTGCTTGTTCCTGCTCCTAGACAACTACTAGATAAGTTGGACTTTTGTCCATGTTTGTTTTTGCATTTTTGTTCCAGTTCACAGCTGTAGTTTCGTTACTGTGTCTGGAAAGCTCTTGTGAACAGGAATTGCCACTCTGGTGTTATGAGTTAATGCCAGAGTTTTAAAGTAATTTCTGGATGGTATTTTGATAGGGTTTTCAGCTGACCATGAAAGTGTCCTTTCTGTCTTCTGCTATGTAGTAAGTGGACCTCAAATTTGCTAAACCTATTTTCATACTACGTTTGTTATTTCATCTTAATTCACCGCCAATACATGTGGGGGGCCTCTGTCTCCTTTCGGGGTATTTCTCTAGAGGTGAGCTAGGACTAATATTTTCCTCTGCTAGCATTATTTAGTCCTCCGGCTGGTGCTGGGCATCTAGAATCAACGTAGGCATGCTACCCGGCCACTGCTAGTTGTGTGTTAGGTTTAGTTCATGGTCAGCTCAGTTCCCATCTTCCAAGAGCTAGTTCCTATATATGCTGATGCTATGTTCTCTTGCCATTGAGAACATGACAGTACACCACATGAGAAGTGTCGCAGCTGAATGTACCTGGGATCTTGTAGTCCTGATGTGAATTGGGGATCTTTATCTTGTCCGTGGTCATTATAAATGGACAGGTTTTACATTTTTTCTGATTGCAAGGAAAGGTTCCTACAGCTGTTGGGGAGGACAGGGAGCTCTTGACAATGATGCTTCTTAGATTTGGGGGCTGCCTAAAACACAGTAGTGGGGGGTCTGGAAAAATGGATTGTAATCGGGCATCTTTTTGTAGTAAAGGTTGTAATTTCCGTGCAGCTCCCCTTAGCACCTCCAGATTTGGATTGTAGGTGACTACTAGAGGTACCCGGTTAATTTCTTCTTTAGCTTTGTAATGTAGCAGGTGATTCCATGATATTCTGGTGGCTCTTGTGATCTGGTTTTCAATTGTTCTTGGATGGTAGCCCTGATCCAAAAAGGACTTTCTGAGGCGACCAAGGTGTTCATCTCTATCCATTGGGTTGGAACATACACGATTGTATCTGATGGCTTAGCTGTAGACAATTGAGTTTTTTATGTGTTTTGGGTGGAAACTGTCCCATTTAAGGCATGTTGGACGGTCGATTGGCTTCTGATACAGGGATGTCTCTTTTTTATTGCTCTGCAGCTTAATAATGGTGTCCAAAAAGTTAATTTCAGTACAGGAGTAGTTGAGTGTCAAGTTGATGGTGGGATGAAATTGATTAAACTGTTCATGGAACGTCTTTAGCTGTGGCTCAGACTCCGTCCAGATGATTAAAATGTCATCAATGTAGCGGTAGTAGGCCAGAGGCCTGAAGGGACATGAGGACAAAAAGTCGCTTTCAAGCTTGGCCATGAAATGATTTGCATACTGTGGGGCCATTTTACTTCCCATTGCTGTGCCAGTCTCCTGTAGATAGTATATGTATATAGTATGTGGCTGGCCACAACCGGCATGTCATAATTACAGCTAGGAGGACTTTCAGCTACTTCCAACCTGACACGGAGACCTGCGGGTGTTAGAATGACTTTACCATACTATTAGCAGTTTTGACTTTCATGAAAAGGTCTTCACAGGTCTGTGGTTCCCCACCTGTTGTACACTCACGGCTCCGCTCTGTACATACATGTTCCAAACACGCGGCTCCGCTCCGTACACATCATACATACTCGGCTCCGCTCTGTACACCTCGCACACACAGCTCCGTACACGTCGCACACACGCGGCTCCGCTCCGTACACCCCGTACACACACAGCTCCGTACACCTGGTACACACGCGGCTCTGCTCTGTAGACCTCGCACACACGCGGCTCCGCTCCGTACAACTCGCACACACGCGGCTCCGCTCCGTACACCCCGTACACACACAGCTCCGTACACCTGGTACACACGCGGCTCTGCTCTGTAGACCTCGCACACACGCGGCTCCACTCCGTACAACTCGCACACACGCGGCTCCGCTCCGTACACACGCGGCTCCGCTCCGTACACCTCGTACACACGGCTCTGCTCCGTACACCTCGTACACACACAGCTCTGCTCTGTACACCTTGTACACACACGGCTCTGCTGCATCCACCCTGTAAACCCCTCCTGACCCCACACATAAACTTCCCCTCATCCAGCACCATGACAACCAGCACAGCAAAGTGCTGCATACACTGAGGCCCCTGATCATGTGACCCCTGACTCCTCCCCTCCTGTGACCTCATCCCAGGTCCTGTGCGCACAGAACAGCCATATATGTGGTGTGCGGCTCTGCAGGTGGAGGTAGGTGCTGGAGATTCCCTATTACTGGACACATTAACCCCCTCAGTGCTGGCCATTATCGCAGCGGTATTTGCTCTATTTTCTATTGTGACTATTCTGGGTTACATATAACATTTTAATGTTCAGTATTTTTCACATTTATTTTCCATTTCTTTTGTGTCTTTTTTTTTAATTTGTGTCTTTTTGAGGAGCAGATAAAAAATGAATTAAGGTTTATTTATTTATTTGTGGTATGGGGAATGAGAACACAACAATCCCCCTATCTACCAGAGTTGGTGTGAATCGATCTGCAGGACGCGGTCAGTAATCTGTGGCCTCCGGGCCGGATAACGATAAGATGAGCCGGTGATGGTGGTTGTTAGGCTTCAGAGCCCACAGATGACTGGTGAAGCAGATCAATCTGGTCCTGTGGATCGATTCACTACATCTCTACTATCCACCACACGTTTTGACAGATTTAACGGGGGGCTGTATTCACCTGCCTGATCCTATATATGCACTCCCGCCGTATACATTACAAATGGGACTAACAATGATTGGCGAGTACAGAGCTCAACTTTCATAGAATGGTAGAGTTGGAAGGGACCCCCAGGGTCATCATGTCCAACCCCCTGTTCAATGCAGGATTCACTAAATCATCCCAGACAGATGTCTCTCCAGCCTCTGTTTGAAGACTTCCATTGAAGGAGAACTCCCCACTAGGGATGAATGAACGTGCTCAGTGATACTCAGTTATCACTGTGCTCGGTTGTACTCATGACTCGGTGAGTAATTGGCCGTGCTCTATGTAAAACTGGAATCCTTGCCTGATAGGAAGCCAATACGCATGTGGGTATTGCCTGTGAGTCACTGTGATGTTGCAGCCATCTTGATAGTGCCATTACTGTGATTGGCTGGCCGTATGACATCATCAGGGATTATAAAAGGAGAGACACCACCTGGATCGGCACACTGACGCCATTGCACAGCTTTGTGACACTTCGTATTGGAGGGAGAGAGTGCTTTTCTAGGCCTGTTGGTGCACAGTATAACGAATCAGAGGCCTGTAATGTTGATACTGGTGCTGGAGCTGAGCCATCATACTAACAGCCCTTGTAACGGCTAATCGTTTGTATCACATACAATCTGAATCTGCATTTAGCCTAGTGAGGGAGGGAGAGAGAGTCACAGGAGCAGGGAGAGTGACAGAATCCGGTCTGTAGACAGGGATTAGGCTTGTGCAGTTTGTTGGCAAATATATAGCTTTTTTTGTGGGTGCTGCAAAAATTGAATATATTTTGATCCATCAAGTATTACAGGCTTTGAGGTCCTTTTTTGTGTCATATAACACATCCAAAAATCGATGAAACATTTTCCAGAGCATCATTTCTCAGTCATACACTATTCCGTAGTGTGGAGCAAATTTATGTAATTGCAGTGAACAAAAACTTTTCAAAATTTTGGAAAGCCTCCATTTTTCAGACATACAGTGTTACATGGACTGTGATTTCGAAAACTGAAAAAAAGCATTGAAACATTTTTCTGGATTGAATTTGATTATTACACACTGTCAAGAGACCTAGCAATTACAAAATGTGTGAGGTGTGCGGTAAGGGATGGGGAAGTGGAAGTGCAGATGCAGAGGAAGTGGAGCAGGTGCAACTATGCCTGTTGCTGGAGCACAAGAAAAAAACCCAACCATGGCACATGAATTTCTGTCCCACTTTGCAGGGAGGCAAGATACACCACTTCTGAAGCCAGAATAGTGCAAACAGGTAGCCGGTTGGATAGCAGATAATGATTCCAGCAGGCATCCTAGCACCACCCAGTCTTTCACATGGTCCATTCACACCAGCCTAAAGTGTGGATCACATAATCCTCACCCTGATCCTCCTACCTCCCACAATGTTGAGTCCCAGGAGACTAGTGAGCCCAAACTAGGACACTCCGAGGAACTGTTTACCACAACATTCCTTGATTGTGGCCTCTCATCCTGCTTGGTCCAAGAGGGACAGGACAACGTGCTGTTTAGTAATGAACAATTCTTAGAGCGGCCACAGCCACAAAAACATGACTGTGGGGAATGGAAAATTTGAGATAAGGAGGAGGATGATGATGATGAGACATAGTTGCCGCTAAGTCTTGATAAGTCACAAAGTCAGGAGGGCCAGGGTGCGGTGGTGGATGATGAGGTGTTAGGTAACAAAGTCAGCAACCCAACCATTGAAGCTGGCATACAGAGAGAGGCCAGCAGCGCTGAGAAGGAGAGATTGGCAGGACCGAAACAAGTAGGGGCAGTGGGGTGACCAGAAGGAGAAGGCGGCGACTGTTCTGCAGAGCACCGACAGTCCTGAATTTCTCCATCTAGTCTGGGACTTGTTTAAAGAGAGTTCTGAGACAAACAAAATGGCCATTTGCAACCTGTGCCATGCAAAGATCAGTAGGGGCCTAACCACTAAGAACCTAACCACCACCAGCATGATCAGGCACATGTCATCTAAGCAGAGCACAGGGTACACGAATCGTGCCATCGGGTGACACCATTGCCTCATCCCCTGTGCTAGGTGCTTCCCAATCCCGTGTCCAAAACACTGGTACAGATGCCTCCTGCCCTGCACTTATTCTTGCACATTCTGGCTTACCATAATGAGGGACATCCAAATCCTTGTCTCAGCACTGCGTTCAGCTGTCTCTACACCAGGCCTTGGAACGAAAAAGAAAGTTCCCAGCCACCCACCACAGGCCCAAATGCTAAGCTGGGATATATACAGGCTGCTTGACATGGAAAGTTGCCATTTAGGCCGGTAGACACGGAGAATTTCCGCTTACTCATGGCGGCAGCTGTACCTAGGTACTCGGTCCCCAGCTGCCACTTTTCCTCCCACTGTGGCTTCCCTGCCTTGTACCAGCACATGTCCAGGAACATCACCCATGCCCTTACCATTGCACATACTGGCATTGTCCACTTAACAACCGACACTTGGATAAGTACTTGTGGCCATGAACGCTACATTTCCCTGACGGCACAGTGAACATTGTGGAGGCTGGGGCCGAGTCACACCCTCGCATGGGGGTGTGCTCCTTACACCGAGAATTGCTGGCCCTACCTCGGTCAAGCTTTCCTGCACCTCCTATACCAGTTCTGGCACCCTCTCCTGCTCCTCGTCCGCCATCTCCGATGTGGTATCTCAGAATACGTCATCCACATCAGCTGGAATCTCTGCAGCACTGACTTGGCGAAGTGGCAACAGGCACTGCTGAAGCTAATTTGTCTAAGAGGCAAACTGCACACCAAGGAATAACAGACCAGACAGGTATGTGGTTTTTGCCCCTGAATCTCCAACCAGGCATACGATACGATACACTTTATTGATCCTGGGGGAAATTATGGTATTACAGCAGCAATACAAACAGCAGTACATAAAATATTAGGACACAAAACTTGCACAAGTATACCAACATTACATAACAAATAAATGTGGGTAGTTCAGGTATATAAGTCACTGTTAAATGACATTAGTACACCAGCAATCAGTCATTGTTGTCTACCACCCTTAGGAAATTATTATACATCCCTATAGCTGTAGGTACAAACGATTTCCTCAATTTCTCCTTCTTACACCTTAGTAGGATTAGATGACTGCTGAATGTGCTATTCTGCTTCAAGAACAGCTCGTATAGTGGGTGTGTATTGATCATTATAGCCCTACACGTCTTCTTAATCCTATCCTCCAATACCTCCTCAAAAGAGTCCAGGTGAAGGCCAACAACCACACTTGCCTTCTTGATAAGTTTGATGAGCTTATTAGTGTCAGCTACTCGCACACTACTGCCCCACCATATGATAGCAAAAAAATGGCACTTGCTACAACGGACTGGTAGAACATTTCGAGCATTTTACTGCACACATTGAATGACCTGAGCTTCCGAAGAAAGTACAGTCTGTTCATTCCCTTCTTGTAAACCTTTTCTGTATGACCCCTCCAATCGAGTTTACTGTCAAGGTGAACCCCCAAATATTTGTAGCTCTCAACAAACTCAACCTCCTGGCCTGCAATATTGATCTGTAAAGCTCTGGCAGTTTTGCAGGAGCTCATGCAAGTGCCAACTCACCAATTGGTTGCTATAGTACCACGCACTGCAACTTCAAACTGCACATGCTGGCAAGACTTTGTAAGCAGACGAGGCCAGTGGTTTAATACCAGCTCCAACAAGCCCGTTGGTATTCTGGTCAGCCTCCACGCATAAGAACTGGGAGAGTGAGCATGGATGTTTGGTTCTCCAAGATTTTGAGAACTGAACAAAGATGGTGAGTGGTGATGATGCCATAGTCAGCGCAACTATCCCACTTCTATGCCTACTTAAGCAGTTGTTGCTCACAATTAAACATGAAGCTTTGCATGAGGACCGGGTGGGGATGGAGGAACACATAACACAGAGAGATGGTAGCTAGTCCAGCTTCATCTCATCTGCTCAGCGCAGATTGGGTAAAAATGAGAAGGTGGACACTGAGGAGGATGAACAGGAGCTGGTGTCTAGCTGTTGTCTAGCACAACAGAGGCTAGTATCCACACAACCTTCATACTGTCTTTCGAACGTGGATGGTCTGAGGATGGGAATGAAGAGGAGATGGAGAGTCGTCATCATGATGGAGACAGGGAAGTGTTAGCTGTATGGAGCTTAGCACATGTTTTCTACTTTATGTACCGCTGCCGTTCCCATGACCCTCGTGTTACATTCTTCTTCTTGGCTAAAAAAAGAGTACTGGTTGTTCACCCTGCTAGACCCACACTACAAGGAGCTCTTTGCATCTCTTCTTCCTGAGGTGGAGAGGTTTACTAAAATGGTGCTATACCGAAGGCCATTGTGGAAAAAATGTTGAATAAATTCCCATCATACAATGCTGGTGGCAGGTGGCAAGCTTCCTTCCCTAATCAAGGAAGAGAGGCCAGGGAGACACACAGCAGAGGAAGTGCTTTCACTGTTGAAGGCATGGGTAAATTTAATGACACCAGCACAGCACCCAGGGCCTGATGACTAGCTATTTTTGACATGGAAGGAAAAGGTTTTAACCCCTTAGTGACAGAGCCAATTTGGTAGTTAATGACCAAGCCAATTTTTACAATTCTGACCAGTGTCACTTTAAGAGGTTATAACTCTGGAACGCTTTATCGGATCCCACTGATTCTGAGATTGTTTTTTTCATGACATATTGTACTTCAAGTTAGTGGTAACATTTCTTCGATATTACTTGCGATTATTTATGAAAAAAATGGAAATATGGCGAAAATTTTTAAAATTTTGCAATTTTCAAACTGTATTTTTATGCCCTTAAATCAGAGAGATATGTCACAAAAAATAGTTAATAAATAACATTTCCCACATGTCTACTTTACATTAGCACAATTTTGGAAACAATTTTTTTTTTTGTTAGGGAGTTATAAGGGTTAAAAGTTGACCAGCAATTTCTCATTTTTACAACACCATTTTTTTTTAGGGACCACATCTCATTTGAAGTCATTTTGAGGGGTCTATATGATAGAAAATAACCAAGTGTGACACCATTCTAAAAACTGCACCCCTCAAGCTGCTCAAAACCACATTCAAGAAGTTTATTAACCCTTTACGTACTTCACAGGAACTGAAACAATGTGGAAGAAAAAAATGAACATTTAACTTTTTTTTGCAAACATTTTACTTCAGAACCATTTTTTTTAATTTTCACAAGTGTAAAAACAGAAATTTAACCACAAATTTTGTTGTGCAATTTTTCCTGAGTACGCCGATACCCCATATGTGGAGGTAAACCACTGTTTGGGCGCACCGCAGAGCTTGGAAGTGAAGGAGCACCGTTTGACTGTTTCAATGCAGAATTGGCTGGAATTGAGATCAGACGCCATGTCGCGTTTCGGGAGCCCCTAATGTGCCTAAACAGTGGAAACTCCCCACAAGTGATACCATTTTGGAAACTAGACCCCTTAAGGAACTTATCTAGATGTGTGGTGAGCACTTTGAACCCCCAAGTGCTTCACAGAAGTTTATAACGTAGAGCCGTGAAAATAAAAAATCGCATTTGTTTTCACAAAAATGATATTTTCGCCCACAAATTCTTATTTTCACAAGGGTAACAGGAGAAATTAGACCACAAAAGTTGTTGTGCAATTTCTCCTGAGTACGTCAATACCCCATATGTGGGGGTAAACCACTGTTTGGGCGCACCGCAGAGCTTGGAAGTGAAGGAGCACCGTTTGACTTTTTCAATGCAGAATTGGCTGGAATTGAGATCGGATGCCATGTCGCGTTTGGAGAGCCCCTGATGTGCCTAAACAGTGGAAACCCCCCACAAGTGATACCATTTTGGAAACTAGACCCCTTAAGGAACTTATCTAGATATTCGGTGAGCACTTTGAACCCCCAAGTGCTTCACAGAAGTTTATAACGTAAAGCCGTGAAAATAAAAAATCGCATTTTTTCTACAAAAATGATCTTTTTGCCCCCAAATTTTTATTTTCACAAGGGTAACAGGAGAAATTAGACAACAAAAGTTGTTGTGCAATTTCTCCTGAGTACGTCAATACCCCATATGTGGGGGTAAACCACTGTTTGGGCGCACTGCAGAGCTTGGAAGTGAAGGAGCACCGTTTGACTGTTTCAATGCAGAATTGGCTGGAATTGAGATCAGACGCCATGTCGCGTTTCGGGAGCCCCTAATGTGCCTAAACAGTGGAAACCCCCCACAAGTGATACCATTTTGGAAACTAGACCCCTTAAGGAACTTATCTAGATGTGTGGTGAGCACTTTGAACCCCCAAGTGCTTCACAGAAGTTTATAACGTAGAGCCGTGAAAATAAAAAATCGCATTTGTTTTCACAAAAATGATTTTTTCGCCCACAAATTCTTATTTTCACAAGGGTAACAGGAGAAATTAGACCACAAAAGTTGTTGTGCAATTTCTCCTGAGTACGTCAATACCCCATATGTGGTGGTAAACCACTGTTTGGGCGCACCGCAGAGCTTGGAAGTGAAGGAGCACCGTTTGACTTTTTCAATGCAGAATTGGCTGGAATTGAGATCGGATGCCATGTCGCGTTTGGAGAGCCCCTGATGTGCCTAAACAGTGGAAACCCCCCACAAGTGATACCATTTTGGAAACTAGACCCCTTAAGGAACTTATCTAGATATTCGGTGAGCACTTTGAACCCCCAAGTGCTTCACAGAAGTTTATAACGTAAAGCCGTGAAAATAAAAAATCGCACTTTTTCTACAAAAATGATCTTTTTGCCCCCAAATTTTTATTTTCACAAGGGTAACAGGAGAAATTAGACAACAAAAGTTGTTGTGCAATTTCTCCTGAGTACGTCAATACCCCATATGTGGGGGTAAACCACTGTTTGGGCGCACCGCAGAGCTTGGAAGAGAAGGAGTGTCGTTTTACTTTTTCAATGTAGAATTGGCTGGAATTGAGATCGGACGCCATGTCACGTTTGGAGAGCCGCTGATGTGCCTAAACAGTGGAGACCCCCCACAAATGACACCATTTTGGAAACTAGACCCCTTAAGGAACTTATCTAGATGTGTGGTGAGCACTTTAAACAACCAGGTGCTTCACAGAAGTTTATAACGTAGAGCCGTGAAAATAAAAAAATCGCATTTTTTCTACAAAAATGATCTTTTTGCCTCCAAATTTTTATTTTACCAAGGGTAACAGGAGAAAATGGACACCAGAAGTTGTTGTACAATTTGTCTTGAGTACGCCGACACCCCGTATGTGGGGGTAAACCACTGTTTGGGTGCATGGCTGAGCTCGGAAGCAAAGGAGCGCCATTTGACTTTTCAATGCAAAATTGACTGGAATTGAGATCGGACGCCATGTCGCGTTTGGAGAGCCCCTGATGTGCCTATACAGTAGAAACCCCCCAAAAGTGACCCCATTTTGGAAACTAGACCCCCCCATGGAACTTATCTAGATGTGTAGTGAGAACTTTGAATGCCCAAGTGCATCACAGAAGTTTATAATGCAGAGTCGTGAAAATAAATATTTTTTTTTAACAATAAAGATTTTTTAGCCCCCAAGTTTTTATTTTCACAATGGTAACAAGAGAAATTGGACCCCAAAAGTTGTTGTCCAATTTGTCCTGAGTATGCTGGTACCCCATATGTGGGGGTAAACCACTGCTTGGGCGCACAGCAGAGCTCGGAAGGGAAGGAGCGCCATTTTGGAATGCAGACTTTGATAGAATTGTCTGTGGGTGTTATGTTGCGTTTGCAGAGCCCCTGATGTACCTAAACAGTAGAAACCCCCCACAAGTGACCAAATTTTGGAAACTAGACCCCCTAAGGAACTTATCTAGATATGTGGTGAGAACTTTGAATGCTCAAGTGCTTCACAGAAGTTTATAATGCAGAATAGTGAAAATAAAAAAATATTTTTTTTTCCCACAAAAAAGATTTTTAGCCCCCAAGTTTTTATTTTCACAAGGGTAACAGGAGAAATTGGACCCCAAAAGTTGTTGTCCAATTTGTCCTGAGTATGCTGGTACCCAATATGTGGGGGTAAACCACTGTTTGGGCGCACGGCAGAGCTCGGAAGAGGAGCGCCATTTTGGAATTCAGACTTTGATAGAATTGTCTGTGGGTGTTATGTTGCGTTTGCAGAGCCCCTGATGTACCTAAACAGTAGAAACCCCCCACAAGTGACCAAATTTTGGAAACTAGACCCCCTAAGGAACTTATCTAGATATGTGGTGAGAACTTTGAATGCTCAAGTGGTTCACAGAAGTTTATAATGCAGAGTAGTGAAAATAAAAAAATATTTTTTTTCCCACAAAAAAGATTTTTAGCCCCCAAGTTTTTATTTTCACAAGGGTAACAGGAGAAATTGGACCCCAAAAGTTGTTGTCCAATTTATCCCGAGTACGCTGATGCCCCATATGTGGGGGTAAACCACTGTTTGGGCACACGGCAGAGCTCAGAAGGGAGGGAGCACCATTTGACTTTTTTAGCGCAAAATTGGCTGTCGTGTTTGGAGACCCCCCTGATGTACCTAAACAGTGGAAACCCCCAAATTATAACTCCAACCCTAACTCCAACACACCCCTAACCCTAATCTTAACCCGATCCATAATCCTAATCACAACCCTAATGATAATCACAACCCTAACCCCAAAACAGCCCTAATCTCAACCCTAACCATAACCCTAATCAAAACCCTAAATCCAACACACCCCTAACCCTAATCCCAAACGTAACCCTAATCCCAACCCTAATCCAAACCCTAATCCCAACTCTAACCCTAACTTTAGCCCCAACCCTAACCCTAACTTTAGCCCCAACCCTAACCATAACTTTAGCCCCGTCGTCACAAAAAAGTTCAATGTAACCTTTTTTTTGTACGTCGCGTCCGCCATTTCCGCGCATGCGTGGCCGTAACTCTGCCCCCTCCTCCCCAGGACATAGACTGGGCAGCGGATGCGTTGAAAAACTGCATCCGCTGCCCACGTTGTGCACAATTTTCACAACGTGCGTTGGTACGTCGGGCCGACGCATTGCGACCGCCCCGTACCGACGCAAGTGTGATAGAAGCCTAAGGCTACTTTCACACTAGCGTCGTACTCGGCCCATCGCAGTGTGCCGGGCCGACGTACCGACGCTAGCGTTGTAAGCGCCGCACAACGGGTGCAGCGGATGCTGTTTTTTCAACGCATCCGCTGCCCCATTGTGAGGGGAGGCGGGGGCGGAGTTCCGGCCGCGCATGCGCGGTCGGAAATGGCGGACACGTCGCACAAAAAAGTTACATGTAGCTTTTTTTGTGCCGACGGTCCGCCAAAGCATGACGCATCCGTCGCACGACGGATGCGACATGTGGCAATCCGTCGCAATGCGTCGCTAATGCAAGCCAATGGAGAAAAAACGCATCCTGCAAGCACTTTTGCAGGATGCGTTTTTTCTCCGACGCATTGCGACGGAAGCCAAAAAACGCTAGTGTGAAAGTAGCCTAACCCTAACCCTAGCCCTAACCCTAAATTTAGCCCCAACCCTAACTCTAACCCTAACTCTAACCCTAGCCCTAACTCTAACCCTAACCCTAACTCTAGCCCTAACTCTAACCCTAGCCCTAACCCTAACTCTAACCCTAACCCTAATTTTAGCCCCAACTCGTCTTCTCCTGCCGGCCGGCAGATGGCAGCAGATGGCGGGCGCACTGCGCATGCGCCCGCCATAAGGAAAAAGCCGGCTGGCAGGAGAAGACAGAAGAGGACCCAGGGACACCGGGTGAGTATGTTAGGGTCCCCGAATCCCCCTATTTCTCTGTCCTCTGATGTGTGATCACATCAGAGGACAGAGAAATACAGATCGCTTTTTTTTTTTGCGGTCGCCGGTAAACTGTTAATTACCGGCGATCGCAAAACAGGGGTCGGTGCAAACCGACCCCGATCATGTTCTTTGGGGTCTCGGCTACCCCCGGCAGCCGAGACCCCAAAGATCTTCCGGGCGGCGGGCGTACTGTGCGTGCGCCCGCCATTTTTTCCCGGAAAAAAGATGGCGGCGCCCATGGGGACCCACGAGGAGCACCGAGGGAGATAGGTGAGTATTGGGGGGCTACCGGAGGCCATCGGGGACCCTATTTCTCTGTCCTCCGATGTGCGATCACATCGGAGGACAGAGAAATTAAACGGCACATCGCGTTTTTGTTTTTTTTTGTTGCGACCGCCGGTAAACGGTTAATTACCGGCGATCGCAACTCGGGGGTCGGTAAAAACCCCCCGAATCATGTTCTCTGGGGTCTCGGCTACCCTCGGCAACCGAGACCCCAGAGAAAATCCGACTCTGGGGGGCGCTATTCACTTTTTCCACAGCGCCGTTAATTAACGGCGCTGTGGTTTAAGTACCCTTAGCGGCCGCCGTTAAAAGGCGTATCGGCGGTCGTTAAGGGGTTAAAGATGATCAAGCAATACCTGGCTGACCAAACCTGCGACTTTTAACTATTGGGTCTCAAAGCTGGACACCTGGCATGAGCTGTTCCTCTCTGCTTTGGAGGTGTTGTGCTTCCCTGCCGCTAGTATCTTGTCTGAGCGGGTTTTTAGTTCTGACAGGGGTGGGGGTCATTACAGACAGGCGCTTTCACCTGTCAACAGAGAATGCAGAAAGGCTCACTGTCATAAAATTGAACAAAGCCTGAATTAGCCCACATTTTCCCACACAACCAGATGACATCAGCACATAAAGTATTTGTAATATTCAATATTTTCATGAGTCCTGCAAGTTGTTGCCTTTCATGGGTCAATGAATTACCCTAATAATATTTTCTGTTTGGCTTTGTACTTTCTGACTGTATAAGAACATCAACTATAGTTTCAAAATATTTTCTTTCAAAATGTTGTTATGGATTCAGTGAGTCATCCATACAGTTTAACATGGTTAATGTTGCATTACGATGGTATGTAAAACATGCAAAAGCGTAGAAAAATATTTTAGGATTATATTACTCATCCACACAGTATTACGTGCTTTATATTACATTTTTGTCATATATAACAGTAGAAAAAAGCCTTTGAAAAATGTGTTATTTTCTTCACATTTTTGTACACTGTTCCATGTTCTGGGGTACATTTTTGTAATATATATATGACTCAAAAAAAGATTAAAATTGTTGCTGGTTTACATCTTTCAGCTGTACAGTATTATGTAATCTTGGGTACATTTTGTTGGTATAATCCTCCAAAATGTTATCGTTATTAGATTGCTCACGCATAGACTATTCCATGGTCTGGAGTACATTTCTTTGGTATATAACCATCAAAAGTGCATATCCTTTATGAGTCTAGGACATGACAATTTGAACAGAGTGTGTATGAGGCCCTCCTTTATGTCTAATACAGGGTATATCTGAGTTCCTAATTTTTGGCAATTCTTGCTTCCTTCATAAATTTAACTGAAATTTCCCATTCTTTTAATAAAAAAATAATTAATTTTTAATTTAATAAAAATAAATTTTTGTTTACTTAAGTTATATATCCTTTTAAAAATTTGCCTTATATAAAAGTCATTATACAGGAAAGAATGTTTCTTAACATTTTTTTTTCCTGTAAAATTTCTCGTGGGTTTGGAATGATTTATTTTCATTCTTTAAAGTGGAGTTAAAGTGTGACACCATTGTTCTCAGCCACGATCTGGGAGTCAGAGATGCTTCCAGGGGTCTTCCCCATGCTGTTCTCCTTCCATTCAGCACCTTTCCCATCCATTTCAACATTTTCACTGCCCACCAGATCTCTTTGTAGGGTCTGCCGGAAAAAAGCTTGGCTTTCCCATTGACTCCCATTATTCAAAAATGCGCATTTGAGTTTTAGGAATTGCTCATTTCGAGCAACGAGCACCCAAGCATTTTAGTGTTTGCTCATCCCTACTCACCACCTCTCCTGGCAGCCTGTTCCACTCATTGATCACACCTATTGTCAAAAAGTGTTTTCTAATATCTAATCTGTGTCTTCTTCCTTTCAGTTTAATTCCATTACTTCTTGTGTTTCCATGTGCAAATGAGAATGATGATGCTTCTACACTGTGACAGCCCTTCAGATATTTGTAGACCGCTATTAAGTCTCCTCTTAGCCTTCTTTTTGCAAGCTAAACATTCCCAGATCCTTTAGCCGTTCCTCATAGGACATACTTTGCAGTCCACTCACTATCTTGGTAGCTCTTCTCTGAACTTGCTCCATTTTTCTTTGATTTCTTTTTTAAAATGTGGTGCCCAGAAGTGGACACAGTATTATTTATTTTTATTTACCGTATATACTCGAGTATAAGCCGACCCGAGTATAAGCCGAGACCCCTAATTTTGCCACAAAAAACTGGGAAAACGTAATAACTCGAGTATAAGCCTAGGGTGGAAAATGCAGCAGCTACCGGTAAATGTCAAAAATAAAAATAGATACCAATAAAAGTAAAATTAATTGAGACATCAGTAGGTTAAGTGTTTTTGAATATCCATATTGAATCAGGATCCCCATATAATGCTGCACAAATGTTGATTATGACCCCATAAGATGCTCCATAGAGACATTTGCCCCATACAATGCTGCACAAATGTTGATTATGGCCCCATAAGATGCTCCATAGAGATATTTGCCCCATAAAATGCTGCACAAATGCTGATTATGGCCCCATAAGATGCTCCATAGACTATTATGCCCCATATAATGCTGCACAAATGCTGATTATGGACCCATAAGATGCTCCATGACACATTTGCCCCATATAATGCTCCACAAATGCTGATTATGGCCCAATAAGATGCTCCATAGACACATTTGCCCCATATAATGCTCCACAAATGCTGATTATGGCGCCATAAGATGCTCCATAGACTATTATGCCCCATATGCTGTTGCTGCGATTAAAAAAAAAATGACATACTTACCTCTTGTCGCTCAGGCCCCCGGCACTTGCTATAGTCACCTTTCCCCGTTCCACCGCCGGGCGCCGCTTTGTCTTCCCCGTCACACATTACACCACTGGGCGGTCACACATTATACCACTGCTCCCATAGAATTTGATGGAGCGGGGGTCACACATTACACCACTGCTCCCATAGAATTTGATGGAGGGTGGTCACACATTACACCACTGTTCCCATACAAGTCGATGGAGTGGGGGTCACACACTACACCACTGTTCCCATAGAAATTGGTGAAGCGGGGTCACATATTATACCACTACTCCCATAGAAGTAGAGAGAGCGGGGTCATACATTACACCACAGCTCCCATGGAAATGAACAGAGTGGGAGTCACATCTTACATACATTATATACTGCGTATCTAATCTCCTCCTGTGTGATACACTCCGCTGAGCTCAATATCTAATCCCATCATGTGATTAAACTACACTTAACCCTATATCTAATCTCAGCGTGTTAGTCTTATCTAATCGCACACGTGATACACTCTAACCCCAGCTTATGATACAGCGAGCAGCACCAACTAACAGAATTGGTGGTGCTGCCGTCCGTCCTCAGTGACGCTGAACTTGTCAGTATCACTGGTAGTCACCAACAAAATGGCTCCTCACTGTGATCCTAAACTTCACCTTTCTTATCTCTTAACAAACACCGAGAAGGGAAGAAGAGCAGTGACATCACACACATGTAAGCAGATCCCGCCAACATTTACTGCAGTTGTAAGGTGAGCTAATTGTACACTAGGTTTTCATGTCAAATTTCAGCAGATGCTCCCCTAATGTTTAACCCTTTTCTGACATTGGACGTACTATCCCGTCGAGGTGGGGTGGGCCCGTATGACATACCTCCCAACTTTTGAAGATGGGAAAGAGGGACAAAGTTAGCGGCGCGCAACGCGCGGCGCGGCAAATTTTAGGCCACGCCTCTGACCACACCCATTCATAACTAGTCACACCCATATCCACGTCCCAACCACACCCATTTAGCACTGCTGATCACACTGTTTCATATACAATAATTCTAAACAAAAAAATATGGCCACACAGTGCTCCATACTGTATAATGGCCACACATGATGCTCCATTCTGTATAATGACCGCACATGATGCTCCATACTGTATAATGACCCCAAATGATGCTCCATACTGTAAAATGACCGCACATAATGCTCCATACTGTATAATGACCCCACATGATGCTCCATACTGTATAATGACCGCACATGATGCTCCATACTGTATAATGACCGTACATGATGCTCCATACTGTATAATGACCGCACATGATGCTCCATACTGTATAATGAACACACATGATGCTCCATACTGTATAATGACTGCACATGATGCTCCATACTGTAAAATGACCGCACATGATGCTCCATACTGTATAATGACCCCACATGATGCTCCATACTGTATAATGACCGCACATGATGCTCCATACTGTATAATGACCGCACATGATGCTCCATATTGTATAATGACCGCACATGATGCTCCATACTGTATAATGACCGCACATGATGCTCCATACTGTATATTGGCTTCACATGATGCTCCATACTGTATATTGGCTGCACATGATGCTCCATACTGTATATTGGCTGCACATGATACTTCGTACCATATAATGGCCACACATAGCTACTCCTACACACGCGGCTGCGCTCCTTACACTTTGCACACACGGCTCCTCTCCATACAACTCGCACAGACATGGCTCCACTCCATACACCTCGCACACACATGGCTCCGCTAAATACACCTCGCACACACACGGCTCCGCTCCATACACCTCGCACACACGGCTCCGCTCCATACACCTCGCACACACGGCTCCGCTCCATACACCTAGTACACACACGGCTCCGCTCCGTACACCTCGTACACACGCGGCTCCGCTCTGTACACCTCGTACACACACGACTCCACACCGTACACCTCGTACACACAGGGCTCCACTCCATACACCTCATACACACACGGGTCCACTCCGTACACATCGTAGACACACGGCTCCGCTCCATACACCTCATACACACACGGCTCCTCTCCGTACACCTCGTACACACACGGCTCCGCTCCGTACACCTCGCACACACACGGCTCCGCTCCGTACACCTCGTACACACACGGCTCCGCTCCGTACACCTCATACACACACGGCTCCGCTCCGTACACCTCGTACACACATGGCTCCGCTCCGTACACCTCGCACACACACGGCTCCATTCTGTACACCTCACACACACGGCTCCGCTAAATACACCTCGCACACACACCTTAGGCTACGTTCACATTTGCGTTGTGCGCCGCAGCGCACAACGCAAACAAAAATGCAGCAAAACGCACGCACAACGCTGCGTTTTGCGCCGCATGCGTCCTTTTTTTCATTGATTTTGGACGCAGCAAAAATGCAACTTGCTGCGTCCTCTGCGCCCAGACGCGGGCGCCGCAGGGACGCTTGCGGCGCAAAACGCAAGTGCGACGCATGTCCATGCGCCCCCATGTTAAATATAGGGACGCTGCGGCGCCGACCGCAAATGTGAACGTAGCTTTAATTGTGCCATGATTTGCTGTCTCATTATAGCACATGATGATAGTGTCAGACTGTCACAGGGGCTTTTTTCTTTGCCCTTTTTTGCGTGGGGAAAAAAAGCAGCCACAATAGCGTCGTCACCCTCTCCTCCTCTGAAATGCACTGACTGGAGTGTCAGTGAGTCATCGATCTGTGAGCACTGAGCAGCCGAGGCAAACAGGGAGGCTGTGAGTGTGTCCTCCATCCCTCCCTGCTCAGCCCCAGACTCATTCCACGCACGATTTATACTAGCAGGCATTGTCAGCAGTCCACACTGGTCTGCTGGCAGCGGCTTACATTGCACCCAGGCTCTGCTGTTACATACCTCAAACTACAAGTGTCCCCTCTCTCTCCCCCTCTCTGAACGGTGACGCTGGGAGACTTAGGAACATACAGGGGAAGGGGCGTGGCATAACAAAAGGGGGCGTGGCGGAGTTTCTCCTGCTCTGTGTCCGGGACCACAGCGTCCTGCGCTGGACAGCGGGGCACAGCATGAAATCCGGGACAATCCCGCACAATGAGAGACGGTTGGGAGCTATGCGTATGACCACCAACGGAATAGTACGTCATATGCGATCGTCCGCACTCACGGGGGGAGCGCGGCCGATCGTGGCTGGGTGTCAGCTGACTATCGCAGCTGACATCCGGCACTATGTGCCAGGAGCGGTCACGGACCGCCCCCGGCACATTAACCCCCGGCACACTGCGATCAAACATGATCGCAGTGTTCCGGCGGTATAGGGAAGCATCGCGCTGGGAAGGGGCTCCCTGCGGGCTTCCCTGAGACCCCCGGAGCAACGCGATGTGATCGCGTTGCTCCGAGGGTCTCTTACCTCGTCCTCCCTGCAGCAGGCCCTTATCCAAAATGGCCGCGGCATCCGGGTCTTGCAGGGAGGTGGCTTCACAGCGCCTGCTCAGAGCAGTTGCCGGAAGCCTGGAGCTGTGCAAGTCCGATTGCCGATCTGACACACAGTGCACAGCAAAGTGTCAGATCGGCGATCTTACACTATTACATGATGCCCCCCCCGGGGCAATGTTACAGTGTAAAAAAAAAATATTCACATGTGTAAAAAAAAAATATATATATATATTGTTCCTATAAATACATTTCTTTAAATAAAAAAAAAAACAATAAAAGTACACATATTTAGTATCGCCGCGTCCGTAACGACCCGACCTATAAAACTGTCCCACTAGTTAACTCCTTCAGTGAACACCATAAAAAAAAACAAAAAAAAAACCCCGAGGCAAAAAACAACGCTTTATTATCATACCGCCAAACAAAAAGTGGAATAACACGCGATAAAAAAGACGGATATAAATATCCATGGTACCGCTAAAAACGTCATCTTGTCCCGCAAAAAACGAGCCGCCATACAGCGTCATCAAAGAAAAAAGTAAAAAGTTATAGTCCTCAGAATAAAGCGATGCAAAAATAATTATTTTAATTGTATAACAGCGCCAAAACATAAAAAATAATATAAATGAGGTATTGCTGTAATCATACTGACCCGAAGAATTAAACTGCTGTATCCATTTTACCAAACGCAGAACGGTATAAATGCCTCCCCCAAAAGAAATTCATGAATAGCTGGTTTTTGGTCATTCTGCCTCACAAAAATCAGAATAAAAAGCGATCAAAAAATGTCACGTGCCCGAAAATGTTATCAATAAAAACGTCAATTTGTCCCTCAAAATCAAGACCTCACATGACTCTGTGGACCAACATATGGAAAAATTATAGCTCTCAAAATGTGGTAACGCAAAAAATATTTTTTGCAATAAAAAGCGTCTTTCAGTGTGTGACGGCTGCCAATCATAAAAATCCGGTAAAAAACCTGCTATAAAAGTAAATCAAACCCTCCTTCATCACCCCCTTAGTTAGCGAAAAATAAAAAATTAAAAAAATATTTATTTCCATTTTCCCATTAGGGCTAGGGTTAGGGCTAGGGTTAGGGCTAGGGTTGGAGCTAGGTTTAAGGCAACAGTTAGGGTTGGGGCTAAAGTTAGGGTTAGGGTTGGGGCTAAAGTTAGGGTTAGGGTTTGGATTACATTTACGGTTGGGAATAGGGTTGAGATTAGGGTTAGGGGTGTGATTAGGGTTACCGTTGGGATTAGGGTTAGGGATGTGTTTGGATTAGGGTTTTAGTTATAATTGGGGGGTTTCCATTGTTTAGGCACATCAGGGGCTCTCCAAACGCGACATGGCATCTGATCAGCACGGTCTGCACGGTGGCGCAGTGGTTAGCACTGGAGTCCTGGGTTCAAACCCCACCAAGGACAACATCTGCAAAGAGTTTGTATGTTCTCTCCGTGTTTGCGTGGGTTTCCTCCGGGTACTCTGGTTTCCTCCCACATTCCAAAGACATACTGATAGGGAATTTAGATTGTGAGCCCCAACGGGGACAGTAATGATAATGTGTGCAATCTAAAGCGCTGCGGAATATGTTAGCGCTATATAAAAATAAAGATTATTATTATTATTATCTCAATTCCAGCCAATTCTGCTTTGAAAAAGTAAAACAGTGCTCCTTCCCTTCCGAGCTCTCCCGTGCGCCCAAACAGGGGTTTACCCCAACATATGGGGTATCAGTGTACTCAGGACACATTGGAAAACAACTTTTGGGGTCCAATTTCTCCTGTTACACTTGGGAAAATACAAAACTGAGGGCTAAAAAATATTTTTTTTTGAAAAAAAAAGATTTTTTATTTTCACGGCTCTGCTCTATAAACTAGTGAAACACTTGGGGGTTCAAAGTTATCACAACACATCTAGATAAGTTCCTTGGGGGGTCTAGTTTCCAATATGGGGTCACTTGTGGGGGGTTTCTACTGTTTAGGTACATTAGGGGCTCTGCAAACGCAATGTGACACCTGCAGACCAATCCATCTAAGTCTGCATTCCAAATGACGCTCCTTCCCTTCCGAGCTCTGCCATGCGCTCAAACGGTGGTTCCCCCTCACATATGGGGTATCAGCGTACTCAGGACACATTGGATAACAACTTTTGGGGTCCAATTTCTCCTGTTACCATTGGAAAAATACAAAACTGTGGGCTAAAAAATAATTTTTGTGAAAAATTTTTTTTTTTATTTTCACGGCTCTGCTTTATAAACTGTAGTGAAACACTTGGGGGTTCAAAGCTCTCACAACACATCTAGATGAGTTTATTAGGGGGTCTACTTTCCAAAATGGTGTCACTTGTGGAGGATTTCAATGTTTAGGCACATCAGTGGCTCTCCAAACGCAACATGGCGTCCCATCTCAATTCCTGTCAATTTTGCATTGAAAAGTCAAACGGCGCTCCTTCCTTTCCGAGCTCTCCCATGCGCCCAAACAGTGGTTTACCCCCACATATGGGGTCACTTGTGGGGGTTTCTACTGTTTTTTTACATCAGGGGCTCTGCAAATGCAACGTGATGCCTGCAAACAAATCCATCTAAGTCTGCATTACAAATGGCGCTCTTTCCCTTCCGAGCTCTGCCATGCGCTCAAACGGTTCCCCCCCACATATGGGGTATCAGCGTACTCAGGACAAATTGGACAACAACTTTTGGGGTCCAATTTCTTCTCTTACCCTTGGGAAAATAAAAAATTGGGGGCGAAAAGATCATTTTTGTGAAAAAATAAGATTTTTTATTTTTATGGCTCTGCATTATAATCTTCTGTGAATCACTTAATGGCTCAAAGTGCTCACCACACATCTAGATAAGTTCCTTAGGGGGTCTACTTTCCAAAATGGTGTCACTTGTGGGGAGGTTTCAATGTTTAGGCACATCAGGGGCTCTCCAAACGCAACATGGCGTCCCATCTCAAGTCCAGTCAATTTTGCATTGAAAAGTCAAATGGCGCTCCTTCGCTTCCGAGCTCTGCCATGCGCCCAAACAGTGGTTTACCCCCACATATGGGGAATCGGCATACTCAGGACAAATTGTACAACAACTTTTGGGGTCCATTTTCTCCTGTTACCCTTGGTAAAATAAAACAAATTGGAGCTGAAGTAAATTTTTTGTGAAAAAAAGTTAAATGTTCATTTTTATTTAAACATTCCAAAAATTCCTGTGAAACACCTGAAAGGTTAATAAACTTCTTGAATGTGGTTTTGAGCAACTTGAGGGGTGCAGTTTTTAGAATGGTGTCACACTTGGTTATTTTCTATCATATAGACCCCCTCAAAATGACTTCAAATGAGATGTGGTCCCTAAAAGAAATGGTGTTGTAAAAATGAGAAATTGCTGGTCAACTTTTAACCCTTATAACTCCCTAACAAAAAAAAATGTGGGTTCCAAAATTGTGCTGATGTAAAGTAGACATGTGGGAAATGTTACTTATTAAGTATTTTGTGTGACATATCTCTGTGATTTAATTGTATAAAAATTCAAAGTTGGAAAATTGCGAAATTTTCAAAATGTTCGCCAAATTTCCGTTTTTTTCACAAATAAATGCAGGTAATATCAAATGAATTTTACCACTATCATGAAGTACAATATGTCACGAGAAAACATTGTCAGAATCACCGGGATCCGTTGAAGCGTTCCAGAGTTATAACCTCATAAAGGGACAGTGGTCAGAATTGTAAAAATTGGCCTGGTCATTAACGTGCAAACCACCCTTGGGGGTAAAGGGGTTAACAGTGGAAAAAACAAACCTTTTAAAATTAATTTTCATATTTTACTTCATTAAAAACAAATTATTTTTTTTAATAAAATTAAAACATTAATACTTTTCATCTTTTTCAGTTGTGTTTTTGATGGGCCTTTAAAGAGCCAGAAAACTACATCTCAGAAAATCATGCTGTGGCCATTTTCAGGACTGCAGCTTAGATCACAGTCACTTCAATGTGGAAAAATGAGATTAAGGCCGGGTTCACACTAGCGTAGATTCTCTCATGCGAGATAATCTGATCGATTATGTTAAGGACACGCCGGTCAGAGTTTGAGTCGAGTATCTGCTTAATGATGAGCACATATAGACTTGTATGGGTGTGGGCGATCCAATTTGCACAGAAACTTGCAGCATGCTGTGACTTTTTTCTCATGCTGAATCGGAATGAGAAAGAAAAAACACTGATCAGCGCTGACCCATGGAATAACATTGGTCTGAGTGCTATTTGACCCCAAAAAATGGAGAGCACTCATCCAATGCATATGCTGGTGTGAGCACTCCCTCAAAATGCTTCTACAATCTGTATGCAAATCAAGCCTGAAGACACAAGAGGCTTGGTTTGGGCAGATAGGACCTTTAGAGAAAACATGTTACCGCATCAACAATCATCAAATGGAATCCTCCCTCTTCTTCACACTTCCATTGTCTGTGTATTTTCTTACAATGATGTAGCCACCAGGCCAATAGTTCCACAAGTGATGAACTCCAACAATACTATTTTACAAGGTTCTCTTGAAGAAAAGCTAGACACAGAGCAGCATTGCTGGACAAACTGCCTCCAATTGTTTGGTTTTTTAATTATATTCAGCCCACCTCGGCTTATACACGAGTAATTGGGAAAGGGGAGCAGCAGGTGACAGGAGGCAGGAGCCGGCTTCTGCTTCTAAAGCCTTTGCCCGCTGCTAAAAAGAAATGAATATTCACTGCACTTGCAGTGAATATTCATTTCTCTTATAGCGCGCTCAGTGCCAGCAGCATTCGCCTTCTTGAAAGCAGCTGCTGGGCTTTCATGGGAGCCCTATCATTAAGGTAATAAATATACACCTCTCTCCACTAATATAGGCATGGAGAGAGGTGAATATTCATTACCTTAATGAGCAGGGACACTTGATCGCTTGGCCGCAGGAGCTGCTGGAACCTGAACGAGATGCTGCGAGGACGCACGGGGAAGGTAAGTAGCATGTTTTTGTTTTTTTTATGCTTTTCTCATGGGGGCCATTCATACAATGATAGGGATGAGGAACCATGCATACAAGGATTGGAATAAGGAGCCATGCAGACAAGGATGGGGATAAAGAACCTTGCAGACAATGATGGGAATAAGGAGCCATCCAGAGAAGGATGGGAATAAGGAGCCATGCAGACAAGGATGGGAATAAGGAGCCATGCACACAAGGATGGGGATGAGGAATCATGCATACCAGAATAGGGATTAGGGGACAATGCATACCCAGCTTATACTTGAGTCAATAAGTTTTCCCAGTTTTTCAAGGCAAAATTAGGTGCCTCGGCTTTTACTCAGGTCGTCTTATACATGAGTATATGCAGTAATTAAGATAGGAAGAGCTACCATTGAAGTTCCTTTTAAAGCCAGGATTCCTTGCAGTGTCTAGGAAATTACACGGAAAAGGCCTTGACACAGGAAAGGTGTTCTATAGGAACGTGTTTACCAGAGGAGGAGAAGTATGCTCTCCAAGGCACAGACTGTAGACACTTCAGCTCTGGGGTCCAGATAGGCATATTGGGGTTTGTTTCGATCCAATATTTGCGAGATATACTGTATTTTTCGGACTATAAGACAAAAAAATGTAAGCAAAAGATGTGGTCAATTCTGTACTTTGTACCATGCCTGGTATGCATGGCCCACTCATCCCTATCCTGGTATACATGGCCCCCTCATCGCTATCCTAGTATACATGGCTCCATCATCCCTATCCTGGTATGCATGGCCTCCCTCATCCCTATCCTGGTATGCATGGCCCCCTCATCCCCATCCTGGTATGCATGGCCCCCTCATCCCCATCCTGGTATGCATGGCCCCCTCATCCCCATCCTGGTATGCATGGCCCCCTCATCCCCATCCTGGTATGCATGGCCCCCTCATCCCTATCCTGGTATACATGGCCCCCTCATCGCTATCCTAGTATACATGGCTCCCTCATCCCTATCCTGGTATGCATGGCCTCCCTCATCCCTATCCTGGTATGCATGGTCCCCTCATCCCCATCCTGGTATGCATGGCCCCCTCATCCCCATCCTGGTATGCATGGCCCCCTCATCCCCATCCTGGTATGCATGGCCCCCTCATCCCCATCCTGGTTTGCATGGCCCCCTCATCCCCATCCTGGAATGCATGGCCCCCTCATCCCCATCCTGGTATGCATGGCATCCTCATCCCCATCCTGGTATGCACGGTCCCCTTATCCCTATCCTTGATGGTATGGTTCCCCTCATCCCTATCCTGGTATGCATGGCCTCCCTCATCCCTATCCTGGTATGCATGGCCCCCTCATCCCCATCCTGGTATGCATGGCCCCCTCATCCCCATCCTGGTATGCATGGCCCCCTCATCCCCATCCTGGTTTGCATGGCCCCCTCATCCCCATCCTGGAATGCATGGCCCCCTCATCCCCATCCTGGTATGCATGGCATCCTCATCCCCATCCTGGTATGCACGGTCCCCTTATCCCTATCCTTGATGGTATGGTTCCCCTCATCCCTATCCTGGTATGCATGGCCTCCCTCATCCCTATCCTGGTATGCATGGTCCCCTCATCCCCATCCTGGTATGCATGGCCCCCTCATCCCCATCCTGGTATGCATGGCCCCCTCATCCCCATCCTGGTATGCATGGCCCCCTCATCCCCATCCTGGTATGCATGGCCCCCTCATCCCCATCCTGGTATGCATGGCCCCCTCATCCCCATCCTGGTATGCATGGCCCCCTCATCCCCATCCTGGAATGCATGGCCCCCTCATCCCCATCCTGGAATGCATGGCCCCCTCATCCCCATCCTGGTATGCATGGCATCCTCATCCCCATCCTGGTATGCATGGTCCTCTTATCCCTATCCTTGATGGTATGGTCCCCCTCATCCCTATCCTGGTATGCATGGCCTCCCCATCCCCATCCTGGTATGCACGGTCCCCTTATCCCTATCCTTGATGGTATGGTTCCCCTCATCCCTATCCTGGTATGCATGGCCTCCCCATCCCCATCCTGGTATGCATGCCCCCCTCATCCCTATCATGATATGCATGGCCTCCTCATCCATATCCTGGTATGCTGCCGTTCCCCCACCTACCTTTCAAGAGCCAGATCAGGTACATCCAGACTATAAGATGTACCTCCCATTTTCCTCCACATTTTTAGAGGAAAAAAGTTTGTCTTATAGTCCTAAAAATACGGTAGATTTTCGTCGTTGTAGCAAAGGGATGGACGTGAGGCTGCTAGAATCCCTCCAAATGAATAACGATTTGATAGATAATGCGAACCAAGTCAAATTTGGTCTCTGTGTAAAGCTAAAATCACGATAGAAAATATGACATCAATATCTAACCCCTGCGTCCTTCAGGATCGAAGATATCGTAATTGTTGGGAATTCCATAAAATTCTAACAGTCCCACAATCCAACCCTCATAAGGTCCTCAAGGAGAGGTGTGTGGGCGTAAACTAGGAGCTAATTAAAAGTAGAAACTGGGTCGGCATCAGTTATCAGTACCTAGGAATACATAGTTTGTCGTGGCGGTTCTGTCTGTGTCCCAATCGAAGTGCTTCTCTTCACTTAAGCTCAGCCATTTCTGTGACCAAATTTTGGAATTTTTTTGTTTATCATTATATTGTATGTAATTGTATATATCATATTGTTTTGTTCCCATTTTGTACCATATGGTATATTTTTTATAAGCACTATCTATCTTTCTGGATTAAATATAGAAAATGTAGTAGCTTTGTTCCTTTTGCTCTGTAAACTGCACCCGGAAGCCATACGCTACCTGTAACTGGTATCCAATCGGCCCGTATAAACGACTGGTGGTGGTAGTCAGAAATTTTTTGGCAGTGACTGTACTGAGGGTGTATACATATTTTGCATTCATTGGAATCAGAGGTGTATATATCATACACTCCCTGTGAGTTCCCCAATAACCAGCCTAGTAGTCAAAGCAGCCACGGTCTCCTCCATCAATCGTCAGACAATTGTGTAATTGTCCTGGTAATTGGAGGCAGCGGAATTGCCTTACCCTGACAAAAATTTTACAGCGGGTGAATCTGCATGACCCCTCTGGCTGTAATCTTTGGCAATATTCATGTAAAAAAGTTTGATATGTAGGATGTATTTTGCTTTAGAACAGAAGACTCCTTTGCACAACTAGATAGTCCCCACCAATCCTGATGCCAAATAAAGACCTCAGCTTTTCACAGCCAATCATTACTATTGAGGCCTGTGATTGCTTGAGTCAGTCATGTGAATTGCCAGTGCAGCAAAGGAAGATATTTGAGAGGTGATTCATGGGTAATTTTTCTCCTTACCACATTGCCTGCTGTCATGTAAATTTCATAAAATCCCAGGTAGCCCCTTTAAATTTTTTTTAAAAAAGGGCATTCCCACCATGTGTGAGCCATTGTCATGACTGGTATGAAGATGTGTTTTAAGGTCTGAGACCGTAGGCCTTACACCTGGATAACTACTAGAAAGCAATAATGTAGAGACGAGCAAATGTCTTGAAATTCAAGTTCGCCAGCTTAACCAAATATATCCCTTAAAATCAAAATTGAAAAAGCAATTACTTTTTTTTGTTAAACAAGCTGTCCAAAAATTAGACAGGACTACAAAAAAATGTTTTCAGGTGCCATGAGTTTTTGAATGAATTTAGGGTATTCAATTAAAAAAGTCATACTGTTTATAGTTTTTGAGATAATTCATCCATAAAAATAATGCAACTAGTGTATGATAACAAATTCAATAGCTTTTGGTCTGTCTTGTGACTCTTTAACAGTGTCTTAGATAATGAAATATCCCATATACGGTAATTATTTAGTATTTCAATTTGTAGGCTTACAATGCAATAAAAGCGACTTTTTGAAGACAGAATTCTACTGTAATTAATTAACTGTTAAATATCTCAGAAACTAGAGCCGATCTGGCAAAACCGAAATCCTATTCTTATTCAGCACTATAAAGTTAGTATAAGGCCGGCGTCACACTTGGCGTAAGACAATACGCCACGTATTATACGTCCGTACTACGGCCGTAATACGGAGAAATGTTCCCAAAATAGTGATCCGTAGTCAGGGTGTGTCAGCGTATTTTGCGCATGGCATCCTCCGTATGTAATCCGTATGGCATCCGTACTGCGAGATTTTCGCGCAGGCTTGCAAAACTGACATCTAATGGATTTATCTGCTCAAATGTTCGGGAAAACATATATACAGTATATATATATATATATATATATATATATATATATGTCATTGAGACACATATATATATTCTGTATTTAGATTTCATTCAGCGCGATATCTGTGAACAGCCGGTAATTCAATTGCCGGCTTTTCATTTCTCCTGCACAAACCCGACAGGATATGAGTCATGGTTTACATACAGTAAACCATCTCATATCCCCATTTTTTTTGCATATTCCACACTACTAATGTTAGTAGTGTGTATGTGCAAAATTTCAGCGCTGTAGCTGCTAAAATAAAGGGTTAAATGGCGGAAAAAATTGGCGTGGGCTCCCGCGCAATTTTCTCCGCCAGAATGGTAAAGCCAGTGACTGAGGGCAGATATTAATAGCCAGGAGAGGGTCCATGGTTATTGGCCCCCCCGTGGCTAAAAACATCTGCCCCCAGCCACCCCAGAAAAGGCACATCTGGAAGATGCGCCTATTCTGGCACTTGGCCACTCTCTTCCCACTCCCTGTAGCGGTGGGATATGGGGTAATGAAGGGTTAATGCCACCTTGCTATTGTAAGGTGACATTAAGCCAGATTAATAATGGAGAGGCGTCAATTATGACACCTATCCATTATTAATCCAATTGTATGAAAGGGTTAAAAAACACACACACACATGATTTAAAAGTATTTTAATGAAATAAACACAGCGGTTGTTTTAATAATTTATTGCTCTCTCAATCCATTTGCAGGCCCTCACTTGGCAAAATAATAAACGCACAAGATACATACCCTCAGCTGAACCGTCACGTCCCACGATGTAATCCATCTGAAGGGGTTAAAATAATTTACAAGCAGGAGCCCTGCAAATGCAGCTGTGCTCCGTGCCTGTAATCCCCGGCGAATGAAGGAAATGTAGGTCAATGACCTACATTTCCTTCAGTCGCGGTGATGCGCCCCCTGGTGGATGTCCTCATATGACCTGGAGCGTGGGAAAAAGTTCCCAGGCTGCAGTTCATGAGAACATCCAGCAGGGGCGCATCACCGCGACTCAATGTAAGTACAGATCCAGCTTTCCTTTCAGGCACGAGCGAGTGGTTTATCGCAGTTCGTGCCTGTAATATTAGTTAACCCCTTCAGATGGATTACCTCGTGGGACGTGATCGGACATCAGAAGGTATGTATCTTGTGCGTTTATTATTTTGCCAAGCGAGGGCCTGCAAATGGATTGAGAGAGCAATAAATTATTACAACAACCGCTGTGTTTATTTCATTAAAATACTTTTAAATCATGTGTGTGTGTGTTTTTTAACCCTTTCAAACAATTGGATTAATAATGTATAGGTGTCATAATTGACGCCTCTCCATTATTAATCTGGCTTAATGTCACCTTCCAATAGCAAGGTGGCATTAACCCTTCATTACCCCATATCCCACCGCTACAGGGAGTGGGAAGAGAGTGGCCAAGTGCCAGAATAGGCACATCTTCCAGATGTGCCTTTTCTGGGGTGGCTGGGGGCAGATGTTTTTAGCCACAGGGGGGCCAATAACCATGGACCCTCTCCTGGCTATTAATATCTGCCGTCAGTCACTGGCTTTACCATTCTGGCAGAGAAAATTGCGTGGGAGCCCACGCCAATTTTTTCCGCCATTTAACCCTTTATTTTAGCAGCTACAGCGCTGAAATTTTGCACATACACAGTACTAACATTAGTAGTGTGGAATATGCAAATAAAATGGGGATATGAGATGGTTTACTGTATGTAAACCATGTCTCATATCCTGTCGGGTTTGTGCAGGAGAAATGAAAAGCCGGCAATTGAATTACCGACTTTTCACTAACACCGCTGCGTATTTCTCGCAAGTCACACTGCTGGTCCGTGTGGAATCCGTATTTTTCTCGCCCCCATAGACTTTCATTGGCGAATTTTTTGCGCAATACGCTGACAAACGCAGCATGCTGCGATTTTGTACGGCCGTAGAAAGCCGTATAATACTGAACCGTAATATACGGCTGATAGGAGCAGCCCCATTGAGAATAATTGTGCCGTTTATTTTGCGAGTTTTACGGACGTAATTTCTGCGCTCTTACGTCCGTAAAACTCGCCAGTGTGACGCCGGCCTAAAACCGTTCAGACCTCGTCGGCACCAAAACCACTATGTTGTCTCTATTTTGGGATCAGAAACAGGATTGTTGATTAAAAAGCAAGGCCTTTTAAAAATCTGTTAAAAAGTGATCCCTTTTTTTCAAAAGCAGCAACAGGTTTTCTACTTTGAAAGTGAAGAAGCAATGGCTTCTTAATAAGCTTGGCAAAAAGTATTTTTTGTTTGCTTGCGGTTTCAGGATAATTTACTCTGTACAAGTTAGGGTTCCTAGCGGCAGTGCAGGATAACTATAGAACACAATGGACAAGCAGGAAATGTGGGTGTCTATTTATCGTTAAAGGGAACCTGCCACCCCCAAAATTGAAGGTGAGCTAAGCCCACCAGCATCAGGGGCTTATCTACAGCATTCTGTAATGCTGTAGATAAGCCCCCGATGTATCCTGAAAGATGAGAAAAAGAGGTTAGATTATACTCACCCAGGGGCGGTCCCGGTGCGGTTCTGGTCCGATGGGCGTCGTGGTCCAGTCCGGGGCCTCCCATCTTCATAGGATGACGTCCTCTTCTGGTCTTCACGCCGCGGCTCCGGCGCAGGCATACTTTGCTGTCCTGTTGAGGGCAGAGCAAAGTACTGCAGTGCGCAGGCGCCGGGCCTCTCTGACAAAGTACGCCTGCGCCGGAGCCGCAGCGTGAAGACAAGAAGAGGATGTCATCGTAAGAAGATGGGAGGCCCCAGACCGGACCGCGACACCCATCGGATCGGACCGACCGCCCAGGTGAGTATAATCTAACATCTTTTTCTCATCTTTCAGGATACATCGGGGGCTTATCTACAGCATTACAGAATGCTGTAGATAAGCCCCTGATGCCGGTGAGCTTAGCTCACCTTCGATTTTGGGGGTGACAGGTTCCCTTTAACGGTAGCATGAAGTATAAAATAAGATGGAATAGGCAACATGCTGTCCAGCTGTGTAGGCGCAGCACTGGCATCCCCAGTAGCAATACTGTACAGCTACCGAACACAATGGACAGGCTAGAGATGTGTAGCTGATCGACCCTAATCCTTGCTTGACAAAATGTCTGCTCTATCATTTCATATGAGCAGTAAGTGCTATAGCTGCCTGAGTTACTTGTTGAAGTTCCAGTGCTATCACAAGAGAAGGGATGTTGTGTGGAGCGTAGAAGGGTTTCCTAGTTAAATGTGTGGTCAGCAGGCGTCTGCTCTGCAAAAGCTTTGCCAAGCAGGGAACACGGCATTTTGACTCTCTTTTGGAAGATAAAAAAAGAAATCCACCTAAAAGAATGGCCATTTATTGGTTATCCCTTTGCTAGATGCTATAATAATGCCTTTTTGTCCACAAGCCTTTGTGCTTACATTTTCCCATGCTTGCCAGCATGGCAGAGGGCGTTGTTTCAATTTGCACACCCCACTATGATGACTATTGATGGCCGGCATCCTCATCCTCTACTTCAGACTGACCGCCTCATTCCTTGCCTGTGCCTGAGATAATTCAATGTCTCACTCAATATCCATTTGCTGCTTCTCCTCCTACCCTTCTTGCTCATGCTTCTCGCCAGAGTTGCAATGAACATGTACAGTGCCTTAAAAAATATTCATACCCCATGAACTTTATACCCACAAACTTAAATGTATTTTATTGAGATCTGTCCACAAGACAACTATTAATCGCACACTCTGGCCTTTATGGAAGAGTGGAAAGAGGAAAGCCATTTTTGAAAGCGATCCATAAGAAGTCCCATTTGTAGTTTGCAAAATTTGCAAAAAAAAATGCAGGGGACACAGCTAGCATGTGGAAGAAAGTGTTCATGATATTAGAGCAAAGTAGAATGGTTTGGGTTAAATACAAAATGTTTGGCAGAAAACTAACAATGCACATCAGCCTGAAAACAACATTCCGACTGTCAAACGTGGTGGCAGCAACATGCTGTGGAGATGCTTTTCTTCAACTGGGGCAGGGAAGCTGGTCAGAATTGATGCCAAGATGGATGGAGCTAAATAAAGGGAAAACCTGCTAGAGGCTGCAAAAGATTTGAGACTGGAGGAGAGATTAACCTTTCAGCAGGACAACGACCCAACACCTACTCCGGATATACAATGGCTGGTTTATATCAAAGGATATTCATGTGTGTGAATGGCCCAGTCACAATTCAGACCTAAATTCTATTGAAAATCTGTGGCAAGACTTAAAAATTGCTGTTCAGATATGCCTCAATCCAATCTCACTGAGCTAGATCTACTTTACAAAGAAGAATAGGCAAAAATGTCACCTTTAGATGTGCAACACTGGAAGACACAAGCCCCAAAAGGATTGCAGCAGTAATTGCAGCTAAAGGTGGTCTAAAAAGTATTGATGGGGGGAAATACAAATGCACGTCACAATTTTGAGATTTATATTGTCAAAATATTTAGAAAACCATGTATCATTTCATTTACACTTGATACTTAGTGTTGGTATATCACATAATATACATTTATGTTTGTAGGTGTAACGTGTATTGAAACAATATAATCTTCCTATGACGCTGTTTAAGTGGTGTTGCACCTTTGTTTCACCTGCTTTCCCTTGTTTGTAACTCTGTCACTTGGTATTGATGCCATTACTATGCAAGTGCCTTTTTTGTTTTAACTTTAATAAAATTTTGCAATAATTTATTCCATGGTGGATGGACTACTCTATTTTTTCTTGCATGTTTACAAATTGGTGGGAGTATATCCACAACTATTGCGATGAGTGTCTTGAGCAATTAGCCTAGTACCACTGCTTGCCCTATGTGGTCTGTGCCTAACATTTTGTATTCTGACTGCTCTTAGTTGCAGATTTATTCAGAGCCACGCATCTGATCCAGACATAGTCTGATCCAGGCATCTTCCAGATTCCATCTTTCAAATTACAGATTTCTAATTACACTACTATGAATTAGACTAGAATTGGGCTGGAATTGACTGTAAGGTAAAGGAATCGAAAACCACTACAATGTTTCTGTTTCTTTTCGCTTTCACCCCATGCTACTGTACTCTATTTTTTCCTATCACCTGTAATTCCCCACCTAGTAAGGAAGTAGTCATTTCTCCCTGCATCCTCCCCAGCCATTTCACCTCCTCACACAGCCTCAATGCGAGGATAAAATGGTCTCTCTTTTTATCCTCGCATTGAGGCATTCTTCACATAGGGAAGTCATATCTGCCATTGCAGAAGACCTCCATTAGCCTGGACAACTTCCCCTGATGAACCCCCTGAACAGGGGAGGAAACACATTGGGAAGGGAAGACATATTATCCAGGGAGGCTAGATCTATCATGGGCACCACAAAGTAGGCTCATACTTGGGTACTGCCCTTGTGAGGGCGGGAGTTTTTTGCAGAGGGCACAACAGGGAAAGTAGGCCCCAAATTCTCTTCCCCCCCATCCTCCTTCTCTCTATATTTTGGTCTCACATATCCTGGTCCTATATGAAACCTTGGAGAACCAGGAGATAACAATTGGGTGAGACTGTACCATTTTATTAAGCGCACTGGTAATCACGAGCACTTTATATTTTGACTGTCAATGGTTTTAAGTATACATATTAAATGTTAAAATCCACCATACAAAGAAAAGTTCATCAGGCGGCACAGTCTCTGTTATTGAGGCTGTCTCCAGACGGTGCTCCCTAGCACGGGTGCTTAGCAATGGCTAATGCAGCCTAGCCGTATTAGACTCCGGGTGCTCCTCCAGAACAAGGTGACTATTACCATAATCCAAGAATAAGAAGAGTCGAGGGCACTCACCAGTCTTCAAAATTCAATCTTTTATTGGCAACGTTTCCAGATAAAATTCATGGCCGGGACTGCCGGAGCCGAAGCTCGTGTGAGCAGGGGAGAACGGGGACGACGGCTGTTTCGCGCTGTGCTTGCGCTTCCACGGGTCACTCAGTGCAAGAGCAAGACAGCGGAAATATAGTGCCGGCCACGACACCTCCCTCCACCTTCAAGCCCTCACACCAAACCTAAAACACTCTTAAACATAAAAAGCACAATTAAAAACAACATCATACAATCACTGCTTTCTTATTAAATACAAACAATGGCTTGTAATATACGATAAATAGCTAAATTCACTTTGCACAATATATGTACATGTTTGCAAACCTGGACAAACACCTCTGAACTATCAGTCTACGGCGGTACTATCCCAAATATAACAATAATTATCATTTTTTTATAACAACTCCAATTTTATTTTCTTACCAACCCATTCAGAGAAATATTGAGAGGTCTACCCTATCATTAAAGCCCAAGGGTCCCATCGCATTACTGCGCATGATCCATTTTGCCTCGGCTCTGAGAAGTAAGTTGTCCAGATCACCCCTCTAGTGGGTAAGCCGATTTTTTCGATCCCCGCGAAACTTAAGCAATCAGCGCAGCCCCCATGTTTCTCCTTTACATGGGTGATTAATCGTGGTACCCCCTTGCCTGTAACTATTGATCGGCAATGTTCACGGAAACGGACAAACATCGATCTTATTGTCTTACCTATGTAATAATACCTGCACGGGCAGAAAACCACATATACTACGTGGTCTGTCCTGCATGTTATAAAATCATTTACTACATGTTTTAATGCTCCAATATGAAGAGTCCGTTCCGTTATGTGTTGTCTACACATGGGGCACTGTCCACACCTAAAATTACCTTTAGGTACCGCAGTGCCTAGCCAATTCTGATTAGGCTTAGTAATCCGATTTCTCACTAATTTGTCTCGTAGTCTGACACTTCTTCTGTTGGCTATCAAAGGACCTCGGGCTACAACAGATGCCAATTCCTTGTCTTGGCCCAAAATGTGCCAATTTCTCTTGATAGCCAACCTAATCTGTCGATCCATGCTATTATATGGAAAACAAAAAGTAAATCTCTTTTCTTTTTTAGTACTATACGTTACTGATTCGCGCTCGCCACCCATCGTCCTTTCTCTTATAACTCTCTCTTTTGCTGACACTATTAATTCTTCTGGATAACCCCTCTCTTTAAATCTTTGCGACATTTCCTCAGACTGGCGTATGAATCCCTCCTCGGTATTATTAACCCTACTCACCCTCATGAATTGACTGCGAGGCAGCGCCCGCTTTGTGTGAACAGGGTGGAAACTCTTATGATGCATCATTGTATTTGCTGCTACAGGTTTACGGTACAAGGATGTACAAATTTTATCACCTTTAGCCTCTACCAAGACATCCAGAAATTCTAAACGACGCCCTCCAAACACGGACGTGAAAGCCATATTCATCTTGTTGTTCTCATTCAGATAGGATACAAAGTTATTAAAAACTCCCTCCATACTATCCCAGACTACTACTACATCATCTATATATCTCTGATAAAATTTAATATGGCGCAGATATACATTTGTGTCCGCATAGATGTATTTCTCCTCAAAAAGACTTAAAAACAAATTGGCGAACATGCATGCTGCCGGAGTCCACCTTTGCAGTCCCCACCTTCTGTACATACCATTCATCTAAGAACATAAACGCATTGTGCGCGAGAATGAACCTCAAACCCTCGCACACAAATCCAATAAATTCACGACTTTTGTTAGTGGTGCCCAAGATCTGCTCAACTGCCTCAACCCCTATGTCCTGAGGGATCCTCGTATACAAGCTCTCAACATCTATTGAGGCCAAGGAATAATTTTCCTGCCATTCAAAATTTTGTATACTGTCAAGGAAAGAATTCGTATTCCTCAAATAGGCGGGGATATCTTTCAAAATCGGCCGTGATGTAGAAATGGGAGTTATTACTCAGAAAAAAGCGGAGAAGCTGCTGCTGGAGTTCCCCACCAGACCCCACTGGTACCACATCCCTAAAGTGCACAAGTCTGTTCAGTGCCCCCCTGGACGGCCGATAGTGTCTGGGATAGGATCGCTCACCGAGCCCCTATCCCAGTACATTGATTGGTTATTACGGCCGATTTTGAAAGATATCCCCGCCTATTTGAGGGATACGAATTCTTTCGATGTTTGTCCGTTTCCGTGAACATTGCCGATCAATAGTTACAGGCAAGGGGGTACCACGATTAATCACCCATGTAAAGGAGAAACATGGGGGCTGCGCTGATTGCTTAAGTTTCGCGGGGATCGAAAAAATCGGCTTACCCACTAGAGGGGGTGATCTGGACAACTTACTTCTCAGAGCCGAGGCAAAATGGATCATGCGCAGTAATGCGATGGGACCCTTGGGCTTTAATGATAGGGTAGACCTCTCAATATTTCTCTGAATGGGTTGGTAAGAAAATAAAATTGGAGTTGTTATAAAAAAATGATAATTATTGTTATATTTGGGATAGTACCGCCGTAGACTGATAGTTCAGAGGTGTTTGTCCAGGTTTGCAAACATGTACATATATTGTGCAAAGTGAATTTAGCTATTTATCGTATATTACAAGCCATTGTTTGTATTTAATAAGAAAGCAGTGATTGTATGATGTTGTTTTTAATTGTGCTTTTTATGTTTAAGAGTGTTTTAGGTTTGGTGTGAGGGCTTGAAGGTGGAGGGAGGTGTCGTGGCCGGCACTATATTTCCGCTGTCTTGCTCTTGCACTGAGTGACCCGTGGAAGCGCAAACACAGCGCGAAACGGCCGTCGTCCCCGTTCTCCCCTGCTCACACGAGCTTCGGCTCCGGCAGTCCCGGCCATGAATTTTATCTGGAAACGTTGCCAATAAAAGATTGAATTTTGAAGACTGGTGAGTGCCCTCGACTCTTCTTATTCTTGGATTATATTAAATGTTAAGTTTTAACTAAGTTTAGGAGCTGGCTATGCTGAATTGTGTCCCTCTTTTGAGGTGCACTCCTTCCGCATCTACTCTCCTTCCAACCTCCAGCTGGCTGTCATCTACCGCCCCCAGAACTAGTCATCTCCACCTTTCTCAACCACTTCACCACCTGGATACTTCATTTCCTCTCTGCTGACATCCCCACTATCATCATGGGTGACTTCATCATCCCCATTGACGCTTCCATCCCAGCTGCCTCTAAACTTTTATTGCTCACTGCCTCCTTTGGCCTCACTCAATGGTCCTCCACAGCCACTCACAAAGATGGACACGCTGGACCTAATCTTCACCTGCCTCTGTTCCATTACTAATCTCACTAACTCAACCCTCCCCCCTGTCTGACCACAACCTATGGACATTCTCTTCCCTCTCCTCTCCTATTGCGCAACCCCCACTCCACAAACTCACTCACCCTCGCAGAAATCTCAAACACCTCAATTTACAATCACTCTCTGAGTCCCTTCTCCCTGTTACACACATAGCTTCCCTTCATGACAGAGATGCTGTTGCCACTTTTTATAACACCACAATAACAGCAACACTTGATTCGGCCGCCCCCCTCACCCATAGCAAAACTCGTACAATCAACAGTCAGCCCTGGCTGACCAGCCTGACCAAAGAACTCAGATGGGCTTCCAGGGTCGCTGAGCGAAGTTGGAAGAGATTCTGCTCTGCCGAGCACTTCATCGCATACAAGCAGTCCCTCACCAGCTTCAAGTCCATGCTCACTGCCGCAAAACAAACTTACTTCTCATCTCTTATATCCTCCCTGTCTCACAACCCTAAACAGCTTTTCAACACTTTCAATTCTCTACTCCATCCTCCAGTACCTCCTCTCATTTATGCTGAAGTCTTTGCCTCTTTCTTTAAGCAGAAGATCGATACGATCAGAGAAAGCTTTGGCCCGCAGCCCCCAATGCCTCTCTTAGCTGCCAAGCCCTGTTCCTCCAAAACCAGCTTTTTCATCATGACAGATCAGCTCTCCACCCTCCTGTCAAGATCACATCTCACCATTTGCATGCTTGACCCGCTCACGTCCCACCTCATCCCTAACCTCGCCACAGTCTTCAGTCCAACCCTAACACACCTCTTCAACCTCTCAGTTACAAATGGTGTCTTCCCCTCCTCCTTCAAGCATGCCTCGATCACACCCATCCTCAAAAAGCCCTCCCTCGACCCATCGTCTGTGTCTAGCTATCGCCTGATATCTCTTCTCCCTTATGCCTCAAAACTACTGGAACAACACGTCCATCTTGAACTATCCTCCCACCTCTCCTCCTGCTCCCTCTTTGACCGGTTACAATCTGGCTTCCGACCGCATCACTCAACTGAAACTGCCCTAACTAAAGTCACAAATGACCTACTAACCGCCAAGAGCAAGCGACACTACTCTGTCCTCTTTCTCCTGGACCTGTCTTCTGCCTTCGACACTGTCGACCATTTCTTCCTGCTACAGATTCTCTCATCTCTTGCCATCACAGACTTGGCCCTATCCTGGATCTCATCATATCTAACAGACAGAACATTCAGTGTCTCCCTCTCCCACACCACCTCCTCACCTCGTTCCCTGTCTGTCAGTGTTCCCCAAGGCTCAGTTCTAGGACCCCTACTCTTCTCCATCTACACCTTTGGCCTGGGACAGCTCATAGAATCCCACAGTTTGCAGTATAATCTCTACGCCGATGACACGCAGATCTACCTATCTGGACCTGACCTCACCTCCTTACTGACCAAAATCCCACAATGTCTGTCTGCTATTTCAGCCTTCTTCTCTGCTCGCTTTTTAAAACTGAACATGGACAAAACAGAATTCATCTTTTCCCCATCTCACTCTACCCCTCCACCAGAACCATCCATCATTGTCAATGGCTGCTCACTTTCCTCAGTCTCACACACTCATTGCCTCAGAGTGATCCTCGACTCTGCCCTCCCTTTCAAACCACATATCCTAGCCCTGGCCTCCTCCTGCCGACTCAAACTCAAAAAATATTTCCTGGATCCGTGCATTCCTTGACCATGAAACCGCAAAAACTCTAGTGCACACCCTTATCATCTTCCGCCTCCACTGCTGCAACCTCCTACTCTCTGGCCTCCCCTCTGGCACCAATCCAATCCATCCTACACTCTGCTGCCCGACTAGTCCACCTTTCTCTCCGCTATTCCTCAGCCTCTCCTCTCTGCCAAGCCCTTCACTGGCTTCCTATTGTCCAGAGGCTCCAGTTCAAAACCCTAACTATGACATACAAGGCGATTCACAACCTGTCTCCTCCATACATCTGTGACATGGTCTCCTGGTACTTACCCACACGCAGCCTTCGTTCCTCTCAAGATCTCCTTCTCTACTCCCATCTTACCTCTTCTTCCCCCAACCGCATACAAGACTTCTCCCGTGCTTCCCCCATACTCTGGAACTCTGTACCCCAACACATCAGACTCTCGCCTACCACGTAAACCTTAAAAAAGATCCTGAAGACCCACCTCTTCCGACAAGCCTACAACCTGCAGTGATCCTCAGTCTACTGAACCGCCGCAGGACCAGCTCTACCCTCTCCTAGTGTATCCTTACCCATGCCCTGTATACTGTGAGCCCTCGCAGGCAGGGTCCTCTCTCCTTCTGTACTTGTGTGTGTCTTGTTTTGCTCATGTTTATTGTACTTGTCTATATTTTCCCCTTTCACATGTAAAGCGCCATGGAATAAATAGCGCTATAAAGATGTCTAATAATAATAATAATAATAGGGTCGTAATACTTTTTCAAGCCACTATAGAAGTTGATGTTTTTTCTTCATTTTAGGGTGAGTGCTATCCTACAGTTCTCTCTACTTACATAGTCTTTAGCCTCTTTGAAAGGTTTCAGTAGTTGACATATTCCTCATGATCTGGCAGCTTTTTAGTTAAGTTACCTCCACGTTCTCACAACATGAAGATAAACACATTTCAAAATCATACTGTGAAGTTTAGTATGTTTTAAAGGAGTTAAGATCGTGACATGTGAAAGTGTGGACTTGTAGAATGGGTAAAAGAAGAGCAGTTTGCAGTGTGAGATAGGGACAGGAGAGAAAACCCTAAACATCTTACCATGGAATAACATCTCTTTTGGCCAGGTAAGAATATGACACATGTATCCTGCTTATTTCCACCAACCCTGTCTTTGTTTGTTGGTAACATTAAAGGTGGATTCCTGTACCGAAGCCCTACCCATTGTCAATAATTTGGTTGAAAAACAGTGAATTTAGATTATTGAGAATACAACATAAAATTGATATATCTCCTTGTATGTTTACTTATTATCTCCAGCACTCATTTTATTACATGGGCTCATCTTCCCATTCCGGTCCCTACAATATCAAATCCTGTCAGAGGAGAGCTTCTATATAAGAGAATTTTCCTGATTGATCCGTCAATGATGGATAGGAACAAGGACAAGATGGTGGAGAGGATATTACACCTCACCCTAGAGATCCTCTTCCGGCTTACTGGAGAGGTGAGAGATTCTGATGACGTCATATTACATCTTTCTTATCTATGGAAATAACAAACGGACAGAACTGGAGAAGTGAGGACTCTGGAAGTGTCTGTAATGAGATTTATTAATGTGTCTCTCCATAACCAGGATTACACAGTAGTGAAGAAGACCTCTAGTGAGCGCTGTCAGGACCCTATGTCTGAGGGATGGGGAAGACCCCTGAGCCCAATCACAGGACCTCCACCTCACCCCCTGATACACGAGGACATCAATGACCAGAAGATCCTAGAACTCACCTACAAGATGATTGAGCTGCTGACTGGAGAGGTGACACTGCTGGGAATTTTGGGACATTATTCAGTAATGCTATGAAGGGATCGGGGGGATGACGGTATCATTGTATGTGTCAGGTTCCTATAAGGTGTCAGGATGTCGCCATCTATTTCTCCGTGGAGGAGTGGGAATATTTAGAAGGACACAAAGATCTATATGAAGACGTCATGATGGAGGTTCCCCAGCCCCTCACATCACCAGGTAATAGACAGGACTAAATACACACGGCCTATAATTATCTGTATATAAAGAAAGAATTCAGTCCTGTATGTGTTTCCTCTAGTTCTATCCAGTAAGTGGACAACACCAGAGAGATGTCCCCGTCCTCTTCTTCCACAGGACTGTAAACAAGAAAATCCCAATGTTCCTCAGGATCATCAGGTAGATGAAGAGAAGGTGTCATGAAATCTTCCCTATAATATGTAGAAGGCTGTGAAGGTTTTGTGTTTTCTCTTGTTTTTTTTTCAACAGTATTGTATACTGAATGGCCTCTTTGATAGAGACACTGGCCTTTTCATTATGGAAGCTTATTTGTATGGAAATTAGATTCATTACCCCGGAGTGCTACATAAATCAAGTGAGCAAGCTTTCAATTGATTAGCTTTAATGTGTATTTACATTAGAATGTGAAAATTGAGTGACTTCAAATGCAGTATGGTCATCAGTGGTAGATTAGCTGCGGTACAGTTTGTCGACTGGAACAGGAGGTGCACAGATGCTTTCACTGATGTTTGAGTGGAAACTTACACATGGCTTTCTGAAAATAAAGCAGGGTACTTCCAGTACATATCAAAACCTAGAAACAAGAGAATGTTTTTTTGGTACAGCCAATATCTGTGGGTAATTGATTGGACACTAGGGCTTATCATTCTGGCCATTCCAGTTCATTCTTTAATGGCAGATGCTTACCCAGAGGCAGTAGGACACTTTCAGCTGAACAATTCACCATGACATAAGCGTCATAAGGTCATGAATTGCTTCTAGAAACATTACAGAGCTTTTTGTTCCTTGCTTCCTTGACTTCTTCAGTATCCAGATATCCAGATGTTAATCCTGTAAGACAAGTTACATCAGTACCTTTATCTAATTTGCAGCAACTGTGAAAACCGATCCTGTCGGCATTGGCCAATATTCCTGCAGAACTATTTCAACATCTAATGGAATCTATGACATGAGAATTTGCTGCAGTTTTGAAAGTCAAATAACTTCCAGCTTGTTACTAGATAGGTGTCTCTAATAATGTGGCCATTCAGTGTATATGTCATACTTGGTGGAGATGACAGGATAAACCTGAACATCATTAGATTAGAAGTCTGGATCTTCTCACAATTTTCTGATTATTGGAGACTGCTGGTTTGAATTATGAGCCAACAGGATAGATTTATGCAGGAGACCTGCATCTACTGTGATCATTTCTGGTCATCATGTTAATTTATGATCTTTTCTGTTCTTTTGAATCATTTCACATGACTTATCCATCTGTCTGTGATTCTTTTCAGTATTTGTTTCAGGATGATCTGCCCCATATTAATACAGAGACATATATGAGGGGTGATGTGTGGTGTAAAGAAGAGATTTCTACCGATAACTATCCGGGTGAGTAGTGACCTCAGACTTCACATATTCTACTTTATCACTGGCTGGTGCAATTACCGTATTTTTCGGACTATAAGACGCACCGTACCATAAGACGCACCCCAAATTTGGGGTGAAAATTGCAGAAAAAAAGATTTTTTATAACATGGGGGTCCGTCTTATTGTCCGAATTTAAGATCTCTTACCTGAGGGCAGGCAGTGGCAGAGCAGGGTCACAGGAGGCATGGTGGTGGCAGAGGTGAGGTGATGCTGAGGTGCGGTGGGCGGAACGGCATGCACCTGAGCAGGGTCCCATCCTGCTTAGGTGGGCGACGCCATCGCCTGGTGTCCATGGGGAGGTTGCGGCAGTGCTGTGGCGGCGGCAGATGTGCGGTCACTTCCTCAGGTGGCGGCGGCCAGGGTCCCTTCCATATTTGAGGTGACGCCACGGCAGTATTGAAGGAGAGCAGCAGAGCTGGGTGAGTCACGGTTTTCCCGGTGGCGGCGGGCTTACCGGCATTGTGGCGGCGACAGAGGTGCGGGGATGATGTGGCGCGGTGACCGGTATGGCGTGAGCAAGGTCCCGTACACATTTGAGGTGAATCCGCGGCCCTGTATTGAAGGAGAGCAGCAGAGCTGGGTGAGTTACGGTTTTCCCGGTGGCGGCGGCCATCTTTCTGAGGCCGCGCTTGCGCAGATTCAGTACTCTGCTTCACAGGGCTTCAGGAAAATGGCCGCGGGAGGCCGCGCGTGCGCAGATGGAGATCGCGGCGGCCATTTTCCTGAAGCCGAGATCTCAATCTGCGAACTCGGCTTCAGGAAAATGGCCGCCGTGATCTCCATCTGCGCAAGCGCGGCCTCCCGCGGCCATTTTCCTGAAACCCCAGGAAGCAGAAAACTCAATCTGCGCACGCGCGGCCTCAGAAAGATGGCCGCCGCCACCGGGAAAACCGTAACTCACCCAGCTTTGCTGCTCTCCTTCAATACCGAGCCGCGGATTCACCTCAAATGTGGACGGGACCCTGCTCACGCCATACCGGTCACCGCGTCACATCATCCCCGCACCTCTGTCGCCTCCAGATTTCTTCAGTTACAATATTGCATACATTCAATCCCTTATGGATGACATGTTTCGACACCACATGTGTCTTCCTCCGGTCCAAATGAGTACTGAATCAAGACCGCAAATGTAGTAGTACTACATTTGCGGTCTTGATTCAGTACTCATTTGGACCTGGACACATGTGGTGTCGAAACAGGTCGTCCATAAGGGATTGAATGTATGCAATATTGTAACTGAAGAAATCTGGAACTTTTTAATGGATAAATAAAAGGTATATTTTACTCTACCATTGGACTGATCGCTGGAGAAGCAAAAAGTTTATATATATATCGGATATGTCATGTCGGACGCTGTTCAGACCAGGTCGTTCGACAGACAGCGGTAATTCCGCTTTTGACCACTATGCGCTCATTGGCGTTCGCTAGATTTTATCTAGCTGGTCCGGGGTTAATTTACCTGGTGCTCGGATTGGAAGCTGGGCCATGCCCACTGCCTTTAAATAGTTCTCCTGAACATTGGGCGTCACCGATTATAGCTTCTGTCTTGTGCGTGGTTATCTCGGTCTGGAGTGGTGAGCTAGTAGTTGGAGTATCGTTGCTGGTGGTGTATTTCCCTTTGTCTTATTTGCTCCTTCCTATATTTGTATTTGTTTTGCCCTTTGCATTTATAGTGTATTCCTGAGTGACTGCGGCGTGGTGCTTATTTTTCCATTATCCTTGTCTTTGCTAACTGTGGGTATTGGAGTGTGGACTCTTCACTGGGTGGTGCGTGGTGGTTTCAGCCTAGGGTTGAAACAGGAGATAGGGCGAGGGTGGAGGCCCAGACATGCACACCATCAGTGTAAACTTTGGGAGTGGGTCAGTCAGGGTTTCCCTAGTCTGAGGGAAATCGCAGGGGCCCGGGTTATTAGCTGTTTCCTACCTAGGTCTCCCGTGACAGGATATTGTCAGTAGAAAAGATATTAGATACATTTTTATTACATTTTCTTATTTTTCCCACTTTTTAATGAGGGATAGTGGGGAGATTCATAATTTTATAGATTTTTAAAATATTTTTTTTAATATATATATTTAAGAAAAATGTAATCTAAATTCGTTAGCCCTCTTGGGGACTGGAACCTGTGATCATCTGCCACAGGCAGGTCTTCAAAGGAGTACTGTCATGGCACATCCAAGGTTGCAATGGCATCCTACCCACACCCCATGATGTGTGCTGGAAAGGCATGCTTTACATGCCGCTGTCAAAGATTCACTGTGGCATTTATGGGGTTTACAGCAGCAAAACAATACCGGTAAATGGTTTACATATCCCGGACTCCAAGATAAAAGAGGAACTCCAAGTGAAACAATTCAGAATTAGTTCCTTAAGAAGGAACACATTAAATAAATGGAAAAGTCTAGAGGAAAGGCTTTGTAGAACAATTCACAGGTTAACTTTTTAACTTTACATTAAAATAAGCAAGTGTCCACTTTAAAATAGAAAAGCCAAGATGGAAAACTGCAACATAACTACTGGGCTCAGTGATTGGCTACAGCATTGTCATCACTGTCAAGGAAATTAGGGCAGCTGCAGACACACAGCACTGGACCTGGGGAGAGTAAGTAAAGGTCAAGGTTTTTTTTTTTACATATCACTGAGCCTATGGGCAAATGTTTGTTGAAAGTTGACAACCCTTTAACGCAATGTTTTTAAACGTTAATAAAATTGTTTTTATTTTTGCCAGATATTTGTACCTGGAGTTCAGGGGAACAGCTGATATTTTCAGATTTTAAAGGAGATGATGGTCTTATCAAAACTGAAATATATGAAGATCAAGCCATTATCCCAGATCTATCATCTTATCCTTTTCAACAGCTCCTATTTTATGATTCATTACAGACTGTTAAGCAGAGCAAAAATAACAGAAGGGATGGAGAATACAAAAGAACTCGCTCAAGAAAGAAAAATTTTTCATGTTCAGAATGTGGGAAATGTTTTAAGGATAATTTTGCTTTAGTTATACATGTGAGGATTCATACAGGGGAGAAGCCTTTCTCATGTTCAGAATGTGGGAAATGTTTTAAGGATAAATTTGCTTTAAATTTACATGAGAGAGTTCATACAGGGGTGAAGCCATACTCATGTTCAGAATGTGGGAAATGTTTTACTACTAAAGATAACCTTGTTAAACATCTGAGAATTCACACAGGGGAAAGGCCATATGCATGTTCAGAATGTGGAAAATGTTTTAGGATTAAAGCAAAACTTGTTAGACATCAGAGAATTCACACAGGAGTAAAGCCGTATGTATGTTCGGAATGTGGGAAATGTTTTCTCCATGAAACGGCTTTTATTAGACATAAGCGAGTTCACACAGGAGAGATGCCATATTCATGTTCAGAGTGTGGGAAACATTTTAGGGAAAAATCCAGACTTGATATACATCAGAGAACTCATACAGGGGAGAAGCCATTTTCATGTTCAGAATGTGGGAAATGTTTTAATTATAAATCAGTTCTAGTTACACATCAAAGAATTCACACAGGGGAGAAGCCATATTCATGTTCAATATGTGGAAAGTGTTTTGCCCAAAACTCTGCTCTATTTACACACCAAAAAACTCACACAGGAGAGAAGTCATTTTTATGTCTATAACGTGGGATATGTTTCAAAGAAAACTCTTGTTTTCTTAAGCATCAGATTAAAAAATGATAGTTCTATGTGTGATTAATCATTATATTGACAAATTGTAAAAGCAAAACATAAGAACGATTAACCCCTTCATTCAATAACGGACATAGCATGTCATGAGCGGGTGTTAGTTCCTGCACCATGAAGAGCTATGTCCTTCATGATTTTGAACTGTCACTGCTTTTAACCACATCACTGACATCTGAGTACGGCACGGGAAGAGGTGCAGGGACCAATGTCGCCCGCACTCGGGGCGGGCAGCACCTCCTGCCTGATCAAAGCAGGAGCTTAGCGCTGTTAGTGGCCGTGCTCCTGCACCATCTGTGGCTGTTTAACCCTTTAAATGCTGTGAAAGAGAGCAATCAAAACATTTAGGAGGGACAGGAGCTCCCTCTTCTTTCAGATCGGCACCCCTGCAACGTCATCATGGGGGCCCTATCATTGCCATGGTGACCCATGGTCAGCATGACAACCCTTAGGTCACCAAGCTACAGAAAGCTTCTGAGGCCACGTGACGGTATCAGAGGGACTATGTAAAAAAAGAAGAAAAATTGTCAAAAAATATAAAGATAAAAATGACAAAATAATAAAAAAAGAATAAATACACATTTTTATGTAAAAAAAAAAAAAAAAAGTACACACATTTTGGTATCATCACATCTGGAATGATCCGATTTATAGAAATCTCACACTAGATAACCCCTGCAGTGAACATTGTAAAAAAAAAGGGGGGGGGGCAAACTATGCTTTTTCATCATACCGCTCGAATAAAGTGGAATAAAATGCGATCAAAAAGATGAATGTAAATAAAAATGGTATCTCTGAAAACATCATGCAGTCCTGCAAAAAAAACAAGTCGCCATACAGCTCCATCAGCAAAAAAATTAAAAAGTTGTAGCTATCAGAATATAGCAATGATAAAACAATTGGTTTTTCCATAAAAGAGCAAAAACAAAAAAAAGAGACATAAATTAGGTATTGCTGCAATTGTACTGACCCGAAGAATAAAGTCGCCTTATCAATTTTACCACATTTAAAACGGCATAAAAAACAATTCCTAAATTGCTGGATTTTGTTCATTATGCCTGCTAAAAATTGAAATAGAAAGCGATCAAAAAATGCTATGTGCCTGAAAATGGTACCATTAAAAACGTCTACTTGTCCTGCAAAAAACTGACTGTAGAAAAATTATAACTCTCGAAATATGGTGAAGCAAAACCTATATAAATCTTGTATCACTGTAAGCGCACTGACCCAAATAATTAAGTTGTCTAATCACTTATATCACATGAGGAACAGTGTAAAAAATAAATGAAATAAATTGTTCACTTACTGTTGATTTGTTCATTCTGCCTCAAAAATCGCAGTTAGGCTCGGAGTACATTTATCCTACGCTCTACTATGAGCGCTTACACCGGAATTCCGAGTAAATCTTTGAAATACGTTATTCAGACGGAACCCCTAGTGGGAGATTCCATATAATGAGGCAGATGGCGTCACTGTGGGCACCGTCTGATTTATGGTCCGGCGGTGTACGACTTTTTAGACGTGCTTAAAGGCGCGGTCGACCAGTTTTCTGCCCTTCTGAAAAGGACACCGCTAAACAGAGGCCAGTCGGAGTTCAGAGTAACTCTACTGCTTCACTGTAGTGAATTGAATACTCGGGGGTTCCATCTGAATCACGTCACACGGAGATGGAAACCCCAATGTAAGTTCTCATTGTAGAGCGCCGGATAAATGTGATCCCAAACGTTATGTAAAATGTTCCCAATAAAAACTTCAATTCAAGCCACAAAAATGCAAGTCCCCACTCAGGTCCGTCATTTGTTCACGGAAATATAGGGGGCTTCCACTTTACGGGCAGCACAATGGCTCTGGAAAAGCAAAATGGCTGCTTGCCTCTGAAAAGAAAATCAGCAAATTCTGCTTTCCAAAATCCAAATGCCCCTCTACCTTCCGAGCCTCACAGCATGCCTAAACCACATTTAGCACCCACATGTTTGGCATGGGTATAATTTCCAACATGGGGTCACTTGAGGGGGTATTCTGCTCTTCTAGCACTTAGCGGCTATGTATATGGAGTATGCAAACTACTCTAGGAAAATCTCCCCACCAGGAGGCAAATAGTGCTCTGTCCCTCCCGAGTCTCACCATATGGCTAAGTACAGCCACATATGGGGTATTTCCACCTTCAGCAGAAATTGTGTGACAAATTTTGATGCCATTTTTAACCATTTCCTCAAGTGAAAATGTAAAATCTGGGGCTAGACAATTTTTGTGGTATAAATTTAATTATTTTGTTGTGGTGTCAATATGATAACTGCATCCTTAGATAAATTCATTGAGAGAACATTTGTACTATAAAATAACACTCCTTCCCTTCTGAGATTTGTATTGTGCCTCAAAGGCAGCTCCTGATTACATGTAGGATATTGGCGCAATCAGGAGAAATTGCACAACAAACTGTGATGTCCATTTTTTCCTATTAGCCCTTATACAAATAATACATTTGAGGCTAAAACAACATTTTAGAGGTAACAATGTAATTACTTTTTCTTCCCTGCCAAATTGTATACATTTCTGTGAGCAGATCTTATCAACATGCTCACTGCACCCCTAGATGAATTCACTGAGAGGTGTAGTTTGCAAAATGACGTTTATCTGGGGTTCTGCTGTTTTGACACCACAGGGGATCTGCCAATGTGGCATGTCACCCTCAAACCATTCTAGCAAAATCTGAACTCCAGTATTGCGCTTCCATACTCAGCTTTGCACTGTGCCTCAAATGTATTTTTCAACCATGTAAGAGATATTGGCGCACTCAAGAGAAATTGCACAACACATTTTGGGGTTCATTTTCTCCTGTATCCTTTGTGAAAATAAAACATTTTTCACTAAAAGAAAATTTTTATGGGAAATATGATTTTTAATTTTCACGGCTCTATTTTATAAACTTCTATGAAGTACCTGGGAATTAAAAGTGCTCACCACACATCTAGATTAATTCCTAAAAAGGTCTAATTTCCAAAATGGTGGCATTTCCACTGTTTATGACATCATGGGCTCTCCAAAACGCGACATGGTGTTTGCTCTCAATTCCAGCCACTTTACGTTCCAAAAGTCAAATAATGCTCTTTCTCTTCCTAGCCGTGCCATGCGCCCAATCAGTAGTTTTCACTCACATATGGGGTATCGGTGTGGGAAATGTCATTTATTAACCATTTTGTGTGACATAACTCTCTGGTTTAAGGGCCTAAGAATTTAAATTTAGAAAACTGACCTTTTTCAAAATTTTCGCCACATTTCCGATATTTTCACAAATAATCGCAAGTCATATCAAACATATTTTATTACTATCATGAAGTACAATATGTCACGAAAAATCAGTCTAACAATCAGTGGAATCCGTTGAAGCGTTCCAGAGTTATTACCTTGTAAAATGACACTGGTCAGATTTAAAATATGAGTCTTGGTTATTAACCTACAAAGTGGCTTGGTCTTTAAGGGGTTAAATAAGGAGATGCACTTTAGTGACCAAAGTGATTAAAAATGGTGTGAATTTAATAATAAACATCTGTTATTGAAAAGCAACCTACACTTCTCAACAATGAAATTGAAACACCAAGAAGGAAAAGGAAAATTTGCAGAATTATGAAAATCACAGGATTAATAGACTTTATAATGATATAGAAATTATTTAAAAAAATGGAAGCAAAATTTTCAAAACATCTTGTTTTATTCAGTATCAAATATAAACATCGTGCGCAGAAATTCCAGCACTTACCGTACTTGCCTTGGCATGGTATTATCAAGGTTTTTATTAGTTGTTCTGCCACGCTGAATGCTTCTTGTGCAATTTCTGGCCAATGACATCCTAGATGTGCTCGATAGGAGACCATTCCGGAGATACTGCAGGCCATGTTAGCAACTTTAGGTCACGCAAGCTGCTCATGGTAGCACTAGAAAAATACATTGTCCATTACACTGAAGACAAAATTTGGACACATCACTGAAGAGGATAGGCCTCCACTTCAGTCTCCATTGTCATCTTGCTCTGTACTGTTATAGCCTTTCCATGTGGTGCCATGAGGTCCATGGAACACCTGTAGCTGGACATCTGACTTGTAGCCCAATGTCTTGCAAACCTCTTCTGTTGGTATTTAGTAAATGAAGCCTTAGCCTTGGTATAAGAAGTCCAATTTTACTTGTAGTACAGAATAGCTCCCTCTGTGCTATTTGCGAATCTGACAAGACTACTAAAGAAGACGCCTTCACGAGGGAACATCACACTAGTCCTAGTCCCGAAATTCTGATGCGGAGTGGCATAATGTACGGTAACTGGACCCCTGTAGTCTTCATTTCAGATACACTTACAGCTCGTTATATTCATTTGGTGGTGGAAACAGTGGTTCAGCCATTTCTCTGAAGTGTCCCTGGATCAGTTTTTCAACACAGCAAAGCCAAGCTTCATATTGCTCTTGCCACTGTGAGCAGTTTGAGTGGTCTAAACATGCTACTATGGCCTTTAGCATCTCTGAATCTGTCTACCACCGAGCACATCTGAGAAATCATTGATTGGCAATAGCAGATTTTGATGATTTGCATGTCTAAGTGTATTCAGCGTGGTATAGTCCTCAAACAACTATTAAAAACCTAATAGCATACAAGGCATGAGATTCATTCATGTGGCAGTCATACTCGATTTTGAATAAATTAAGATGTTTTGAAAAGATGGTTTCCATTTATTCATTAGCAGAACATTACCAAATCTATAGTTTTCATTGTTCCACCACTTTTCCTTATTGGTGTAACAATTTCAATGTTGAGTGCATATAGTGAATGAACATTTTATTAGAGAGACATCCAGTAGTGCATTGGACTTTCGGTATTTAGAATCACAATAAATCATCGTAAAGATCTTAGTAGGCTTTGAAATCTTTCTGTAGGCATATTGAGTCTCTAGATCACTGTCTACTGGAGTCTTTCCTCTCTGTTTCTCTGATATACACTCTATGCACGATTATTAGGCAATTTGTAACGTATTTTTGTTGATTTAATTTTATTATTGAACAACTCCAGTGCTGTCGGTCCAAAAGGTTAATAAACCTAAATATTTATGAAAGTAAAAGGGTGGTTGTGTCATTTTATGAATATCTATGTGTGCAGAATTATCTTGCAACTAAATGGAAAAACGTAAATTTCCCATCTCAATTGTTTATTTTCCTCTGTAACATTGAGAATAATAACCAAACCACTCAAAACATACAAAAATACATAAAAAAAAAAGAAATTAGTGACCAATATGGCTGCTCTTATTTTTAGCAACAGTCATGAGGGTCATGATCCTAGGGTAGTTTTCGGACTGATGTGCCAGGGGTTTATTATTTGTGGCCTCTTTCTGGGAGGGCTTTTATATCGGCTTGGTTAGCTCGAGTCCTTGTCAGTTATACTCCTGCCCTCAGCTGAGTTAAGTTGACCCTGGTGTTTTGTGTGTTTGTGCCTTGTGCAAGCTCTGCGTGAATATTTCCTATTGCTGATCCAGTCTGTCCCCCACTTTGATATTGCCTGTTTATTCTGTACTGCGTTGTTCGGTTCTATGGTTAATTCACTCTGGCTTGACCCCTAACTACGTTTTTGTCTCACTCCTTTTGTCCTGCACTGTCCTCCTATTACTGACCTTGGCTTGTCTGACCCCGCTCCCGGCGTTGCCGGCTCTTATTTTTAGCCTTGCACCCCCCAGTACGTCCGGGTGCTAGGTGTTTAGGACAGTCCCGCTCTGGTCACGTGACCCTCCAGGTCCTAGTCTGTGTCTCTTCGCACCGCCGCTTCAGCCTGCTACTCTCTCCTTCCCTCCCCTTCTGGAGTGTGCGCACGGTAAGCAGTCTTCTTCGGTACAGTCCTCTCCCTCTCTAGTGTGTATGCATTGCACACACTGTCTGTTTCTTCACATTATAACTGACTAGTACCTCCCCCCTCCTGTAGTATGGACCCAATGCAGGCTCTGTCTGAGCAGGAGAAACACCTGACTCAGATGCTGCAGAAGCTAAACTTGGAGCAGCGTGCCCTAGCTCAGTCCCACCAGCAGGTTGCGGATACTGTTCAGGGGCTCTGGCCTTGGGGATTCAGGGGGCAGGGACTAGGGACATCGCTTTAATTTCTCCCGAACCCCCGGTCAAGTTGCCAGATATGTTTTCTGGTAATAAAAAAATAATTCAAGAAGGGCTGTAAGCTCTTTTTCTCCCTGAGACCCTGCTCCTCTGGGGATGAGAGGCAGAGGGTGGGAGTGGTTATGTCTCTGCTTAGGGGGGCTCGCAAGCCTGGGCGTTTTCCCTCCCCTCTACAGCCCCTGAGAGAGTGTCTGTGGATGCGTTTTTTAAGGCTGTAGGGCACATTTCTGATGAGCCTGATCGCGTGCGCTTGGCTGAGGACATGGTGATGAGTGTCTGTCAGGGAAAACACTCGGTCGAGTGGTTTTATTCAGAATTCAGACGTTGGGCTGCTGAGGTTTGTGATGATGCCGCCCTCCGGGGTTTGTTTCGTAGAGGCCTGTCTGAATGTCTGAAGGATGCCTTGGCACTTCATCCTCCACCTGACTCCCTGGAAGACGCCATGACCCAAGCGGTTCGTATGGATCGCAGACTACGGGCGAGAGGCGTTATGCAATTTGAAACACCATTGTTCTCCAGTGGTGGCGAGGTCGGGCCTACTCCTGAGGCTATGTAGGTAGGCGCCATCACCTTTAAGGAGAAAGAGAGACGACACTGCGAGAAGCAGTTGTGCTTCTATTGTGGAGAATCAGGACACTGGAGGAAGGACTGTCCCTCCTGCCCCTCATCATCCAAGGCGGCGGGAAACGACTAGGTGTGGGTAGTAGTCGAGGAGGCTATCCAGACCTTCAGGTACACTTGTCCTCATGTTTCAAAGTTTTGCTGCAGGTGGAACTTTTAGTGGACGGTTCTCCTTCTTTTTCTACAGCTTTGTGGATTCTGGTTCATCTATCAACTTGGTTAGCTCTCATTTGATTTCCCAATGAAAGATAGGGACAGTTAGGGTATGTGTCCACGTTCAGGATTGCATCAGGATTTGGTCAGGATTTTCCATCAGTATTTGTAAGCCAAAACCAGGAGTGGAACAATTAGAGGAAAAGTATAAAAGAAACATATGCTCCACTTCTGCATTTATCACCCACTCCTGGTTTTGGCTTACAAATACTGATGGAAAATCCTGACCAAATCCTGATGCAATCCTGAACGTGGACACATACCCTTAGACTCCAGACTCCTGTTAAAGTGGTGGCCATTGACTCTTCTCCCCTCACCAAAGAAGGGATTCGTTAAGTCTCGGAAGTCTTCTCGCTCAAAGTGGGCTCTGATCACACTGAGAAAATAAGTTGTTTTGTTTTGGAGAATTTACCGGCTGGGTTGGTGTTAGGTATGCCCTGGTTGCAACACCACAACCCTATAATCAATTGCGAGATGGGGGAGATTGTCCAATGGGGTCCCAATTGTGTTAACCATTGTTGTGAATCTGCATTATTATCTGAACCAGTCAAATCCGTCTCTGTGTCGTCTGTCGGTCTGGAAGGTATTCCAGAGTACCTGAAAGACTTTGAGGATGTGTTTTCCGAAAGCGAGTCAGAGGTTTTACCGCCTCATAGACCCTTTGATTGTGCCATTGAGTTAGTTCCTGGGGCTAAGTTACCGAAAGCCCGTCTGTTCAATTTGTCTGGTCCTGAGTGGTTAGCCATGAAGGAGTATATTGCAGAAAGCCTCCATAAGGGGCATATACGGCCTTCCGTTTCTCCTGTGGCTGTCGGGTTCTTTATAGTTAAGAAAAAAGATGGTGGTCTTCGTCCCTGCCTCGACTTTCGGGAACTCATCAAAATAGCTGTAAGAAACACCTACCCTCTTCCCCTTATCCCAGATTTGTGTAACCAGTAGTGTTGAGCATTCCGATACCGCAAGTATCGGGTATCGGCCGATATTTGCGGTATCGGAATTCTGATACCGAGTTCCGATATTTTTGTGATATCGGAAATCGGAATCGGAAGTTCCCAGTGTGTGGTTCCCAGGGTCTGGTGGAGAGGAGACTCTCCTTCATGCCCTGGGATCCATATTCATGTAAAAAATAAAGAATAAAAATAAAAAATAGGGATATACTCACCCTCTGACGCACCCTGGTTGTAACCGCTGCAACCGGCAGCCTCCGTTCCTAAGAATGAGCGAGTGAAGGACCTGCGATGACGTTGCGGCTTGTGATTGGTCGCGTGAGCGGTCACATGAGCGGTCACGCGACCAATCACAAGCCGCGACGTCATCGAAGGTCCTTAACTCTGCATTCTTAAGAACGGAGGCACCGCTAAGAGCAGGGGCCGCCGGAGGGGTGAGTATATCAATATTTTTTATTTTTATTCTTTATTTTATACATGAATATGGATCCCAGGGCCTGAAGGAGAGTTTCCTCTCCTTCAGACCCTGGGAACCATTCCGATATTTTGTGTCCCATTGATATGCATTGGTATCGGGTATCGGTATCGGCGATATCCGATATTTTGCCGGTATCGGCCGATCCAATCCGATACCGATACCTTTGCATATCGGAAGGTATCGCTCAACACTAGTAACCAGTTATCAGGGGCCAAATGGTTCTCCAAATTAGATCTTCGGGGGGGGGGGGCTTACAATCTGATAAGGGTTCGGGAGGGGGACGAGTGGAAAACGGCGTTCCTCACATCAGAGGGTATCTTTGAAAATCTGGTCTTGCCGTTTGGACTCACTAATGCTCCTGCTATTTTTAAAAATTTCATTAATGTGGTGTTCGCGGACCTCATAGGCCGCTTTGTATTTTATTTTGGATGGCATTTTAGTGTATTCCCCAGACAGTCAGACTCATTTACAACATCTAAGAACGGTTGTCCAAAGACTCAGAGAAAATTGTTTATTAAATTGGAAAAATGCTCGTTTTTTGTACAAGAACTATCTTTTTTTGATCTTATTGTCTCCTGTGAGGGGTTTCACATGGATCCCAAGAAGGTGGAGGTGATAGCAGACTGGGTGCAACCATGAGATCTTAAGGGGCTGCAGGGCATTTTGGGATTCACAAATTATTATCGAAAGTTCATTAAGGGATTTTCACAAGTGGTTAAACCTCTTACTGATCTTACCCGCAAGGGGGCAGATGTAAGAAGGTCTGGGCCCGCCAAGGAGTCCTTCTTGGCACTCAAAAAATGTTTTATGTCTACTCCAATTTTGATTCAGCCAGACTCGTCCAAACCTTTTGTTGTGGAGGTGGATGTTTCTGAGGTGGGGGTGGGGCCAGTGTTGTCCCAGGGTCCTGCCACTTTAACTAACCTCAAACCCTGTGCTTTTTTTTCCAGGAAGTTCTCGTCCGCCGAGTGTGAACTGTTTGGACTACACAAGATCCATCTTCTGTGATATATACGGTATGTATACTATGGGGACCAATCTGACATTAACCTCTGTACTAAGTTTGATGCTGTATTCCTAACTGATGGCACTTTTGGTGCTGTATTCGTGCACTGATGATGGATCTCTTGGTGTATTCATGTTCTGATGGTGGTTTTACTGCTGTATTATTGTACTGAAGTAAAAAGAAAAAAGAACGGCACTGAGTAGCGTGTTTTACTGGACCCGTGGAAGCGTGTATAACGCAAAACGGCCGTCGTCCTGTTTCTCTGCCTGTACCTGGTTGCATTACCTTGTCCATGCAATACGCTTGAAATAAAGGACTAAGGTTTTTTCGTCACTGGATTTGAAGTGTTGCTGCATTTTTTCTTTCTTTTAATTAATGTACTGAAGGTCGTTATGGTAGTGTATTCCTTTACTGATTTTGGTTGTGATGATGTACTCCTGTACTGGGGATGATGCTAGTGATGTATGCTTGTACCGATAGTGGCTCTGGTGCTTTATTCATGTACCGATGGGCTTCGTGCTGTGGTATTGAAGATGTAGTCATTCATAATTTGTCAGTAGACCATTAAAGGGTCAGTGTGCTGTTCACTGCACATGGATAACACGGAAACAAGGTTAGCTGAACAAGTGTTTGACTAAAGCTCCCATACACTTCAGACAGCGGTCGCTCGAATGGTTATTCAGCTAATTGCTTGGCCCACAGCTATCTCACCCAACTCTTCCATACACAGGAGCTCTCTTTAGTACGAGCACTCTCTGGCGACAACTGATCTTCTACACAACAAATAATTTGCAGTCCGAATGAACGTGCTGGATGCTCATCAGACTATCAGCCAAACCTGCCAATATCTGCTCCGCTCCATATACATCATGCACACAAACGGTTCTGCTCAATATGCAGTGGAGAAAATAAGTATTCGATACACTGCAAATTTTACAAGTTTTCCCACCTACAAAGAATGGACAAGTCTGTAATTTTTATTGTAGGTACACTTCAACTGTGACAGAATCTTCACAAAAAAATCCAGAAAAACAGTGTATGATTTTTATAGAATTAGTTTGGATTTTATTGCATGAAATAAATATTTGATACAAAAGAAAAAAAGAACTTTATATTTGTTACAGAAATTTGTTTGCAATTACAGAGATCAGATTTCCTGTAGTTCTTGACCAAGTTTGCACACACTGCAGCAGGAATTTTAGCCAACTCCTCCTTACAGATCTTCTCCAGATCTTTCAGGCTTTGGGGCTGTTGCTAGGGAACATTGAGTTTCAGCTCCCTCCAAAGATTTTTTTATTGGGTTCAGGTCTGCAGACTGGCTAGGCCACTCCAGGATCTTGAAATGCTTCTTACAGAGCAATTCCTTAGTTGCCCTGTCTGTGTGTTGCGGGTCATTGTTATCCTGTCCTCTTTGCAGAAAAGCACCCCCCAAAGTATGATGTTTCCCCCACCATGCTTCACAGTTGAGACGTTGTTCTTGAGGTTAGACTCATCCTTTTTCTTCCTTCAGACACAGTGAGTGGAGTTGATACCAAAAAGTTCTGTTTTGGTCTCATCCGACTACATGACCTTCTCCCATGCCTCCTCTGGATCATCCAGATGGTCATTGGTGAACTTCAAATGGCGCTGGACATGAGCTGGCGTGAACTGGGGGACCTTGCATCCACTCAACGATTTTAATCAATGACGGCATAGTTTGTTACTAATTGTAATGTTTGAGACTGTGGTCCCAGTTCTCCTCAGGTCATTGACCAGATCCTCCCTTGTAGTTCTGGGCTGATTCCTGACCGTTCTCAGAATCATTCTTACTCCAGGCGAAATCCTGCATGGAATCTCAGACTGAGGAAGAAATGACAGTCATCTTGTGTGTTTCTTCCATTTTCTAATAATTGTGCCAAAAGTTGTTGCCTTCTCACCAAGCTACTTGCCTATTTGTCTTGTAGCCCATCACAGCCTTGTGCAGCTCTACATTTTTGTCCCTGGTGTCCTTAGACAGCTCTTTGGTCGTGGTCATGGTGGAGAGGTAGGAGTATGTTTGATTCTGTGGACAGGTGTCTTTTATACAGGTAGAGTTCAAAGTGGTCCAATTAATACAGGTAATGAGTGCAGAGTGGGAGGACTTCTTAAAGAAAAACTAACAGGTCTGTGAGAGACAGAGTGCTTGCTGGTTGGTGGATAATCAAATACTTATTTCATGCAATAAAATGCAATTTAATTATCATGGAATTTGATTTTCTGCTTTTTAGTTTTAGATTCTGTCTCTCACAGATAAAGTGTACAGTGGCAAAGTCAGTGGGGAAGTTCTAGTGGGGAGTTCGTTTCACTGAGGCTGTTAGCTTCAGTGATTTAAAATCCATGTGTTGAGAGGGGCTACTTGGCCATTTTAAAGACTGGGTTATTGCAGGCAACCATAGAGCTGGTAGGAGGTTGTCCACCTTATCTCCACCCCAGGGTGTGGTCTGGGGTTTAAATAATCAGCCTTGTGAGGCATTCAGTGTTCAGTGGGTCTGGAGCCGGCAGCTCCACAGAAGTGGTTTTGTTTTCAACTGTACTGAACCTGGTTCCAATATCCTGAGCGGGCGGATCCTCGCAGCTGCAGAGACTGCATACCATTTTGGTTTGTTCTCCCGTTTTGTCCGAAGCGACTTATCTATTTTCACTTTTCACTGTTGTATGCAGCATTTATAATAAACCAGTGGAAGATCTAAAGAGACAGTGTACCTGTGCCAACCTCTGTGTGCAGCCGAGTGAGCCGATATACCACAGTATCTAAAATGAAAATTACAGACCTCTCCATTCCTTGTAGGTCGGAAAACCTGGAAAATCGGCAGCGTATCGAATACTTATTTTCCCTAGTGTACATCATACATGCACATCGCTCACTACCATACACATCATAAATTAATGGCCGCTCTCTGTAGGTGTCGCACAAGCACACACTCAGTCGTGGCTGCACTCCATACACATCATGTATGCATGACTCTGTGCCACACACGTTGTACAATCACTGCTTCACGTCATACCCTCACAGTTCTGCTCTTTACATGAATATGGCTCCGCTCAGTACACGTCACACACACGTCTCCGCTTGGCACACATCGTGCACACACGGCTCTGCTCCATATACACACGGCTATGCTTCATACAGGTCGTACACACACGACTCTGCTCCGTACACCTCATACACACACGGCTCTGCTCCGTACACCTCGTACACACACGACTCTGCTCCGTACACCTCGTACACACGCGGCTCTGCTCCGTACACCTCGTACACATACGGCTCTGCTCCGTACACCTCGTACACACACGACTCTGCTCCGTACACACACGGCTCTGCTCCGTACACCTCGTACACACACGACTCTGCTCCGTACACCTCGTACACACGCGGCTCTGCTCCGTACACCTCGTACACATACGGCTCTGCTCCGTACACCTCGTACACACACGACTCTGCTCCGTACACCTCGTACACACACGGCTCTGCTCCGTACACCTCGTACACACACGACTCTGCTCCGTACATCTCATACACACACGGCTCTGCTCCGTACACCTCGTACACACACGACTCTGCTCCGTACATCTCATACACACACGGCTCTGCTCCGTACACCTCGTACACATACGGCTATGCTCTGTACATCTTGTACACATCTGGCTCCGCTCCATACACATGCAGCTCCACTCCGTACACCTCGTATACCGGTCTTCTCCGCTCCGTACATCTCGTACACATGAGGCTTCGCTCCATTCACCTTGTACACACGTGGCTCTTCTCCATACACATGCGGCTCTGCTCCGTACACCTCATACACACACGGCTCTGCTCCGTACACCTCGTACACACACGGCTCTGCTCCGTACACCTCATACACACACGGCTCTGCTCCATATACACACGGCTATGCTTCATACAGGTCGTACACACATGACTCTGCTCCGTACACCTCATACACACACGGCTCTGCTCCGTACACGTCGTACACATACGGCTATGCTCTGTACATCTCGTACACATCTGGCTCCGCTCCATACACATGCAGCTCCACTCCATACACCTCGTATACCGGCCTTCTCCGCTCCGTACATCTCGTACACACGAGGCTTCGCTCCATTCACCTTGTACACACGCGGCTCTTCTCCATACACACGCGGCTCTGCTCTGTACACCTCGTACACAGGCGGCTCTGCTCCATACACCTCGTACACACACAGCTCCGCTCCATATACCTCGTACACAGGCGGCTCTGCTCCGTACACCTCGTACACACGGCTCCGCTCCGTACACCTCGTACACACGCGGCTCTGCTCCGTACACCCCGTACACACACGGCTCCGCTCCGTACACCTCGTACACACACGGCTCCGCTCCGTACACCTCGTACACACACGGCTCTGCTACATCCACCCTGTAAACCCCTCCTGACCCCTCTTAGAATCTTTCCCTCATCCAGCACCATGACAACCAGCACAGCAGAGTCCTGCATACACTGAGGCCCCTGATCATGTGACCCCTGACTCCTCCCCTCCTGTGACCTCATCACAGGTCCTGTGCGCACAGAACAGCCATATATGTGGTGTGCGGCTTTGTTTGCAGGTGGAGGTAGGTGCTGGAGATTCCTGGGCGGGGCAGGTTGCAGTAACCCCTTCAGTGCTGGGGTCATTATCTGTCACCAAGAGCCATATTCTCCTTATTTTGTATCGTGCCTACATATAACTTCATAGTTAACATTTATCATTTTTATTTCATTAGAGGCAAACCCATTTTTTCTGTTATTTTAAATTTTTGTGTTTTCTGTTAAATGTCTCTATCTGGGATGCAGATAAAATGTGAATTAAGGTTTATTTCTTTTCTGTGTTACAGGGAAATGTGCAGGCCCGGGCCCATCAGCCATGTAAGTAACCTGTGGTAAGATGAGGTGGGGTGGGCGGTGGTTCTTGCGACTTCAGAGACCACAGATGACTGACATGGCTGAAGGGCCCAGGCCTGTGAATTGATTCACTGTAACTATAGTATCCACTGTCGGGACCACACTCAGTCGGAGCAGCCTTTGGAAGTGGGGAATCACCAGAAATAATACACAAGACACGTCTCGTATAGTATATCACTGGGAAGCCTCTGAAGCACGCCTGCCTTCAAGGTGCTATCCCCTCTTTATATAGTTGTACAGGTAGCTTCAGTGGTTATACAAGTTTTGCTTGTTTAAACAAAGAGAGAAAAAAGAAGACAAAAGAAAACAGTTTCGGCTATGTGATAGTTTCACAACAAACAAAACAGTACAGTTTCGCCTAAGTGGCAGTTTCACAAACAAAAAATAGGATTTCACACTATGGCTAAAATGTCCTTGAATGGACAGGTCAATATTGATCACAAATTCTTTTTGGTTCATTGAGGTAACCATTTTTGTTCCGCTCTTCACAATCCCCCCTTTGACATATTCCATTCAAAACCTTGTCATATAGACGATTATTTTAGTCATTCTTTTTGTGATATTAAAAAAACTTTATATTCTCGCATCCATTACACAAAATTTATTTGTGCATACCGAGATACCCTTGAATACAACCTTGAATAATACATATATAATTACAATAACTATAACTGTATGTATTAGGCTTTGCATAATCCCGGTAACCCACCCACCGATCCTCCTGAACCAATTGGCCGGGTTAAGAAAAGAAAAGGTATCTGACCACCAGCTATCCTTATTTTGGTCATTGTCTTTGTCATACTGATCCCTGAGTCGTTGTACGTCTTCTAATTTAAATCTCATACTCATAGTACTATTTGGGTCTATATAATGACAGCAGGTGGGTCCGATGATTTGACACATACCCCCTTGTGAGGCAGTTAGGTAATCCAATACCAGGGTATGTTGGTTAGTGACTATTATAAGCTGATTCTGTACAGCTATACTAGTATTTAATATGTCCAATATATCCCAGATCTGGTCATCTAGATAATCCGTGGCTCTAACTAATTTATCCCACATCTGTGTTAACATTATTAACATCAATATCATGAGTCTTATACTGCTTTTTTGCAATGGCTTGCATGTATCCATGATGCCTTTCCTTCAAGCTTGACTGCTGTTGGAGTTGTTAACAGGACTTGGAAAGGTCCGTCAAATCTCGGTTCCAGAGTCTTTCTGGTGTGTCTTTTCACGTAGATTTGATCACCAGGTTCCAACTTGTGGCCTCCTTCGAGATTTTCTGGATCTGGAAGGGAAGCAAAAACTTGCGAATGCACTTTAGTTAAACGTTTTTGTAATTCTTGTACATAAGCAGTTAAAGTCTCAGTATTCAACATCAGTTGTTGTGGAAAATAACAACCCAAATTTGCTGCTCTACCAAAAAGAATCTCATGTGGTGACAGCTTAGCCTTCCCCCTTGGGGCGTTTCGGATGGAATACAGGGCAAGTGGTAGACACTCGGTCCAAGGCTTTCCTGTTTCTGCCATGGCCTTCTGGATTTTTAATTTTATTGTTCCATTTAATCTTTCCACTTTACCTGAACTCTGTGGGTGATACGGAGTGTGAAACTGGTTTTCTACTCCCAACATTTTCATAACATTCTGGAATATTTCTCCAGTAAAATGGGTACCCCTATCTGACTCGATCACCTCAGGCATGCCGTAACGGGGTATCAGTTCATGTGCTATTTTAATGGCAGTAGTTTTTGCTGAGGCTTTACGAACTGGATAAGCCTCTGGCCACCCTGAGAACATGTCCACACACACAAGCACATATTCGTATCCATTGTACCTAGGAAGCTGGATGTAGTCGATCTGGAGTCTTTGAAAGGGATACAGTGGTCTTACATGATGCTTGGTTGGGGTTTTAATGGTCTGACCTGGATTGTGTGCCAGGCATATAGCGCATGCAGCACACATGTTTCGAGCGAAATTACCAAAGCCTGGAGCCAACCACCTTTCTTTTACCTTGAGCGTCATACCGTTTGCCGATACATGCGTAGGTAGGTGGAGGTCACTCGCCACTGCGGGGTACCAGGCTCTGGGTAAACACAACAAAGTTCCTTTTTTCCATAATTCTTGCTGATCTTCTGCCCCTTTTTTCTGCCACTGCCCTCTTTCTTCGTCGTCTACCTGTTTCTGAGCTTCCTTCAATCTCTCCTCATCATCTTCAGAGCTATCTAGTGTGTGGGCATGATGTAAGGGTTTACGTGCTGCCTGTTTTGCTGCTTTGTCGGCTTTATCGTTACCCCTGGCTTCCTCGGTGTCGAGTCTCACATGTGCAGATACCTTTATCACCGCTATTTCTTTAGTTTCTTGTGCTGCCTCCAGAATCTGTCTAATGAGGGAGGCATGTTTAACAGGTTGGCCTGAAGCAGTCATATAACCTCTGGCTCTCCATATTACGCCAAAATCGAAAATAATGCCATGTGCATATCTAGAATCAGTGTATATGTTTGCTGTCTGATCTTTGGCTATTTTTAGAGCTTCAACTAATGCCGTAAGTTCTGCTTCTTGTGCAGACTGATTAGCAGGGAGAGGTTCTGCTTTCAGCACTTCATGCTGAGTTACTACCGCATAACCTGTATGAAATTGTCCATTCATATCTGCATATCTACTGCCATCTATGAAAAGTTCAAATGTAGCATTACAGAGTGGCTTGTCACGTACATTACGTAAGCCCTGAGTCTCTTGTTCCATTAATTGTACACAATCATGCATTGACTCTGATGGGTCAAAGGAGTTGGAGAGTGCAGTTTCCTCAGGTATGGTCAGCATAACTGTGCCATTTTCTCTAAAATGGATGTTTGCGTGCATTTTACTTAAGACATCAGTACCCAGCAAGCAGGTAGGTGCACCTTTAGCAAATAAAAATTTGGATACAAAGGTTTTAGGGCCAAAGCTCACATTTAAAGGTTTTGTAAAAGGCAACGCCTGAATTTTACCATCATACCCTTCTGCATATGTTACCTTTGAGGATATATTGTCAGGATATGGTAAAAAGTCTTGATTTAAAATGGAGGATGTTGCTCCCGTATCTATCAGAAAAGGTACATTTTTACCCTCAACCTCAACTTGTATTATTGGTCTTCTAGAAGGAAGAGAGACCTGCATAACCTTCAGTCATTCTGAGCTGTCTGTTTGATCAGGCGCTGGGTTATTTATCCTATTTTTGGGTACAAAGGTTCCTGAATCTATATCTGCTTTTCTCTTCCTACATTCCCTTTGGAAATGTCCTGGCTTCTTACAGTAATGACAAGTAAACTTTTGATTAGCAGAGCCAGTATTAGCCTGTGCAATTCTTACTGGCTTAGAATTTTCTCTTAAGTCCATTTCTATCCCTACAGCTTTCTGTCTAGCCAGGTGTGGGTCTTCCAAGGTTCTCCAATCAGGGGTTGCGGCCTTAAGCTTTTCCTTCACTTTTGGAGACAATCCATCTATAAAGGTTTTTGTAACTAACCTCATCATTCCTGAAGCGGTTAGATCCATGCCTTCATCTCTGAAATTATTTTCTACACTTAGATAATATTCGTCTACTGATTGTCCAGATTTCTGAGCCACCACTCCCGTTGTTCCTCTCTGCCTCTGTTTTTCCCTCATGAAGACCATTAAGTGATCTATAAATTGCGTACCTGATTCTATCGTTTGTAAGGCACCATCTCCTGCCTGGGGCCTATGTACCTGTAGATTTGCTAATAGCTCCTGGAAGAGTCCAGGAGTCATTTTCATTCTACATAATTCTTCTCCATCTGCCCAAACTCCAGCGTGAGTCTGCATAATTTGCTGTATATATTGTGCAAATCTAACTGGACACTGGGTGGGATCTGGTGCGTTATGCAAGAGAGACATGCCTTCAGCGGGGGACCAAGGGAAATATTGTCGAGTTTGGTGATATCTAGTTCCCATTACTCCGTCAGCACCAGGTTCCCTAAAGGGTCTTGGTACTACCCTAACAGGGGCAAGTACAGCGCCATGTCTAGGTGTACCACAGGCTAGGCAATCATTTCTCCAGTCTGGATTTTGTTGTCCACAGTGCGGACATACCCATCCTCCTGGTCCGGCTAAACTTTGAGGTGGTGTTTGGAGAAAAGATGGGGCATGTGGGTTAAGGTATGGGGGTGGGGTGTTCTTATATTCCACATTTTGTTTTTCTCCATAGCCTGCGGGTCTAATACACCACTTTTTATTCTGTTGATTATATGTCCATCCCTCTTTTTCTGCTACCCTAGAGACATCAATCAACGCTTGGATCTGATCTATCCATTTCTTGTCTCTGATTATGCCTTTTTTTTTTTTTCCTGAATTCCTTCCCATTTTTTCCTACTAAAGGCTTCTGCCTTAGTAACTCCAAACTTACCAAAAATCTTTCTCAGCCCCTTAGTGGCATTTCACCACTTCTCTCCTTTATGATAGTATAGATATCTAATTCTTCTGGTTCCGACTTTGTTTGCTTATTCCCCATTTTCTTATCCTGAGCTTTTCTTGCCCTAGGTGGCGTTTGGGTATGAGAATACCTCGTTACCTTCTTCCTAAGGAGCTAGGATGTTTAACGGCTTCTGCGTACCGTGCTGATGTAAGAAAATCCTGATTCCTACACCTATAGCAAACAACACAAATGCAACCAGACAGAGGATCAAAATACAACGTATCTTGTCCCAGGCTAATTTATCTGTCCTGGGCTCATACTATCATACACTTATCCGTCACCAGGTTTTCGTCAAAGACAGGATCAGAGATTGAACATAGGCGCGGAGGTCTCCCCGAAAGGACGCAACCACGTTGCCCAGTGGGACAGTCACTTCTTCTGTTTCAACACCCTGGGCGGCTTATAGGGCTATTCCCAACTTCCACACACCTTCTATTCACATTCACTCTCATTCAATGCCGTACTCCGTGAGGTGGTCAATTCCTAAGTAGTTCAAGAACCCGAGCTATAGGTATCCTTCTCTACTAGAACTACCCGCTAAAGGACACGACACAGAAAATCTTACGGACAGTGCAGGGCAGATATAAGAGATCTAACAGTGTCTCTTACCTGGCCAGGTTTTTATTCATCTGCCGTCCATTATCCCAGATTCTCTTTTCGTTCGTATTCTGCCGGTGTTCTTGAAGGAGTACACAGACCTCGGGTCCCTGTTCAGGCGCCAGGAAATGTCGGGACCACACTCAGTCGGAGCAGCCTTTGGAAGTGGGGAATCACCAGAAATAATACACAAGACACATCTCGTATAGTATATCACTGGGAAGCCTCTGAAGGACGCCTGCCTTCAAGGTGCTATCCCCTCTTTATATAGTTGGACAGGTAGTTTCAGTGGTTATACAAGTTTTGCTTGTTTAAACAAAGAGAGAAAAAAGAAGACAAAAGAAAACAGTTTCGGCTATGTGATAGTTTCACAACAAACAAAACAGTACAGTTTCGCCTAAGTGGCAGTTTCACAAACAAAAAATAGGATTTCACACTATGGCTAAAATGTCCTTGAATGGACAGGTCAATATTGATCACAAATTCTTTTTGGTTCATTGAGGTAACCATTTTTGTTCCGCTCTTCACACCACCATTCAGTTTTACTTATTGTAATGGGGTCCCGATCCCCCACGTCTCTCACTGAGGCCAGCTGTGTATTCACCTGTATGGTATGGTCACTGTCGCTCCATTCATTGCTTTTGGGACTTAAAAAAGATAGGCGAGTAGAGCACCCAGCTATCCCCGTCACTCCCAAAGATAACGACTAGAACTCTAGTGCCACCTATAGGAAGCAGCAATCCTAAAAGTCAGTATCTACCGAGCCTCGTCTCTGAAGAGACAATTTGCATATTTCCCAGAAGAGCATTGCAAGGCTTAAAAGTCTTAAAAGACATGTCAGGGTTTAAAAGAAAGAAAACCTTGTAAATGTCCTGGATCCAGAAGTGATTAGATTAACCCCTACCTGTATGTCATATTTCGCAGGTACTTCCTCCAAATAGATGTACCAGTACGTCATGGCAGTTATGCGGGCACGGGAGCTGTGCCTGCACAATCTCTGGTGGGATTGTCGCCTTGCTGTGTCAGCCAGGGCTGATGCCAGCACCCACCCTGACTGTTGAACCCTCTACATTCTGCAATCAATAGTGACTGCAGTATTTATAAGCATGTGAGGGGAATGGGACACCCCCTCACGCCAGTGGTTTTCATGGCAGCCTGAGGTCACATAGACTTTGTCACATTATGCAATTACGTAAATCACCTGTGGGTTTAAAAGGCTCACTACTCACCTAGGTTAGTTCCTCGAGAGGTCAAGTATCTACTGCTTTGGCATCAGTGTCTCATCCAATATGACATGGTGTCTACAATCTATTCTATCAAATACACTATGGAAAAAAAGTAACATTTTATTTTCACAGCCCAATATTACAAAAATTCTGTGAAGTACATGTAAATTCAACATTCTCATGACTCCTAACCCTAATCCCAACCATAGCCCTAACCATGACACACCCTAACCCTAATCCCAACCCTAACCCTAATCCCAACCGTAAACGTAATCCAAACCCTAACCTCAACTTTAGCCCCAACTCTAACTTTAGCCCCAACCCTAACCATAACTTTAGCCCTAACCATAATGGGAAAATGGAAATAAATATTTTTTTTTATTTTATTATTTTTCCCTAACTATGGGGGTGATAAAGGGGGGTTTGATTTACTATTTATAGCTGGTTTTTATGTTTGGCAGCTGTCACACGCTAAAAGGCGCTTTTTATTGCAAAAAATAGTTTTTGCATCACCACATTTTGAGAGCTATAATTTTTCCATATTTTCGCCCACAGAGTCATGTGAGGTCTTAAAAAGTAAGATAATAAAAAACACACTGGCGCTGCACCTGTAGAAGGACAAGTGCTGCTGGTATTTCAGATAGACGCTGTGCCTGTTCCATCAAATAATTAGAAATTGATCAATAGTTAGAAATACCGCACTACAAGTGCCTGGACAGAGTTACCTACTGACTCAATTAACCATTACCAACCACAAACTACTGATTGATACACATTACCAGTACATATGCCGTACAGTTACCTATCAGTCAATCCTCACTGTAGTAAATGGATAATATAGCAAACAATCAATCTGTACTGTTTTGTATCACTCACAGAGTGATCCCTCATAGGACGCTCCAATGTGCTTAAATGTTTAGTATGTAAATATTGCACAGTCCCGGGATCATGTACCTTATAGATCCCAAAGTGTGATTCCATGTACCTTTCAATTGGTTAGATGGACCGAATGGACAACAGGCAGGTCCCATTTAACGACCGTTGAATTGGCAAAAGGCGTCCCGTCTGTGCTGTCGGAGCAGGAATGGTTAGTATTCAGAGTGGTCTAGGTAGTGAGCACGCACTGTCCGGTGCTATACGCAAAGGGCAGGGAGGTGCTGCTGATCCGTGCAGAGCCAGAGACGTCCCGGACGGTGGCTTCCCTGGTTACATGGAAAAAAGATGGCCGACACTGCTAAGCAGCGTGTGACGTCACTGGCCTACGGAGCCTCACTGAGGCCAAGAACAACCAATGCGTTTCAAAGTGTAATGCACTCCTTCGTCAGGGTGAACCCGGGAATGTGCAATATTTAAATACTAAACATTTAAGCACATTGGAGCGTCCTATGAGGGATCACTCTGTGAGTTATACAAAACAGTACAGATTGATTGTTTGCTATATTATCCATTTAGTACAGTGAGGATTGCATGATAGGTAATCTGTACGGCATATGTACTCATAATGTGTATCAATCAGTAGATTGTGGTTGGTAATGGTTAATTGAGTCAGTAGGTAACTCTGTCCAGGCACTTGTAGCGCGGTGTTTCTAACTATTGATCATGTGATGTCTTGTTTTTTGCGGGACGAGTTGACGTTTTTATTGGTAACATTTTCGGGCACATGACATTTTTTGATCGCTTTTTATTCCGATTTTTGTGAGGCAGAATGAACAAAAACCAGCAATTCATGAATTTCTTTTGGGGAGGCGTTTATACCGTTCCACGTTTGGTAAAATTGATAAAGCAGTTTTATTCTTCGGGTCAGTACTATTACAGCGATACCTTATTTATATCATTTTTTGGCGCTTTTCTATAATAAAAACTATTTTAGATAAAAATAATTGTTTTTGCATCGCTTTATTCTGAAAGCAAAACATATTTTGCTGATGACGCTGTATTGTGGCTCGTTTTTTGCTGGACAAGATGACGTTTTCAGCGGTACCACTTCTATTTATATCCATCTTTTTGTTCGCATGTTACTCCACTTTTTTTTCGGAGGTATGATGATAAAGCGTTGTTTTTTGCCTCTTTTTTTTTTTTACGGTGTTCATTGAAGGGATTAACTAGTGGGACAGTTTTATAATGCGGGTCGTTACAGACGTGGTGATACTAAATGTGTATACTTATATTATGGTTTTTTTTATTTACATAAAGAAATGTATTTTTTGGAAAAATATTTATATTTTTTCTTTGTTTAGGAATTTTTTAAAATATATTTTTATACGGGTTCGTTTTTTTTTTTTTTTTTTTTTTTTTACTTTGTCCCAGGGTGGAACATTACTATATAGTGCTTCCCTATGCCACCGGAACACTGCGATCTTGTTTGATCCCAGTCTTCTGGGGATTAAAGTGCCAGAAGCGGCCCATGACCGCTCCTGGCATAGTGCTGGTTGTCAGCTGTGATAATCAGCTGACATCCGTCCGCGATCAGCCGCGCTCCCCCCCCCCCCGTGAGCACGTATGATTGTGTATGACATATGATGTCAAAAAGGGGTTAAGAGTTCTTGCTCCTACAGACCAGTTAGATGCTCCTAATCAACTCGTTACCTGCATTAAAGACAGCTGTCTTACATAGTCACCTTTATAAAAGACTCCTGTCCACAGACTCAATTAATCAGTCAGATTCTAACCTTTATAACATGGGCAAGACCAAAGATCTTTATAAGGATGTCAGGGACAAGATCATAGACCTGCACAAAGCTGGAATGGGCTACAAAACCATGCGTAAGACGGTGGGTGAGAAGGAGACAACTGTTGGCGCAATAGTAAGAAAATGGAAGAAATACAAAATGACTGTCAATCTACATCGATCTGGGGCACAATGCAGAATCTCACCTTGTGGGGTGAGAGATCAGCCTAAAACTACACTGGGGAAACTTGTCAATGATCTCAAGGCAGCTGGGACTACAGTCAAGAAGAAAACTATTGGTTTAAAATCCTGCAGTAAGCCGCTGTCCCCCTGCGTGTGGTGCAGAATATGCCTTCATCCATTGTCCTCTGCTGTGCCGGTGATAAGCGCGAGCTGGTCCCCCCTATATTTTACAACCAACCCGGCAAAACTCACAGGTGCAGGCTGCTATTCTTAGGCTGGTAAGGGGCCATGGATATGGGCCCCCCCCAGCCTAAAAACAGCAGCCCGCTGCTGCCCTGAAAAGGCGCATCTATTAGATGCGCCAATTCTGGACCTTTGACCGGTTCTTCCCATTGCTCTGTGGCATTGGCATATGGGGTAATAAGGGGTTAATGTCACCTTGCTATTGTAAGATGACATTAAGCCGGCTTAGTAACGGAGAGGTGGCAATAAGACACCTATCTATTACTAATCCCACAGTTGTTAAAGGGTTAATAAAACACACACATGGTAAAAACAAAGAATTTTAATGAAATAAAACAATACATACAGTTTGACCATTGTATTGTTACAGGTAATCCTTGCTCTCCTGGAATAAAGTCAAAATAAAAAAAAACAACAATATACTGTACCTGTCCGCTGTACAGTCAAGTCCCACGCTGTAATTCATATCTGGGGGCATTTACATTTTACAACCGGTAGCGCTGCTAATGCGACCGCTCCCGGCTGTAAACGACGGGGGAATGAATGAAATTATTGCAGTGGAGCTTCAGTGACTACCGGTGATGTCACCGAAGCTGTGCCTCCTGGCGACATCAACTGAAATTAGCTCTTCAGCCTGGATTCTAATAGATGTGCCTTTTCTGGGCAGCTGCAGGCTGCTGTTTTTAGGCTGGGGGGCCCATATCCATGACCCCTTACAAGCCTGAGAATAGCAGCCCGCACCTGTGAGTTTTGCTGGGTTGGTTGTAAAATATACGGGGAACCCACGTCTTTTTTTTCTTTCAACCCTTCTCCCCTGCTCGTGCTGATCGCCGGCAGAGCAGGGGAGAAGGGATGACAGCCGACTTCAGCACCACAAAGCAGGGGAACAGCGCTTACTGTAGTGTTGCTTCCCGGTGGCCGTCCGTGTGGTCCTGATGCGGCACACGGCTGCCGCACGTGTGCCACACGGATGTATCTCTGGTACCGTTTTTTCCGGTACTGGAAATATCAAGATGTGTGAAACCGGCCTAAGAGAAAGTTTCTCTATTGCACTCATAGTATTTAATATATCTGGAGAGGTGTCTAAATTTTTACTAACTGATTGGAAAACTTGCACTGCATGTTCCCTTCTGGCAGGATCAATTAAGCTGTGTGCACTCGTTCCGGATTTTTCACATTTTTTCGCTATAAAAACACATACATTAAGCATCCTATTAAAATAATGCAATCCGCATTTTGTATGCACATGCTGAGTTTTTTTCATGAGCGGAAAAAAATGCAGCATGTTCATTAATTTGCGGAATCGCGGGGATTCCGCACACATAGTAATGCATTGATCCGCTTACTTCCCTCTTGGGGCTATGCCCACCATTCCTGGAAGTAAGCGGATTATGTGCGGATGGTACCCAGGGTGGAGGAGAGGAGACTTTCCTCCATGGGCTGGGCACCATATCACTGTTAAAAAAAAAAAAAAGAATTTAAATAAAAAATAGTGATATACTTACCTTCTGCTGGCCCCCGTAGTCCTCCCGCCTCTCACCGGTGCACGCGGCAGCTTCCGTTCCCAGGGATGCTTTGTGCGATGGACCTGGGATGACGTCGCGGTCATCCCAGGTCCTTCGCACACAGCATCCCTGGGAACGGAAGCCGCCGGGTGCACTGCTGAGGAGATCGGGGGCCATCGGAAGGTGAGAATAACCATTTTTTAAATTATTTTTAACATTAGATCTTTTTACTATTGATGCTGCATAGGCAGCATCAATAGTAAAAAGTTGGTCACACTTGTCAAACACTATGTTTGTGACCTACCTGTCAATCAGTTTTCCAAGCGATGCTACAGATCACTCGGAAAACGCTAGCATTCTGCAAGCTAATTACGTTTGTAAAACACTAGTATTTAGCGGGAATGCGCATGCCAATTCCGCATGCGATACCCGTGGCAGGAGTTGTGGAATTGCCGTGGCAATTCTGCAACGTGTGCACATAGCCTTAATGTCGCCATGTGAAAAATGTCAAAATTCAGTAAAGAAAAAGGGAAAAATTGTGCACCATAAGGAAAAAAGAAAAATATAAATGAACAACAATCACCCCCACCCTTATCAGCAGATCTGATGAGAATGTCAGTATTACTTTGAAGGGATTGCAGGGCTTTTCTCTTCTTTTGTGGTCAGATGTTTTGTCTTGGTCTTCATTACCTTGTTATTTATGTATTGATGTCCTGAAGAAGGTGTCGGTGAACTCTGAGAAGCGTTGACAAACTACAATTTTATTATAGCACTAATTGTGTTGTATTCCGGAGAGCATAGAAGCACTTCCGATCCTTCTACTTAAGTCGACTATCACATGGAAGGTGCTGCAATTGGTTTTCAGGCTCTATAAGTGTTGTGTCTCACACAACCTCATAAGGTGAGCGGCTCTACCTTTAACCCCTTACTGCCATCGGACTCACTATTATGCCGATGGCAGTATCCCCCGCTTTGATGTAGGCTCCGGCGGTGAGCTCGCATCAAAGCTGGGACATGTCAGATGTTTAGGACATCTGACATGTGTCCTCAATAGGCGCGGTCCGCCCGCACCTATTAACTAGTTAAATGCCGCTGACAAACTCCGACAGCGGCATTTAACAAGCACTTCCGGCCATATGGGGGTCATCGGTGCATGGACATAACAACCAGAGGTCTCCTGCAGACCTCTATGATTGTTGATGCAGGATTGCTGTGAGGACCACCCTGTGGCGCTCATAGTAATGCTGCAATTTAGCTACATAGGGGTGATCTGACCATTGCCTCTATGTAGCAGAGTCGATCAGGCTAAGCCAGCTTCTATCCTCCTGGAGGCTATTGAAGCATGGCAAAAGTAAAAAAAAAAAAAGTTTTTAAAAATCTGAAAAAAATAAAAAGAAATCAAAGTTCAAATCACCCCCTTTTCGCCCCATTCAAAATAAATCAATAAAAAAAATTTCAAACCTACACATATTTGGTATCGCCGTGTTCAGAATCGCCCGATCTATCAATAAAAAAAAGAATTACCGTATATACTCGAGTATTTTTGGGGGCTGAAAGTCCCCCTCTCGGCTTATACTCGAGTCATACCCAGGGGTTGGCAGGGGAGGGGGAGCGGGGGCTGTCTAATTATACTCACCTGCTCCCGGCGCGGTCCCAGCAGGTCCCTGGCTCCTCGGCGCCCCAGCTTCTTCCTGTACTGAGCGGTCACATGGTACCGCTCATTACAGTAATGAATATGCGGCTCCACCTCCCATAGGGGTGGAGCCGCATATTTATTACTGTAATGAGAGGTAACGGTGACCGCTCAGTACAGCGAAAAGCTGGGGCACCGGGACAGCAGGGACTGCACCGTGCCAGGAGCAGGTGAGTATAACGGGGAGAGGAGCGCTGCGCGATATTCACCTGCTTCCCATTCCGGCGCCGCTCCATCTTCAGCGTCTTCTGCAGTGACGCTCAGGTCAGAGGGCGCGGTGACGTGGTTAGTGTGCGCCCTCTGCCTGAACGTCGGTGCAGAAGACGCTGAAGATGGAGCGGCGCCGGAACGAAGTCAGGTGAATATTGAAAGTGCCGGGGGCCTGAGCGACGGAGAGGTGAATATGTGATTTTTTTTTTATTTTTATCGCAGCAACAGCAAATGGGGCAAGTGTCTGAATGGAGCATCTTATGGGGCCATAACGTTCGTGAAGCACTATGTGGGGCAAGTGTCTGTATGGAGCATCTATGAGGCCATATCGTTTGTGCAGCACTATATGGGGCAAGTGTCTGTATAGAGCATCTTATGGGGCCATAACGTTTGTGCAGCACTATAATGGGGCAAGTGTCTGTATGGGGCCATAATCAACGTTTGTGCAGCACTATAATGGGGCAAGTGTCTGTATAAAGCATCTTATGGGGCCATAAAGTTTGTGCAGCACTATAATGGGTCAAGTGTCTGTATAGAGCATCTTATGGGGCGATAACGTTTGTGCAGCATTATATGGAACAAATGTCTGTATGGAGCATCTTATGGGGCCATAACGTTTGTGCAGCACTGTATGCGGCAAATATCTTTATGGAGCATCTTATGGGGCCATAATTAACGTTTGTGGAGCATTATATGGGGCAAGTGTCTGTATGGAGCATCTTATGGGGCCATAATCAAGGTTTGTGCAGCACTATATGGGGCAAATATCTTTATGGAGCATTTTATGGGGCCATAATCAACATTTGTGCAGCATTACATTGGGCAAATGTGTCTATGGAGCGTCTTATGGGGCCATTATTAACCTTTATGCACTATTATATGGGGCATATTTTAATATGGAGCATCTTATGGGGCCATCATAAACTTTATGGAGCATTATATGGGACTCCTGATTCAATATGGATATTCAAAAACACTTAACCTACTGATGTCTCAATTAATTTTACTTTTATTGGTATCTATTTTTACTTTTGACATTTACTGGTAGCTGCTTGTACTATTACTCTTCACTTGCTTGTACTATTGCCCTGATGCCAATGGTGGTTATTCTGCTGCTTGTGGCTCCCATATTCTTAGGGTATGTTTCCACTGTCAGGATGGCCGGCGGTATCGCCGCAGCGGCGAAGCCGCTCGGCGCTAAGCCCCGCCCCTTTCTGGGACGCGATCATGACGGATGTGTTAACTCTTCACATCCGGGATGATCGCACTCTCCCATAGGGCCCTGTGATATGCCTTGCGGGGACGCTGCGTCCCCGCAAGGTGTACGGACATGCTGCGATCTGAAAAGACGCGCAGCATGTCCGTAGTCGCAGGGCCGCCGCGTGCGGGTTTCCACGCATAGTGGAGACGGGATTTCATCAAATCCCCTGCACTATGCTGGAACATCTGGACGCTGCTTGTTTGACGCTGCAGCTCTGTGCAGCGTCAAACAAGCAGCGTTTCCTGACCGTGGAAACATACCCTAAGCCATAGTATATATGTTTTTGGTTTTATACTACCATATCCATCGCTATTTTTTTCTTTTATCTTACTTTTTTACAACACTATAATTACATTTGTTCAATATTTTCAACACCAATTAACACCAATTATTCTATATGTTGTATGTGTTTGTATATCCTCCCCATTATCTGCAGTAAATGTGTTATTATATGGGATTCTGTATGATTTCACATCGGCTCATCTTCTTCCCCTTCAGGTCTCTACGTACAATATCTGATCCTCTCAGTGGAGATCTTCTATATAAGAAAATTTTCCAGATTGACCCGTTAAGGATGAATAAGGACAGGAACAAGATGGCGGAGAGGATATTACACCTCACCCTAGAGATCCTCTTCCGGCTTACTGGAGAGGTGAGAGATTCTGATGACGTCACATTACATTATTCCTATCTATGGGAATAACAGGTGGACAGAACTGGAGAGGTGAGGACTCTGGGAATGTCTGTAGTGAGGTTTATTAATGTGTCTCTCCATAACCAGGATTACACAGTAGTGAAGAAGACCTCTAGTGAGCGCTGTCAGGCCCCTGTGTCTGAGGGATGGGGAAGACCCCTGAGCCCAATCATGGGGCCTCCACCTCACCCACTGATACATGAGGACATCAATGACCAGAAGATCCTAGAACTCACCTACAAGATGATTGAGCTGCTGACTGGAGAGGTGACACTGCTGGGAATGCTGGGACATTATAAAGTCACGCTATAAAGGGATTGGTGTGATGACGGTATCATTGTATGTGTCAGGTTCCTATAAGGTGTCAGGATGTCACCGTCTATTTCTCCATGGAGGAGTGGGAGTATTTAGAAGGACACAAAGATCTGTACAAGGACCACATGATGGAGGTTCCCCAGCCCCTCACATCACCAGGTAATAGACAGGACTAACCACACACATCTTATAATTATGTGTATGAAAAGAAAGAATTCAGTCCCTGTATGTGTTTCCTCCAGTTCTATCCAGTAGGAGGACAACACCAGAGAGATGTCCCAGTCTTTTCCTTCCACAGGACTATAAACAAGAAGATCCCAATGTTCCTCAGGATCTTCAGGTAGATGAAGAGAAGGTATAATGAAATCTCCCTTTTAATGTGTAGACGGCTGTGAAGGTTTTGCATTCTGTCATGTTTTATTGAACAATTTTATATAATGAGTGGCCAATTTATTAGCGATACTTCGCTTTCATTACTAAAGCTTTTTTGTATGGAAATTAGACTCATAACCCCATGTGCCACATAAAATCAAGTGAGCAAGCTTTGAGTTGATCAGCTTCAGTATGAATCCACATTAGACTGGGACTATTCAGTGATCTGAGTGACTTCAAACATGGAATGGTCATCAGTGCTAGATTAGTTGTGGGACAGTTTTTCAAAAACTGAAAACCTTGTTTTGCTATCTTTAATTGAAGAAAGCGTCCAATGAAAGGAAATGCTGTGGATGTATACAACTTATCGACGAAGGGTGTTCGAGGAGGATATAAAAAATCATTCAGAGAAACAGGAGGTGCACAGTTACATAAGTTTCAGCTGAATACAACACTGATGCTTTGATTAATATGTCTAAATGCACAAATCATCTTTCCTTAGATTGTATGGGCTATAACTGCAGATGACCATTTTGCAGGGCAATGCTGTCTAAATAGAAATGCAGCTCTAGTGGTAAAAATAATACAAAGATACCAGTTCCACATTTCTAGTGTACCCACATAATTAACGACTCATCATAATATGCTAACCAAGGAGAAACAGAGTCAAAATATACAAAAAATCTGAAAGTTTTTATTAATACAAAAAATTACCATAAAAAATACATAAACAATATAGGATTTATGAGTACAGTGTAATTTGATTCATGGATGAAAAAATAAGCCAGAGAATAGGTCTGGACAAAATGCGAACAACTAAGACGTTTTCTCCAGTATTGGAAATTCATGAAAGACACAACTGATACCCCTAAATTGAGTTAGTACTCAGTGTAAGATATTGGTAGAAAAAAAGTCCAATAAGGGAGCAATAGTCCAGTGTCTATCAAGAAGGGCCAACGGATTTATGTTGAACGCTGTGCATATTAAAAGTGCAACAAGTAGGATGAGTATTTATATTATGTCTGTCAGTCGTTCCTAAACTGCGGCCACATTCCCCAGCTCGCGTTTCGCGTCAATGACGCTTCCTCAGGTGGTGTGGTAAAAAGCTCAAAAGTTATATCAACGAGCAGTGCAAAGGTTTCCTCAGAGTAATCCATATTTCTGTTTTATGCTAATAGGAGGATCAGATTTTGGTTTCTACATGAATCAATGAACCCTTCCTTTTGGGCATTAATAGTTCAGGCTGGCGGTGGTGGAATAATGGAGGGAGGAACGTTCTCTTGGTATAACGAATACCTGTGATACATATTGCTGGTTGTTTGAAGACTACGGCTTATCATTGTGGTCATCCACTTTCATAGGAGATACTTACTCTAAGGCAGAAGGACATTTTCAGCTGGACAATACAACAATGCCATAAGGGTTATATAGTCGTGGATTGCTTCCTGGAATGTGACAGCTTGCTTCCTTGACCTTTGCAGTCACCAGATTTTAATCCTAGACAAGATGGAATGAGCTGTTTTGAGTTTATTAGTACTGCTATCTGCTATGCAGCACCTGCGAGAGCTATCCTGACCATATGGGTGAATATTCCTGCAGAACAATTTCGACACCTAGTGAAATCTATGACCTAACAAATGGCTGCTGTTCTGAAAGCCAAAGGAGCTTTGATGAGCTAGTAGATGTGTGTCTCTAATAAAGTGGCCATTCTGTGCATGTTTTATACTTGGTAGAGATAAGAGGATTAAAGCTTATCATACTGTAGACAGTTATGTGCAAAATAATAGCAGTGTATTTACAACACCTGGGAAAAAGCTTGATCATCATAATAGCATTTATTTCCATATACACAAAGGCACTGGGAGCTGCACATTCAATTCCAAATAAATACATGAACAAAATATTAATTTTTAAACTGAAAATGAAGAAAAAGCAATAATGACTGCTCAAAAAATAGCATTGTCTACATTTTCATTTTAAAACTCGAATATTTACAACATAAACTGAAATTTATTTTCAGACTTCCACTTTTCTGTGAATCAGTGATCTAATAATTAGTTATATAACTATAATTAGTTTTATAACTATCATTTCTGATATTCCTATCCCTATGTATACCCCCGTTTCACCAATCTGTGACAGAGCTTACACAGTCACAGCTCTCTGTTGCCCCCCTTACCGTCAGGTCAGTTAGGGAACTGTACCTAGGATAAGTAGTCGCCGGAGAGGCTGCCCTGTCACTTATTGGTTGAGGCACTCTGCAGTGAGGGCGGTATATATATCACCAGTCCAAGGCCGGGAATATATATATAAATCTCTGGTCCGTCACTGCCAGGATCCCCCAATAGCACCAGAATTGTATGCTGCCACCAGTTCCTCGTTAGATATAAGCCTTGTGTGTTAACAAGCTTATATTGGGTCAGAAACCAACCCCAGGTAGCGTATAAGTACTAGCCGGAATAAAGGATGTGAGAAACCGGTTTCAGATAAAAGAGCAGCCCAAAATTAATTGATATTTTAATTGCCAAAAGGCGCACTAGATAATACAAATATATACAGAGTAATATACAGGTATTGTAGCCAAAAGTACAGATAAAGGTAGGATACAGGTATTCGATTGCTTTTACCTGAATGTGTCACGTTACCATTCCTTATAACTTGTGGATAAAGGGAAGCTCTCGTATCCACAGGCACTTTCTTAGTTTCTGGTCCTTCTCCACGCGTGATATGACACTGGCTAAAGGTGTGTAGCTAGCTTTTAACCCCTAGCTCGCCCCCTTCCATATTAGCCACCGCCCCTTTGAGTTGGACTGAAATCTCCCTTGACCTCCGAGCTGAAATAATTCCCAATATCTCGGCTGGGTCATAACTTCCTAGTGGCAGGTCCAAACGGGATGACTGACGTCTCAACGGGTTGATTTAGGCTGGACCGATATGGAAAGTCCAAACTTGGGTCGGCTAAGTGGTTCTGGAGAGCCAGTCTCGATAGCTCGGTACCCGGGACAGGTAGAGAAAGATGAGACACAAGGGTGTGTGCGGGGGGCTCCCAGGGTTCTGGTGGTATATTAGACTTAACCCTGAGATGCACGGTACTCTTATAATTCATCTCTAGTAGTGATGAGTGAATATACTCGTTACTTGAGATTTCCTGAGCACGCACGGGTGTCCTCCGAGTATTTGTAAGTGCTCGTAGATTTAGTTTTCCTCACCGCAGCTGAATGATTTACATCTTTTAGCCAGCTTGATTACATGTGGGAATTCCCTAGCAACCAGGCAACCCCCATATGTACTTATGCTGGCTACTAGCTGTAAATCATTCAGCTGCGGCGATGAAAACTAAATCTCCGAGCACTTACAAATACTCGGAGGACACCCGAGCATGCTCCGGAAATCTCGAGTAACGAGTATATTCGCTCATCACTAATCTCTAGATGCCGGTGCCCGAGTGTCTACTCTTTCATGGTACTCTCATAATTTATCTCTACGTGTCGGTGCCCAAGTGTCTGTGCTTTCCCTTGATAGCTGATTGATGTTGGCTGACTTGCACAAAAGACAGCAGGGGGTCCCAGCTCTGTTCCTCCTCGCCTTCATTAACACGTGGCCTCTGATTCTCTGGCCATATGGCAAAGTTGTGTTCTTTTGGGAATTTGGGTACTTATCCCAATGGTGGGGGCCACAACTCTGCTTTGAAGGGAGATCTCTGGATAATCTATGAGGCCTGAATTAGTAAATCCAAAATGGAGTCTCCCTCGTCCTTCACAGACATCATGTTAATTTATGATCTTTTTTGTTTTTCTAAATCAATTCACATGACTTCTCCATTTGTCTGTAACTTTTAAAATTGTTATTAAAGGGTAACGATCTGACCCAAATTAATACTACAGAGACATATCTGAGGGATGATGTGTGGTGTAAAGAGGAGATTCCTACATATGACTACCCAGGTGAGTAATAGTCTCTATAGGTCACATACATATTCTACTCATTCACTGGCTGCTGCAATTATGTGTTGACGTTTTTTGGGTACGGTATGTTATACAGGTATGTTATAGATATTTTTTTTATCTACAAAGTTTCAGTGGGTAACATACAGCTCTGGCAAAAAATGAAGAGACCACTGCAAAATTTTCAGTTTGTCTGATTTTCTTTTTATAGGTATATTTTTGAGTAAATTGTTCTTTTATTCTATAAACTACTGACAACATGTCTCCAAAGTTCCAAGCAATAAATGTTGTATTTTCTGAAAATGAGAAATGGTCAAAATAACAAAAAAATGCATTGCTTGCAAACCTCAAATAATGCAAAAAAACAAGTTCATAATCATTTATAAACAATAATTCTTATGTTTTAACTCAGGAATAGTTCAGAAATCAATATTTTGTGTAATAAGCATGATTTTTAATTACAGCTTTCATGCGTGTTGGCATGCTTTCCACCAGTCTTTCACACTGCTTTTGGGTGACCTTATGCCACTCCTGGTGCAAAAATGTAAGCAGGTCTTTGATGGCTTGTGACTATCCATGTTCCTCTTGATTACATTCCAGAGTTTTTCAATTGGGTTCAGGTCTGGAGATTGGGCTGGCCATGACAGGGATTTGATGTGGTGGTCCTTCATCCACACCTTGATTGACCTAGCTGTGTGGCATGGCGCATTGTCCGGCTGGAAAAACCAGTCCTCAGAGCTGGGGAACATTGTCTGAGCAGAAGGAATCAACTGTTTTTCCAAGATAACCTTGTATGCTGCTCGATTCATATATCCTACTAGTACAAGAGAGAAAGGAATAGGTCATGAAGAGGGGATCACCTCTCTATTCCTTTCTCTCTTGTACTAGTATGACATTTTTTGTTTAGGCCGAGGTTGGATCCCTTTTAGATTTGTCTGTGGTGCCCTCTCAATCTGTATTGTCTCGATTCATACGCCCTTCACAAAGATTAACCTGCCCAATTCCAGCCTTGCTGAAGCATCCCCAGATCCCCATCACCGATCCTCCACCAAATTTCACAGTGGATGCAAGACACTGTGGCTTGTATGCCTCTCCAGGTCTCCGTCTAACCATTAGACGATCAGGTGTTGATCTGGTCAATGATCAGTCACATGTTTGTCCGGGTGGAAGTACGGAGATTGATGGAGTAATCAGGGAGCTGTGGAAAAGCAATAGCAGGGAAACTGTAAGATAAATGCTCTTTGTTCTGTTATTCTAACTACTTCTTAACCAGGCTATTTTCCATTTTTTAAAACTTTTGTTTTATTCCTCTCCATCTTTCAAGGGCTAAAGCTTTTTTATTTTTTCCTCGAAATAGCTGTATGTGGACTTTATTTATGGTTTATTTTGTCATATAATGTACTGGAGAATTGGAAAAAAAATTCCAAGTGTGTTGAAATGTAAAAAAAACCCAACGGGGCTCCAGTTAAAACCCATCGGCACTCCACGGTGGTTACTGGAAAGGCACACTTTAACAGCCGCTTCTAAAGATTGTCTGAAGCATTTAAGCTGTTATTAGCAGCGAGCCAAAATCAGTAAGTGGATGATACATGTTTGACTCTAAAGTAAAAGGAACTGCTAGAGAAACAATTTAGAATAAGTGGCTTAAGAAGTGAAATAATTGGAATCCACAAAGATGTTGGAAGGTGCATCTTGTAGTATCTGCATTGACTTGCTTGATATGTCTTGAGTAGAATCAGCCCTTGTGCTCATTCCAGAATTTATTGACTTGTTCAACCTAAACTTTAGACTATGGGTATTAGCCAGAAAGGAAGTTTAAACTAATTAATAAAAGTCCAAGAAAAATCAGGAAAAGGTACAGTAGCAACAAGCCATCAGGTATTTGATGGCAACTTATTTTGTGTGTGCACAGGTAGAACATACCACCACAAAGTCACACCTTCTGGAGCTATGCTAGTTTACTGAAAATGTTAAAAAATAAAACCAATGACTTGTACACACTCAGCAGGGCTGGCGTCAGAACCCGGGCAAGTGTGGGGGCCCTGAGCAGGCGGGCGGGCCACTCGCCGTTGGGTTCACCAGCATGCTGTGGGGGCCTGGTGCCAGCGCCTGCGAGTGGCCCCCCTTCCTCTTGTTTAGGGCCCCGGTACTTGCAAATACTTACCTCTCCCCGTTTCTCCGCTGTGGAGTCATCCGCATCTTCTGACTCTGTGATGTTTCAGGTCTCGGCGCAATGACATCACTACAGTGCGCTCTCTGCTCTGAGCAGTCACAGTGCAGCGAGCCGGAAGATGGCGATGCTGAGGAGTCTGTAACTGCGGCCAGCAAGGAGAGGTGAGTATTTACTTTTTTTTTTGTTTGGAGCAATATGTGGGGCTAATCATATACTGGACCATTATATGGGGCCCGGTATATATATATATATATATATATATATATCTATATATATATATATATATATATATATATATATATATATACAGTTAGGTCCATATATATTTGGACAGAGACAACATTTTTCTAATTTTGGTTATAGACATTACCACAATGAATTTTAAACAAAACAATTCAGATGCAGTTGAAGTTCAGACTTTCAGCTTTCATTTGAGGATATCCACATTAAAATTGGATGAAGGGTTTAGGAGTTTCAGCTCCTTAACATGTGCCACCCTGATTTTAAAGGGACCAAAAGTAATTGGACAATTGACTCCAAGGATATTTCATGGACAGGTGTGGGCAATCCCTTCGTTATGTCATTCTCAATTAAGCAGATAAAAGGCCTGGAGTTGATTTGAGGTGTGTTGCTTACATTTGGAAGGTTTTGCTGTGAAGTAAACATGTGGTCAAAGAAGCTCTCCCTGCAGGTGAAACAAGCCATCCTTAAGCTGCGAAAACAGAAAAAAACCCATCCGAGATATTGCTACAATATTAGGAGTGACAAAATCTAAAGTTTGGTACATCCTGAGAAAGAAAGAAAGCACTGGTGAACTCATCAATGCAAAAAGTCCTGGGCGCCCACGGAAGACAACACTGGTGGATGATCGCAGAATAATCTCCATGGTGAAGAGAAACCCCTTCACAACAGCCAACCAAGTGAACAACACTCTCCAGGACGTCGGCGTATCAATATCCAAATCTACCATAAAGAGAAGACTGCAGGAAAGTAAATACAGAAGGTTCACTGCACGGTGCAAGCCACTCATAAGCCTCAAGAATAAAAAGGCTAGACTGGATTTTGCTAAAAAACATCTAAAAAAGCCAGCACAGTTCTGGAAGAACATTCTTTGGACAGATGAAACCAAGATCAGCCTCTACCAGAATGATGGAAAGAGAAAAGTATGGCTAAGGCGTGGTACAGCTCATGATCCACAGCATACCACATCATCTGTAAAACACGGCGGAGGCAGTGTGATGGCTTGGGCATGCATGGCTGCCAGTGGCACTGGGTCACTAGTGTTTATTGATGATGTGACACAGGACAGAAGCAGCCGAATGAATTCTGAGGTATTCAGAGCCATACTGTGTGCTCAGATCCAGCCAAATGCAGCCAAACTGTCATACTACAGATGGACAATGACCCAAAACATAAAGCCAAAGCAACCCAGGAGTTTTATTAAAGCAAAGAAGTGGAATATTCTTGAATGGCCAAGTCAGTCACCTGATCTCAACCCAATTGAGCACGCATTTCACTTGTTAAAGACTAAACTTCAGACGGAAAGGCCCACAAACAAACAGCAACTGAAAACCACCGTAGTGAAGGCCTGGCAGAGCATCAAAAAGGAGGAAACACAGCGTCTGGTGATGTCCATGAGTTCAAGACTTCAGGCAGTCATTGCCAACAAAGGGTTTTCAACCAAGTACTAAAAATGAACATTTTATTTAAAATTATTGAATCTGTCCAATTACTTTTGGTCCCTTTAAAAACAGGGTGGCACATGTTAAGGAGCTGAAACTCCTAAACCCTTCATCCAATTTTAATGTGGATACCCTCAAATGAAAGCTAAAAGTCCGAACTTCAACTGCATCTGAATTGTTTTGTTTAAAATTCATTGTGGTAATGTCTATGATCAAAATTAGAAAAATGTTGTCTCTGTCCAAATATATATGGACCTAACTGTATGTATATATATATATATATATATATATATATATATATATATATATATATATATATATATATATATATATATATATATATACACTCACCGGCCACTTTATTAGGTACACCATGCTAGTAACGGGTTGGACCCCCTTTTGCCTTCAGAACTGCCTCAATTCTTCGTGGCATAGAAGATTCAACAAGGTGCTGGAAGCATTCCTCAGAGATTTTGGTCCATATTGACATGATGGCATCACACAGTTGCCGCAGATTTGTCGGCTGCACATCCCAAAGATGCTCCATACAAGGCAGGATGGATCCATGCTTTCATGTTGTTTACGCCAAATTCTGACCCTACCATCCGAATGTCGCAGCAGAAATCGAGACTCATCAGACCAAGCAACGTTTTTCCAATCTTCTACTGTCCAATTTCGATGAGCTTGTGCAAATTGTAGCCTCAGTTTCCTGTTCTTAGCTGAAAGGAGTGGTACCCGGTGTGGTCTTCTGCTGCTGTAGCCCATCTGCCTCAAAGTTCGATGCACTGTGCGTTCAGAGATGCTCTTAGGCCTACCTTGGTTGTAACGGGTGGCGATTTGAGTCACTGTTGCCTTTCTATCAGCTCGAACCAGTCTGCCCATTCTCCTCTGACCTCTGGCATCAACAAGGCATTTCCGCCCACAGAACTGCCGCTCACTGGATTTTTTTTCTTTTTCGGGCCATTCTCTGTAAACCCTAGAGATGGTTGTGTGTGAAAATCCCAGTAGATCAGCAGTTTCTGAAATACTCAGACCAGCCCTTCTGGCACCAAAAACCATGCCACGTTCAAAGGCACTCAAATCACCTTTCTTCCCCATACTGATGCTCGGTTTGAACTGCAGGAGATTGTCTTGACCATGTCTACATGCCTAAATGCACTGAGTTGCCGCCATGTGATTGGCTGATTAGAAATTAAGTGTTAACAAGAAGTTGGACAGGTGTACCTAATAAAGTGGCCAGTGAGTGTATATATATATATACAGTATATAGCAATATATTGGGCTCATCATATGCTGTATGGAGCGTTATATGGGGCCCATTTTGTATGGAGCATTACATGGGGCCCATCGTATACTGTATGGAGCGGTATATGGTGCCCATTATGTATGGAGCAATATATGGGTCCCACTGTTCTGTATGGAGCATTATATGGGGCTCATTATACTGTATGGAACAATATATGGGGCTCATTATACTGTATGGAGCACTATATGGGGCCCATTGCACTGTATGGAGCAATATATGTTGCTCATTATACTCTATGGAGCAATACTGTATATGGGGCTCATTATTCTATATGGAGCAATATATGGGGTTCATTATACTGTATGGAGCAATATATGGGGCTCATTATTCTGTATGGAGCACAGTGGTGGCCATAATACTGTATAGTGGACAATACTGTCCTGCTTCTGAGCTATGGTACAATTTTCAATAGATATCACTCATGTAATGTAAGAAGTAAGTAAAATCTTTGGCATTGTACTATACCTATATTTCTCTGCCATATCTGTGCATCATGAATCGTGGTATGTGTTAAAGGGGCTCACTGAGACTCTTTTTCCCGGGGCACACGAAAGCCTGGAGTCAGCCCTGACACTTAGCATGTACTGTATATACTCGTGTATAAGCCGAGATTTTCAGCTCATTTTTTTGTGCGGAAAATGCCCCCCTCAGCTTATGCACAAGTCATTATCCCAGGAGGGCCGTCGGGGGAGCGGGAGCGGCAGGAGCCGGCAGCTGTCACATTATATTCACCCACTCCTCACGTGATCACTGCAAGTCCTCCTTGCATAACTCTGTTGTCCCGGGACCTGCAGTTTCTTCCTGTGTTCAGCGGTCACGTGGTACCGCTCATTAAAGTAATGAATATGGACCCATCTCTACTCCCATAGGCGTGGAGCGCATATTCATTACTTTAATGAGCAGTACCACGTGACCACTGAACACAGGAAGAAGCTGCCAGTCCCGGGACGACAGAAAGATGCAGGGACGTGCAGCAACAGCGCGAGCAGGGTGAGGAGGAGGGGGGAGGACGGAGAAGGATGGAGGAGGATGGGGGGAGCCGAGCAGGGCCATTCATACAACAGGGGGAGGATGGAGGAGCCATGCATACAACAGGGGGAGGATGGAGGAGCCATGTATACAACAGGGGGAGCCACAGGACACCAGGACAGGGATGAGGGGACAATGCATTCCCGGCTTATACTCGAGTCAATAGGCTTACCCAGTTTTCCATGGCAAAATTAGGTGCCTTGGCTTATACTCGAGTATATACGGTACTTTAACATCTATAGCTGCAAGGCAAATGTGTACACATCAAATAGAACAAGCAGGCCCATCACGGATTAATTTGTTCAGCAGATGTAATTGGTATATATAGTCACCACGTGGGAAACCTCTCCACTAGGTATCGCAACCTCTCCCAAGCCAGTTGGATAGCAAACATATCTTGGTTGCCAGTGGTGAAATTATACACATTGGAGCAAAAGGCTTTGTAAAACAATTCACAGGTTAACATTTTAACTTCACACTAAATGAAGCAGCGTCCACTTTCAAATAGAAAGGCCATGATGGGAAACTGCAGAAGAGTTACTGAACTTAGTGATTTGCTGCAGCTTCGTCACCACTGTAGCCAATCAACAGAGACCAGGGCAGCTGTATATACATGGCGCTGGATCTGGAGAGAGTAAGTAAAGCTTAAGGTTTTGTTTTTTTTTCTTTCTGTACATATTAGAACCTATGTGCAAAAGTTTTTTTTAAAACTATTTAAAGCAGTGTTCCTAAAAATTTATAAAGTTGATTTTATTTTTGGCAGTTAACTGTACCTGGAGTTCAGATGGACATCTGATATTTTCAGATTTTAAAGGAGATGATAGTGATATGAAGCATGAAACATATGAAGATCAAGCCATTTTCCCAGATTTCCTTTCAGCCCTTCACAGCACAAATCTATCATCATATACTTTTCAACAACTCCTATTTTCTGATTCATCACAGACTGTTAAGCAAAACAAAAATTACAGAACAGATGATGAATACAAAAGAACTTCCACAAGCAAAAAAAAATGTTTATGTTCTAAATGTGGGAAATATTTTAAGGATAAATCTGCTTTAGTTATACATGAAAGAGTTCATACAGGGGAAAAGCCTTATTCATGTTCAGAATGTGAGAAATGTTTTAAGAGTAAATCTGCTTTAGTTATACATGAGAGAGTTCATACAGGGGAGAAGCCATACTCGTGTTCAGAATGTGGGAATTGTTTTACCACTAGAGAAAAACTTGTTAAACATCTAAGAATTCACACAGGAGAAAGGCCGTATGCATGTTCAGAATGTGGGAAATGTTTTAGGACTAAACCGAAACTTGTTAGACATCACAGAATTCACACAGGGGAAAAGCCTTATGTATGTCCAGAATGTGGGAAATGTTTTATCCATGAAATAGCTTTTATTGGACATAAAAGAATTCACACAGGAGAGAGGCCATATTCATGTACAGAATGTGGGAAACATTATAGAGAAAAATCCACACTTGTTACGCATTTTCGAACTCACACTGGGGAGAAGCCTTTTTCATGTTCAGATTGTGGGAAATGTTTTAATTATAAATCAGTTCTAGTTGCACATCAAAGAATTCACACAGGGGAGAAGCCATATTCATGTTCAATATGTGGAAAGTGTTTTGCCCAAAACTCAGCTCTATTTACACACCAAAAAACTCACACAGGAGAGATGTCATTTTCATGTCTAGAATGTGGGAAATGTTTCAAAGGAAAATCTTGTCTTGTTAAACATCAGAGTAATCACAGAAAGAAGTAGCCAATTTTTAAGCTGACTGCTATGACGTTTATGGCCTGCTAAAAATTTTAGATATTATTACCAAATCCAGTACATTATGATTTTACAATCCTCATTTAAACATTGCAATATAAACATTTTGGTACAAAAAAGGTTAATTTTATTAATTGACTTAAAGAAGATCTGCACCAAATTTCACTACACAAACCTCATACACCACCAAATAGATTTCCTAGACCTGATAAGTCTGGTTCAGTAACTGTGAAAAATCGATGATAGGATAGTCCAACAGTATTTGGCAACATTTTATATTAATCCCCACCACCCATCCAGCCTGATTGACAGCACCTCAGTGTTCCTCCTCCATACTTTATAGCTGGACTCAAAATGCTCAGTTTACCATCAGGACTCTCTGGGAGAACAATGCAATCGGCAGTGATTGGACATGTGCATTCAATATCTTCCCTGACCAATAAGCATCACCGTACATGTTAGTCTGTTGGCCAAACCCATCGATATCAGCAGGTTCAGCCAACATTGATCTAATGTATATGTGGGCTTTAAGTTATAGTCCTATTGACTCTTATCCACTCAACTGGACTTTCATGTATCTTGAAGTGTATTTAAAGTTGCCTATTAATGCTTGTTTGGTTTCTGTTGGACGTGCATCAATAAAATTGTCCCATGTTAGAAAAAAGTTTTTGGTCAGCTTTCCATATCAAGACGTGTTTAGCTATGTTCAACTCCAGAGAACCCAACGGGTTTTTCAATTAAAAGATGCTTAAGGAAAGTCTGGAGTTTCTTTTTCCTGAAATTTTTTTCACTTGTTTCCTGAATGTTTTTTTATGGTTTTAGCCACCAGCTTTAGGACAGTTTTCCAGTGGTTTTTTGAAGTCTTCTGGCCATTTTTTTCACTCCAATGAATAGTAAAGAAAACACTAGAGTTTTTTTAACCCCTTAATGCAAAATCACGTACATGTATGTCGGGATGCAGTGCATTTGGATGTACGTTATTCACTTATAATGTCATCCCATAAAGTCATTTGGTAACACTTTAAGGGAAACCTTTGTCCTGGACACAGGAGGAGACCTAATGCTCACCGGTCAGCACCAATCTGCCTAGGCCTCACCCTGTCGATCATTGTAATTGGCCAGTCAGTACAGAGAGACCAAACAGAAGCAAATAAACAGCACTTCTAGGCTCACAGGTGCCCAAGGAGGATCCTATACTGTAGTATAATAAAATATGAAACTTGGCACTCAGATGGCTAGTTGATTGTGGAATTTATGAACTAACTGGAACCCAACAAACAAAATGTTTCATTCTAAACATCAGAACTTCATCAGTTGACTAATTGTTAAAAGAGAGACATGTCAAAAAAGGGAAGCACAGAGGTATGATAGCGATATCCACCATTCTGATCAGGAGAAAAGAGCTGTTAACATGATCACTTTATTGGCATAACCACCACGCCAATATCCTCCCATAGCTCATACCCCTGAAAAATATATGGCAATTCATGAGTCTCTCATTCATTTTAAGGTGTGACCACATTTCCGCCAATATCTGCTAGAGCATAGAGGGCTACACACATAAATTTTGTTGATATGAGGGAAGAGATTCCAGATTTGAACATTGAGACTTCCCTGCCAATACTGAAAATTAGTGGTAAAATTATTGTCCCTTTATGGCCAAACTGTACATTCTGTGTCTTGACAATTTTTACACTAGAGTGCCCTTATTACAATTCTCTTACTCCAGAAGCGCCATCACTTGCGCGAATGTAAAGCACAATCAAAGGGACCTGCCTAAAACTTTTTTAGGCCAAAGTATTAGGGTATGTGTCCACGTTCAGGATTGCATCAGGATTTGGTCAGGATTTTTCATCAGTATTTGTAAGCCAAAACCAGGAGTCGGTGATAAATGCAGAAGTGGAGCATATGTTTCTATTATACTTTTCCTCTAATTGTTCCACTCCTGGTTTTGGCTTACAAATACTGATGGAAAATCCTGACCAAATCCTGATGCAATCCTGAACGTGGACACATACCCTTCGAGTGGTGGAAAGTACCAGATCATGGTATTAGCAAGCATCCTTACGGACATGTTTATTCAGTCGCGTCCCAGTTTATGGAAGCACAGAGCCTACCAGCAAGCTTGTGACTATCATGGATGGGGTGGTTCTCTCCAAACAGGTACTGCATCGTTAGGATACCCAGCGCAAACCCAGGACATGGTAAAAATAATGGTACTGCACGTGACACAAACTGCATAGTATAAAGCTTTTCTCATTTACAACAAAGCTGGTAATCCTATTAAATTCCTTGAATTTAAAAAAAAACAACATTATTAAGGCTAATTATTATATGGCCAACAAGAAAGGGAAGGTGACAGTCACTTAAGATGCACTATGTGCTGTTTAGCCCCAGGCCAACATTTTACTGGAGTAATTTCCCTCATAGTGAAGAAGAGGTGGTCTCAAAGGAGGTGTAAGTTATGTTCAATACAGAAAATTAATAAAGACGCAGCCCAAAACCCATAGTGGGTGACTAGGCACATATCCACCTCCTCACACACTGCCCGGCTCCTCAGTCCGCTACAGTAGCTCCATTATCTTTCCTGACACACTAACTCTTACATTTTATAAGATCATCTCTGCTACATCTGAATAGTGCGACTATAGAAATGACAGACAGTCATAGGTATAATGCCTTGTTATCTTAAAGGAGTTTTCTCAAGTTTGGAAGATATTCCTTATCCTTGGAAAAGGATATAGTTTACTGATCGCCGGTAATTCGACCACTGGAGCCACGAAGAGCACTATGTGATTGGAGCCATGGTTAATCATGCGCATTACCCCTACGTTTATCATTAATGGGACCACTGGAAATAGCATAGCGTGTTTGCCACTTCAGTTTGGTGCACACGACCTGTTCAGTCTCTTCTCAGAGAGATTCTGGCTTATCTCTCTCCAGCTCCAACACAACCCACTCTGCTCAGCTGACCAGTGTATATAGGGCCTAGCTCTAGACATAGCTAGCCAGGTGAACGCAATCAGTGCTAGGTTTTAACCCTGTCCTAGCTGGCTGCTTCCCTACTATATAGTTACCTCAATATATCTCACCATACATACTGTATGTAAAAATAAAAACGGTACATTCTGTATATACATATTTTTTACTCCATTATTATTTATTTATTATACAATGCTTATATACAGTCATGGCTGAAAGTTTTCCAGAAAATTCTTGCAATTACAAATGTTTTGTTATACAGTGTTTATTTCCTTTGTGTGTATTGGAACAACACAAAAAAAAAACACTGAGGAAAAAAAAGGCAAATTGGACATAATTTCACATAAAAACACCAAAAAATGGGCCAGACAAAATTGTTGGCACTTTCCAAAATTGTGGATAAATAAACATGTGATGCTCGTTCAAACTCACCTGTGGCAAGTAACAGTTATAAGCAATATGAAAATCACATAATTTCAAGTGAGCTGCCTTTGACACAGTGGATCACTCCTTATTATTACAGACGCTCTCATCCCTTGGCATCACAGACTTGGCCCTATCCTGGATCTCCTCATACCTAACAGACCGGACATTCAGCGTCTCCCACTCACACACCACCTCCTCACCTCGCCCCCTATCTGTCGGAGTCCCACAAGGTTCAGTCCTTGGGCCCCTGCTCTTCTCCATTTACACCTTTGGCCTGGGACAGCTCATAGAATGTCACGGTTTTCAGTATCATCTCTATGCTGATGACACACAGATCTACATCTCTGGACCAGATATCACCACCCTACTAACCAGAATCCCTCAATGTCTATCCGCTATTTCATCCTTCTTCTCCGCTAGATTTCTAAAACTTAACATGGACAAAACAGAATTCATTGTCTTTCCCCCATCTCACGTGACCCCCCCAATGAACCTATGCATTACAGTAAACGGCTACCCACTCTCCCCAGTCCCACAAGCTTGCTGCCTCGGGGTAATCCTTGACGCTGATCTCTCCTTCAAACCACATATCCAAGCCCTTTCCACTTCCTGCCGACTTCAACTCAAAAATATTTCACGAGTCCGTTCATTCCTCAACCAAGAATCTGCAAAAACCCTAGTCCATGCCCTCATCATCTCTCGCCTCGACTACTGCAACCTCCTGCTCTGTGGCCTCCCCTCGAACACTCTCGCACCCCTCCAATCTATTCTAAACTCTGCTGCCCGACTAATCCACCTGTCCCCCCGCTATTCTCTGGCCTCTCCCCTCTGTCAATCCCTTCACTGGCTCCCCATTACCCAGAGACTCCAGTACAAAACCCTAACCATGACGTACAAAGCCATCCACAACCTGTCTCCTCCTTACATCTGTGACCTCGTCTCCCGGTACTTACCTGCACGCAACCTCCGATCCTCACAAGATCTCCTTCTCTACTCCCCTCTTATCTCCTCTTCCCACAATCGCATACAAGATTTCTCTCGTGTACCACCCCTACTCTGGAACTCTCTACCACAACACATCAGACTCTCGCCTACCATCAAAATCTTCAAAAAGAATCTGAAGACCCACCTCTTCTGACAAGCCTACAACCTGCAGTAACCACCGATCAACCAAACCGCTGCATGACCAGCTCTACCCTCACCTACTGTATTCTCACCCATCCCTTGTAGATTGTGAGCCTTCGCGGGCAGGGTCCTCTCTCCTCCTGTACCAGTTGTGACTTGTATTGTTTAAGATTATTATACTTGTTTTTATTATGTATACCCCTCCTCACATGTAAAGCGCCATGGAATAAATGGCGCTATAACAATAAATAATAATAATAATAAAGTGAGGGTGCCAACACTTTCGGGCCATTTCTATAGTACCATCATATTCCACAGCACTTTACAAACATCATCACTGTCCCCATTGGGGCTCACAATCTAAAATCCCTATCACTGTGTCTTTGGAGTGTGGGAAGAAACATAAACACGGGAGAACATACAAACTCCTTGCAGATGTTGTACTTGTTGGAATCTGAACCCAGGACTAGAGACTGCAGTGCTAACCACTGAGCCACCATCCTCCCTTATATATTTTATATATATAGAGAGAGAATTTTTATAATATCAGTGTTGTTTTCTATATCTTGGAAGGCCTTAACATGTGACCGTTTAATCGCTTGTTCTATATAATACAATCCAGCTGGATTGCATTATATAGACAAAATGACATTTTTCTATGAAGCCCCAACATGGGATTCACAGGAAGACAAGGCGGCAGCCATCTCATTTCTATCCTCCCTTAAAGGGGTATACACATCAAGGTACAATGATATACTATGGACTATCCTCCAGCACCATGACAACCAGCACAGCACAGTCCTGCATACACTGAGGCCCCTGATCATGTGACCCCTGACTCCTCCCCTCCTGTGACCTCATCCCAGGTCCTGTGTGCACAGAACAGCCATATATGTGGTGTGCGGCTCTGCAGGTGGAGGTAGGTGCTGGAGATTCCCCATTACTGGGAGGGGGCAGTAACCCCCTAAGTGCTGGCCTTTGTTATATACCGAAAACTATATCATCTTTATTGTTATTGGTGCATTCTGGGATACATATGTAACTTCTTGATTAACCCCTTCCTAACATAAGGAGCCGAGCTCCTGCAGTGCTCATTAGCGACCTCAGCATTTACGTGGCTGTGAGAGGACGACTCGCTCGGCTACGTTCCATCTTTTCTATATTTTTTTGGGGGGTAAGCGGTTCAGACTTCGAAAGCCGTGAGGCGACTAAAAGAAGCGTTTTTCTGAAGTGTCTCCTTCAGAAACCATGTGAGTACATGGACGTCTGAAAGAGGTTGTATGCGCACAACTGTAGGCTTTGTTCACACGTCGCCGAAAATTTCCACTGCGGGTTTGGTTGCAAATTTACAAGAAATCCGCTGCCTGAATCTGCACTTGTTACTGGCAGATTTCTTCTTGCTCCATATAATATACATTGAATAGGGTTAATCTGCAATGGAAATGTAAATAATAAGGAGCCTGGTGTGGATCTGACATTTGCACTATGCTTTCATTTTCGTGCAGCAGCTGATTTGTATATTACGAGGTTCAGCAGCAGCTGAGGTGCGTATTTTGAGGTTTTGCAACAGCTGAGGTTTGTATAATGAGGTTCTGCAGCAGCTGAGGTGTATTGTGAGTTTTTGTACCTACTGAGATGTGTATCAATGACTGCCTTCTGGACATCTGTCAAGTCAGTAGTCTTCCACATGATTGTGGAGCCTACTGAAACAGACTAAGGGTGCGTGTCCACGGGCCGGATTGTCGGCGCTTTGGACGGAGCGGAAAACCCGCACCGCCCCTTCTGTACGCGTGGTGATTCCGGATGTGTTCATTGAACACATCTGGAATTGCCGCACCCCATGTATAGAACTGTTATTTACCTTGTGGTGACGGAGCGGTGCCGCAAGGTAAACAGACATGCTGTGTTCTAAAAAGACGTGCCGCATGTCCGTAAACGCAGGGCCGCCGGATGCGTGTTCCAACGCATAGTGTAGACGGGATTTCATAATATCCCTTCCACTATGCGGTAACATCTGGACGCTTCGGGTTGAACTCTGTGGCTGTACCTAGCGTTCAATCCGCAGCTAATCCAGATGTAATCCGGCCCGTGGAGACATACCCTTAGGGACCTTTTAAAATGCTTAGCAAGCCTTTGCAGTTGTTTTTTGTTAATTATTCTAATTTACGGAGATGATGTCTTTTGGGTTTTCATTGGCTGTACGCCATAATCATCAACATCAACAGAAATAAACACTTGAAATAGATCACTCTGTTTGTAGTGACTCTAGATAATATTAGTTTCACTATTTGGATTGAAGAACTGCAATAAATTAACTTTTTGATGATCTAATTTTGTGAGAAGCACATGTATATGGCTATGGTTAAATAGATGATAATCGTGACGAGCGAACATGCTCGGAGATGGTGTGATCTGCGCATGCTCGGGTGCTAACCGAGTGACTTTGGCATGCTCAAATAAAATGTTAGAGTCTCTGCACCTGCATGTCTCGGGGCTGCTCGACAGCGGCAACACATGCAGGGAGTGCCTAAAAGACACTCGGTTAGCACACGAGCATTCTCGGATAACACCTTATAACATGCTCATTATTAGATGGTAGCACTTGGTGATCAACAGCCTGTTTAATAACACATTGCAGTCATAGGATTTGTATACTTTTTCAATGGGTTTGAAGTTTGGAAAAAGAAGAAACAATGACTTATTAACAAGCTGACCAGAAATTTTCTGTTTTCAGATCATCAACAGGTTGCTGATTGGTACAATATTGAAGCAATGACTTTTTAACAAGCCATCCAAGAATTATTCCTTTTTATGAGAGCATTTTTGAATGTGAAGAAGCAATGGCCTCTTAAAAGCCACCCATAAATTATCCATTATTTGGGAACAGCTTTGTGTTCATTTACCCTGTACAAGGGAGGATAAATAGCATCAGTGCGTAGTATAGCTATAGAACACTATGGACAAGAAGGTTATGCATGTGGCTATTTATCAGCAGCAGTAGCACACAATGTAGAATATGATGAGACAGGAATGAAGATGTCCAGCTATGTAGGGACAGCAATGGCAGCTCCAGCAATATAGTATGTCTACAAAATGGACATGCTGGAAATGTGTGGCTATCTATTGACAGTGTAGCAACCATTTGTTTAGAATATGAGGGGACAGGCAGAAGGATGCCCATCTTTGTGGGGGCAGCACTGAAAGCCTAGACAGCTGTTGCTGCGCAGTTTAAATATAATATGATGGACAGGGTGAGGGCGATCAGTACTGGCGGAAGCTCAACAGCGTAGAACACAGTGGACAGGTAATCGATGAGGCTCATGTGGTCATCTCTTGATGAAGAAGTAATTTTTAACATCGAATAAACCACTACTTTTCTATCAAATCCTACCTAGATCTACATCTCAGTCTCTTCAACAGCGTGCAAATTGTCCGCAGAAATCCTTTCTCCTTTATACATTGGACAGGCAGGCAGATGATATGGTTGATCTAATTTTTGGCATCAGCTGCAGGAATTAAATTCATCCCTAATGCATGCCTGATTGCTTCAACAATTGTCATCATGTATTTCAGACTGACAGCCTTGTTCCCTGTATATACATGGGATAATTTGATGTTCCACTCTACATCTGTTTTGCCAAGCACTTAAAGGGATCGGATACGGCTTTAAAGAAGGTGATTAATTTTATTACAGTAATTCAGTGATTACAGAAAATAGTGTGATATTGCGTACACTTTTGCATAATATACATCACAATGGTAATGTACTTACATTACACTCTACACAAGAAAAACTTCACCAGGAAAAGAGTATCATCTATCCGGAAACGTCAACCGTGCGAAGCCAAACGGTGAAGATAGAGAATTCCTGGGATATCCTACACTATAGACCCACACGGGCATCCCTTCCGATCTATAGTTTACAGGCTTCTGTCTTAGCTGAAGTCTTCACCAGCTTATATCTTTACTTTTGAAAAAATGCTTACGTAATCAAGTGTTACACAAGCTCTAACAGATTCTATTTGTCCAAAGTAATATCCTTCTTTCTGAGTGGCCAACTCTTCAGATATCAATCACCTTCGACAAATACGTCATCACACAGATCATGCCCAGACGCTTTCCTGGCACCGAATATTCTACCATAATATAAACACACTTTCTTACAGAAACTTATAACGAAAATATATAGTAAGTGGAGGATTCACTTTCTTACTAACAGTAATCACAAAGGTATGCAGTAATTAGCTGGTATTGGATGATACTATAAGCATGTTCTCTCTGAACACTGATAACAAAGCTATGCAGTAATTGGTATGCAGCACCCCAGGTTAGGCTACTTTCACACTAGCGTTGGGCACTGCACGTCGCAATGCGTCATTGTGGATAAAAAACGCATCCTACAAAGTTGCCAGCAGGATGCTTTTTTTTCTCCATAGACTTTTATTAGCGATGCAGTGCCACACGTCGCAACCGTCGTGCGACGGTTGCGTCGTGTTTTGGCGCACCGCCATTTTCGACCAGGCATGCGCGGCCGAAACTCCACCCCCTCCTCCCCGGACCTTGCAATGGGGCAGCGGAAGCATCGTAAGACTGCTTCCGCTGCCCACGTCGGGCATTTTTTTCACAGTATGCGTCGGTACGTCGGGCTGACGCAGCGCGACGGCCCCGTACCGATGCTAGTGTGAAAGCAGCCTTACCGGTTGCTGCAGTGATGTTGCTTTTCCTTTGGGGAAGGTGATGTTATGCTCAGAGGCAAAGGAGTTCTCTTCACCAGGTAAGGCACACACATGCAACACATTCTAAATCCAGGAAAGGAGGGGGAGCTCCAGACCCGGATTCAGGGGAGCTTCCCTGTGCTTTGTTTCCTGACCTGGAGGAGGAGTGAGTTCAGTTGTAGAGACACAGAAGGAGAAGGATGTCTGGAGCAGACGTGAGAGGCCTGGCAGTCATGTGGAGCTGCAGCCTCTGGGAAGGAGTATCTTGTTGGGTTGCATGTGGAGCAGCCGGAAGGGAAGGAGCACAGGAGAGAAGCAGAGCTCAGAGGGGAACTGTGGCAGGACACCGTCGGAGCTAAAGCGCAGTAATCTGGTTACCGGGAGCTCAAGGCTTTCGTGGACTCTAGGACACAGAGCAGAACCGGAGGGCACTACACTATACGTCACCTGCCCGCACCACGACTGAGATGCAGCAGCCCTGGAGGAGCCCGGGGCATCTGAGAGTCCCTGTAAAAAGGCTCAAGCTGCCCGTCGTGCAGGTACCTGTTCCAGGACAGGGGGGAAACTGGAGGACCTTGTAGGAAGCTTAAAGCAGCAAGGACGTCACTTAGAAAGGCGCAAGTAGGAAAGGCTCATGGACCTGTACTGGGAAAAGAGAACTCCGTGATGGTGACCACCGTGACATCCCCTTTTGCGACCGGACCCGGTACCGAGAACCCCACTGCCCTGTGGGCGTGTCAGGTACACCAGGTGTTAAGAAAGTTACAGAAAACTGCAAGGCTAATATGAGCTGAACTGTTAGGCTACTTTCACACACAGCATATTTGCTGCGTATTTTTACGCGCGCGTATTTTGCTGCTGCTTTACCTGCGTTTTTTTACGCAGGCAAAAAACGCAGCTGCTTTCACACACTGCGTTTTTTGCTGCGTTTTTTGCAGCTGCGTTTTTTTCAGCATTGTGTACTGAAAATAAAGTTTGTTTGAAAAAAAAAAAAAAGGGGAAAAAAAAAAGTCATTGAGGTCATTTCCTGTCTTTATGACTCGGAATACAATACACACTGGAGTTAACATCATGTCGATTCTGCCAGCTGCAATGGCCTTGAGCCAAAGACGCCTCAGCAAGCGGAACAGACATCAGCTGGGGTTTACTAACCCCACTGTCACTAACCCCAGGTTACTAGGGCAGGCGTCAGTCAGACGCCCCCCCTCGTAACCCTGTACGGTAAAAGTAAATAAAGACAGACACAGAAAAAATATTTTAATCAAAATAAACAGGCAAGAAGTCTTTATTTGATTCTAATTTAACTCCATCATAGTTACCTGCATCCGTAGCATCCCCGACTCTGCTTCATCAGTTCACGGGGCTGAGAAATCAAATTCATGACTTCTCAGCCCCGTGACAGACCTGGAATGAGCTTCCAGCGCCTGCGATCAGCTGACTATCAGCTGACCGGCCGGGACATCAGCTGGTTTGTCGGTATACCGATCAATCACATGAACGGCCGGGACATCCCCAGCAGCCCCACGTTTATGCTCATTCATTTATCCATGCTGCTTCACTGGGGGGCGGGGGCTTCCCTCTTCCTGTCCGACGTCACGTCCGGTCCTGGGTGTCAACCCCTCCGTACAAAGACGCCGACACCCAGGACAAAGGCGCTGTGTGTGGACGGTAATATGGGGCCCTATGGGGATACGCAGACACGCCGCTGCGTAAAGAATTGACATGTCAATTCTTTTTACGCCGGCGTGTTTGCAGACAAAAGCGCCGCGTTTTTTTGCGGTGTGTCTGAACGGCAAAGTGAATTTCTCATTCACTTTGCCGGCAGACGAAAATGACATTGCGCATTTTTGAAAAGCGCCCGCAAAATAGCGCTCAAAAATGCGCTATGTCTGAAAGGAGCCTAACTGTATAATATCTTAAAGAGGTCTTAAAGTAGTCTATAACCCCTTCATGACCCAGCCTATTTTGACCTTAATGACCTGGCCATTTTTTGCAATTGTGACCAGTGTCCCTTTATGAAGTAATAACTCAGGAACACTTTAACGGATCCCAGCAGTTCTGAGAATGTTTTTTCATGACATATTGGGCTTCATGTTAGTGGTAAATTTAGGTCGATAATTTTTGCGTTTATTTTTGAAAAAAATGGAAATTTGGCGAAAATTTAGAAAATTTCGCAATTTTCTAATTTTGAATTTTTATTCTGTTAAACAAGAGAGTTATGTGACACTAAATATTTAATAAATAACATTACAACATTACCCACATGTCTACTTTACATCAGCACAATTATGGAAACAACATATATTTTTTTTTGCTAGGAAGTTATAAGGGTTAAAATTTGACTAGCGATTTCTCATTTTTACAACGATATTTACAAAACCATTTTTTTTAGGCACCACCTCACATTTGAAGTCAGTTTGAGGGGGTCTATATGGCTGAAAATACCCCAAAGTGACACCATTCTAAAAACTGCACCCCTCAAGGTGCTCAAAACCACATTCAAGAAGTTTATTAACCCTTCAGGTGCTTCACAGCAGCAGAAGCAACATGGAAGGAAAAAATTAACATTTAACTTTTTAGTCACAAAAATGATCTTTTAGCAACAATTTTTCATTTTACCAAGGGTAAAAAGAGAAACTGGACCCCAAAAGTTATTGTACAATTTGTCCTGAGTACGCCGATACCCCATATGTGGGGGGAACCACTGTTTCAGCGTGCGACAGGGCTCGGAAGGGAAGGAGCGCCATTTGACTTTTTCAATAAAAAATTTGCTCCAATCGTTAGAGGACACCATGTCGCGTTTGGAGAGCCCCTTTAGTGTACCTAAAGATTGGAGTTCCCCCACAAGTGACCCCATTTTAGAAACTAGAACCCCAAGGAACTTATCTAGATGCATAGTGAGCACTTTGAACCCCCAGGTGCTTCACAAATTGATCCGTAAAAATGAAAAAGTACTTTTTTTTCACAAAAAAATTATTTTAGCCTCAATTTGTTCATTTCCACATGGGCAACAGGATAAAATGGAACCTAAAATTTATTGGGCAATTTCTCCTGAGTACACTGATACCTCACATGTGGGGGTAAACCACTGTTTGGGCACACGGCAGGGCTCGAAAGGGAAAGAGCGCCATTTGACTTTTTGAATGAAAAATTAGCTCCAATCGTTAGCGGACACCATGTTGCGTTTGGAGAGCCCCTGATGTACCTAAACATTGGAGCTCTCCCACATGTGACCCCATTTTGGAAACTAGACCTCCCATGGAACTAATCTTGATGTGCGGTGACCACTTTAAACCCCCAAGTGCTTCACAAAAGTTTATAACACAGAGCGATGAAAATAGCAAATCATTTTTCTTTCCTCAAAAATTATTTTTTAGCTCGCAATTTTTTATTTTCACAAGAGTAACATGAGAAATAGGACCCCAAAAGTTGTTGTCCAGTTTGTCCTGAGTACACTGATACCCCATATGTGGGGGGGGGACCACTGTTTGGGCGCATAGCAGAGCTCGGAAGCGAAGTAGTGACGTTTTGGAATGCAGACTTTGATGGAATGGTCTGCGAGCATCATGTTACGTTTGCAGAGCCCCTGATGTGCCTAAACAGTAGAAACCCCCGATAAGTGACCCCATTTTGGAAACTAGACCCCCCAATGAACTTATCTAGATGTGTGGTGAGCACTTTAAACCCCCAAGTGCTTCACAGAAGTTTTATAACGCAGAGCCGTGAAAATAAATCATTTTTCTTTCCTCAAAAATTATGTTTTAGCAAGCAATTTTTTATTTTCACAAGGGTAACAGGAGAAATTGGACCCCAATAGTTGTTGCCTGGTTTGTCCTGAGTGTGCTGGTACCCCATATGTGGGGGTAAACCACTGTTTGGGTGCACGTTGGGGCTCAGAAAGGAGGGAGCATCATTTGACTTTTTGTACGCAAGATTAGCTGGAATCAATGGTGGCACCATGTTGCGTTTGGAGACACCTGATGTGCCTAAACAGTGGAAACCCCTCAATTCTAACTCCAACACTAACCCCAACACACCCCTAGTCCCAACCCTAATCCTAACCCTAATCCCAACCCTAACCCTAATCACAACCCTAACCACAACCCTAACCCCAACACACCCATAACCCTAACCACAGGCCTAATCTTAACCCTATTTCCAACCCTAGCCCTAATTCCAACCTTAACTCTATGTGCCCACGTTGCGGATTCGTGTGAGATTTTTCCGCACCATTTTTTAAAAATCCGCAGGTAAAAGGCACTGCGTTTTACCTGTGGTTTTACTGCGGATTTCCAGTGTTTTTTGTGCGGATTTCACCTGCGGATTCCTATTGTGGAACAGGTGTAAAACGCTGCGGAATCCGCACAAAGAATTGACATGCTGCAGAAAATACAATGCAGCGTTTCCACACTGTATTTTCCGCACCATCGGCACAGCGGATTTGGTTTTCCATAGGTTTACATGGTATTGTAAACCTGATGGAAAACTGCTACGAATCCGCAGCGGCCAATCCGCTGCGGATCCGCAGCCAAATCCGCACCATGTGCACATAGCCTGATTCTAGCCCTAACCCTAAGGCTACTTTCACATTAGCGTTTTTGCCATCCGTCACAATCCATCGTTTTGGGCAAAAAACGGATCCTGCAAACGTGCCCGCAGGATCCGTTTTTTGCCCATAGACTTTTTTTGGCGACGGATGGTCACACGTCGGGTCCGTCGTACAATGGATCCACCGTGTTTTGGCGGACCGCCGGGACAAAAAAACGTTCAATGTAACTTTTTTTGTCTGGCGGTTCCGCCATTTCCGACCGCGAACTCGCGGCCGGAACTCCGCCCCCTCCTCCCCGGACTTGAGAATGGGCAGCGGATGCGTCTGAAAACTGCATCTGCTGCCCACATTGTGCACAACGTCCGTCGGGCCGATGGTTTGCGACGGCCCCGTACCGACGGAAATATGAGAGGCCTAATTCTAACCCTAACCCTAGTTTTAACCCTAACCCTAGTGAAAAAATAAAAGTAAATATAATTTCTTTATTTTATTATTGTCCCTACATGTGGGGGTGAAAAAGGGGGGGTTCATTTACTATTTTGTCTATTTTGATCACTGTGATAGGTTTTATCACAGTGATCAAAATGTACCTGGAACGAATCTGCCGCCCTGCAGATTCGGCGGGCGCACTGCACATGCGCCCGCCATTTTGGAAGATGGCGGCGCCCATGGAGAAGACGGACGGACACCGGGAGGCTCGGTAAGTATGAGGGGGTGGGATCGGAGCACGGGGGGATCGGTGCACAGGGGGTGGGATCGGAGCACGCGGGGAGCGGACAGGAGGACGGGGGGAGCGGACAGGAGGATGGAGGGGAGCGGAGCACAGGACGGAGGAATATTTCACCTATGAAAAGTGGTGAAATATTACAATCCAGCCATGGCCGATGCTGCAATATCATCGGCCATGGCTGGATTGTAATATTTCACCACTTTTCATAGGTGAAATATTGCAAATCCCTCTGATTGGCTGTTTTCACTTTCATCAGCCAATCAGAGCGATCGTAGCCACGGGGGGGGGGGGGGTGAAGCCACCCCCTCTGGGCTATAGTACCACTCCCCCTGTCCCTGCAGATCGGGTGAAATTGGAGTCAACCCTTTCACCCGATCTGCAGGGACGCGATCCCTCCATGACGCATACGCTGCGTCATAGGTCGGATTGGCACCGACTTTCATGATGCAGCGTATGCGTCATAGGTCGGGAAGGGGTTAAAGACAGGCTACCAATATGGGTTCCCGATGGTCATTAATATATTAGAACTACAACATCCACTCGCTGCTGCCTCCCCTCTGCCACAAAATGTTGCATGAAAGATTGATGTTGAGGGTCCCTAACAGCCCCAAGGCCTAGATGAACATTTAGTAGTTGCGTTTTTCTTCTGTTCCCTATTGCATTCTTGTGAGTGTTTTGCCAAAGTTCTAACTATTGACAAATCTAGTAGTCTTTGCATTTGAAAGGCTTCAGTAGATGATACAAATCCCTCCTAAGTTGCCAGTGGTGAACTTCAAAGTAAACCAAGCTACAGTTTGAATGTTGAAAGATATAATCCGTCACCGCTTTACACTGATTGTAGAAATAATCAAACATATACAGTGTTGAATTCCAGTGTACTGAAAATCAGGTGGTGCTCAAGCATATAATTCTGTTTTTGCCAAGCCTGATGAACGTGCTTCACCACATAAGAATGGTTGACATGCCAAGATACCTTTCTGTCAATGGCCACCACCCTACTCAAGTGATGAATCTTATTGAAGAAATTTTGCATAATTAAATTTAGAATGTGTACAATGGAGTGAGCATTGGTTACTTGGCACAAATGTAAAGCAGACTGAAAGGTCTGGGTATTTTTGCTAATGACAATGCCCAGTTGCAGTTTGTGGGGCGTTATGCAGTGTAAAATTTGCTTTTTAATGGAGAGGAACAGCTCATCACCTGTATGGCTTTTGTTGCTCTTTCTCACAATCTGTAAAACAGTTTGTCAGTGCTTAAATTTAAAAGAACGAAAAGACTAAGGGACCGAAGTAAGTACAATGTATTTTATTGGCATCTATCAAAGGGATAACCATTGGATAGCCATGCTTTTAGACCATCGATATAAAATCATCATAGGGAAAATTTTACAAAGGGAGTTAAATTTAGAATGTTACCTTTGTTTTGTTTCTATAGAAGATGGAGTCATGTCCATTGAGGAGGATGTGCAAGAGGTGAGTAAAAACTGGCAGGCAATGGAACCATATCTACCATGGAGGCTTCATTACCACATATAATTTTACCATGGAGCATCACTGCTTTCTCAAAGCTTTCACCCAGTGGGTCATGAGTAACGTTATCTTCTTGACCATAGTTCCTGCTTCTTGTGTATACAGTATGGTAGGCATATCTTTCTATGAGAAATAATTTCATCTACGTTGCCTCAGAAAACTTCATACTTTCTTGAAAAGAAGTGGAGTTCACTAAGATGTACAGCACCATCAGCAAAGTTAATTGAGTGGGGGTTTAGATGGCACATAAAAGCATGATTGTGAGCCTGTTTTCTGGCTACACAATATGAGATGAATATCTGACTGGGTGAAGGAGGACTAGTCAGAGTACATCAAGCAGTAGTTTGATGATAATGACACCAACCAACTATTTGAGGATACAGCTTGGCTACCAGAAAGATGAGTGCAAGGAGAATGGGTAGTAGGGTAGCTTGAGCTTTGTTCCTACAACTGGCCAGCTTGTTTTCCTAAATGAACAAGTGGTGTCAGTGTATGTTAAGATAGTGAGATGCAGTTCCTAGTCTATTCAAGTATGGACATTCAGGGCTTATGTTCCGTCTTCACAGGCAGCACACTGCAAAAGGTTTATCGGCCAGCAATTTGAAAAATAAATTCCCACACCCAAGATATAGGGACTCCACCTACAGCACTTGAAGCATCACTTGCTCCCTAGCTGACTGCAGAATAAGCAGATACGCCCCCAGAAGATATTTGGGCTGAATGAAGGCTATGATCTTCATCTTCCACACCACCACCTTCCTTCACTGATAACTTCACCTCAGCATAATGTCAGTTTCCCAGGTCTTGTCCACCACACAATGTTCATTATCATAATTTCTGATCATTCCTTGCCTCAGTGTGGGAACTGTCCTGGAAAACCTAGCTCTTATCCTCCTTCTCCTCTGCTGTACTCCAGCTCTATTTGCCATGACGCTGAGTGCCACTACCACCTTGGCAGCTTCTACCTGTGCCCCTTGTATCACAGCTGACAAAGTCACTAACTAGGTAATTGAATTATGTACACCATCATCTCCGATCAAAGGCCAATATTTATTTCTTCCCAAAAATTAAGTCAAGGAAGTTGTTGTTATAAAATATGTTCCTTAGTCCCCATAGTGCTGTGTGGCTTTGGACTAAGGGGCAGAACAGCCAGAGGTTTAAATAATGGAATTAAAAGTCGGCAATTAAAAGATTAACTGCTATGGCAGTAGACACTGATTCAAACTGATGTCACTGTCATAGGATAAATTATCCTGCTGTAACTGAGATGAAACATGTGGTGCCATATATTCATGTATTCCATAATACCCTTTTCTTCCTCCCCACTACTATGCTCAACGGAGGCAACTGAGGACAGTTGGTATCTGCACTTGTTTCTACTATAGCCCTGATGGATGGTGCTGCTTCTTATGGCTTCCACGTTCTTAGCCATAGTATATATTTTTTCCTTTTACACTACCACACCCATTGCCATTTTTATCTTTTTAATAACACTATAATTACAATTTTTTCAATCTTGTCAAACCCAATATATCCAGTAATTGTATTATTACATGGGATTTTTTATAATTTTATATCAGCTCATCTTTTTTCCTTTTCAGGTCCCTACAATATCGGATCCTCTCAGTGGAGATCTTCTTTTTAAGAGAAGTTTCCTTATTGACCCTACAAGGATGGATAAGGACAGGGACAAGATGGCGGAGAGAATATTACACCTCACCCTAGAGATCCTCTTCCGGCTTACTGGAGAGGTGAGAGATTCTGATGGCGTCACATTACATTATTCTTATCTATGGGAATAACAGATGGACAGAACTGGAGAGGTGAGGACTCTGGGAATGTCTGTAGTGAGGTTTATTAATGTGTCTCTCCATAACCAGGATTACACAGTAGTGAAGAAGACCTCTAGTGAACGCTGTCAGGACCCTGTGCCTGAGGGATGGGGAAGACCCCTGAGCCCAATCACTGGGCCTCCACCTCACCCCCTGACACATGAGGACATCAATGACCAGAAGATCCTAGACCTCACCTACAAGATGATTGAGCTGCTGACTGGGGAGGTGACACTGCTGGGAATGATGGGATATTATACAGTAACGCTATAGAGGGATCGGGGGGATGATGGTATCATTGTATGTGTCAGGTTCCTATAAGGTGTCAGGATGTCACCATCTATTTCTCCATGGAGGAGTGGGAGTATTTAGAAGGACACAAAGATCTGTACGAGAACGTCATGATGGAGGTTCCCCAGCCCCTCACATCACCAGGTAATAGACAGGACTAAATAATAATAATACAGTTTGCACACATTATCATCACAATCTAAATTCCCTATCCCTATCTTTGTATTGTGGAAGGAAACCGGAGTACCCGGAGGAAACCCATGCAAACATGGGGAGAACATACAAACTCCTTGCAGATGTTGTCCTTGGTGAGCTTTGAACCCAGGACTCTAGCGCTGCAAGGCAGCAGTGCTAACCACTGAGCCACCTTGCTGCCCAACTAAATGTGTGACTAAATACACATATCCTATAATTATCTGTATGTAAATAATGAATCCAGCACCTGTATGTGTTTCCTCCAGTTCTATCCAGTAAGAGGACAACACCAGAGAGATGTCCCCGTCCTCTTCTTCAACAGAACTGTAAACAAGATCCCAATGTTCCTCAGGATCATCAGGTAGATGGCGAGAAGGTGTAAATAAATGTCTTCTATGATGTGTAGAAGGCTGTGAAGGTCTTGCAGTCTGTCGTGTTTGCTATTGTGTTTTATGCACTGAATGGCCACATTGTTAGAGACATTGGTCATTTCATTATTGAAGCTTTTTTATATCTAATGACCCATCACCTCAGAGTGCTCCAAAGATCACATGAGCTTTTATTTGATCAGCTTCAGTGTGAATCCATATTAGAATGGTACTATTGAGTTATCTGAGCAACTTCAAACATGGCATGGTTGTCAGTGCTAGATTAGCCTTTACATGTTGTGATTGATTAAAAAAAAATAAAAATTCTCCATTGCTTCCATGACCTTTGTAGTCCCCAGATCTTAATTATGCAAGACAAGATGGATCGAGCTGTTTAGGGTTTATTAGTACCTACTGTATCTAGCTAATTTGTTGCACTGTAAGAAGCTATTTTGACCATACGGCCAATAGTCCTACAGAACAATGGATGTGTCTAATAAAGTCACCATTTAGTGAATGTTATATACTTGGTGGAGATGAGAGGATTAAGGCTGTGTGCCCACGTTGCGTTTTTTTAATGTGTTTCTGCCGTGTTTTTTGCCACAGCGGAAACGCATAAAAACGCTTAAAAACCACATTCCCATGCAATCCTATGGGACTCCGCAGTTGCTGTGCCCATTTCCCGCTGCGGAAAAGTGAGCACTTCATGTGCGCATGGTACCCAGGGTCTGGAGGAGAGGAGACTCCTCCAGGCCCTTGGGAACCATATTTCTGTAAAAAAAAAAAAAAAAAAGAACTAAAATGAAAAATAGCGATATACTTACCTTCTGATGGCCCCCGGAGTCCTCCCGCCTCTCAGCGGTGCACGCGTCGGCTTCCGTTCCCAGGGATGCTGTGTGCGAAAGACCGTGATGTCACAAAGGTCCTTCGCGCAAAGCATCCCTGGGAACGGAAGCCGTCGGGAGAGCCGCTGAGATCGGGGGCCGTCGGATGGTGAGAATAACCATTTTTTAAAATTATTTTTAACATTCTATCTTTTACTATTGATGCTGCATAGGCAGCATCAATAGTAAAAAGTTGGTCACATTTGTCAAGCGATGCTTCAAATCTCTTGGAAAACGCAAGCATTCTGCAAGCTAAAAACGCTTGCAAAATGTTTGTGTTGTGCCAGAAAACGCATGCGAATTCCGCATGCGTTTTACCAGCGGCAGGGAGTTGCGGAAATGCTTTTCTGCAACGTGGGCACATAGCTTAAAGCTGAAAACACTATTCATGTCAGATGTCTGGAGGCTGCTGGTTAGAATTAGGAGTCAAAAGGTTGGATTTATACAGAAGACCCCCAGCTATCTGATAACTACTGCTGACATTCTTGGGCATCATGTTAATTTATGATTATTTTTTTTCTGTTATTTATAATTTCACACAGCTTCTCCATCTGTCTGTGGCTTTTACAATATTTGTTTTCAGGCTGAAGATCTGACCCATATTAATACTACAGAGACGTATGTGAGAGGTGATGAGCGGTGTAAGGAGGAGATTCCTACAGATATCCGCACAGGTGAGTAGTGACCACTGAGGTCACATATACTAGTCCATCACTGGCTGGTGCAACTATATGTCTCAGTTTTTAGGGTATGTTACACAGCTATTTTATAACTTTTTGTTACCTGTAAAGTTTTGGTGGCTACAATTGAAGAGACACATTTTCAACAAAGAAAAAAATACATCTGTTCTGGCTATACAGAAATGTTTTTTTTCTGAAGCTAATGACTGGCCGGATCAGAGACAAACTGGTCACCGCTGTGGTCAGTGATCAGTCCTTTACACTACTCACAAAAAGTTAGGGATATTTGGCTTTCAGCAAAATTTTAGGCTGAATATGGAATACATTCTAACCTTTTTAGGTGAACTTAATGTCACCTTCTCAAAACTTTTGAATACACATGTCCAACTGTTCAATGTTTCAGTACTTTTTGCACAACTTGCTGTTCTCTAACAAGAAGCTTAGTGGCAAAATTCACAACAGGTGTTTGATCCATGAATCGGCCAATACATTTCGGGGTTCAATTAGAATTGATATTTAAACAGTTCTCCACATCATGCTGTTCACGTTTTCACATCATGAGACCAAGACGACACCTGAAAATTGATCAACAGTGCCTCGATATTGTGAGGATTCAAGCAGGATGTGCTCAGACAGAAGTGGCCACTGAGCTTAGAGTGACACAGTGTCATCAGCAGGGTGCACAAAGATACAGAGAGACTGGAAGAGTCACAGAAAGGCAGAGAAGTGGATGTTCTTGGACCACATCCCACAGGGATGACCGCTTCACTGTGAACTATGCCCTTCGGTACTGGATGATGAATGCCACACAACTCCAGGAACAGTTAAGGAAAGTGAGATGCATCCAAGTGTCATGTCAAACCATTCAAAACCGTTTACATCAGCATGGTCTGTGTGCTAGACAGCCTGCAAGAGTACCTAACTACACCTCCATGGGCCAGGGAGCATCTACCTTGGACGAGGGAGAAGTACATCTCAGCGCTGTTCACTGATGAAAGATTCACGCTGAGCAGAAATGATGGCCGCCATCGATGTTGGAGACATCAAGGAGAGCGCTATGCATCAGCCACTATTATCACCATACAAGCCTTTGGTGGTGGTGTTAGTGTAGACAGGTGGGTCTAATCAATTCAGAAGTGTCCCACACTCTGTAAATTGTACAGTGACAAAACCCTACTACTTGAATAACATTCCAGTCATCCAGTCATTGTGCCTCTGTGCGAACAGCACAGGCCTAATTTCCTGTTCATGGACAACAATGCTCCAGCTCATCGAGGTTGCATCATTAGAGAACAGCTATTGGAGACTGGGGTACTTCAGATCGAGTGGCCTGCACTTACTCCAGACCTGAGTCCCATAGAAAACCTATGGAATTACCAGTCTCCATTTAGAGACATGGTAACTGTACCCCAGAACCTCAGTGACCAGCGGGTCGCCCTTCAAGAAGAGTGTAATGTCTTGCCTCAGCAAACAATAACTCTACTTTTGAACAGCTTGAGACATCGTTGTCAAGCTGTAACTGATGCTCAAGGCCACATGACAAGATAATATTGAGACACTGACATTTTCCTTTGGGGTATAACCACCACTGTTGTTGGCTTTTCTTTCAATAAATTGTTTGAGATGAGGAAATAACCATTGCATGCTTCTACTTAAATGCCCTCCTTTCATGATAAAATATCACTGTAGCGTGAACTTTTTATGTTTTCCATAAATTTCAACTAAAACTCAAATATCCCTAACTTTTTGTGAGTAGTATATCTGTCCATCTGTAAGTACAGAGATTGGCAGAGTAATTGGTCAGCAGTGCAGGAGGAATGGCAGGGAAACTGAAAAATAAGTACTCCTTTCTTTGCGCTTTTCTATTTTTTTTATTTTATTTTTGATGGGATGAGTTGTAGTTTTGAATGACATTATTTGTAAAACCATAAAATGTACTGGAGAATTGGAGAAAAAATCTAAGTGTGGTGAAGTTGCGAAAAAGCACCCCATGATTGTTGTTGGAAAGACACACTTAAATTCCGCTGCAGAGATTGATTGTTTAATTTAAGCGTTGACCAGCAGCAAGGAAATATCGCTAAAGGGATGACACATGCTGGACTTCAAGATAAAAGAGGAACTCCCAGAGAAGCAATTTAGAATTAGTGGCTTAAGAAGGAGCTCTTGAAATAATTGGGAATCCACAGATATACTGGAATGTGCAGCTTGTAGCATCTGCATTAAACTTTTTGATATGTCTTGAGTAGAGTCAGCCCATGTCCCCATTCAAGAATGTATTGACCTTTAGACTATGGATGTTAGGCTGAAAGGAAATGTAACTTTATTTGCAAGGATCCAAGAAAAATTAGGAAAAAGTTCAGGAGCAACAAGCTAGCAGGTATTTGATGACAACTGTTTTTTTTTTGTGAATAGATAGAACATGCCACCACAAGGTCCCAAACTTCTTGAGCTAAGGTAGCTCACCGGAAGTTTTTTTAAATAAAATCCAATGTCTTATGCACACTCGCCATCTGCTTTAACATCTTCTATCTGCAAGGCAAATGTGTACACATCAAGTAGAATAAGCAAACCCATCACGGATTCATTTGCTCAGCAGATGTGATTGGTAGAGTCACCAGGTGGGAAAACCCTCCACCTGGTATCTCCACCTGTCCCAAGCCAGTCGGATAGCAAACAGGTCTCGGTCGTCGATGCTAAAGTTATACACAGCAGAGCAAAATACTTTGTAGAACAATTAAGAGGTTAACATTTTAACTTCACACTAAAAGAATCAGCGTCCACTTTGAAATAGAAAGGCCAAAATGAAAAATTGCGGCAGCGTTACTGAGCTCAGTGATTTTCTGCAGCGTCGTCACCACTGCAGCCAATCAACAGAGACCAGGTTAGCTGTAGAGAGAAGGCACTGGACCTGGAAAGAGCAAGCAAAGCTCAAGGGTATCTTTTTGTGTTTTTTTTTTTTTTTTTTTTTTTTTTTTAACCTATAACTGAACATATGGGCAAAAAGTTGATAAAGGGTAGCAATCCTTTTAAAGCAGTGTTTCTAAAAATTAATAAAGTTGTTTTTAATTTTTGGCAGATAACTGTACCCGGAGTTCAGAGGGACATCTGATATTTTCAGATTTTAAAAGAGATGATGTTGATATCACACCTGAAATATATGAAGGTCAAGCCATTATGTCAGATTTATCTCCAACCCCTCACAGCACAAATCTGTCATCTGATCCTTTTCAACAACTTCTATATTTTGATTCATCGCAGACCGTTCAGCAAAACAAAAATAACACAATGGATTGTGAATACAAAGGAACTCGCGCAAAAAAGAAAAAATGGTTATGTTCAGAATGTGGGAAATATTTTAAGGATAATTTTACTTTAGTGATACATAAGAGAATTCATACAGGGGAGAAGCCTTTTTCGTGTTCAGAATGTGGGAAATGTTTTAAGGGTAAATCTGCTTTAGTTCTACATGAGAGAGTTCATACAGAGAAGAAGCCATACTCATGTTCAGAATGTGAGAAATGTTTTACCACTAGAGATAACCTTGTTAAACATCTTAGAATTCACACAGGGGAAAGGCCATATGTATGTTCAGAATGTGGGAAATGTTTTATGATTAAAGCAAGACTTGTTGGACATCAGAAAATCCACACAGGGGAGAAGCCATTTTCATGTTCCGAATGTGGGAAATGTTTTACACAGAAATCAGCTCTAGTTACACATCAAAGAATTCACACAGGGGAGAAGCCATATTCATGTTCAGAATGTGGAAAGTGCTTTTCCCAAAGCTCATCTTTATTTGCACACCAAAAATCTCACACAGGGGAGAAGTCATTTTCATGTAACGAATGTGGGAGATGTTTTACACGGAAATCAGTTCTAGTTGCACATCAAAGAATTCACACAGGGGAGAAGCCATATTCATGTTCAGAATGTGGAAAGTGCTTTTCCCAAAGCTCATCTTTATCTTCACACCAAAAATCTCACACAGGGGAGAAGTCATTTTCATGTCTACAATGTAGGAAATGTTTTAAAGAAAAATCTTATCTTCTTAAACATCAGATTAATCACACAAAGAAGTAACCATTACTTCAAGCTGACTGCTATGATGATTATAGCCTGCTAAGGATTTAAAATATTATTACTAAATCCTGTCCATTAGCATTTTACAATCATCATTTAAACATTTCGGCACAAAAAAGGGATTTGCATTAATTATCGTTAAGCAGATCTGCACCAGATTTCACAACACAAACCACATACACCGCCAAATAGATCTCCTCGACCCGATGAGTCTGGTCTAGTCACTGTGAAAAATCCATGTCAAAATGACTGGGCAGTCAGTTGCAAAAGTTTATATCGATTTCCACCCACCCAGCCTGATTGACAGCACCTGGAGTTTTTTCAATTAGTGTAATTTTTTTCCTATCATGGTCTATTTTTGGAGAGTTTCCCTGGGTTTTTGTGAAGTCTTTTTTTCTGTAATTTTCTGGTCATTTTTTTCACACCATTGAACAATGAAGAAACTGGTAGCGTTTTTTTAACCCCTTAAGGGTAAACTGTCACAGCTTCAAAAATGTGACAATGTTAACCCCTTTCTGCCAGCTGACGGAATAGTACGTCAGCTGGCAGAACCCCCGCTTTGAGGTGGGCTCCGACGGTAAGCCCACCTCAAAGCCGCAGGGCACAGCTTGATCTTTTCAGCACCAGACGCAGATCAAGCTGTGCCCTGCATGACACTGTTGTCACGTTAATCAACCATTCTATTACTAGTACGGAACTGATGAAGGTCCGGATAAAGGACCAAAACATTTTTTGGCTACTACGATTAAATATTCACGAGCATTAAGTTGTGTGCCAGGTTCTTTTCTTTGAAGTGTCACATGGTGTGGGAACCTACCTGGGCACCATCAATAGTAGTGCACACGCCTCTATCTTTCACACCTCAAAGCCGCGACATGTCAGCTGTTTTGTACAGCTGACATGTGCGCGCAATGAGCGTGAGCGGAATCGCGATCCGCCCGCGCCCATTAACTAGTTAAATGCCGCTGTCAAATGCTGAGTAGAATAAGCAAACCCATCACGGATTCATTTGCTCAGCAGATGTGATTGGTAGAGTCACCAGGTGGGAAAACCCTCCACCTGGTATCTCCACCTGTCCCAAGCCAGTCGGATAGCAAACAGGTCTCGGTCGTCGATGCTAAAGTTATACACAGCAGAGCAAAATACTTTGTAGAACAATTAAGAGGTTAACATTTTAACTTCACACTAAAAGAATCAGCGTCCACTTTGAAATAGAAAGGCCAAAATGAAAAAGATCACTGGGGTGAGGGGGAGTAGAACATGTATTAATTGCCCTCTGCATTGTTCTATTCCTACTACCCCTAGGGTTCTAACTGTCCTCCCCAGTGTTCTTTATATAATTCAATTTTTGTTTTACAATTTTCAGAATAGTAGTACAGAAAAGATCATTTAATTCAAAAACCTATTTCTTAAGATAGCATCAGTAGATACAGTTTCTAACAGTACACTGATCTATCATCATTAGCGAGTAATCTCAACACAGCAAGTCCGCATCTCAATATGTTGTTTAAACAGAAACCATGATCCAACAAGACACTAAAGGTACCGTCACACTAAGCGACGCTGCAGCGATCCAGACAACGATCCCGATCGCTGCAGCGTCGCTTTTTGGTCGCTGGAGAGCTGTCACACAGACAGCTCTCCAGCGACCAACGATGCCGAGGTCCCCAGGTAACCAGGGTAAACATCGGGTTACTAAGCGCAGGGCCGCGCTTAGTAACCCGATGTTTACCCTGGTTACCAGCATAAAAGTAAAAAAAAACAAACACTACATACTTACCTTCCGCTGTCTGTCCCCCGGCGTTCTGCTTCTCTGCACTGTGTAAGCACAACGGCCGGAAAGCAGAGCGGTGACGTCACCGCTGTGCTTTCCGGCTGGCCGGCGCTCACAGTGCAGAGAAGCACAGCGCCGGGGGACAGACAGCGGAAGGTAAGTATGTAGTGTTTGTTTTTTTTAACTTTTACGCTGGTAACCAAGGTAAATATCGGGTTACTAAGTGCGGCCCTGCGCTTAGTAACCCGATGTTTACCCTGGTTACCAGTGAAGACATCGCTGGATCGGTGTCACACACACCGATCCAGCAATGTCTGCGGGAGATCCAGCGACGAAATAAGGTGCTGGCCTCCTAGCTCCGACGAACGACATCACAGCAGGATCCTGATCGCTGCTGCGTGTCAAACACAACGATATCCAGGACGCTGCAACGTCACGGATAGCTAGCGATATCGTTGTTAAGTTGTTCAGTGTGAAGGTACCTTAAGACAGACTGGGGGGGAAGGGAAAGAGATTAAGAACCAAACTCACTATATGTCCCGTGACAACTAATTGCCACCACACTTACTGGTAGTCTCTCTGAACCCAATACATGCCCCAAAGAGTCCAAACTACATTATAACAGTCCATAATGTTATTCTGCATAGCTGTAAGATATTCCGTACCTCGTATATCTTGTATTCGCAACTGAAGTTGAGTAATCAGTATAGGGGCTGAACCGACTTCCACTTACAGGCTATCGATCATCTGGCAGACATTGTTATGTGTAATAAAAGCTGTTTAAATTTACGACCTAGTTGAAATGGTGATATATTGAGTAAATTAAATTTTGGATCCAAAGGGATCTGGAGGCCGGTAACTTTATAAATCAAGGACTTGACAATTTCCCAGAAACCTTGCATGTTTAGGCATGGCCAAAACAAATGTGATAGGTCACCTTTTGCATTCCCACATCTCCAACAACAATTAGAGATGGTAGGATTAAGTTTATGCAGGAGCAAAGGAGTATGATACCAGAACAGGAGTAGTTCATATTGGTTTTCCCTGTGGATGTAACATGTAGAATAGTGAAACAATCACATCCTTTTAATTAACGTTAATGTTTGTTAAAACCCCTCACAACCATGTCCTCCATTTCCTTGACAGATTTACCAAAGTATTTAAAATAGTTTTCCGGACAAGGGGTTTTGTATGAAAAACAAATGGACAAAACAGACAGAAACTGGTCAAATTTAGCAGGACAATATATTTGTTCCTTGGACCATGTCAGACATCTTTCTCCTCCTCGTGCCACCACCTCATGCTCATTATTCCAATACTTTCCACTGAAACAATCACATCCTTTTAATTAACGTTAATGTTTGTTAAAACCCCTCACAGCCATGTCCTCCATTTCCTTGACAGATTTACCTGTTGTGAAATTGGATTTTGGGCTACCCCGGTGGCCACTGGTGGAATTGAACTGGTGTGCATCATCCCCTCTGTTCACCTGTTTCCATCAGGATGTGGGAGTCGCTATTTAACCTTGCTTCTCTGTCACTTCCATGCCGGTCAACATTGTAATCAGAAGCCTTTCTGTGCATGTTCCTGCTGCTAGACAACTCCCAGCTAAGTTGGACTTTAGTCCTCGTTTGTTTTTGCATTTTGTTCCAGTTCACAGCTGTAGTTTCGTTTCTGTGTCTGGAAAGCTCTTGTGATCTGAAATTGCCACTCTGATGTTATGAGTTAATACTAGAGTCTTAAAGTAATTTCAGGATGGTATTTTGATAGGGTTTTCAGCTGACCATGAAAGTGTCCTTTCTGTCTTCCTGCTATCTAGTAAGCGGACCTCAATTTTGCTAAACCTATTTTCATACTACGTTTGTCATTTCATCTAAAATCACCGCCAATATATGTGGGGGCCTCTGTCTGCCTATCGGGGAAATTTCTCTAGAGGTGAGCCAGGACTATATTTTCCTCTGCCAGGATTAGTTAGTCCTCCGGCCGGCGCTGGGCGTCTAGGGATAAAAAACGTAGGCAACGCTACCCGGCTACTGTTAGTTGTGCGGCAGGTTTAGTTCATGGTCAGTTTAGTTTCCATCCTTCCAAGAGCTAGTACTAATGTTTGCTGGGCTATGTTCTCTTGCCATTGAGAACCATAACATTTACCAAAGTATTTAAAATAGTTTTCCGGAGCCCGCATCAAAGCGGGGGTTTTGACCTCGGACGTACTATCCCGTCCGAGGTCAGAAAGGGGTTAATGTGCTTATTTTTAAGCAACTCCTTTGTTACCTTGGCTGTATGTTTTGGGTCATTGTCTTGCTGGAAGACCCAGCCATGACCCATTTTTAATGTCCTGGTGGAGGGAAGTAAGTTGTCAATCAGGATTTTACGGTATTTGGCTCCATCCATTCTCCCATTGATTCAGTGAAGTAGTCCTGTGCCCTAAGCAGAGAAACATCCCCCAAAACATAATGTTTCCACCTCCGTGCAGTGGGAACGGTGTTCTTTTGGTTATAGTTAGCATTTCTCTTCCTCCAAACACGGTGAGTTGAGTTAATGCCAAAGAGCTCAATTTTTGTCTCATCTGACCACAGCACCTTCTCCCAATTACAGAAATATTCAGGTGTTCATTGGCAAACTTCAGATGGGCCTGCATATGTGCCTTCTTGAGCAAGGGGACCTTGTGGGCACTGCAGGATTTTAAACCTTTACGGCATAATGTGTTACCAGTTTTCTTGGTGACTGTGGTCCCAGCTGCCTTGAGATCATTAACAAGTTTCCTCCGTGTAGTTCATCAAGGTTACTCCACGAGGTGAGATTTTCCATGGTGCCACAGATCGATGTCGATTGACAGTCATTTTGTATTTCTTCCATTTTCTTACTATTGCACCAACAGTTGTCTCCTTCTCGCCCAGCGTCGTACTTATGGTTTTGTAGCCCATTCCAGCTTTGTGCAGGTCTATGATCTTGTCTCTGACATCCTTGTAAAGCTCTTTGGTCTTGCCCATGTTGTAGAGGTTAGAGTCTGACTGATTAATTGAGTCTGTGGACAGAAGTCGTTTATAAGGGTGACTATGTAAGACAGCTGTCTTTAATGCAGGTAACGAGTAGAGATGGACGAATTTGTTCGGAAAACGATCGCCAAATATAAATTCGGCACGAATATGGCACATTCGGATTAGTTATCGGACACTCGAGCTAAATTTTATAAAATGGGTAAAAAACTATAACATTCGGTAAAAGTGCGGGGATATATTTACGTTGCCACAAAAATATTTTCAGCACTTTAGCAACGATAATGGTGGTGTATCATGAGCGTTGGGCACGTGTTTGATGAGGGTAGGGGGCTTTCAGAACCCAGAGGCACGGAGTTCTTTTAAGCACAGCACTACAGTCTTTTTTTTTTTTTTTTTCCCCTCTAACTTTGTGTGCATATTGCGGCTAGCCAATCAAGGCACAGGAAGCGCCCACAATGTCCTGACACAACGGTTTGTGTCATTGGCTGCTGAAATCACATGTCCCTCTCCATATAAATAGCAGACATCTTGTTTTAGCGCCATTTTGGCACTGTAACAGCACACAGAGGCTGCTCCTGACGCTGGCACTGTTAACAGCAAGATGATAGCTGGTTAGTTAGGCGATTGTATATCAGTCAGATAATGTAGCTAGATAGTGTCCAGTGTGGCTGTAAAATGTACCTTCCGGAATTTCTTTTTTTGGGTCATTACTGAGGTTCACAGACAAAGCCAGCAGGGCACATGTCCTCCAAGTGTGTTGTGCACTGCTTCTGTTGTGCTCCATGCACAATTATAGCATTCTAAATAATATTTTTTCAGTAGCTAAATGTGAAAAAGCCTGCTGTATCCCAAATGTAAGCTAGTTAGATAGGTGGCTGGTTACATATCAGTCAGAGGGCTCATACTCACTACGGACGAGTGCAATCAGCTGGCATTTTCCCACGCTCAAGAGTTCATCTTAGTTCATGCCGGCAGGGACCACAGCTTCCGTGACGTCACCGCTAGTCACTGAAGCTCCGCTCCCAGCATTTCATTCATTCCCCAGTAGTTTACACCTGGGACGGTCGCATTAGCACCTCTACCGGTTGTAAACTGTATATACCCCAGATATTGATTACAGCGTGGGACTGACTGTACGCCGGACAGGTATGGGTATATTGTTGGTTTTTTATTTTAATTTTTTTTACAGGAGATCAAGGGCTTCTCTTGGATTACCAGTAACAATAAAATGGTCAAACAGTGTTTAGTGTTTTATTTCATTAAAATACTTTATTCTGCATGTGTGTGTGTTTATTTAACCCTTTACAAACTATAGGATTAGTAATGGATAGGTGTCTTATTGACACTTCTCCATTACTAAACCAGCTTAATGTCACCTTACAATACAAAGGTGACATTAACCCCTTTTTACCCCATATGCCAACACTACAGGGCAGTGGGAAGAAAGAGGCTATGTGCCGGAATTGGCGCATCTTACAGATGCACCTTTTCTGGGGTGGCTGGGGGCAAATGTTTTTAGCCAGGGGGAACCAATAACCATGGTCCCTCTCTTTTTTTAATTTAAATAGGTTTTTATTAAGAATAAACCAAAACATTACATTTCATTAACCTTTCATTTGTTACATAGAAAATTTTTTCCACATTTTCCAACAACCTCAACAATCCCAACATCCCCCCCCCAAAGGACAGCTCAGCTCCATAGAAACTTCTATATCTGCCATTAATGTTTCTCCATCTTAGATATCTCAGTTATGACCGCTTATACGTCTAGTAACTTCCATCATTCAAAAGGCCCTCTGCTCCCAACTCATTTTACCCACTATCCCAACTCAATCCACGGAGACCACATTTTATCAAACGTTTCTATTTTCCCTCGTCTCTTATAAACCCCCTTTTCCAGTTCGAGACCATGTTTTACATATTGAAGGAATTCTCTCCTAGCAGGTGGATCCTCCTTAATCCAGTTTCGTGCTATCACTTTCCGGGCCATATATAATAACCTAGCGATTGCTATCTTCCAGACATTTTCCACTCCCATTTCATCCATATATCCCAGTAAGCACACAATCGGATCTCTCGGAACCCTACATCTATACGCACTCTCCACTCTACTCAGAACCACCAACCAGAAACCAGCCAGTCTTGGACATGTCCACATCATATGGTATATTCCTGCATTCTCAGTCCTACATCTCGGGCACTCAGAGTCAGCACGCAGCCCCGCTTTATGCATAATTTCCGGAGACTTATAAACTCTATGTAGAATGTAAAGCTGCGAAAGCCTGTACGGTTCGCTTAGTGAAACTCGTGGAATCCACTCCAGCACCGACTTCCAGACTTCATTCTCCATTGGACCTAGATCTCTTTCCCATTTAGCTCTCGCTTTTATAGGAAAATTCAACAAATGTGTATGCAATAGGTCTTTATACAGGGTAGAGATAACTCCCCTTGTAGTCCCGTCACCACATACATATTCCAATACAATATCTTCTTGAATTCTAAGTCCAGCGTCCTTGTTTTGAGCCACAAAAGCGTGTCTCATCTGCGCATATTGATATTCCCCAGAAGGTTTTAGCCCGAATTCTCCCTGCAACTGGGAAAATGGTTTTAATATTCGTTGTTGAACTATCTGACTAACCTAGCAGATTCCTTTTGCCCGCCACTCCGTAAGCACCCCCAGAGCCGCAAATTCCACTAAATTATCATTAAGCCATAGCGGTGTAAATCTAGTCAAGCCCGTAACTCCCCGAATATGTTTCAGTCTGTTCCACAACTTTCTTATCAGAAACATGGTTGGATATAATTTTCCCAAAGCTCCCAAGGAGCCATCCTCTAAACACTGCACCACTGGGCACCTGTTGTGAATTTGGTTTTTGGGCTCCCCCGGTGGTCACTGGTGGTACTGGACTTGTGTGCTTCACTTTCTCTGTTCACCTGTTTCCATCAGCATATGGGTGTATCCTATTTAGCCTTGCTGCTCAGTTATTCTAGTGCCGGCCATCAATGTAACCAGAGCCTTTCTGTTGCATGTTCCTGCTTCTAGACTACTATCAGCTAAGTTGGACTCTTAGTCCTAAGTTTGTTTTGCATTTTTGTTCCAGTTATTATTATTATTATTATTATTATTATTATTATTATTATTATTATTTATTGTTATAGCGCCATTTATTCCATGGCGCTTTACAAGTGAGGAGGGGTATACATAATAAAAACAAGTACAATAATCTTGAACAATACAAGTCATAACTAGTACAGTAGGAGAGAGGACCCTGCCCGTGAAGGCTCACAATCTACAAGGGATGGGTGAGGATACAGTAGGTGAGGATAGAGCTGGTCATGCAGCGGTTTGGTCGATCGGTGGTTACTGCAGGTTGTAGGCTTGTCGGAAGAGGTGGGTCTTCAGGTTCTTTTTGAAGGTTTCGATGGTAGGTGAGAGTCTGATATGTTGCGGTAGAGAGTTCCAGAGTAGGGGCGATACGCGAGAGAAATCTTGTATACGATTGTGGGAAGAGGAGATAAGAGGGGAGTAGAGAAGGAGATCTTGTGAGGATCGGAGGTTGCGTGTAGGAAAGTACCGGGAGATGAGGTCACAGATGTAAGGAGGAGACAGGTTGTGGATGGCTTTGTACGTCATGGTTAGGGTTTTGTACTGGAGTCTCTGGGCAATGGGGAGCCAGTGAAGGGATTGACAGAGGGGAGAGGCCGGAGAATAGCGGGGGGACAGGTGGATTAGTCGGGCAGCAGAGTTTAGAATAGATTGGAGGGGTGCGAGAGTGTTTGAGGGGAGGCCACAGAGCAGGAGGTTGCAGTAGTCAAGGCGAGAGATGATGAGGGCATGGACTAGGGTTTTTGCAGATTCTTGGTTGAGGAATGAACGGATTCGTGCAATATTTTTGAGTTGAAGTCGGCAGGAAGTGGAAAGGGCTTGGATATGTGGTTTGAAGGAGAGATCAGCGTCAAGGATAACACCGAGGCAGCGAGCTTGTGGGACTGGGGAGAGTGGGCAGCCGTGTACTGTAATGGATAGGTTCGTTGGGGGGGTCACGTGAGATGGGGGAAAGATGATGAATTCTGTTTTGTCCATGTTAAGTTTCAGAAATCTAGCGGAGAAGAAGGATGAAATAGTGGACAGACATTGAGGGATTCTGGTTAGTAGGGAGGTGATATCTGGTCCAGAGATGTAGATCTGTGTGTCATCAGCATAAAGGTGATACTGAAAGCCATGAGATTCTATGAGCTGTCCCAGGCCAAAGGTGTAAATGGAGAAGAGCAGGGGCCCAAGGACTGAACCTTGTGGGACTCCGACAGATAGGGGGCGAGGTGAGGAGGTGGTGTGTGAGTGGGAGACGCTGAATGTCCGGTCTGTTAGGTATGATGAGATCCAGGATAGGGCCAAGTCTGTGATGCCAAGGGATGAGAGGGTCTGTAATAATAGGGAATGGTCCACTGTGTCAAAAGCAGCCGACAGGTCGAGGAGGAGAACAGAGTAGTGTCGCTTGCTCTTGGCGGTTAAGAGGTCGTTGGTGACCTTAGTTAGGGCAGTTTCAGTGGAGTGGTGTGACCGGAAGCCAGATTGTAAGCGGTCAAAGAGGGAGCAAGAAGAGAGATGGGAGGACAGTTCAAGGTAGACGTGTTGTTCAAGTAGTTTTGAGGCATAGGGGAGAAGTGATATAGGGCGATAGCTAGATACAGAGGATGGGTCAAGAGAGGGCTTTTTGAGGATAGGTGTGATGGAGGCATGTTTAAAGCTTGAGGGGAAAACACCAGTTGTTAGTGATAGGTTGAAGAGATGGGTTAGGGTTGGGATGAAGATTGTGGTGAGGTTTGGGATGAGGTGGGATGGGAGCGGGTCAAGTGCACAGGTGGTGAGATGCGATCTTGAGAGCAGAGTGGAGAGTTGATCTTCTGTAATGGTGGGGAAGTTGGTTTTGGAGGGGGAGGGGAGGGAAGTTGGGAGGAAGGGCTCTGGGGGTTGTTGACCAAAACTGTCTCTGATGTTATCAATCTTCTGCTTGAAGAATGAGGCAAAGTCTTCAGCAGAGATAAGTGGGGAGGGGGGAGGTGCTGGGGGACGGAGGAGAGAATTGAAGGTGTTGAATAACTGTTTAGGGTTGTGAGACAGGGAGGATATGAGAGATGAGAAGTAGGTTTGTTTAGCTGTGGCGAGTGTGGCCTTGAAAGTAGTGAGTGTCATGATCTCCATGGCCAGAGAACTAGCATAAGCCTCTATAGGAACAAGCTCTTGGAAGATGTAACTATACTGACCATGAACTAAACCTACCGCATCATCTAGAAGTAGCCAGGTAGCATGTCCTACTTTTATCCCTATATGCCCAGCGCCGGCCGGAGAACTAAATAATGCTAGCAGAGGGAAATATAAGACCTGACTCACCTCTAGAGAAATGCCCAAAAAAAGGAGACAGAAGCCCCCCACATATATTGGCGGTGATATGAGATGAAACAACAAACGCAGCAGGAAAATAGTTTTAGCAAATTTGAGGTCCGCTTTCTAGATAGCAGAAGACAGAAAGCATACTTTCATGGTCAGTAGAAAACCCTAACAAAACACATCCAGAAATTACTTTAGGACTCTGGCATTAACTCATAATACCAGAGTGGCAATTCCTGATCAACAAGAGCTTTCCAGACACAGTAACGAAACTGCAGCTGTGAACTGGAACCAAAATACAAAAACAAAACATGGACGAATGTCCAACTTATCTAGTAGATGTCTGGGAGCAGGAACAAGCACAGAGAGGCTTCTGATAACATAGTTGACCGGCAAGCATCTAACAGAGAAGCCAGGTTATATAGCGACACCCAGATCTAATCAGAACAGGTGAACAGGGAAGATGATGTCACAAGTTCAATTCCACCAGTAGCCACCGGGGGAGCCCAGAATCCAAATTCACAACAGTACCCCCCCCTCAAGGAGGGGGCACCGAACCCTCACCAGAACCACCAGGGCGATCAGGATGGGCCCTATGAAAGGCACGAACCAGATCAGAGGCATGAACATCAGATGCAGTGACCCAAGAATTATCCTCCTGGCCATATCCCTTCCACTTGACCAGATACTGGAGTCTCCGTCTGGAAACACGGGAGTCTAGGATTTTTTCCACAACGTACTCCAACTCACCCTCAACCAACACCGGAGCAGGAGGCTCAACGGAAGGCACAACCGGTGCCTCATACCTGCGCAATAACGACCGATGAAAAACGTTATGAATAGAAAAGGATGCAGGGAGGTCCAAACGGAAGGAAACAGGGTTAAGAATCTCCAATATTTTATACGGACCGATGAACCGAGGCTTAAACTTAGGAGATGATACCCTCATAGGGACAAAACGAGAAGACAACCACACCAAATCTCCAACACAAAGCCGAGGACCAACACGACGGTGACGGTTGGCAAAAAGCTGAGTCTTCTCCTGGGACAACTTTAAATTGTCCATCACCTGCCCCCAGATATGATGCAATCTCTCCACCACCGCATCCACTCCAGGACAATCCGAGGATTCCATCTGACCGGAGGAAAATCGAGGATGGAACCCCGAATTACAGAAAAACGGGGAAACCAAGGTGGCAGAGCTGGCCCGATTATTGAGGGCGAACTCCGCCAATGGCAAAAAAGCAACCCAATCATCCTGGTCAGCAGACACAAAACACCTCAGATATGTCTCCAGGGTCTGATTAGTCCGCTCGGTCTGGCCATTAGTCTGAGGGTGAAAAGCAGACGAAAAAGACAAATCTATGCCCATCCTAGCACAAAATGCCCGCCAAAATCTAGACACAAATTGGGTTCCTCTGTCAGAAACGATATTCTCAGGAATACCATGCAAACGAACAACATTTTGAAAAAACAGGGGCACCAACTCGGAAGAAGAAGGCAATTTGGGCAGGGGAACCAAATGAACCATCTTAGAAAAACGGTCACACACCACCCAGATGACAGACATCTTCTGAGAAACAGGCAGATCTGAAATAAAATCCATCGAGATGTGTGTCCAAGGCCTCTTAGGAATAGGCAAGGGCAACAATAATCCACTAGCCCGAGAACAACAAGGCTTGGCCCGAGCACAAACGTCACAAGACTGCACAAAGCCTCGCACATCTCGTGACAGGGAAGGCCACCAGAAGGATCTTGCCACCAAATCCCTGGTACCAAAAATTCCAGGATGACCTGCCAACGCAGAAGAATGCACCTCAGAGATGACTTTACTGGTCCAATCATCAGGAACAAACAGCCTATCAGGCGGACAACGATCCGGTCTATCCGCCTGAAACTCCTGCAAGGCCCGCCGCAGGTCTGGAGAAACGGCTGACAAGATAACTCCCTCCTTAAGAATACCTGTGGGGTCAGAGTTGCCAGGTGAATCAGGCTCAAAACTCCTAGAAAGGGCATCCGCCTTAACATTCTTAGAACCTGGTAGGTACGATACCACAAAATTAAACCGAGAAAAGAATAATGACCAGCGCGCCTGTCTAGGATTCAGGCGCCTGGCGGTCTCAAGATAAATCAAATTTTTGTGGTCAGTCAATACCACCACCTGATGTCTGGCCCCCTCGAGCCAATGGCGCCACTCCTCAAACGCCCACTTCATGGCCAAAAGCTCCCGATTCCCAACATCATAATTCCGCTCAGCGGGCGAAAATTTACGGGAAAAGAAGGCACAAGGCCTCATCACGGCGCAGTCAGAACTTTTCTGCGACAACACTGCCCCAGCTCCGATCTCAGAAGCGTCGACCTCAACCTGAAAAGGAAGAGTCACATCAGGCTGACGCAACACAGGGGCAGAAGAAAAACAGCGCTTAAGCTCCTGAAAGGCCTCCACAGCATCAGGGGACCAATTAGCAACATCAGCACCCTGTCTAGTCAAATCGGTCAATGGCTTAACGACATCCGAAAAACCAGAAATAAATCGACGATAAAAGTTGGCAAAGCCCAAAAATTTCTGAAGACTTTTAAGAGAAGAGGGCTGCGTCCAATCACAAATAGCTTGAACCTTGACAGGATCCATCTCAATGGAAGAGGGAGAAAAAATATATCCCAAAAAGGAAATTCTCTGAACCCCAAAAACGCACTTAGAACCCTTGACACACAGAGAATTAGACCGCAAAACCTGAAAAACCCTCTTAACTTGCCGGACATGAGAGTCCCAGTCATCCGAAAAAATCAGAATATCATCCAGATACACTATCATAAATTTATCCAAAAAATCGCGGAAAATATCATGCATAAAGGACTGGAAGACTGAAGGGGCATTAGAAAGACCAAAAGGCATCACCAAATACTCAAAATGGCCCTCGGGCGTATTAAATGCGGTTTTCCACTCATCCCCCTGCCTGATCCGCACCAAATTATACGCCCCACGGAGATCAATCTTAGAGAACCACTTGGCCCCCTTTATGCGAGCAAACAAATCAGTCAGCAACGGCAATGGGTATTGATATTTAACCGTGATTTTATTCAAAAGCCGATAATCAATACATGGTCTCAAAGAGCCGTCTTTTTTTGACACAAAGAAAAAACCGGCTCCTAAGGGAGATGACGATGGACGAATATGTCCCTTTTCCAAGGACTCCTTTATATATTCTCGCATAGCAGTATGTTCAGGCACAGACAGATTAAATAAACGACCCTTTGGGTATTTACTACCCGGAATTAAATCTATAGCACAATCGCACTCACGGTGCGGAGGTAGTGAACCAAGCTTGGGTTCTTCAAAGACGTCACGATAGTCAGACAGGAACTCAGGGATTTCAGAGGGGATAGATGATGAAATGGACACCAAAGGTACGTCCCCATGAGTCCCCTTACATCCCCAGCTCAACACAGACATAGCTCTCCAGTCAAGGACTGGGTTGTGAGACTGCAGCCATGGCAATCCCAGCACCAAATCCTCATGTAGATTATACAGCACTAGAAAACGAATAGTCTCCTGGTGATCCGGATTAATACACATAGTCACTTGTGTCCAGTATTGTGGTTTATTATTAGCCAATGGGGTGGAGTCAATCCCCTTCAGAGGAATAAGAGTTTCCAAAGGCTCTAAATCATACCCACAACGATTGGCAAAGGACCAATCCATAAGACTCAAAGCGGCGCCAGAGTCGATATAGGCGTCAGTAGTAATAGATGACAAAGAGCAAATCAGGGTCACAGACAAAATAAATTTAGACTGTAAAGTGCCAATGGAAACAGATTTATCAAGCTTTTTAGTACGTTTAGAGCATGCTGATATAACATGAGTAGAATCCCCACAATAGAAACACAACCCATTTTTCCGTCTAAAATTCTGCCGCTCGCTTCTGGACAGAATTCTATCACACTGCATGCTTTCTGGCGTCTTCTCAGTGGACACCGCCAGATGGTGCACTGGTTTGCGCTCCCGCAGACGCCTATCGATCTGAATGGCCATTGTCATGGACTCATTCAGACCCGCAGGCACAGGGAACCCCACCATAACATCCTTAATGGCATCAGAGAGACCCTCTCTGAAAGTAGCCGCCAAGGCACACTCATTCCACTGAGTAAGCACAGACCATTTACGGAATCTTTGGCAGTAAATTTCAGCTTCATCTTGCCCCTGCGATAGGGACATCAAAGTTTTTTCTGCCTGAAGTTCCAAATGAGGTTCCTCATACAGCAAGCCCAAGGCCAAAAAAAACGCATCCACATTGCGCAACGCAGGATCCCCTGGTGCCAATGCAAAAGCCCAGTCTTGAGGGTCGCCGCGGAGCAAGGAAATCACAATCCCAACCTGCTGTGCAGGGTCTCCAGCAGAACGAGATTTCAGGGACAAAAATAGCTTACAATTATTTCTAAAATTCTGAAAGCTAGATCTATTCCCTGAGAAGAATTCCGGCAAAGGAATTCTCGGCTCAGATACCGGAGCATGAATAATAAAATCTTGCAAATTTTGTACTTTCGTGGTGAGATTATTCAAACCTGCAGTTACACTCTGAAGATCCATTATTAACAGGTGAACACAAAGCCATTCAAAGATTATAAGGAGAGAGAAAAAAAAGAAAGACTGCAGCATAGACAGACTGGCAAGTGATCCAATTAAGAGCACAGAAAAAAAAAAAAAAAAAACTCTCAGCAGACTTCTTATTTCTCTCCTTTCTCAGCCAAGGATTTTAACCCTTTAGTGGCCGGTCAAACTGTCATGATCTCCATGGCCAGAGAACTAGCATAAGCCTCTATAGGAACAAGCTCTTGGAAGATGTAACTATACTGACCATGAACTAAACCTACCGCATCATCTAGAAGTAGCCAGGTAGCATGTCCTACTTTTATCCCTATATGCCCAGCGCCGGCCGGAGAACTAAATAATGCTAGCAGAGGGAAATATAAGACCTGACTCACCTCTAGAGAAATGCCCAAAAAAAGGAGACAGAAGCCCCCCACATATATTGGCGGTGATATGAGATGAAACAACAAACGCAGCAGGAAAATAGTTTTAGCAAATTTGAGGTCCGCTTTCTAGATAGCAGAAGACAGAAAGCATACTTTCATGGTCAGTAGAAAACCCTAACAAAACACATCCAGAAATTACTTTAGGACTCTGGCATTAACTCATAATACCAGAGTGGCAATTCCTGATCAACAAGAGCTTTCCAGACACAGTAACGAAACTGCAGCTGTGAACTGGAACCAAAATACAAAAACAAAACATGGACGAATGTCCAACTTATCTAGTAGATGTCTGGGAGCAGGAACAAGCACAGAGAGGCTTCTGATAACATAGTTGACCGGCAAGCATCTAACAGAGAAGCCAGGTTATATAGCGACACCCAGATCTAATCAGAACAGGTGAACAGGGAAGATGATGTCACAAGTTCAATTCCACCAGTAGCCACCGGGGGAGCCCAGAATCCAAATTCACAACAAGTGAGGGACTGTTTGAATGCGATGAAGTGGTTGTTGGAGTGGGATCTTTTCCATCTGCGCTCAGCAGCCCTGGAAGCTCGCCTCAGTTCTTTGGTCAGGCTGGTGTGCCAGGGCTGTCTGTTGATTTTGGGAGCTTTGGTATGTGTAAGTGGGGCAGCAGATTCCAAAGCTACAGCTATTGTGGTGTTATATAGAGCGGCAGCGTCATCCGCATTGTGTATGGAACTTATGTCTGTGAGAGGGAGGAGGGATTCAGAGAATGAATGTAGGTCAAGATGTTTAATATTTCTGCGAGGGTGTGAAAGTTTGTGGGGTGGGGACTCTAGACATGGAGTGGAGAGAGATGAGAATGTGAGAAGGTTGTGGTCAGAGAGTGGAAGAGGTGAGTTAGAGAGGTTAGATAGGGAGCAGAGGCGGGTGAAGATGAGGTCCAGTGTGTGACCATCTTTGTGAGTGGCTGCAGAAGACCATTGAGTGAGGCCGAAGGAGGAAGAGAGAGATAGAAGTTTAGTGGCAGCTGAGAGGGAAGTGTCAATGGGGATGTTGAAATCGCCCATGATGATAGTGGGGATGTCTGCAGAAAGGAAATTAAGTAGCCAGGTGGTGAAGTGGTCAAAGAAGATGGTGGCTGGCCCTGGGGGGCGGTAAATGACAGCCAGTTGGAGGTTGGAGGGGGAGTAGATGCGCACAGAGTGCACCTCAAAGGAAGGGAGGGTAACAGAGGGTGGCAGTGGGATTGGGGTGAAGGAGCAGTCATCTGACAGGAGAAAACCAACTCCCAGTTCACAGTTATGTTATTTTTCTGTAGCTGGAAGCTCTTGTGGGCCGAAATTGCCACTCCGGTGTCATGAGTTGACACATGAGTCTTAAAGTAATTTCGGGATGGTACTTTAATAGGGTTTTCAGCTGACCGTGAAGTTCCCTATTGTATCTTCTTGCTATCTAGTAAGCGGACTTCGCTTTGCTGAACCTACCTTCATACTACGTATGTCTTTTCCTCTGAACTCACCGCCAATATATGTGGGGGGCTTCTGTCTCCTTTTTGGGGGAATTTCCCTAGAGGTAAGCCAGGTCTGTCTTTTCCTCTATTAGGGTTAGTTAGTCCTCCGGCTGGCGCTAGGCGTCTAGGGATAAAACGTAGGTACGCCACCCGGCCACTGTTAGTTGTGTGGTAGGTTTAGCTCACGGTCAGCTCGAGATTCCATCACCCAAGAGCTGTTCTGTTATTTATGTTCTCTGACGTTCCCTTGCCATTGGGAACCATGACAGTATGGCCGGCCAAGGGTTAAAACCGTTGGCAGAAGAAAGGAGAGAAAAAGAAGTCTGCAGATTTTTATTTTTTTTTTTCCTTCTGAGCTTGCTTTTTAGTTGACTCAGTTGCATTTCTGCTCTAATTGCAGCCTTTGTCTCTCTCTCTCCTTCTAATCCTTGAATGGCTCTGATCTCACCTGATTAAAATGGATCCTCAGAGTATGGCTACAGGTTTGAATAATCTTGCTATGAAGGTTCAAAATTTACAGGATTTTGTTATTCATGCTCCTATATCTGAACCTAGAATTCCTATACCAGAATTTTTCTCCGGGGATAGATCTCGTTTCCTGAATTTCAAAAATAATTGTAAATTATTTCTTTCCCTGAGATCTCGCTCCGCTGGAGATCCCGCACAGCAGGTTAAGATAGTAATTTCCTTGCTGCGGGGTGACCCTCAAAACTGGGCATTTGCATTGGCACCCGGGGATCCTGCGTTGCTCAATGTGGATGCGTTTTTTCTGGCTTTGGGGTTGCTTTATGAGGAACCTAACTTAGAGATTCAGGCTGAAAAAGCCTTGATGGCCCTATCTCAAGGGCAAGATGAAGCTGAAATATACTGCCAAAAATTTCGTAAATGGTCTGTGCTTACTCAGTGGAATGAGTGCGCCCTGGCGGCGAATTTCAGAGAGGGTCTCTCTGATGCCATTAAAGATGTTATGGTGGGGTTCCCTGCACCTACAGGTCTGAATGAGTCCATGACAATGGCTATTCAGATTGATCGGCGTTTGCGGGAGCGCAAACCTGTGCACCATTTTTTCTGAGAAGGCTCCAGAAAATATGCAATGTGATAGAATTCTGTCTAGAAGCGAACGGCAGAATTTTAGGCGAAAGAATGGGTTGTGCTTCTATTGTGGTGATTCAACTCATGTTATATCAGCATGCTCTAAACGTACAAAAAAGATTTCAATTTGCACTTTACAGTCTAAGTTTATTCTGTCTGTGACCTTGATTTGTTCATTATCGTCAATTACCGCGGATGCCTATGTCGACTCTGGCGCCGCTTTGAGTCTAATGGATTGGTCCTTTGCCAGGCGCTGTGGGTTTGATCTAGAGCCTCTGGAAGTTCCTATACCTCTGAAGGGTATTGACTCTACACCATTGGCTAGTAATAAACCACAATACTGGACACAAGTGACTATGCGTATGAATCCAGACCATCAGGAGATGATTCGCTTCCTTGTGTTGTACAATCTACATGACGTTTTGGTGCTCGGATTACCATGGTTACAATCTCATAACCCAGTCCTTGACTGGAAAGCTATGTCTGTATTAAGCTGGGGATGTCAGGGAGCTCATGGGGACGTACCTTTGGTTTCCATTTCGTCATCTATTCCCTCTGAGATTCCGGAATTTTTGTCTGATTATCGTGATGTTTTTGAGGAGCCTAAGCTTGGTTCACTACCTCCTCACAGAGATTGCGATTGTACCATAGATCTGATTCCGGGCAGTAAATTTCCAAAGGGTCGTTTATTTAATCTATCTGTACCTGAACATGCTGCTATGCGAGAATATATTAAGGAGTCCCTGGAAAAGGGACATATTCGTCCTTCTTCATCTCCCTTAGGAGCCGTTTTTTTCTTTGTATCTAAAAAAGATGGCTCTTTGAGGCCGTGTATTGATTATCGACTCTTGAATAAAATTACAGTCAAATATCAGTATCCTCTGCCACTGCTTACTGATTTGTTTGCTCGAATAAAAGAAGCTAAGTGGTTCTCTAAGATTGATCTCCGTGGGGCGTATAATTTGGTGCGAATTAAGCAGGGGGATGAGTGGAAAACCGCATTTAATACGCCCGAGGGCCATTTTGAGTATTTAGTAATGCCTTTTGGTCTTTCAAATGCCCCTTCAGTCTTTCAGTCCTTTATGCATGACATTTTCCGTGAATATTTGGATAAATTTATGATCGTGTATCTGGATGATATTTTGATTTTTTCGGATGACTGGGATTCTCATGTCCAACAGGTCAGGAGGGTTTTTCAGGTTTTGCGGGCTAATTCCTTGTGTGTGAAGGGTTCTAAGTGTATTTTTGGGGTTCAAAAGATTTCTTTTTTGGGGTACATTTTTTCCCCCTCTTCCATTGAGATGGATCCTGTCAAGGTTCGGGCTATTTGTGATTGGACGCAACCTTCTTCTCTTAAGAGCCTTCAGAAATTTTTGGGCTTTGCTAATTTTTATCGTCGATTTATAACTGTTTTTTCTGATGTTGCTAAACCTTTGACTGATTTGACCAAAAAGGGTGCTGATGTTGCTGATTGGTCCCCTGCTGCTGTGGAGGCCTTTCGGGAGCTTAAGCGCCGCTTTTCTTCCGCCCCTGTGTTACGTCAGCCTGATGTTACTCTTCCTTTTCAGGTTGAGGTCGATGCTTCCGAGATCGGAGCTGGGGCGGTCTTGTCGCAGAAAAGTTCCGACTGCTCCGTGATGAGACCTTGTGCGTTCTTTTCTCGAAAATTTTCGCCCGCCGAGCGAAATTATGATATTGGTAATCGGGAGCTTTTGGCTATGAAGTGGGCTTTTGAGGAGTGGCGTCATTGGCTTGAGGGGGCTAGACATCAGGTGGTGGTATTGACCGATCACAAGAATTTGATTTATCTTGAGTCTGCCAGGCGCCTGAATCCTAGATAGGCGCGCTGGTTGTTGTTTTTCTCTCGGTTTAATTTTGTGGTCTCATACTTACCAGGTTCTAAAAATGTGAAGGCGGATGCCCTTTCTAGGAGTTTTGAGCCTGATTTCCCTGGTGATTCTGAACCTACAGGTATCCTTAAGGATGGGGTGATATTATCTGCTGTTTCCCCAGACCTGCGACGGGCTTTGCAGGAGTTTCAGGCGGATAGACCTGATCGTTGCCCGCCTGGTAGACTGTTTGTTCCTGATGATTGGACCAGTAGAGTCATCTCGGAGGTTCATTCTTCTGTGTTGGCAGGTCATCCCGGGATCTTTGGTACCAGGGATTTGGTGGCTAGGTCCTTCTGGTGGCCTTCCCTGTCTCGAGATGTACGAGTTTTTGTGCAGTCTTGTGATGTTTGTGCTCGGGCCAAACCGTGTTGTTCTCGGGCCAGCGGATTGTTGTTATCTTTGCCTATTCCGAAGAGGCCTTGGACTCACATCTCTATGGATTTTATTTCTGATCTCCCTGTTTCTCAGAAAATGTCTGTCATCTGGGTGGTGTGTGACCGTTTTTCAAAGATGGTCCATTTGGTGCCCTTGCCTAAGTTACCTTCCTCATCCGAGTTGGTTCCTCTGTTTTTTCAAAATGTGGTTCGCTTGCATGGTATTCCGGAGAATATCGTTTCTGACAGGGGGACCCAGTTCGTGTCTAGATTTTGGCGGGCGTTCTGTGCTAGGATGGGCATTGATTTGTCTTTTTCGTCTGCGTTCCATCCTCAGACTAAGGGCCAGACTGAGCGAACTAATCAGACCTTGGAGACTTATTTGAGGTGTTTTGTGTCTGCGGATCAGGATGACTGGGTTGCCTTTTTGCCGTTGGCGGAGTTTGCCCTCAATAATCGGGCTAGTTCTGCCACTTTGGTTTCTCCTTTCTTTTGCAATGCGGGGTTTCATCCTCGTTTTTCTTCCGGTCAGGTGGAGTCTTCGGATTGTCCTGGAGTGGATACTGTGGTGGAGAGGTTGCATCGGATTTGGGGACAGGTGGTGGACAATTTGGAGTTGTCCCAGGAGAAGACTCGGCATTTTGCTAACCGCCGTCGTCGTGTTGGTCCTCGTCTTCGTGTTGGGGACTTGGTGTGGTTGTCTTCTCGTTTTGTCCCTATGAGGGTTTCTTCTCCTAAGTTTAAGCCTCGGTTCATCGGCCCGTATAAGATTTTGGAGATTCTTAACCCCGTGTCCTTTCGATTGGACCTCCCAGCATCTTTTTCTATCCATAATGTCTTCCATTGGTCATTATTGCGCAGGTATGAGGTACCGGTTGTGCCTTCCGTTGAGCCTCCCGCTCCGGTGTTGGTTGAGGGTGAATTGGAGTACGTTGTGGAGAAGATCTTGGACTCCCGTGTTTCCAGACGGAAACTTCAGTATCTGGTCAAGTGGAAGGGCTACGGTCAAGAGGATAATTCTTGGGTGACAGCCTCTGATGTTCATGCCTCTGATTTGGTCCGTGCCTTTCATAGGGCTCGTCCTGATCGCCCTGGTGGTTCTTGTGAGGGTTCGGTGCCCCCTCCTTGAGGGGGGGGGGTGCTGTTGTGAATTTGGTTTTTGGGCTCCCCCGGTGGTCACTGGTGGTACTGGACTTGTGTGCTTCACTTTCTCTGTTCACCTGTTTCCATCAGCATATGGGTGTATCCTATTTAGCCTTGCTGCTCAGTTATTCTAGTGCCGGCCATCAATGTAACCAGAGCCTTTCTGTTGCATGTTCCTGCTTCTAGACTACTATCAGCTAAGTTGGACTCTTAGTCCTAAGTTTGTTTTGCATTTTTGTTCCAGTTCACAGTTATGTTATTTTTCTGTAGCTGGAAGCTCTTGTGGGCCGAAATTGCCACTCCGGTGTCATGAGTTGACACATGAGTCTTAAAGTAATTTCGGGATGGTACTTTAATAGGGTTTTCAGCTGACCGTGAAGTTCCCTATTGTATCTTCTTGCTATCTAGTAAGCGGACCTCGCTTTGCTGAACCTACCTTCATACTACGTATGTCTTTTCCTCTGAACTCACCGCCAATATATGTGGGGGGCTTCTGTCTCCTTTTTGGGGGAATTTCCCTAGAGGTAAGCCAGGTCTGTCTTTTCCTCTATTAGGGTTAGTTAGTCCTCCGGCTGGCGCTAGGCGTCTAGGGATAAAACGTAGGTACGCCACCCGGCCACTGTTAGTTGTGTGGTAGGTTTAGCTCACGGTCAGCTCGAGATTCCATCACCCAAGAGCTGTTCTGTTATTTATGTTCTCTGACGTTCCCTTGCCATTGGGAACCATGACAGGCACCTGCCTGTCACCCCCTCCATCAATTTTTGTACCGCATTTAAAGACGCCACCCGTTCCCAGCCCTTCAAATGCTGACTCTGAGCTGCAAGAAAATACAGTTCCGGGTTGGGCAGAGCCAAACCACCATCTTCCTTAGGTCGCTGAAGGGTCTCCAGGTTAATACGTGAGTATTTCTTCCCCCATATCAAGCTTCTAAAAAGGCCATTAATCTGACGAAATTTCCCACGTGGGATCCAAACTGGCACGTTATGAAGAACATATAATATTTTGGGCATCAGAACCATTTTAATAAGATTGACCCTTCCTACCACCGACAAGTGTAGCTTATTCCACGCGTCCACTTTCGCCTTTAACACTCCCATAACAGGAGTCAAATTCCTTTGTAGATATTCCGTAATTGGCATCGAAATCCATATCCCAAGATATTTAAAATGAGATGCCACCTTAAGCCTCCCTTCTCCCAGTATCTCATTCTCACCCACACCATCTACCATAAATAGAACCGATTTGTCCCAGTTTATCTTCAGACCCGACCATGAACCAAATCTCTCAATAATCTCAATGGCTCCTTTCTGGGTCAGCCAAAAACAATAAAACATCATCTGCGTACAGCGCTATCTTTTCCTCGACCCTCCCATATTTGAACCCAGGGACCCCTTCAGATTGCCGAATCTTGGCTGCCAAGGGCTCCACAGCCAGAGCAAACAAAAGAGGTGAAAGCGGGCACCCCTGTCTTGTACCCCTAGTCAGTAGGGTTGAGCGAAACGGGTCGTTCATTTTCAAAAGTCGCCGACTTTTGGCAAAGTCGGCGTCTCATGAAACCGAGCCGATCCCAGCGTTGCATCGGCCATGCGGTACGCGACTTTCGCGCCAAAGTCGCGTTTCAATTACGCGAAAAGCGCCATTTCTCAGCCAATGAAGGTGAACGCAGAGTGTGGGCAGCGTGATGACATAGGTCCTGGTCCCCACCATCTTAGAGAAGGGCATTGCAGTGATTGGCTTGCTGTCTGCGGCGTCACAGGGGCTATAAAGGGGCGTTCCCGCCGACCGCCATCTCACTGCTGCTGCTCTGAGCTTAGGGAGAGGTTGCTGCCGCTTCATTAGAAGCAGGGAGAGCATTAGGCAGGGTCCATTAACCACCAAACCGCTTGTGCTGTAGCGATTTCCACTGTCCAACACCACCTTCGGTGTGCAGGGACAGTGGAAGCTACATTTTTTTTTTTCTCTCAGCGCTGTAGCTCATTGGGCTGCCCTAGAAGGCTCCCTGATAGCTGTATTGCTGTGTGTACGCCACTGTGCAAACCAACTGCTTTTTTCAAAGCACATATCCTCTTGTTCCTTCCTTTCTGCACAGCTATCTTTTTTGTTTGTCCACACTTCTTATTTAATTTGTGCATCAGTCCACTCCTTATTGCTGCCTGCCATACCTGGCTGAGATTACTGCAGGGAGATAGTAATTGTAGGACAGTTTTTTGTTTTTTTTGTGGGAGATTAAGATTGGCATTTCTGCTAGAGTGCCATCCCTGTGTGTGCCATCTCTCACTCAGTGGGCCATAGAAAGCCTATAAATTTTTTTGCTTGATTTGGGTTCTAAAATCTACTTGAAAAAAAATCACTACATCAATCAGTGGGAGATTAATATTGCCCTTTCTGCTTGTGTGCCACTCCTGACTCCTGTGTGTGCCATCTCTCACTCAGTGGGCCATAGAAAGCCTATTTATTTTTTATTATTTGGTTTCTAAAGTCTCCCTGAAAAAGAAAAAAAAAAGAAAACAGTGGGAGATTAATATTGCCCTTTCTGCTTGTGTGCCACTCCTGACTCCTGTGTGTGCCATCTCTCACTCAGTGGGCCATAGAAAGCCTATTTATTTTTTATTATTTTGTTTCTAAAGTCTCCCTGAAAAAGAAAAAAAAAAGAAAACAGTGGGAGATTAATATTGCCCTTTCTGCTTGTGTGCCACTCCTGACTCCTGTGTGTGCCATCTCTCACTCAGTGGGCCATAGAAAGCCTATTTATTTTTTATTATTTGGTTTCTAAAGTCTCCCTGAAAAAGAAAAAAAAAAGAAAACAGTGGGAGATTAATATTGCCCTTTCTGCTTGTGTGCCACTCCTGACTCCTGTGTGTGCCATCTCTCACTCAGTGGGCCATAGAAAGCCTATTAATTTTTTTGCTTGACTTGGGTTCTAAAATCTACCTGAAAAAAAATCACTACATCAATCAGTGGGAGAAAAATATTGGCCTCAGTCAGGGCTTGTGTGCCACTCCTGACTCCTGTGTGTGCCATCTCTCACTCAGTGGGCCATAGAAAGCCTATTAATTTTTTTGCTTGATTTGGGTTCTAAAATCTACCTGAAAAAAAAACACTACATCAATCAGTGGGAGAAAAATATTGGCCTCAGTCAGGGCTTGTGTGCCACTCCTGACTCCTGTGTGTGCCATCTCTCACTCAGTGGGCCATAGAAAGCCTATTTATTTTTTATTATTTGGTTTCTAAAGTCTCCCTGAAAAAGAAAAAAAAAATAAAACAGTGGGAGATTAATATTGCCTTTTCTACTTGTGTGCCACTCCTGACTCCTGTGTGTGCCATCTCTCACTCAGTGGGCCATAGAAAGCCTATTTATTTTTTATTATTTGGTTTCTAAAGTCTCCCTGAAAAAGAAAACAAAAATAAAACAGTGGGAGATTAATATTGACATTTGTGCTTGAGTGACAGTCCTGCGTGTGTGGCATCTCTGTGATTTGGTGCCACAGAAAACAGAGTGTGTAACATTGTGCCTGATTTTCCTTGTGGTCTCACCAACCTGTTAAGGGATATTGAAATCATACTGAAGTTATAGCTCACCGTGTAAGTTGTTTGACAGCAACAAATAAAGTTACTTTGGTTAAGTTTTTAAAACAATGAGGAAGTCTGGTGCAAGAGGTCGTCGTGGCCATGGGCGTTCATTGTCAGCTGGTAATGATGGTAGTGGTAGTGGAGCATCAGGTGGTCGTGGGGATAAAAATATTCCACCTAAGTCTGGAGCTGTGGAGCCAGTTTCGTCGTCTGGCTACACAAGGCCTCGAACGCTCTCTTTTCTGGGAGTACGAAAACCGCTTTTAAAGGCGGAGCAGCAACAGCAAGTTTGGGCTTACATTGCAGACTCAGCCTCTAGCTCTTTTGCCTCCTCTTCTGAAACTGGTAAATGTAAAAGCAGCGCGTCGCTTGTGGATGTTCACGGTCATGGACAAGTCGCTTCCTTGTCCTCTTCAGCAAAAACTACAACAAGAGAGAAGGATGCAGCAGGCGACACAATGGGTTACTCCATGGAGCTCTTTACACATACCGTCCCTGGCTTAGAAAGTGAAACACTTAACAGGCCATGCCCATTACAAGTAGATTCTGACATGGAGTGCACTGATGCACAGCCACAGCCAGAGTACTATGCTGCTCCTTTGACTCAGACCACCACATTGCCCTCTCAGGGTACTGATCCACAATCAGACCCTGATGAGACTATGTTGCCCCGCCACGAACGCTATACCACCGACCGACACAGTGACACAGACGAAGTTGCACACGAGCTTGAAGAGGAGGTAATAGATGACCCAGTTGTTGACCCTGATTGGCACCCATTGGGGGAACAGGGTGCAGGCAGCAGTAGTTCAGAAGCGGAGGTGGAGGAGGGGCCGCAGCAGGCATCAACATCGCAACAGGTTCCATCTGCCGGGCCCGTATCTGGCCCAAAACGCGTGTCAAAGCCAAAACCTGTTGGAGGACAGCGTGGCCATCCGGTTAAAGCTCAGTCTGCAATCCCTGAAAAGGGATCCGATGCTAGGAAGAGTGCAGTCTGGCATTTTTTTAAACAACATCCAATTGATCAGCGCAAAGTCATCTGTCAAAAATGTTCAACTATCTTAAGCAGAGGTCAGAATCTGAAAAGTCTCAATACTAGTTGCATGCATAGACACTTAACCACCATGCATTTTCAAGCCTGGACTAACTACCAAATGTCCCTTAAGGTTGTAGCACCCTCGGCCAATGAAGCTAGTCAGCAACGCAACATCCCTTCCGTCACTGTAAGGCCACCATTTTCCGCACCACCGGCAGTATCTGTGCAGGTTTCTTTGCCAGCCAAAAGCAGTCAGGGTCAGGGAATCACCAGTTTTGTAGGAGGAAATATTGCATCTAGGGCACCGGCGGAAACAATACCGTCTCCAACCGTCTCTCAGTCTGCCATGTCCACCGGCACACCCGAAAGTTCCACGATCTCCAGCTCTCCAGTCCAGCTCACACTACATGAGACTCTGGTTAGAAAAAGGAAGTACTTATCCTCGCATCCGCGTACACAGGGTTTTAACGCCCACATAGCTAGACTAATCTCGTTAGAGATGATGCCCTACCGGTTAGTTGAAAGCGAAGCTTTCAAAGCCCTGATGGAGTACGCAGAACCACGATACGAGCTACCCAGTCGACACTTTTTTTCCAGAAAAGCCATCCCAGCCCTGCACCAGCATGTTAAACAGCGCATCGTCCATGCACTCAGGCAATCTGTGAGTACAAAGGTGCACCTGACTACAGATGCATGGACCAGTAGGCATGGCCAGGGACGTTATGTGTCCATCACGGCACACTGGGTGAATGTGGTGGATGCAGGGTCCACAGGGGACATCAATTTCGGGACAGTTGTGCCTAGCCCACGGTCTAGGAAACAGTTGGCTGTAGGCGTTCGCACCCCCTCCTCCTCGTCCTCCTGCAGAAGCTACAGCTCTTCCACAGACCGCAGTCGGCCAACCACTCCATCGGCAGATGACACTGTTGCACACCAGTGGTCCCATTATGGGCCAGCTACTGGCAAGCGTCAGCAGGCTGTATTGGCTATGAAGTGTTTGGGCGACAACAGACACACCGCGAAAGTTCTGTCCGAGTTCTTGCAACAAGAAACGCAGTCGTGGCTGGGCACAGTAGATCTTGAGGCAGGCAAGGTAGTGAGTGATAATGGAAGGAATTTCATGGCTGCCATCTCCCTTTCCCAACTGAAACACATTCCATGCCTGGCTCACACCTTAAACCTGGTGGTGCAGTGCTTATTGAAAACTTATCCTGGGTTCTCCGACCTGCTCCTCAAAGTGCGTGGACTTTGCTCACATATCCGACGTTCGCCTGTACACTCCAGCCGTATGCAGACCTATCAGCGGTCTTTGAACCTTTCCCAGCATCGCCTAATCATAGACGTTGCAACAAGGTGGAACTCAACACTGCACATGCTTCAGAGACTTTGCCAACAGAGGCGGGCTGTTATGTTTTTGTGGGAGGATACACATACACGGGCAGGCAGTAGGATGGCAGACATGGAGTTGTCTGGTGTGCAGTGGTCGAAGATACAAGACATATGGCAAGTCCTTCAGTATTTTGAGGAATGCACACGGCTGGTTAGTGCAGACAACGCCATAATAAGCATGAGCATCCCCCTAGAGTGTCTGCTGATGCAAAGTTTGACGCACATAAAGGATCAGGCGTCTGCACCAGAGGAAGAGGAAAGCCTTGATGACAGTCAGCCATTGTCTGGTCAGGGCAGTGTACAGGACGAGTTAGCGGGCGAAGAGGAGGTGGAGGACGAGGAGGATGATGGGGATGAGTATATTTTTAATGAGGAAGCTTTCCCGGGGGCACTGGAAATTGGTTGCGTGGCAAGGCCGGGTTCTGGTTTTTTGAGGGACACAAGGGACGTAGATTTGCCTGAAACTGCCCCTCAACCAATCACAACCGGAGATTTGACAACTGGAACTTTGGTCCACATGGCGGATTATGCCTTACGTATCCTAAAAAGGGAAACACGCATTACGAAAATGATGAACGATGACGATTACTGGTTGGCCTGCCTCCTTGATCCACGCTATAAAGGCAAATTGCAAAATATTATGCCACATGAGAACTTGGAACTAATATTAGCAACCAAACAATCAACTCTTGTTGACCGTTTGCTTCAGGCATTCCCAGCACACAGCGCACGTGATCGTTCTCACACGAGCTCCAGGGGCCAGCAGACTAGGAGTGTTAGGGGTGCACACATCAGAAGTGGCGTTGGACAGAGGGGTATTCTGACCAGGTTGTGGAGTGATTTTGCTATGACCGCAGACAGGACAGGTACTGCTGCATCAATTGAAAGTGACAGGCGACAACATTTGTCCAGTATGGTTACTATTTTTCATCCCTTATCGATGTTATCCCTCAACCGTTATTCCCATTTGATTACTGGGCATCAAAATTAGACACCTGGCCAGAATTGGCAGAATATGCATTGCAGGAGCTTGCTTGCCCGGCAGCAAGTGTCCTATCAGAAAGAGTATTCAGTGCTGCAGGTTCAATATTAACCGAAAAAAAGGACTCGTCTGGCTACCCAAAATGTTGACGATCTAACATTCATTAAAATGAACCACAACTGGATTTCGAAATCTTTTGCCCCACCTTGCCCGGCCGACACCTAGCTTTCCTATGAAAAGCTCTTGCCTGTGGACTACTGTGAATTACTTTTCTAATGTCTAATTTTCTGCAGCTGATTGTCCAGCATACGACATGTTTACACCTCCCTAAATGGCCAAACTCCCCACACGGGGCCGTGGTATCGCGACTTGGCGCAAGCACCCGTGAGACTGCTGTTTGTCTGAAGAGGTGGGTGTGCTTGCTTTTGGTCGACGGCATTGCTACTGGGTCCCTCATAGTACAATAAAGTGTCTCTGGCGGTGGTGGTGCGCACCCAACGTCAGACACACTGTTGTAACATGAGGGGCCCTGGGCCTGTACCGCCGGCCACAAGAGAGTTCACCCACCCCCAGGTCAAACATTGCTCTACCACTTCCACAGTTATCTCTCACACTTCCACCAATGTTTAGTCTATGCGCTGACATCCTTCCATACCTGCCACTGACAATACCATTGTGTTAATATAGTAAAGCACGGCACTCTGGGTATCTGGGAGGTGTTCAAGTTAGGTATCCAACCCGTAGTACATCAGCAATAATATACTTGGCACTCAGAAGAACTTTGTGGTGAAGAAAAACATCATTTATTCAGTGCATCCAGTTCAACATGAACGTTTTCGGTCCAAACATAGGACCTTCATCAGACAGGATTTTTGAATACTGTAATATACATATACAAAAAAATACAAAAGAATTTTTTTTAGAGACAAAATTCATGATGCACTTTGAGGATACAATGCATTCAAAGATATGCAGCACAAAAAACCAAACATCACTGGTAAAAGTGACCAAACAACAATAGTGACGGACTTTGGTGAATCCTGACTTGGAGCGTGAGATGTGAGCTTCATTTTGAAGAAACAGAGAGCTGTGAATGTGTTGATAAGAGGATTACGATAAGGTGACCATGCTAGGTCTGGATAAGGACCTGCCAGAGTGGTGAGATAATGGTGAGATTGCCCCTGAATCATGCAGGGTGAGCTGCCTAAAATACAAGAATACAGACACGTAAAATATGTGACAACATAAGAGGATACATAAAGGTATATCAAGACATCAGGCTGCCATATATACGAGTAAGTGCTAAAGTATATAACGTGTGTGACCACCGGAGCTGCGTCAAAACCCTATGGATGTGTAAACAGTCCCCCCTCAAGGAGTAATACTATTATGTACCTGGAATACACAATATGTCTGTATGGGCCCACGGATGGTGCCAGAATCAGACAAAGTCCAGGAGGTGTGGTACCGTCTAAGAAGAAGGACATCATGTGGTAAGTGTAAGAAAATGCCAATAGGCACTATAGAGGACCCATGGAAGGGGACACATTACCTTATATAGTATGTAAGAATGCGCTGCAAAAAAGGGGCGAGATGCTCGCTGGTGCAGGGAGCGCTGCAAGAAATGAAGGTAGTGCCAAATAAATGAATAGTCCGGGCACGAGGGGTAAAGGCAGGATATAAATAAATGCCAATAGGCACTATAGAGGAACCATGGTAAAATCTGAGCAGGAGGACACAATACCTTGTGTGATATGCAGAACTGCGCTGCCAATGGGCGAGGTGCTCGCTAATGAGGAGAGCGCTGAAAGAAATAAAGGTGGTGCCAATTAAGTGAATACTCCGGGCATGAGGAGTAAGGATAGGGGGGTGACTGAGCGCCGCTGTACCTGGTGCTGCGGAGGAGAATGGCGCCGAACTGCAGAGGGTCCTCCCGGAAATGCTGGCACTCCAGCGGTACTTCCGGGTTTATGTGAGCGCCGACAGGGGGTCAGCTGACCCGCTGCGTCATCGGCGTCACATGACGGTGCCGGCCGCGCATGCGCAGGATAGATGGCAACAGTAGGGGAGCGCTGGGCAGATATATAAGCCCAATGGCGCCTGTATATTACATGTAGTGTACTAATGCACCGCGCAGCTAAAGTATAAGTGACAATGCCACCTGGGGAGATTTTGTGGGCACTGAAACAGATAAATGAGGAATGAGAAGCTATGTGGGAGCTATATGTACACATAAGGGGTTAAGTCAGTCAAACCCAGGGGGATCCCTAATGGTGGTCACACAACTGAAATATAGAGACAATACTAATACTCTATATTCAACTGGCCTGGTGTGGAAATACTATACCATGTGAAGGATAGTCGGTGCTCGGTGCATAGTAGTGCAGCTAGCGATTCTGTGAGGATATAGAAGGAGGAAATAAAATCAATATAGCATACAAAACATAACCGGAATCACAATGCAATATTCACAGTAATTTTACAAAAAAGCTGAGACGTCGTAGTCCCTATTCAATCCCTTTGGTTCTAAAGTCTGCAACGTGTAGATCCAAAAAGCTTCCCTTCTCTGGAGCATTTTGGTACGGTTCTGACCTCTCCTAGGGATATCAATTTGTTCCAGAACCTGGAACCGGAGCTGGGCAATGCTGTGATTTTTTTTCAGAAAAGTGATGTGGGAGGGGGAGATGTGTCTTTTTACATCGGATCGTGGACTTATGTTGGGCCACTCTATCCCTCACCATTTGAGTCGTCTCCCCCACATATACCATTGTGTTGTCAGGGGCAGTGTCCTCTATTTACCACAGTAAATACTTTGCGCTAAATTAGTAGGTCTGAAACAACGCAGAGGATCCCACCCCTGAACCTAATGATTGCACCCTTTAGTGTTTTTGTTTTTTTTTAATGCGAGACATTCACATTTAATTGTTGTTTTTGACTACTAACTGGCAGACACTCATTACAATCGGCCTCCGTTGACCAGACCACTGCTGCCCGTGTACCCCTGGAAACAATTATAAAGTGCCTACAGCCAGCCCATTTTATTGTGTTAGGCCTTCGAAGCCTGTCTGCGGTCCCTCCTTCCACTAGGCCTCCACTGACCAGACCACTGCTGCCCTTGTACCCCTGGAACCTATTTTACAGTGCCTACAGCCAGCCCATTTTATTATGTTAGGCCTTCGAAGCCTGTCTGCGGTCCCTCCTTCCACTAGGCCTCCACTGACCAGACCACTGCTGCCCGTGTACCCCTGGAACCTATTTTACAGTGCCTACAGCCAGCCCATTTTATTATGTTAGGCCTTCGAAGCCTGTCTGCGGTCCCTCCTTCCACTAGGCCTCCACTGACCAGACCACTGCTGCCCGTGTACCCTTGGAAACAATTATAAAGTGCCTACAGCCAGCCCATTTTATTGTGTTAGGCCTTCGAAGCCTGTCTGCGGTCCCTCCTTCCACTAGGCCTCCACTGACCAGACCACTGCTGCCCGTGTACCCCTGGAACCTATTTTACAGTGCCTACAGCCAGCCCATTTTATTATGTTAGGCCTTCGAAGCCTGTCTGCGGTCCCTCCTTCCACTAGGCCTCCACTGACCAGACCACTGCTGCCCGGGTACCCTTGGAAACAATTATAAAGTGCCTACAGCCAGCCCATTTTACTGTGTTAGGCCTTCGAAGCCTGTCTGCGGTCCCTCCTTCCACTAGGCCTCCACTGACCAGACCACTGCTGCCCGTGTACCCCTGGAAACAATTATAAAGTGCCTACAGCCAGCCCATTTTATTGTGTTAGGCCTTCGAAGCCTGTCTGCGGTCCCTCCTTCCACTAGGCCTCCACTGACCAGACCACTGCTGCCCGTGTACCCCTGGAACCTATTTTACAGTGCCTACAGCCAGCCCATTTTATTATGTTAGGCCTTCGAAGCCTGTCTGCGGTCCCTCCTTCCACTAGGCCTCCACTGACCAGACCACTGCTGCCCGTGTACCCCTGGAACCTAATTTACAGTGCATAGAGCCTATTTTTTTTATTTTTTTTAATATTAATAAAGCCATGATGGACTACGCTGTACCACGCTATGAGCTACCCAGTTGACAATTCTTTTGCGAGAAAAGCCATCCCACCCCTCCACCAGCATGTTAAAGACCGCATTGTCCTTGCATTCTGTCAATCTGTGAGTCCAAAGGTACACCTGACAACAGACACATGGACATGTAGGCATGGCCACGGAAGGTTACGTGTCCTTTGTGGCGCAATGGGTTAATGTATTGGATGCATGGTCCACACAGAGGACAGCCTGCTAAGTCTGTCTGCAGTCCCTAATTCAAGTTGTCCTCAACTGAATACAGCTGAGCTTCTACCTTCTGGCTCTGATTAACTGCTGTTTTTTAAAAAATTGGTGGTTCCGGCCTACTAACGGTGTCTGCCCCTGCCTGGTGTTGTCCTCAACTGAATAAAGCTGAGCTTCTACCTTCTGGCTCTGATTAAGTTTTTTTTTTTTTTTTTTTTTTAATTGCTGGATGGGGCCTAATACCTCTGTTTGCTGCTCCCTGGTGTTTGTCCTCAACTGAATAAAGCTGAGCTTCTACCTTCTGGCTCTGATTAACTGCTGTTTTTTAAAAAATTGGTGGTTCCTGCCTACTAACGGTGTCTGCCCCTGCCTGGTGTTGTCCTCAACTGAATAAAGCTGAGCTTCTACCTTCTGGCTTTCGGCCTATACTATCAGATATTAAACTGCATTTGGCCTACTAGTGTGGTTGGGCCCTTGAAACAGTGTCTGCTGCTCTTGGGTTTGCTACTCCACTGAACAAAGCAATGCCGCCTGTTTAGTCCTGTTACCAATTTTGAACTGCATTTAGTCTACTTTATTCTTTGGCCCTATATCTGTTTCCTCTTCATCCTGCCCATTGCCCAGCCCCTGCTAGATGAGTCTGCTGGTACATTGACCTAGACCACTACATTCCCCTTGCACTCTACACAGCCAGAATCTGACCCTGCTGAAAGTAAGGTTCCCCTTCCCGCATGTTATACCACCTTACACAGGGACAAAGAGGAAGGTGCAGATGAAAGTGCAGGTTCCTTCATCAGGTGGGGGGGGGGCATACTCGTTGGCGACGTCACTGGCACAGGGCCCCTCAGAGTACGCAAAAGTGTCGCTGCTGGTGGGAGGCGCCCCCGCCATGCAAACACACCGCCGTACTTTGAGGGGCCCTGTGCCAGTGCCAATGCGAACGAGTGGGCCCCCCCTGCTTGCTCAGGATCACAGCACTTGCAACGTTGAAATACTTACCTTTCCCTGCTCCACCGCCGTGACGTAGTCCGCGTTTCCTGGGCCCACAAAAAACTTGAGCCAGCCCTACTCCCCCCACAACTTTTGCCAAATGACCCCCAATTTCCAATGCCCAGCTATTATTATAAAGTTAATTAAGATTGACAAGCTTCAGAAAGAAGAATGGATGTTTTTGGCATTAAAATGGGCACTGTAGGTGTTTTCCTGGCCTCCACTCACTGCCGACTATGCTTCCCCATTGACTTGCATTGGGTTTCGTGTTTCGGTCGATCCCCGACTTTCAGCGATAATCGGCCGACTGCACTCGACTCGACTCTGGACAAAGTCGGGTTTCACAAAACCCGACTCGATCTTAAAAAAATGAAAGTCGCTCAACCCTACTAGTCAGCTTTATAGGTAACCATGGTCCCTCTCTAGGCTATTAATATCTGCCCTCACTCACTGGCGCAGAAAATTGCATGGGAGCCCACTCCATTTTTTTTCCGTGAAAAATTTACTAATTACATGCAGATCCCAAATTTTACACACATACTACTCACAGTATTAGTCTCTGACATATATAAATCTAACTGTTCTGCAATGGTTTACTGTATGTAAACCATGTCTCCTACCCTGTCGGCTTCTGCAATAATTTTGCAGAAGCCGACAAATGAATTATCGCCTATTCTGCTATCTATCTCTCTATGAAATATATATATAAATATGAAGGCGGCACTCCCAATTGTTTCAGGTGCAAAAAAGTGAAAAAAACTTTATTCTGCCCCACTCATCCTGGGCAACGTTTCAGCTCCTCCTGAGCCTTTGTCAAGTATTACCGTATTTTTCGCTTTATAAGATGCTCTGTATTATAAGACGGACCCATATTTTGAGGAGAAAAATAGGAAAAAACTTTTTTTAATAAAATGGTGGTGTTTCTTATAATCCATGCATCTTATTGCTTACCGGGATTGGTGGCTGCTGTGAAGCGGGGTCCCAGGGTCGCTGCTGGAGGAGGAGTGGAGCGTTGGGATGAGGGATTGTGCAGGTGTCCTGTGCTGCGGGGGGGGGGCTCCTGTGCTTCGGGGGGGCTCCTGTGCAGCGGGGGTGTTTCCCATGATGCTGGCATCTCTGGTGCTGCAGGGGGGAGGCTCTGCCAACATTTTATGAAAGGCCAGAGCCCCCCGCAGTTCCATGCTTTCCTGTGCGGTGGACTTCAGGAAAATGGCCGCCTGGAGGCGGCGCATGCACAGATGGAGATCTCAGCACCAAGATCTCGGGAGATGAGATTTCAGCGCTGAGATCTCATCTCTCGAGATCTTGGTCCCCAGATCTCCATCTGCGCATGCACCGCCTCCCGGCGGCCATTTTCCCAAAGTACACCGCACAGGAAAGCATGGATGAACTGCCAGGGGGCTCTGGCCTGTAACAAAATGTCGACAGAGCCCCCGGCAGCATCGGAGACGCCAGCATCACCACACCCCCTCATCCCAGCCTGTAACGGTACCGTAAGCGGTATATCCACATTGGAAGACGCACCCCCATTTCCCCATCAAATTTGGGGGGAAAAAGTGCGTCTTACAAAGCGAAAAATACGGTATATATATATATATATATATATATATATATATATATATATATATATATATATATATATATGTATACCTTTACTATGTGTATATTTCTATTCTATTCTAACCTATTCTTTACTGTACGGAGCATCTGCCGGCTTTTAATCTATATATTTATATATAATATGTATGTATGTGTGTATATATATATATATATATATATATATATATATATATATATATATATATATATATATATATATACACTCACTGGCCACTTTATTAGGTACACCTGTCCAACTTCTTGTTAACACTTAATTTCTAATCAGCCAATCACATGGCGGCAACTCAGTGCATTTAGGCATGTAGACATGGTCAAGACAATCTCCTGCAGTTCAAACCGAGCATCAGTATGGGGAAGAAAGGTGATTTGAGTGCCTTTGAACGTGGCATGGTTGTTGGTGCCAGAAGGGCTGGTCTGAGTATTTCAGAAACTGCTGATCTACTGGGATTTTCACGCACAACCATCTCTAGGGTTTACAGAGAATGGTCCGAAAAAGAAAAAAAATCCAGTGAGCGGCAGTTCTGTGGGCGGAAATGCCTTGTTGATGCCAGAGGTCAGAGGAGAATGGGCAGACTGGTTCGAGCTGATAGAAAGGCAACAGTGACTCAAATCGCCACCCGTTACAACCAAGGTAGGCCTAAGAGCATCTCTGAACGCACAGTGCGTCGAACTTTGAGGCAGATGGGCTACAGCAGCAGAAGACCACACCGGGTACCACTCCTTTCAGCTAAGAACAGGAAACTGAGGCTACAATTTGTACAAGCTCATCGAAATTGGACAGTAGAAGATTGGAAAAACGTTGCTTGGTCTGATGAGTCTCGATTTCTGCTGCGACATTCGGATGGTAGGGTCAGAATTTGGCGTAAACAACATGAAAGCATGGATCCATCCTGCCTTGTATGGAGCATCTTTGGGATGTGCAGCCGACAAATCTGCGGCAACTGTGTGATGCCATCATGTCAATATGGACCAAAATCTCTGAGGAATGCTTCCAGCACCTTGTTGAATCTATGCCACGAAGAATTGAGGCAGTTCTGAAGGCAAAAGGGGGTCCAACCCGTTACTAGCATGGTGTACCTAATAAAGTGGCCGGTGAGTGTATATATATATAGATATATATATATATATATATATATATATATATATATATATATATATATATATATGTATGTGTGCGTATATATGTATGTGATGTATGTGTGTGTATATACACTCACTGGCCACTTTATTAGGTACACCATGCTAGTAACGGGTTGGACCCCTTTTGCCTTCAGAACTGCCTCAATTCGTCGTGGCATAGATTCAACAAGGTGCTGGAAGCATTCCTCAGAGATTTTGGTCCATATTGACATGATGGCATCACACAGTTGCCGCAGATTTGTCGGCTGCAGATCCCTGATGCGAATCTCCCGTTCCACCACATCCCAAGGATTTCATGTTGTTTACGCCAAATTCTGACCCTACCATCTGAATGTCGCAGCAGAAATCGAGACTCATCAGACCAAGCAACGTTTTTCCAATCTTCTACTGTCCAATTTCGATGAGCTTGTGCAAATTGTAGCCTCAGTTTCCTTTTCTTAGCTGAAAGGAGTGGTACCCGGTGTGGTCTTCTGCTGCTGTAGCCCATCTGCCTCAAAGTTCGACGCACTGTGCGTTCAGAGATGCTCTTAGGCCTACCTTGGTTGTAACGGGTGGCGATTTGAGTCACTGTTGCCTTTCTATCAGCTCGAACCAGTCTGCCCATTCTCCTCTGACCTCTGGCATCAACAAGGCATTTCCGCCCACAGAACTGCCGCTCACTGGATTTTTTTTCTTTTTCGGACCATTCTCTGTAAACCCTAGAGATGGTTGTGCGTGAAAATCCCAGTAGATCAGCAGTTTCTGAAATACTCAGACCAGCCCTTCTGGCACCAACAACCATGCCACGTTCAAAGGCACGCAAATCACCTTTCTTCCCCATACTGATTCTCGGTTTGAACTGCAGGAGATTGTCTTGACCATGTCTACATGCCTAAATGCACTGAGTTGCCGCCATGTGATTGGCTGATTAGTAATTAAGTGTTAACAAGAAGTTGGACAGGTGTACCTAATAAAGTGGCCAGTGAGTGTATATATATATATATATATATATATATATATATATATATATATATATATATATATATATATATATATATATATATATAATGTTTCGAAGATTATTTGGTTTTAAAGCAATTTGTACAGTTGTATGTTACAATGCAATTTTAACATGAACCTTTAGGGCTCCTTCTCACTTGTGAGAAATACGTGCGAGTCTCGCATGTTAAAACCAAGCTCTGGCACCAGCAATCCAGAGCGGAGCGTGATGCTGCATAGCAATACATGGAGCTGCACGCTCCCCTCTGGAGTGCCGGCGCACTCGCAAGTGAGAAGGAGCCTTTACATACAGAGAACTGTTGTATATGTAACCTTATCTTAAAAAGGCATTGCATACGGATTGCATACGCATTTCATACTGTTGTTCCGTGGAAAAATCTCGCGGAAATCGCATGACACTCGCATAGCACTCGTCCATTTTTTTCAGTCCGAATATTGGACCGTTTTTTTTCTCGCAAATGAGTATGAGCCCAGATAGTGTAGCTAGATAGTGTGCAGTGTGGCTGTGAAATTTACCTTCCAGCACTTTTTTCTTTTTTGGCCATACTGAGGTCCACAAAGATAGCCAGCGGACACATGTTGTGCACTGCTTCTATTGTGATCCATGCACGAGTATACCATTCTAATTCACATGTAGCTATTGAAAAAATATTAAACAGCCTAATGCACATAAAAAAAGTTATAATTTTTTCAGTTGCTAAATATGATGCAGCCTGCTGTATCCCATATTGTCATTTTGTGGCGGTGATATGAACCTCTCTGCAGACCTAAGGCACATTAAAAAAAAATATAATTTTTCAGGTGCAAAAAGTTAGACAACCCTCTGTGTCACACTTTCATTTGGTTGGGATAAAATTAAGCTGTAGAGGCCTGATCCAGAGGCCACAAAAAATTCCTCTGTAATTAACGTCATACAGTAAGAGACCTGACTTTAAAATAGTTAATAGTATCTATTGTGTTATAGTGGCCTGATCCATAGGCCACAAAAAAGTCTTCTGCTACTAACGTCATACAGTAGGGGACATGTCACTTTTAAATTGTTTTGAGCCTATCTTCTTTTACACCTAGCTTAAGACATGCATCTGTTACACCTATCTTCTGACAAGCATCAAACGCTCTCTGGTAATTGGTGTTGGGTACAGGAATAATAGTTGTAGGCTGGATCCTGGATCTCGTAGCCGCCCTGTTATTGATCCTGTTGTACGTTCCCATTCCCGCTCAATAAAATTCTTCTGTTACTAACGTCATACAGTAGGGGACATGTCACTTTTCAATTGTTGGAGCATCTACTCAATCTTATACAGACCTTATCAACAGGCCCCAAAAATTCTTCTGTTACTAACGTCATACAGTAGGGGACATGTGACTTTGAAATTGTTTGGAGCATCTACTCAATCTTATACAGGCTTTATCGACAGGCCCAAAAAAATTCTTCTGTTCTTTACATCATACAGCAAGAGACATGTGACTTTAAAATTAATTGGAGCATCTCATCAATGTAATACCGGCCTTATCGACAGGCCCCCCAAAAATTTTCTGTTACTAACGTCATACAGTAAGGGACATGTGACTTTGAAATTGAGAAGATGTTCCAAACAATCTTATACAGGTCTTATCGACAGGCCCTGAAATTTTTTTCTGTTACTAACGTCATACAGTAGGGGAGATCTCAGTTTTAAATTGTTTGGAGCACATCATCTTTGTCATACAAGCCTCATCCACACTGAAAAAAGTATTTTTTCTGTGACTACCGTGATTCAGCATGCCATATTTCACCTTATCATTTAGTGCCACTGAAATTCCACTGTGCAGAGGTGGTGCAGAGTAAAAAAAATCAATTTTTAGTTGCTAATACTGTTCTCATAGGGTGCTATCTGTGCAACATGAGTGGGAAAAGCGAGGTTGTGGTGGAAAGGGGATTGGGCTCTGTGTTCGAGGTGTAAATGGGGTAGGTGGTGAAATTTATGCCACTTTTTTGGAAATGTGTACACTTTTGGTTGGGTGTCCATTTGCTGGGTTAGCTGTAGTGGAAGATGCGTCGGTCCCTAATATATTATTTCTAATCTCTTGAAATTGATACCACTTTGTTGGTGTCTTCAACTAATTTTTGGAAATGTGTACACTCGTGGTTGGGTGTACATCGGCTGGGTTGGCTGTAGTGGAAGAGATGTCGCTCCCCTTTATACTATTATTACTCTGGTGAAATTGATGCCACTTTGGTGGTCTCTGCCACTAATTGAAATATGAAAATTCACCGCACACTCTGTATTTTTGTGGTGATGCCAAAAAATAATATTTAATTGCAGTTCGTGGGAACAGAAAAAATAGAAATAGGTAAAGCGCAGGAGAAAATTCAAAAGTGACTATATTTGAGTGACGTTTTGACCTTTCTCTGGTCTTATTCAATACATCGTTGGTAATTCCTTAGTCATGGAGATAGCCCCATACAAACTGCATCTACTTCCCTGATCAGGGTAGTGTGCAAAGTGAGCTTTAAATCACATTACCGATGGTTTTCCCACACCTTGTCTGGCCTCCTGCTGCTGGTGTCACCAGCTCCTTGACTTAAGGTATCGTCACACTCAGCGACACTGCAGCGTTATAGACAACGAGCCAATCGCTGCAGCGTCGCTGTTTAGGTCGCTGTAGAGATGTCAAACACAGCAGCTCCAGAACGATGCAGGAGCGATTCTGTGACGTAACGGTGACTCATTTATCATTCTCACAGGTCGTTAGCTCCACGTAAAACATTGCTGGCATCGTTGCTTTTGCTGTCAAACACGACGATACACACCGACCTGACGACCAAATAAAGTTCTGGACTTCTAGCTCCAACCAGCGATATCACTGCGGGATCCAGATCGCTGCTGCGTGTCAAACACAATGAGATCGCTAACCAGGACGCTGCAACGTCACGGATCGTTGTCGTTCTCGTTGTAAAGTTGCTGAGTGTGAAGGTACCTTAAGGAATTACCAACGATGTATCGAATAAGACCTGGTAAAGGTCGAAACGTCACTCAAATATAGTCGCTTTAGAATTTTCTATTTTTTCTGTTCCCACAAACTGCAAATAAATATTATTTTTTGGCATCACCACAAAAATACAGAGAGTGCGGTAAATTTTCATTGATTGGACTAAGGGTCATTTGGCCCGTTACACCAGCACCTCGCCATATGACAGAGTGCAGGCCAATACGTTTACTACTGGACTAACTGAAATGTGAGCACTCCTGGTTGGGTGTCCAACTGTCCATCTGCTGAGTTGGGTGTAGTGGAAGACCTGTCGTTCCATATTATACTATTTATAATGTGGTTAAATTGATGCCACTTTGTTGGTTTCTGCTAGTAATTTTTGGAAATGTGAACAATCCTGGTTGGGTGTCCATCTGCTGGGTTGGCTGTAGGGGAAGATTTGTCAGTCACTTTCATACTATTTCTACTGTTGTGAAATTGATGCCACTTCTGTGGGGTAAGACCCTTATTTCTTTAAATGTGAACACTCCTTGTTGGGTGTCCATCTTGAAATTGTTCCGCAAATTGAAGTACCATATTTATCCCAGAAAATTATTGCAATTACACAAGTTTTTGTTATACACATGTTTATTTCCTTTGTTGGAAGAACCCACAAAAAAAAAATGGAAAAAAAGTCACGTTAGATATAATTTCACACAAAATACCCAAAATGGACTTGCCAAAATTGTGAGTATTCAACTGAATATTTGGTTGCACACCATTTGGAATAAATAACTCCAGTCAATTGTTTCCTATAGCCATCAACAAGTTTCTTAGACCTCTCAACTGTAATTTTGACCACTCTTCTTTTGCAAACTACTTCAGGAATCTCATATTTGAAGGCACCTTCTCCCAAGAGCAATATTAGTATCTCTTCATAAATGTTCAGTGGGATTTAGATCCAGATTCATTGATGGCCACTTCAGAACTCTCCTGCACTTTGTGTCCATCCATTTCTGGGTTTCTGGGAAGTATGTTTGTGGTCATGGTCTTGCTGGAAGACCCATGACCTAGAATGCAAACCCAGCCTTTTGACACTGGGCACTACATTGCAACCCAAAATCCTTTGGTAATCTTCTGATTTCATGATGCCTTTCAACACACTCAAGACAGCCAGTGCCAGAGGCATCAAAACAGCCCTAAAACAACTTTGAATCTCCACCATATTTACACTGTAGGTACAGTGTTCTTTTCTTTGTAGGCCTCATTTCGTAAACAGTAGAATGATGTGCTTTACCAAAAAACTATATCTTGGTCTCACCTGTCCACAAGACCTTTTCCCAGAAAAATATTTGCTTACTCATGTACGAACCTATCCCCGAAGTCCACATTGTCTATACTGTCTGTGAGTCTTTGAATTCTTCCTGTCTGTGATTCCGCTCCCGTGTTCTCGTCCAGAGAATCCAACCCTTGGGATCGGCAGCTGTGATACTTGGGACTGCCTAGGAGTGGTACCTGGTGGCTACCTGGAGCTCAAGCCTGACTCCACCTTTGGGATTTCCAGTGAACACCGGGTAGCCGCTTAGGTACTCCCCTCCTAGGCCAGCCTGGCACAGTGAATCCACGAACCATGTGTGCCTCCAGCAAGAGTGACAACATGTGAGTGGTCAGACCATGAGATAACACCTATGCTAGAATCTGCTGTCAATCTAAGTTTTTGGATATGTCTGAAGAAATAATCAATTCTGATATGTGTACTGTCGGGGGGATAAATAGTTGCAGATCACATCACGTGGCTGAGTTTGGGAGCCTTTATGGCGGTGTGCTCTGTCTATTTTTATTTTATGGGATGCAGGTTGGCCCAGAATGGAGTTGAATACCAACTCATGTACTGCATGAAGGTCTTCTGGTCCTGCTGCCTCAGAGATTCACCTCACTCTTATATTGTTTCATCGACCCCTATTGTCCAAGTCAACAAGATGCTTGTTTACTTCACTCAGGGCTTAAGCATATGGGGTGACTCCACTCTAGTTTAGAATGTATTTTCTTGTAATATCATGGTCAGTTTCCATAGAATCCACTCTTCGCAAGGAACTTAACATCTTGGCATACAGTATAAAGTTATTTTCTACACTGCAGACATCTATAATAACTTCAGAGACGAGGAACTTGGCGAGATGACAGATATTTTTCCAAGAATGTCAATGACGAGATGTCAATGTTGTGAATTATGTCCTATGGTGAAATCCATGCTTGCTGATTCCGCATTGGCTGTGGTTCCTAGGAGCCTCCTTCAGTATCCTGAAGGGAAACTAGGGCAGGGAATGATGGTGTAGCCTCCAATACCACATCTGGAGGGTCTGACCAGGCAGCATTATTTTTTACTGACCATCCCTTGAGAATTGATTGTCTTTGCGACTTTGGTGGCATACCGTCTCCGGTACTGTGAACTCCTCATAAAAGAAACCTGTCCAAAGAGGTTAGCTAGGACTTTTTTCTTTACAGCTTCCTTAATGTTTGTCTCTCCTCTTTTGTTTTGGCCAGTGTGTGGAGTGCACGCTAGGACCGTGGGGTACTCGGTACCGGTTTCTTAAAGGGATGTGTCACGGCAGCAATGTCCCGGTCCGTGGCCCTGGGCATCCAATAAAATATAATGGGGAATAGAGTTTATGGGATAAGTGTTCATGATGCCACCTGTGGTACTCGATCAGGGATAGCCGATGCTGCTTAAAGGGGTCCACTGGGGATGATGGTATTGCAGCAGAGTTGGTATAGCTCCCCACAGTTAGAGCTTAGTCACCAGTGCTCCCGGTGCAGTTGGTAAAAGATGATAAATGGTGAGGTGCAGGAAATAATTGGAGGACACAGGATTTGCAGTCTCTTTACCTTTTACTGGTGAAATTGCAGTCCAGAGCACAGATTATAGGTGATCTTAGAAATTCGGGCAGCCTGGAAGTGGTTCGGAATCCCCCTAGCCAGGTGGGGTTGGAAGCCTTCCTTTCTGCGCTGAATTCTAGGTTCTTGATGCTTTATGCTCTATTCAAGTCCGTCTCTCAATCTGTCCCTTAGGTGGAATTCTACCCGCATGGCAGGCAGCTCAAGCCATTTTACCAGTGTCCCTTTCTCGTGGTGACTCTGGGCTCTAATCTGCTGCTGTGCCTTCGGGTATTGGCCAGGAGACCTGCAATCTCCTGCCCACCAGTTTCTGTTGTGTGGCATACAGTTCCCACACAACCTCGGACTCCGTTGTCCGGTTTCTTGTGCTCAAACCTGGAGTGAGCCCAATCGCAGCTCCACTCCAGTTTCTCTCTCCTCCTGTGCTTCCTCTCCCTTCACTGTCTCACACAGACTGACCTCTAACTCCTCCTCCAAACCAGAACTTATAGAGAAGCTACTATGAAACCGGTTCTAAAGCTCCCCCTTCTGGCCTGGAGTCAGGAAAGCGTTGTATGTTAGTGTTACCTGCCAAGGGGATTCCTTCTCGCTTCCAGGCATGGCATCACTGACCCCGGGAGGCAGGCAATACCACTATGACAACTGGATTCCTTGGGTGTCACAGTTGCACACGGATGTCAGATTATGGTGAGGTCTGGAACATTACTTTTGTTTGGCCTCAGGTATTATCTTTTAGCCTGACCTCTATGTCTAAGAAAGTTAAAGTTTAAACATGTGAGACTTTCTGGAAGCATTGATGCAGTTGCAGTGAGAGAGGTGGGACCCTTAAAGGGACTCTGTCACCCCCTCCAGCCGTTAGAAACTAAAAGAGCCACCTTGTGCAGCAGTAATGCTGCATTCTGACAAGGTGGCTCTTTTAGTTATTGGTGCAGTCAAAGCAGAAATAAAGCGTTTTATAATTTCGCAAAAATATCTGTCTTTAGCCCTGGAGGCAGGTCTTAACCCCCCTGCTGCACACGCCACACTGTCGTCACTCAAGGCTTCTTCGGCGCCGGGCACCGTCCCCTCCGCGCTGTTTTCAAATCAAATCCGGCGCCTGCGCTGTTTTGTTCTGCCTGGGGCAGGCGCAGTGAGCGCTGCCCGTCTGACCTCAGATGCAGTCTCGATCAGCTGAAGATACACACGCTGTAAGGCGGGGGACCTGGGTGAGTGGCTGACACATGCAGTGCGCATGCCCAGGAATCCCAGCCCTGCACTGTGCATAATGCATAACACACTGCGGGGCTGGAATTCACAAGCAGAGCGGCCGCACAGGCGCAGTCTGCGAGACTGCATCTGAGGTCAGACGGGCAGCGCTCACTGCGACTGCCCAGCCACGTAGTATATTGCCCAGCCCATGTAGTATATTGCCCAGCCCACGTAGTATATAGCAATGTGGGCATCATATTCCTGTTAAAAAAAGAAATAAAATAAAAAATAGTTATATACTCATCTTCCGGAGCCTCCGGATCCAGAACCGGCCTTTCCCGCTTGCAACGCTCTGGTGACTGCTCCATGCTGCGGTCTCGCGAGATGATGATGCCAATATAATCCAGCCACCTCAATTGTGTGGCATATCAAGATGCTGATTAGACAGTGTGATTATTGCACAGGTGTGTCTTAGGGTACCGTCTCACAGTGGCACTTTGATCGCTACAACGGTACGATCCGTGACGTTCCAGCGATATCCATACGATATCGCTGTGTCTGACACGCAGCAGCGATCAGGGACCCTGCTGAGAATCGTACGTCGTAGCAGATCGTTTGGAACTTTCTTTCGTCGCTGGATCTCCCGCTGTCATCGCTGGATCGCTGTGTGTGACAGCGATCCAGCGATGCGTTCGCTTGTAACCAGGGTAAACATCGGGTTACTAAGCGCAGGGCCGCGCTTAGTAACCCGATGTTTACCCTGGTTACCAGCGTAAACGTAAAAAACAAACAAACAGTACATACTTACATTCCGGTGTCTGTCCCCCGGCGTTCTGCTTCCCTGCACTGTGAGCGCCTGCCGGCCGGAAAGCGAGCACAGCGGTGACGTCACCGCTGTGCTTTCCGGCTGGGGCTGAGACAGTGCAGAGAAGCACAGCGCCGGGGGACAGACACCGGAATGTAAGTATGTACTGTTTGTTTTGTTTTTTTACGTTTACGCTGGTAACCAGGGTAAACATCGGGTTACTAAGCGCGGCCCTGCGCTTAGTAACCCGATGTTTACCCTGGTTACCAGGGGACTTCGGCATCGTTGGTCGCTGGAGAGCTGTCTGTGTGACAGCTCCCCAGCGACCACACAATCACTTACCAACGATCATGGCCAGGTCGTATCGCTGGTCGTGATCTTTGGTAAATCGTTATGTGAGACGGTACCCTTAGGCAGCCACAACAAAAGACCATTCTAAAATGTGCAGTTTTATCACACAGCACAATGCCACAGATGTCATAAGTTTTTAGGGAGTGTGCAATTGAAATGCTGACTGCAGGAATGTACACCTGGGTTGTTGCCCGTGAATTGAATGATCATTTCTCTACCATAAGCCGTCTCCAAAGGTGTTTCAGAGAATGTGGCAGTACATCCAACCGACCTAACAATCCGCAGACCAAGTGTAACCTCAACATCCAACACCTTCACCTCCAAGATCATCTGAGACCAGCCTTTCGGACAGCTGCTGCAATGATCGATTTGCATAACCAAAGAGTTTTTGCACAAACTTTCAGAAACTGTCTCAGGGAAGCTCATCTGCATGTTCACATTTCTCAAGGGGGTCTACACCTGACTGTAGTTCGTCATTGTAACCAACTTGAGTGGGCAAATGCTCACATTTGATGGCGTCTAGCACGTTAGACATGTGTCCTCTTCACGGCTGAATCCCAGTTTTCCCAGTACATGGCAGACTGTGTGTATGGTGTTATGTGGGTGAGCAGTTTGCTGTAAATTGTAAATTGAGTGGCTCATGGTGGCAGTGGGGTATGGTATGGGCAGGCATATATTATGGACAACAAACATAGGTGCGTTTTATTGATGCTATTTTGCATACCCAGAGGTACTGAGGTCCATTTTTGTGCTATTCATCCACGACCATAACCTCATATTACAGCATACTAAAGCACAACTCCATGTTTCTAGGATCTGTACGCAATGCTTGGAAGCTGAAAACTTTCCAGCCTTCTCAACGAACATGTCACCCATTGAGCATGTTTGGGATGCTAAGGATCGGTGTTAACAACAGCATGTTCAAGTTCCTGCCAATATCCAGCAACTTGGCACAGCCATTGAAGAGGAGTGGACTGACATTTCACAGGCCACAATCAATTACCTGAGGGTAAATTCGGGCACTGTTAGCAGGTGGAAACCCTTTTAAAGAGTGATGGGTACTGTGGTCAAGCATGCCCTCCCTCCCCAGTGTTCTATTCAGTCTCCTCGGGTTCTAAACGCTCTCCCCGGTGTTCTACTTAACATCCCTCTGGGATTCTATTCGCCCTCCCTAGTGTTCTACTTCTCCCCCAAGGTTCTATTTGGCCTTTCCAGTGTTCTACTCCCACTTCCCTAGGGTTCTAATCGCACCCCCTAGTCCTCCGTACTCACATCAACATTCCAGCCCAGTTGTCCTATCATCGCCCCAGACAAGTACTTACATCCTCGCCTTTCTTCATTGTCTCACACTCAGTAGTAGTCTCCGTGCTACCAGCAACTGACTGTGCAACAGATGACCCTCCTCATAGTAAACTGAGGAATAACGCTCAGGCGCTGCCCACTGTAAGTGACCCCAGCTGGACCCCTGAGACTTTCTTGATGCCACAGTTGCCAGAATTTACCGGAAATGCAGGTGTTCGTGTGGACACAGCCTGAATTTAATGGAATCAAATTTTTTAAAACTTTTTTTTCAAATGAATTTGTAAGCACAAAAGTTAAGCAACATTTATGCAATGATTATATTCCACGGCTTTGTATGGCACCATAAAGTCCCAGACATGCTTTGAAACTTAATTAAAGTTTTAACACTAATATTTATGACCAATACTCATCCCCTAATAACACTAACCATGATGTCTATTCAAAATTCTTCTTGTGAGAACCTACGTCAATGGAAATTTTGCTCCATTTTAGACAACTGAAAAACATTTGACAATTGATTCTGGTGTCACACTAGGACCGATATGGGTCAGTATCACTCCTGAGTTAGCCAGCACACACATGGCCTCTTAAAGGAGTAGTAACATATCTTACTTGGGTCTATCCCTCAAGAACATGATTCCCCCCCAGTCCTTTACTTCATCGTGTAGTGTTGACTTCCAGACTCATTAAACCGGAGTCCTTTTTCAAATCTACCTGTCATTTATGTATTACTATTATCTCTATTGGTGAAAGACCTTTTATTAAATGTTCATATTTATATTTAATATAGTAATAAAGACAATTTTGTATTTACTTCAAAGACAAACTTGCTGACTCCATTTGTTCTAATTTTTCTAAGACGCCAAAGCAAGACTCATTATCATCGGAAAAATACTGGTGAGAAGTACAGTGCGCACTGCTATATAAAGGTGCCTGGGTAGGTTCCAACACCGTGAGTATATATTAAATAAACCCAGTACTCATCTTATGTGATTAACAGAATTTAATGTAGATCACTGTAGTGAAAACGTTTCGGTCTTGACCTCAGACCTTCATCAGTTACAGTATGTAGAAGTGCCAATTCGCTGAAGGCATCAGCCAATCACAAAAAAAGATCGCTATCTCAGAACTGCTTATATGAGGATGAATGGTATGATATAGTGAAATAATCCCTTGTCCAGAATATTAGTGCAGCACGCCACTGTGGCGCTCATGGACGCGGTGTCCGCCGAGAGTTGCAGGGTCATGCCATACAATCGTATACGGCGGGGATGACAACACTAGATCTTGAAGGTCTTGCTGCCAAACAATATCTTTAATCATAGGGTTAATGACCTAGAATTGTGTGAGGTGGCTTAACATCTTATAGGGCAGTCTCTCCAACCTTCCTTTTTAGTATACCGTATTTTTCGCTTTGTAAGATGCTCCGGATTATAAGACGCACCCCAAATTTTGAGGAGAAAAATAGGAAAATAACTTTTTTTTTAATAAATTGGTGGGGCTTCTTATAATCCATGTGTCTTATTGCTTACCGGGAGTGGGGGAGTGGTGGCTGCGGTGAAGCGGGGTTCCAGGGTCGCTGCTGGAGGAAGCAGGAGCGGAGCATTGCTGCAGGCTGGGATGAGGGGGTGTGCAGGTGTCCTGTGCTGCAGGGGTGTCTCCGGTGCTGCGGGGGTGTCTCAGGTGCTGTGGGTGGGCTCTGATGACATTTTGTGAAAGGCCAGAACCCCCTGGCAGTTCGTCTATGCTTTCCTGTACGGTGGACTTCGGGAAAATGGCCACCAGGCCGTCAGCTGTTATAAGCTATACGCTGTAAGGTTTTACTTTTTTCTTTCCTTTGCTTATGCTTTGCTTAGTGCACTGATTTACCAACAATGTCAATGTTTTTTTTTTTATAAAGGTTAAGTATTATGTACTCTACAATCTGTGATCTTTAGACTAAAAGGTAGAGTATGGGCTTTTTTGGACTAGAACATTAACTAGCACTCATGGACCAGCCTCTGTGATTATTATATATATATGGAGAGTGCTGACCTGATATGATCGCTGTACTAATCTTAGTGTAGTATCCCTGTCTGATAGTGGTTCCGGTAATGTAGTGATGGTAGTTCTGGTGCTTTATTCAAGTACTGATCGTGGTTCTGGGCTTGCATTCATGCACTGATGGTGGTTCTGGTGCTGTAGTCATGTATTAATTCATATATTGATGATGGATCTGTGGCTCCATTTATGTACTAATGGTGGTTCTGATGCTGTATTCATATACTGATAGTAGTTCAGGTGCTGTATTCATATATTGATTCATATATTGATTATGGGTTTGCGGCTCCATTTATGTACAGATGGTGGTTCTGGTGCTGTATTTATGCAATGATTGTGGTTCTGTTAATGTGTTCATGCACTGATGATAGTTCTCATGCTGCAGTAATCTAGATGTAGTACATGGATAACATAAAGAATGAAAATACAGCCAAATAAATGAGATTAGCTGAACACGTGTTTGACTTGGGTGTGTATACCATGGTCCGCTCCAGACGTCGCACGTCTCTGCTCCATAAGCACTCATGGCTCTGCTATGTACACGTAGTACATACAGCTCCACTCCATATACGTCATACACACAACGGTCCCCTCTGTACTTTTCATATATGCATTGATTCATACACATTGTATATGTGACATCGTACACTCACAGCTCCACTCCATACTTGTTAAACACACATGGCTCCACTCCGTACACATACACACATGGCCCTGTAAACCCCTCCTGACCCCAAACATAAACTTCCCCTCATCCAGCACCATAACAACCAGCACAGCAGAGTCCTGCAGGCACTAGAAATAAGGTCTTATCTGAGCATGGTCAGGCGCTAGGTTCACATTGCGTTAGGGCAATCCGTTTAGCGCTAGCGGATTGTGCTAACGCAATGTTTGTTTAGGGGCCGCATTAGGGGTCGCGTTAACGTCCCCGCTGTCGCAGATCCCCAATCTGCGAGAGCGGGGAACGGACCTCGGGCGAGGCGCGCCACAGAAGAACGGCACATCGCTAGCGCTAGCCGAAAAAGGCACGCGCTAGCAATGCGCTGCAGGGAAAATTCACATTGCTGTCAATGGGTGCGCTAACGGACCCGTTGCACGGCGTTAATTGCGACATTTTCGCCGTGCAACGCTGTCCGTTAGCGTGCACACATTAACGCAATGTGAACCTAGCCCCGAGTGTCTTCGGTGTGCTCGAAAAATATGTTCGAGTCCCCGTGCCTGCAGGCAATCTCTGAATGTGTTGCAGCTGTCAAAGAGCTGTGAGACATGCAACCACGGGAACTCAAACATATTTTTTGAACACGCCAAAGCCACTCGGTTAGCACCTGAGCACGTTGGGAAAAGACGTTATCCGAGTACGTTCGCTTGTCACTATGAAGCACAAGAGCATGTGACCCCCTGACTCCTCCCCACCATGTGACTGATCACATGGCTGTGACATCATCACAGGTCCTGTAAGGACAGTAAAACCATATATGTGGTGTGCAGCTCTGCAGGTGGAGGTAGGTGCTGGAGATTCCCCATTACTGGGCGGGGGCAGGGGGCATTAACACCTTCAATGCTGGCTATTATTATATACCAAAAGCCGGTGTCATCTTTATTTTTATCGGTGCATTCTGGGATACATATAATTTCTTCATTAATCCTTTGCTAACATAAGACATAATAGTTTGTCAAATTAGGGATAGGTTACCACACTTACACATAGGGGTGCGATCATGTGGGCAGAGGAGCTCTTATTCGGCACTGTGGCCACGGGAGCTGCGCTTATCTGGTAGTCGAGCTCCTGCAGTAACAGCCAGAGCCCTTGCTGTCAATAGTGACGCAACGTGTACGTGGCTGTGAGAGGGACGGCTCGCTGTGCTACGTTCCATGTTTTGTCACTTTTCTTAAACAGAAGTGACTGGTCAACTGAATTTAAAAAAAAAATTAAATTAAAAAGCCACGAATGACGTTCAAAAAGATTCAAAATGACCACTGGCTTTTTTCTCTGAAGTGTCTTCACCACCTTAAGCCATATTCACTCGTTGCAGAAAATTTCCGCTGCAGATTTGGTTACAAATTTGCAATGACAGAATCCAAAAATCAAATAGCTCCCCTTCCCCTCCAAGCCCTCTCTTGTGCCCAAGCAGTAGTTTTCACCATATATGTAGTACTGCCGCTATCGGGAGAAATTGCATAACAAATTGTGGGGTCAATTTTCTCCTGTTTTCCTTGAGAAAATGAAAAGTTTGGGGTCAAAGCAACATTTTAGAATTATTATTTTATTTTTTTTATTCAATTAATTCCAAAATTGCATTAAAGGGGTATTCCCATCTCCAGGATCCTATCCCATTATATAGTAGGCGTAATGATAATATTAGTAAATACCTCCAATTAGAAATGTAGTATAGTTTTTCTGATTCGCTATGTCTCTTTCCTCATGTACAGGCTTTGCAGGACCTTAGATATCCGTGGTTATGACCACTAGCAACTAGCTGTCAGTATATCAGCGGTCATAATCATGGATACCTAAGGCCCTGCAATGCCTGCAGATGAGGGAAGAGACATAGCAAATCAGAAAAACTATACTACATTTCTAATTGGAAGTATTTTTTATTATTATTAGTATTACTACACCTGCTACATATTGGGATAGGATCTTGTAGATGGGAATATTCCTTTAATTTCTGTGAAGCAATTGAAGGTTTACTAAATGCGTTTTTTTTTATTATGCTTTTTTTTTATATAGCGCTATCTTATTCTGCAGCACTTTGCGTGCATTATTATCACTGTCCCCATTGGGGCTCACAATCTAGATTCCCTATGAGTGTGTCTTTGGAGAACTTAGAGGAAACCCATCCAAACACGGGGAAAACATACAAACTCCTTGCAGATGTTGTACTTGGTGGGATTTGAACCATGATCCCAGCGCTGCAAAGCTACAGTGCTAACCACTGAGCCACTGCGCTGCCGACAATATGGTTTACATACTTTTGAGGTATTTTGTTTTTAAACAAATTACTTTGGGGTTTTCAAATCTATAGGCCCTCAATGTCACTTCAATGACATAAATAATAGGTCACTAAAAATATAGGTTTTGTAGATGTCATTAAAAACAAAATGAAAAATTGCTGCTAAATTTTTAACCCTTCTAAAACCCAAATAAAATATAAAGAAGTATGAAAAATGATGCTGCCATGAAGTAGACATATGGCAAATGTTCATTTGTTAACTTTTTTTGCATGGTGTGACTATCTGGCTTAATGGTATAAAATTTTAAAATTGCAATTTTTTTTACAAAACTGTTTTTTTTTTCTTAAGTAAAAGCAAAACATAACCTAAATTTGCCACAAACATATAGTACAATGAGTTAAGAAAAAAATTATCAGAATTACTGCAATATGTTGAAGCATTCCAAAGTTATTAACACATAAAGTGACATGTCAGATTTGAAAAATAGCAAATAAAGTAGCACTCTGTAGCGCTATAGCATGCAAACATGAAATATGAAATTTGAGTTGCATTGCTGCTCTAAAAATATAAAAAAAATTGAGAATACTTAGGGCATAAACTGGCCAATTTATGTATACAAGGCAGCCACGATAAGGTGATTCTCGTTGCTGGGAACCTGCCTAATGTGAATCCTCTCTTAAACTAAAGTCTACATTTCTATGGAAAGCACAAAACCTATAAACAGGCCAATACCCACAATAGATATGCTGATCAAATGGTCAGTGTATAGCGGTGTATGGATAAATATGGAAGGTTCAGTTCAGGGATAAGAGGAAAAAAAGCACCACAAGAACCAAAATACTAAAAGAGTGAAACTTTATTGAAACAACAATAAAAAAAACAAACAAATAATATGGAGCAAGAGGGAAAATGACAGTGGTAAGCCAAAAAGATGGAACCACAGAAGCAGTAAGGAAAAACCACACGCAACATAAGCATTTGTCTATATACAAATTTGCTCAAAGGTGCAAGGGCATTGTGCAACAAAGTGTACCTTATAAACATAATATAGATGGAAATTGTATCTAAAAATAAAGGTACATTTATGAAGCAAAGACAATCCTAATAGGCTATGTACCAAAGTCAGAAGGAACATAAAGAGCAAAAGCGTAGAGAAATATACATGAATGCCTGGAAGGCTACCTGAACAGCCACCCACCCCAACGCACGTTTTGGAAAAGTGCCTTCTCCTGGTGGTGTTTCATCACTAAAATCCTTAGGCTCCAGCTATGCATATAAGACTTATCAGGGCGGACATGAGTGACGGATGTAACAATGCTTCCTAGTGGTGCATGCGAAGCCGGCCTCTCCCGGAAGCCAGCATCACCAAGGGCGTCATCGGATGGGAGAGCCCGCGTCACCCGGCCCCGCCCACGTGTAATGACGTGAGCGGGACCGAAGGTGCGAGCACACCCAGAGCCAAGGAAGGAAGCCATGGAGATGCCAAGCAACGAGGTGCAAGCCCGCATGCGCATGAAGCAGGTAAGTATAGGGAGCATATTAAGAACAAGAGGACAGTGTGGAATAAGTGAATGAGAAGCTGCAGCGCTGGTAAGCACACAGTATGATGGAATTACGGTATACTAATGACAAGTAAAAAAGTACCCAATCACTGGAAAACACCAATGTAATATAATAAAAAGTGAATACAATAAGGAGTAGATATATTAGCACATTAAGAAAATACCTAAGTGAAATATATATGCATTATACATATTATCAACATACATAAATATTCTAATTCATATGAAAAATCATGTGATGGCCGAAGGAAGGGAGAATAAATGCAGTCCACATTAAGATAATGAGACATCAATCCATCATTGCAAATGTATCTGGATATGCAGAAAATGTTTAAGCAAAATCTGAAAAAAAAACCCCCAATAAGAACACCATAAAAGAAAATATACATTAAAAAAAAGGATGCCAATTAAAAAAAAAACAGGGCAGGTAATCAAAGTAAAGGGGCAAAACTCAAAGTTTCATTAAGGCCATGGGGTTGTAAGGTAAGAAGCCTCCAAATCCAACGGGACGCCCTCTATGCCAAAAGACGGCCCAAATTACCCCCACGAAGGTTGGGAACTATCTGATCTATCCCTCTAATTTTAAGGCCAGGGGGGGTCACAGGAGTGGTGCAACTTAAACTGTCGAGGGATTGTATTTGAAGACTCAACATTATCCTCCTCAGCAGCTGCCAGAATATGACAGAATACCCCCATACATTTTGTTACATGGACACATTCCATAATACACAACCATGGTGGTTTCTATGGGAAGATCCTGTTTAAGGGGTGGAGTGCTCAGTCAGAGAACCAATATCTACAAATATAAAAAAAACTGACCATCATTTCTAAACAGAATTCAAGTGTAAACAAACAGGTTCTTACTATGAATAGCCATCTCCATATACGAACAACAAATAAAGTAGCACTCTGTAGCGCTATAGCATGCAAACGTGAAATATGAAATTTGAGTTGCATTACTGCACTAGAAAATATGAAAAATTGAGAATGCTTAGTGCATAAATCGGCCAATTCGATTGTGTACCCAGCAGCCACGATAAGGCAATTCTCTTTGCTGGGACCTGCCTAATGTGAATCTTTCCTTAGACTAAAGTCTACATTTCTATGGGACAGTAGGATCCTTACACCTTATTTCTGTTTGGAAGTGATGGTCAGTCTTTTGAGACTTGAAAAATAGAGCTTGATCAATAAAAGGCTTGTCCACTACTTGGACAACACCTTTTCAATCAGCATTTCCCTCCACTGCAGTAAAATAGTAATACTAATACCTCCGGTGGCGGTGCCATTCCAATAGTGTCAGCACTAGCTCTATCGTGGACCCCTCGGTTGCCCGCTCACTTCCTTTTGATCTCTGATTCACCCAAATGCAGGAAGAGTGAAGCCAGTGCTGATTGGCTGCAGGGATATATGACATAACAATGTCACACAATACTCAGGAGTCAGGAGAGCCTGTGCAGACACCTTTGAAACGGCGGCAGCTCCGGAGGTGATTATAAGTGTTATTATTTTACTGGGGGAAAACACAATGATTGAGACGAATTTGTCCAAGTAGTGGACAACTCTTTTAAGGTAAAAAATTTGGCCATGTTTTCTTTACCTTAGCTGGTTTCCACAGTGCTAGTCTGTACCAGGTTATTATGGTAGCCTGGCAAGTACTTCTGATATCATTATCTGAAGCTTTTTAAGGTTTGCTCAGGCACCCATGTGTGTCTGAGCATTCAGGAGGCATAGTACCTTATCAAATGTACTTTTGCAGGAGTCGCCTCACATTCTACTAGAGTATGATAGGTGTATAACTAACTTCCAACAACTCTCGTATGCTTCATTGCTACAAACTCTACTTCTAAGCTTAGACTTGAGTATCATGTTGAAATAGTATTTAAGAACGGTTATGACAAGCCAGAAACCCTCATTTCTGCTATCAAGTGTTAGTCACACTTGTGTGGCTGCAAGCAAATTCTTGAATGTATACAACTCTACTATTAACTATTAGCACCACTGGGTGGTATACTTTGGTCTCTGATTAGAGTTGTTTCAGCGTTCAAGTACTGTTGTGACTAATTGCAAGCTATAGCTTTATCTCTGCTATCAGGTGTTATTCATACTTAATTCTCTGCAAGCAAGTTCCTGATTATATACTTCTCTGTTATTAACCAATTGCAAGTTTGTAATTGCATACATATTCCCAACTATTTGCCTGCTTCAGATTGTCATGTCTATATATCTACAGTTCCCTTGTATATACTCCCTCCTGATTCTGCTTCATCTCTTCATCTGGTTTGCCTGCTCCATTTCTTTGTCTGTCATCCTGCATACCCTGCTGTCCTGGCCTTTGCTCAACCACGTGTCAACCGGGAAGAGCAGCTTTGCTGCACCTTCACCTCTGGTCTGTACTGCTCAACCTTTCACCTCACTAGATGAGCCAGTAGGAGGATAGTTTGAGCCTTACTCATATTGTTTTTCCCAAATGAGCAGGTGGTTCACTTCAAGTGTTGATGCAGTGCCACAGTGCCTAGTCTATTTGAGACAGGATGTCAATGAGTTATTTTTTCTCCTGCAGAGCCTGCACACTGCATAAGATTAATTATTCGGTAACGTGGAAAGAATTCCCACACCTAAAGTGCCACCACCATGACCAGAGCTTTCAGGTGCTGTTAAGCCTCCACCATCAACAGTTGTGGCACCATTTACTCCTGAAATTACCTCAGAATAAGATGTTTCCAAAAGATCTTTGGGCTGTCATGGCTTGTCCGCCACTCTATCATTATTCCTATCACTACCATTTTTCCTATCATTATTCCTATCACTACCATATTATCAGTATTCCTGGCTTAATTGAAAGTTGCCTCAGTGTGGGAAATGTTCTGATCACCTTAACCCTCGCCCAATTCCCACCTCTAAAGATGCCACAACCACCTTGGCTTCCACTGCCAGTTACCTAGCACCATGTATGAATGCTGTGTCTTAGGGGACAAAGAGTTGAAAGTTCACTGTGAAAAAGATTAATGGCTATGGTGGCATCGTAGGAGGACTATGTAGGGCACTAACTCCAACTGGTAGCTCGAATGTCAGAATTATTTTGTGACATATATTCCATAACATCCTCCCCATTAATACGCTGGCAGAGGCAAATGGTGCCAGTAGTGCTGATGCCTCTGTGGCTACCACATCCTTAGTACTATATCGATTTTTGATCTTTACATTGCTATATCCTTTGCAATCCTCACTTTTTCATTGACCTTAAGGTTTTGCAACACTATAATTAAATCTTGTCAATCTTTTCAACCCCAAATATACCCTCTTTATAAATGATAGAAATGCTAGGTGAGAAAGTACATGTCCAAAAAGTTAGCAACTGCAATAGGGAACTATCTTGGTGTGGTTTGTACAGATATAAAATTTGAATAGTAAAACAGGTGTGAAAAAAAAAATTGTGTGAGAAAAAATTGTTTGTGACATGTACAACACTTTACTTTCAGCCGATTCTATTGGTATGGAATGCAAAAGCTCAGTACAATCACTCACTTGTGACAAGTACACTATCTCTGAGTGACACAATATTGGCTTGCTGCTTTCTAGTGCATGAAGATTTTATTTTAGTAAAAAAGTGTAATTAAAAAACAGCAGGAATAGCTGCCAGCCCAGTTAAACTATTATATATCACTGATTAACCACGCTGGTACTACCTCTCCTATGTCTCTCTTCTCTTATCAACTGAATCTCTCTGATGGTTGTTGACTACTACACTCATCTTCTTCAGTGCTACATTTATTCACCACACACTGTCTGGAGTATTTGTCCAATGACTTTCTCATCCTATCTTTATTGCCTTGGGCTCTGATATACTCTAACTATTCTAAATTACCCTAAAAGGACTACTGTATTCCCTTTCCTTAAATGTGTAAAATGGTAGTGAGCATTTTTAGGGCAATTTGTGTGAATCGAATCTCAAATTGTTCAAATTCGATGGATCTTGCAAATTTCTTAACATTTGATTTTATTTAATTGATTCACTCATCTCTACTGTAATGTTTCTGGCCAGACGGCCTAAGATTTTCTTTTGTACTGATATGTGACTTGTTTACCAACCACTTGAACCAGAAGATTGCAATCACATGAGCTAGTTTACTTCCTTGTTGCCAGAATGTGAAAATAAAACACATATCGGAATTATACTGTGACCTTTATTATGTTTTAAAGGAAGCAAGATGGTGACATATTGAGGAGTAGACTTGTAGTATGGGTGAAAGAAGAGCAGTTTGCAGTGTGGGATAGGTCTGGTTAGCAAACCACCTATCTTTTTTTACGAAGGAATAACAACTATATTTCCTGATTAAGAATGTGAAACACATATCCCACTTTAAGTGTCTTTCCACCATTTTTGGTAAAGTTTAATAGGGTTTTTCTACCCACATCATAAACATTCTCAATTAAACAGAACTGCTTTGCAGTCTTTTAGGATTTCTTTTAATCTGGTTTAAAGCAAATGGATTCAGTTGGATTAATATTTTTTTCAAAAGAGTTTCCATTATTATTTCCAGAAGTTGTATTTTTTACATAGGATCTTTATGGTGTTACATTTTTTCACCTTCTCTCCCATTCAGGTCTCTACACTATCGAATCCTCTCAGTAAAGATCTTCTATATAAGAGAATTTTCCTCATTGACCCATTTATCCAATGATGGATAAGGACAATATAGGCGAAAGGATATTGCACCTCACCCTAGAGATCATCTTCCGGCTTACTGGAGAGGTGAGAGATTCTGATGACGTCACATTACATCATTCTTATCCATGGGAATAACAGATGGACAGAACCGGAGAGGTGAGGACTCTGGGAATGTCTGTAGTGAGGTTTATTAATGTGTCTCTCCATAACTAGGATTACACAGTAGTGAAGAAGACCTCTAGTGAGCGCTGTCAGGCCTCTGTGCATGAGGAATGGGGAAGATCCCTGAGCCCAATCACGGGGCCCTCAACTCACCCCCTGACAAATGAGGACATCAATGCCCAAAAGATCCTAGAACTCACCTACAAGATGATTGAGCTGCTGACTGGAGAGGTATTATATTATATTATATATATATATATATATATATATATTATACAGTAACACTCTGAAGGGTTTGTTAGATGACTGTATCATTGTATGTGTCAGGTTCCTATAAGGTGTCAGGATGTCGCCATCTATTTCTCCATGGAGGAGTGGGAGTATTTAGAAGGACACAAAGATAAGTACAAGGACATCATGATGGAGGTTCCCCAGCCCCTCACATCACCAGGTAATATTACAAAATACACACGGCTTATCTGTATGTAAAGAATCAATTGAGTCCCTGTATGTGTTTCCTCCAGTTCTATCCAGTAAGAGGACAACACCAGAGAGATGTCCCCGTCCTCTTCTTCCACATGACTGTAAACAAGAAGATCCCGATGTTCCTCAGGATTATCAGGTAGATGGAGAGAAGGTGTCATGAGATCTCCCGTATGATGTGTAGAAGGCTGTGAGGTCTTGTGTTCAGTTTCATTTTATGCACCAGTTTAGACACTGAAAGGCCAAATTATTAGACACACCGGTCTTTTCTGTATAGAGAGACCTGTAAACCATGAGTGCTGCAAAACATCACATGATAAAGTTTTCTGTTGATCAGGTTCAGTGTGAATTCATATTAGTTTGTGAAAATTAAGTGTTCTCAGCGACGTGCTAGATTACACAGGGTCTATATTTCAAAAGCTGTCAACATTGAGGAGTTTTACATGTAATGGTGTAAATAGAATGTGAAGAATGCCTTGTTTGAAGAACAGTTCCATGAAAAGGGATGCTGTGGTTGTACTCTACTTCATAGAATTATATAATGGTAGAGTTGGAAGGGACCTCCTGGGTCATCTGGTCCAACCCCCTGCTCAAAGCAAGATTCACTAAATCATCCTAGATAGATGTCTGTCCAGCCTCTGTTTGAAGACTTTCATGGAAGGAGAACTCACCACCTCTCGTGGCAGCCTGTTCCACTCATTGATCACCCTAACTGTCAAAAAGTTATTTCTAATATCTAATCTGTGTCTCCTCTGTGATGCAGTGACCCCTGTTACAGCTAGGGGGCGCTGTATGTGCTCCTCAGGATATGCATAGAGGCATATCTGTAGTTGTAATGGTTGAAATAGCCACACACATCTCCCACCTATGGGAGTGGCTACAAGTATATAATGTGACCATGTGGGTCACATGGGGAGAAATGGGTGGATCTGGGTGGTCTGTGTGCCAGGTCCTGGAGGGCCTCTGTGTTGGGAGGTCCTGGGAGTAGGACTAGATTCCTGAAGAGCACATGGGGGAGGCCTTGGACCTGGGGGCCTGTGTGTTGGATGGTCCCAGATGGGGATGGACGTCCTGAATAGCGCACAGAGAGGACGCGGGTGCAGAGTCCGTGATGGCACTGCGTTTGGGGAAGCTACAGCCCGTCTGAGGATCTGGACTGTCAGGTGACCTGGTGAGCAAGGCATTGTCCGGGACGGTGATCCCAGTTCGGCAGGTTCCCTGAGAGAGAGAGTACTGACAGGAGTCAGCGTGTGGAGCAGGAGCTTCTGGAAGGTAACCCAGCGTATGGGGAACCGTGCAGTCACCCATGGTAACTGGACGGAGTAAGGTCCAGCATGATTAGAGACTGCAACCGTAATGTCGTATGTTGGTGCCTGTTGTGCTCCATGGACATTAATGAACTGTATGGTGTGCGGTCACCCATGATACCTGGACACAGAGGTTCGGCATATTTAGTGACCGCGTTTCAAAGCCGTATACTGTGATGTGAAGTTTGATGTAAAGACTGTTTGCTTGTTGTTGATATTTCTGTGGCTTATGACTCTATAATAAACCACATGGACTGTTAAAGTGAAAACCAGTGCCTAAGTGCTTGAATCCCGTGCCAAGCGAGTGTCCCCCAATACACTCAGTAAGTGCACTCTTACACCTCCCATTCAGTTTCATCCCATTGCTTCTAGTCTTTCATTGTGTAAATGAGAATAAAGATGATCCTTCTACAATGTGTCAGCCCTTGAGATATTTGTAGACAGCTATTAAGTCTCCTGTCTGTCTTCTTTTTTGCAAGCTAAACATTCACAAATCCTGTAACCGTTCCTCATAAGACATGGTTTGCAGACCGGTCACCATTCTGGTCGCTCTTCACTGAACTTGCTCCAGTTTGTTGATTTCTTTTTTTAAAATGTGGTGCCCAAAACGGGACACAGTATTCCAGATTAGGCCTGACCAAAGAGAAGTAGAGGGCAATAATGACTTTGCGTCATCTAGACTATATGTCTTCTGTTAATTGCATTTGCCTTATTTGCTGCTGCATCACACTGTTGACTCATGTTCAGATTATGATATATTAGTACACCCAAGTCTTTTTTCACATGTGCTGTTGCTTAGCCCTATTCCTCTCATTCTGTATATGTTTTTTCATTTTTATTGCCCAGATGTATTACTTTGCATTTTTCCTTGTTAAAAACCATTCTGTTAGCTGCTGCCCACTGCTCCAGTTTCTTTATATCTTTTTTATACTCTCTCTCTTCTCTAGTATTAGCTGTTATGAACTATACTTTTGGGCTCCCTCTTGTGGTCACTCGCGGTATGGCTCTTGGATACTCTTTCCCCAGGTTGGTAGTCACCTGGTTCGTTAAGACTCTGGGTGTTTCTATTTAAACTTCCTGGAGTCTTAGTCCATTGCCTGGCATCCATGTAATCAGTCCTTGTCTGGTTGCTCTTGTCTACTGGTCCTGATTTTTGCAACATAAGCTAAGTCCTGCTTTCTTGTTTTTTGTTTACCGTATTTCGCGGCATATAAGACGCACCGGACCATAAGACGCACCCCAAATTTGGGGTGAAAATTGCAGAAAAAAAGATTTTTTATAAGATGGGGGTCCGTCTTATTGTCCGAATTTACAGTATCTTACCTGAGGGCTGGTGGTGGCAGAGCAGGGTCACAGGAGGCATGGTGGCGGCAGAGGTGGGGTGATGCGGTACGGCGTGCACCTGAGCAGGGTCCCTTCCTGCTTAGGTGGGCGACGCCACGGCCTGGTGTCCATGGGAGGGTGGCAGCAGTGGTTACCGACAGAGGTGCTGGGATGAGGAAGCACAGTGAGAGGTATGGCGTGAGAGGGGTCCCTTTCCCCGGTGAGGTGATGGAAGGATCTCGTGGGCACATGGACTGGAGATGATGGAGGTAGTGGTGTACATTGTGAAGCGAGTATTCCACAGGAGCTCAGATGTCTGAGCGCCGGGAAGCGGCAAGGACTCAGACATATGAGCGCCTGTGGAATACTCGCTTCACAATGTACACCACTACCTCCATCATCTCCAGTCCATGTGCCCACGAGATCCTTCCTGAACCTTGCTGCACCCATCCTGGGAAGCAAAAGGATACAGGATACAGAGTCCAAAGTCCCGGTGAGGTGATGCAGCAGCCGGTAATGCTTACCGTGGCGGTGGAGATGAGGAGGCGCAGTGAGCGGGGTCCCTTTCCCCGGTGAGTTGATGCTGCAGCCCCGGTAATGCACAGAGCCGGGTGAATCCTGTTGATATCGGTGGGCGCGGCCATCTTCCTGAGGCCGCGCGTTCGCAGATGGAGCTCTAGTGCCCGGGGCTTCAGGAAAATGGCCGCCGCGATCCCCATCTGCGCACGCGCGGCATCTCGCGGCCATTTTCCTAAAGCCCCGGGCACAAGAGCTCCATCTGCGAACGCGCGGCCTCAGGAAGATGGCCGCGCGCACCGATAACAACAGGATTCACCCGGCTCTGTGCATTACCGGGGCTGCAGCATCAACTCACCGGGGAAAGGGACCCCGCTCACTGCGCCTCCTCATCTCCACCGCCGCACCTCTGCCACCGCACCTCTGCCGCCGCACCTCTGCCGCCACGGTCCACGGTAAGCCTGCATTGCGCATATAAGACGCACCCCCCATTTTCCCCCCTTTTTTTGGGGGGAAAAAGTGCGTCTTATATGCCAAAAAATACGGTATTTGTATTATTCTGTTTTTTGTCCAGCTTGTTCATAATGTGATTCCTGATTTTGCTGGAAGCTCTTAGGGGGCTGATATTCTCCCCCCATACCGTTAGTCGGTACGGGGGTTCTTGGATATTCAGCGTGGATATTTTTGTAGGGTTTTTCGCTGACCACATAAGTCCGCTTTCTATATTTCTGCTATTATTTAGTGGGCCTCTCTTTGCTGAACTAGTTCATACTTACGTTTGTCCTTTCCTCTTACCTCACCGTTATTATTTGTTGGGGGCCTGTATCTACTTTGGGGTACCTTTCTCTGGAGGCAAGTGAGGTCTGTATTTTCTCTGAAAGGGTTAGTTAGATCTCCGGCTGGCGCGAGACGTCTAGAACCAACGTAGGTACGTTCCCCGGCTGCTATTAGTTGTGGGCTAGGATCAGGTATGTGGTCAGCTCAGTTACCACCTCCCTAAGAGCTAGTTTTTATGTTTGCAGACTTTGCTGAAGACCCTGAGATCCTCTGCCATTAGATCACAACAGTATGCCAGGCCACTGAATAGTTAATGCATTGCAGAAGTGGGATTAAAAGAAAAAGAAGTTCTGAGTTTGTTTGTTTTTTTTTTTCTTCCTTCCCCTTTATCTCTGAATGGCTTGAAACTCTGCTGCAGACATGAATGTGCAAACTCTGATTACTAGTGTGGACCAGCTTGCTGCTCGTGTGCAGGGCATTCAGGATTTTGTTATTAGCAGTACTATGTCAGAGCCTAAGATTCCTATTCCTGAGCTGTTCTCTGGAGATCGATTTAAATTTAGGAATTTTAGGAATAATTGTAAATTGTTTCTATCTTTGAGACCTCGTTCGTCTGGAGACTCAGCTCAGCAAGTTAAAATTGTTATCTCCTTCTTGCGGGGCGACCCTCAGGATTGGGCTTTCTCATTGGCGCCAGGAGATCCGGCATTGGCGAATATTGATGCGTTTTTTCTGGCGCTCGGATTGCTTTATGAGGAGCCCAATCTTGAAATTCAGGCAGAGAAGGCTTTGCTGGCTATTTCTCAGGGCCAGGATGAAGCCGAAGTGTATTGCCAAAAATTTCGGAAATGGTCCGTGCTTACTCAGTGGAATGAGTGTGCTCTGGCCACAAATTTCAGAAATGGCCTTTCTGAAACCATTAAGAATGTGATGGTGGGCGTTCCCATTCCTACAAGTCTGAATGATTCTATGACGCTGGCCATTCAGATTGATCGGCGTTTGCGGGAGCGCAAATCCGCTAATCCTTTGGCGGTGTTGTCTGAACAGACGCCTGATTTAATGCAATGTGATAGAATTCAGACTAGAACTGAACGGCAAAATCATAGACGTCAGAATAGGTTGTGTTTTTACTGTGGTGATTCTACACATGTTATATCAGCATGCTCTAAACGCCTAACAAAGTTTGTTAGTCCTGTCGCCGTTGGTAACTTGCAGCCTAAATTTATTTTGTCTGTGACTTTAATTTGCTCATTGTCTTCCTACCCTGTTATGGCGTTTGTGGATTCAGGCGCTGCCCTGAGTCTTATGGACTTGTCGTTTGCCAGGCGCTGTGGTTTTGTCCTGGAGCCTTTAGAAAATCCTATTCCTCTTAGAGGAATTGATGCTACGCCATTGGCGGAGAATAAACCGCAGTATTGGACACAAGTGACCATGTGCATGACTCCTGAACATCGGGAGGTGATTCGTTTTCTTGTTCTGCATAAAATGCATGATTTGGTCGTTTTGGGTCTGCCATGGTTACAGGCTCATAATCCTGTTCTGGATTGGAGGGCTATGTCTGTGTCAAGTTGGGGTTGTCAGGGAATTCATTGCGATTCCCCGTCGGTGTCTATTGCTTCCTCCACTCCTTCAGAAGTTCCTGAGTATTTGCTTGACTATCAGGATGTGTTCAGTGAGTCCAGGTCCAGTGCTCTTCCTCCTCATAGGGACTGTGACTGCGCTATAGATTTGATTCCTGGTAGTAAGTTTCCTAAGGGACGATTATTTAATCTGTCGGTACCTGAGCATGCCGCGATGCGTTCTTATATAAAGGAGTCTTTGGAGAAAGGACATATTCGTCCATCCTCTTCCCCTCTTGGTGCGGGATTCTTTTTTGTGGCCAAGAAAGACGGATCTTTGAGACCTTGTATAGACTATCGGCTTCTGAATAAAATCACGGTTAAATTTCAATACCCTCTGCCACTATTGTCGGACTTGTTTGCTCGGATTAAGGGTGCCTGTTGGTTCACCAAGATAGATCTTCGTGGTGCGTACAACCTTGTGCGCATTAGGCAGGGAGATGAATGGAAAACTGCATTTAATACGCCCGAAGGTCATTTTGAGTACTTGGTGATGCCTTTTGGGCTCTCTAATGCTCCTTCAGTGTTTCAATCCTTTATGCATGACATCTTCCGGAAGTATCTAGATAAATTTGTGATTGTTTATCTGGATGACATTTTAGTTTTTTCTGATGATTGGGATTCTCATGTAAAGCAGGTCAGGATGGTGTTTCAGGTTTTGCGTGATAATGCTTTGTTTGTGAAGGGCTCAAAGTGTCTCTTTGGAGTGCAGAAGGTTTCCTTTTTGGGTTTTATTTTTTCCCCTTCTGCTGTGGAGATGGACCCAGTCAAGGTCCGAGCTATTCATGATTGGACTCAACCCACGTCTGTTAAGAGTCTTCAGAAGTTTTTGGGTTTTGCTAATTTCTACCGTCATTTTATTGCTAACTTTTCTAGCGTTGTTAAACCTCTGACGGATATGACCAAGAAAGGTTCTGATGTCGCTAATTGGGCTCCTGCGGCCATTGAGGCCTTCCGGGAGCTGAAGCGCCGGTTTACTTCGGCGCCTGTTTTGTGCCAGCCTGATGTCTCACTTCCCTTTCAGGTTGAAGTGGATGCTTCTGAGATTGGTGCAGGAGCTGTTTTGTCGCAGAGAGGCTCTGGTTGCTCTATGATGAAACCATGTGCTTTCTTTTCCAGGAAGTTTTCGCCGGCTGAGCGGAACTATGATGTTGGTAATCGGGAGTTGTTGGCCATGAAGTGGGCATTTGAGGAGTGGCGTCATTGGCTCGAGGGAGCTAAGCATCGTGTGGTGGTCTTGACTGATCACAAAAATCTGATGTATCTCGAGTCTGCTAAACGCCTGAATCCTAGACAGGCTCGTTGGTCATTGTTTTTCTCCCGTTTTGACTTTGTGGTCTCATACCTGCCTGGTTCGAAAAATGTGAAGGCTGATGCTCTCTCTAGGAGCTTTGTGCCTGATTCTCCTGGAGTCTCAGCGCCGGCTGGTATTCTTAAAGAGGGAGTGATTTTGTCGGCCATTTCTCCTGATTTGCGACGTGTGTTGCAGAGATTTCAGGCTGGTAGACCTGACTCTTGTCCACCTGATAGACTGTTTGTTCCTGATAAATGGACCAGCAGAGTTATTTCCGAGGTTCATTCCTCGGTGTTGGCAGGGCATCCTGGGATTTTTGGTACCAGAGATTTGGTGGCTAGGTCCTTTTGGTGGCCTTCCTTGTCACGGGATGTGCGTGCTTTTGTGCAGTCCTGTGGGACTTGTGCTCGGGCTAAGCCTTGCTGTTCTCGTGCCAGCGGGTTGCTTTTGCCCTTGCCTGTCCCGAAGAGGCCTTGGACACACATTTCCATGGATTTCATTTCAGATCTTCCGGTGTCTCAGGGAATGTCTGTTATCTGGGTGGTGTGTGATCGTTTTTCCAAGATGGTCCATTTGGTGCCCTTGCCTAAGTTGCCTTCCTCTTCCGATCTGGTTCCTTTGTTTTTTCAGAATGTGGTTCGTTTGCACGGCATTCCTGAGAATATCGTGTCTGACAGAGGATCCCAGTTTGTGTCCAGATTCTGGCGATCTTTTTGTGCTAAGATGGGCATTGATCTGTTGTTCTCGTCTGCCTTTCATCCTCAGACTAATGGCCAAACGGAGCGAACTAATCAGACGCTGGAGGCTTATTTGAGATGTTTTGTTTCTGCGGATCAGGATGATTGGGTGACCTTCTTGCCATTGGCTGAGTTTGCCCTCAATAATCGGGCTAGTTCCGCTACTTTGGTTTCGCCATTTTTCTGCAACTCTGGTTTTCATCCTCGTTTCTCCTCGGGTCATGTTGAGCCTTCTGACTGTCCTGGGGTGGATTCTGTGGTTGATAGGTTGCAGCGGACTTGGAATCATGTGGTGGACAACTTGAAGTTGTCACAGGAGAAGGCTCAGCGTTTTGCCAACCGCCGCCGCGGTGTGGGTCCCCGACTTCGTGTTGGGGATTTGGTTTGGTTGTCTTCTCGGTTTGTCCCTCTGAAGGTTTCCTCTCCTAAGTTTAAGCCTCGCTTTATTGGTCCTTATAGAATTTTGGAGGTCCTTAATCCGGTCTCTTTTCGTTTGGATCTTCCTGTGTCGTTTGCCATTCACAATGTGTTCCATAGATCTTTGTTGCGGCGGTACATTGTGCCTGTGGTTCCTGCTGTTGACCCTCCTGCTCCGGTCTTGGTTGAGGGCGAGTTGGAGTATGTGGTGGAGAAGATCTTAGATTCTCGTCTCTCTAGACGGAGGCTTCAGTATCTGGTCAAATGGAAGGGCTATGGTCAGGAGGATAATTCCTGGGTGGTCGCCTCTGATGTTCATGCAGCCGATTTGGTTCGTGCCTTTCACGCTGCCCATCCTGATCGCCCTGGTGGTCGTAGTGAGGGTTCGGTGACCCCTCCTTAAAGGGGGGGTACTGTTATGAACTATACTTTTGGGCTCCCTCTTGTGGTCACTCGCGGTATGGCTCTTGGATACTCTTTCCCCAGGTTGGTAGTCACCTGGTTCGTTAAGACTCTGGGTGTTTCTATTTAAACTTCCTGGAGTCTTAGTTTATTGCCTGGCATCCATGTAATCAGTCCTTGTCTGGTTGCTCTTGTCTACTGGTCCTGATTTTTGCAACATAAGCTAAGTCCTGCTTTCTTGTTTTTTGTTTATTTGTATTATTCTGTTTTTTGTCCAGCTTGTTCATAATGTGATTCCTGATTTTGCTGGAAGCTCTTAGGGGGCTGATATTCTCCCCCCATACCGTTAGTCGGTACGGGGGTTCTTGGATATTCAACGTGGATATTTTTGTAGGGTTTTTCGCTGACCGCATAAGTCCACTTTCTATATTTCTGCTATTATTTAGTGGGCCTCTCTTTGCTGAACTAGTTCATACTTACGTTTGTCCTTTCCTCTTACCTCACCGTTATTATTTGTTGGGGGCCTGTATCTACTTTGGGGTACCTTTCTCTGGAGGCAAGTGAGGTCTGTATTTTCTCTGAAAGGGTTAGTTAGATCTCCGGCTGGCGCGAGACGTCTAGAACCAACGTAGGTACGTTCCCCGGCTGCTATTAGTTGTGGGCTAGGATCAGGTATGTGGTCAGCTCAGTTACCACCTCCCTAAGAGCTAGTTTTTATGTTTGCAGACTTTGCTGAAGACCCTGAGATCCTCTGCCATTAGAATCACAACAATTAGCTATCCCTCCTAGCTTTGTGTCATCAGCAAATTTAATCAGTGTACCCTCAATTCCTTCTTCTAAATCATTGTTAAAGATGTTGAACAATACAGAGCCCAGGACAGAACCCTGTGGTACCCCATTTGAGACATTCTTCCAACTGGATGTGCCGCCATTTATGACCACTCTTTGGGTCTGATCACTAAGCCAGTTATGAATCCACCTAACCGTTGCCTTGTCCATTCCATACTTAGTCATTTTTTCAATAAGGATGGTGTGAGATACTTTGTCAAATGCTTTGATGAAGTCAAGATATACTATATCTACAGCATGTCCCTGATCCACCCAGTCAGTGATTCTGTCATAGAAGGAAATTAAGTTAGTCTGACATGACTTATTAATTATTATTATTATTATTATTATTTATTGTTACAGCGCCATTTATTCCATGGCGCTTTACAAGTGAGGAGGGGTATACATAATAAAAACAAGTACAATAATCTTAAACAATACAAGTCATAACTGGTACAGGAGGAGTGAAGACCCTGCCCGCGAAGGCTCACAATCTACAAGGGATGGGTGAGAATACAGTAGGTGAGGATAGAGCTGATCGTGCAGCGGTTGGTTGATCGGTGGTTACTGCAGGTTGTAGGCTTGTCGGAAGAGGTGGGTCTTCAGATTCTTTTTGAAGATTTTGATGGTAGGCGAGAGTCTGATGTGTTGTGGTAGAGGGTTCCAGAGTAGGGGTCATACGCGAGAGAAATCTTGTATACGATTGTGGGAAGAGGAGATAAGAGGGGAGTAGAGAAGGAGATCTTGTGAGGATCGGAGGTTGCGTGTAGGTAAGTACCGGGAGACGAGGTCACAGATGTATGGAGGAGACAGGTTGTGGATGGCTTTGTATGTCATCGTTAGAGTTTTGTACTGGAGTCTCTGGGCAATGGGGAGCCAGTGAAGGGATTGACAGAGGGGAGAGGCCGGAGATTAGCGGGGGGACAGGTGGATTAGTCGGGCAGCAGAGTTTAGAATAGATTGGAGGGGTGCAAGAGTGTTCGAGGGGAGGCCACAGAGCAGGAGGTTGCAGTAGTCGAGGCGAGAGATGATGAGGGCATGGACTAGGGTTTTTGCAGATTCATAGTTGAGGAATGAACGGATTCATGAAATATTTTTGAGTTGAAGTCGGCAGGAAGTGGAAAGGTCTTGGATATGTGGTTTGAAGGAGAGATCAGCATCAAGGATTACCCCGAGGCAGCGAGCTTGTGGGACTGGGGAGAGTGGGCAGCCATTTACTGTAATGGATAGGTTCGTTGGGGGTCGCGTGAGATGGGGGAAAGATGATGAATTCTGTTTTGTCCATGTTAAGTTTGAGAAATTTAGCGAGAAGAAGGATGAAATAGTGGACAGACATTGAGGCATTCTGGTTAGTAGGGAGGTGATATCTGGTCCAGAGATGTAGATCTGTGTGTCATCAGCATAGAGGTGATACTGAAAGCCATGAGATTCTATGAGCTGTCCCAGGCCAAATGTGTAAATGGAGAAGAGCAGGGGCCCAAGGACTGAACCTTGTGGGACTCCGACAGATAGGGGGCGAGGTGAGGAGGTGGTGTGTGAGTGGGAGACGCTGAATGTCCGGTCTGTTAGGTATGAGGAGATCCAGGATAGGGCCAAGTCTGTGATGCCAAGGGATGAGAGGGTCTGTAATAATAGGAATGGTCCATTGTGTCAAAGGCAGCCAACAGGTCGAGGAGGAGGAGAACAGAGTAGTGTCGCTTGCTCTTGGCGGTTAAGAGGTCATTGGTGACCTTAGTTAGGGCAGTTTCAGTGGAATGGTGTGACCGGAAGCCAGATTGTAAGCGGTCAAAGAGGGAGCAAGAAGAGAGATGGGAGGACAGTTCAAGGTAGACGTGTTGTTCAAGTAGTTTTGAGGCATAGGGGAGAAGTGATATAGGGCGATAGCTAGATACAGAGGATGGGTCAAGAGAGGGCTTTTTGAGGATAGGTGTGATGGAGGCATGTTTAAAGCTTGAGGGGAAAACACCAGTTGTTAGTGATAGGTTGAAGAGATGGGTTAGGGTTGTGATGAAGATTGTGGTGAGGTTTGGGATGAGGTGGGATGGGAGCGGGTCAAGTGCACAGGTGGTGAGATGCGATCTTGAGAGTTGAGTGGCGAGTTGATCTTCTGTAATGGTGGAGAAGTTGGTTTTGTAGGTGGAGGGTAGGGAAGTTGGGAGGAAGGGCTCTGGGGCTTGTTGACCAAAACTGTCTCTGATGTTATCAATCTTCTGCTTGAAGAATGAGGCAAAGTCTTCAGCAGAGATAAGTGGGGAGGGAGGAGGTGCTGGGGGACGGAGGAGAGAATTGAAGGTGTTGAATAACTGTTTAGGGTTGTGAGACAGGGAGGATATGAGAGATGAGAAGTAGGTTTGTTTAGTTGTGGCGAGTGTGGTCTTGAAAGTAGTGAGGGACTGTTTGAATGCGATGAAGTGGTCGTTGGAGTGGGATCTTTTCCATCTGCGCTCAGCAGCCCTGGAAGCTCGTCTCAGTTCTTTGGTCAGGCTGGTGTGCCAGGGCTGTCTGTTGATTTTGCGAGCTTTGGTATCTGTAAGTGGGGCAGCAGATTTCAAAGCTACAGCTATTGTGGTGTTATATAGAGTGGCAGCGTCATCCGCATTGTGTATGGAACTTATGTCTGTGAGTGGGAGGAGGGATTCAGAGAATGAATGTAGGTCAAGATGTTTAAGATTTCTGCGAGGGTGTGAAAGTTTGTGGGGTGGGGATTGTAGACATGGAGTGGAGAGAGATGAGAATGTGAGAAGGTTGTGGTCAGAGAGAAGAAGAGGTGAGTTAGAGAGGTTAGAAAGGGAGCAGAGGCGGGTGAAGATGAGGTCCAGTGTGTGACCATCTTTGTGAGTGGCTGCAGAAGACCATTGAGTGAGGCCAAAGGAGGAAGTGAGAGATAGAAGTTTAGTGGCAGCTGAGAGGGAAGTGTCAATGGGGATGTTGAAATCGCCCATGATGATAGTGGGGATGTCTGCAGAAAGGAAATTAAGTAGCCAGGTGGTGAAGTGGTCAAAGAAGATGGTGGCTGGCCCTGGGGGGCGGTAAATGACAGCCAGTTGGAGGTTGGAGGGGGAGTAGATGCGCACAGAGTGCACCTCAAAGGAAGGGAGGGTAACAGAGGGTGGCAGTGGGATTGGGGTGAAGGAGCAGTTATCTGACAGGAGAAAACCAACTCCTCCGCTATGCTTGCTGCTGGGGCGGGGTGTGTGAGAAAGGTGGAAGCCACCGTAAGAGAGTGCAGCAGGGGAGGCTGTGTCAGAGGGGGTGAGCCAGGTTTCGGTGATGGCGAGGAAGGAAAGTTTGGTAGTAACAAAAAGATCATGGATGTAGGGAAGCTTGTTACAGACAGAGCGAGCGTTCCACAGAGCTCCTGTTAGTGGGACTGGGGAAGCGGGGGCTGGGTGAATGGGTATAAGGTTAGAGAGGTTACGGAAGTTTGTGATGGAGCGTGGGTGGGAGGTAGAAATGACTGTGGGAATATGGTGAGGAGGACCAGGATTTGGAGAGATATCACCAGCAGTGAGAAGTAGCAGAGAAAGTGTTAGCAGGTGGGAGCAGGAGAGGGCGTGTGTTATGGATCTGGTGGTTAGGAACACTTGGAATGACCTGATAGGTAAACCAGAAATATAGGACAAGCTCTGGGGATGTGGGAGCTTTACTGACCGCAACCCTGATCCTATCGCACACACTATAGGCAGCCGTGGAGCGTACCTAACTCTCCCTAGACGCCTCTTCACAGCCTGAGAGCTAGCTACCCCTAGAGAGAAACAAAGCCTCACTTGCCTCAGAGAAATTTCCCCAAAGTAATAGCAGCCCCCCACAAATAATGACGGTGAGTTAAGAGGAAAATACAAACATAGGAATGAAAACAGGTTTTAGCAAAAGAGGCCCACTAATACTAAATAGGAAGAAGATAGCAAGGTAACTGTGCGGTCAGTATAAAATACTACAAAAATATCCACGCAGAGAATACAAAAAGGCCCTCACATCGACTCACGATGTGAGGGAGCAACTCTGCACCCCAGAACTTCCAGCTAGCAAGAAAATAGCATATAAGCAAGCTGGACTGAATTAATCATATACTGAGAAACATTTTCCAAAAGCATTGAGCAAAATGAACTAGCATGAACTTAGCTTCTCCAGGAGGAGACAGGTCACGAGGGAAGTCCCAGAGAGATCTGAACCAATACTGAATACAATGACAGCTGGCAACAAGTAAAGATCTAGGTGGAGTTAAATAGGCAGCCAGCATAGCAGAAAACGAGGCAGCTGGGAGCCCAGCTAAAGACCAGCAGTATCACTCAAAGCCACCAGAGGGAGCCCACGAACAGAAATCAACAAAGTACCATTCACGACCACAGGAGGGAGCCCGAGAACGGAATTCACAACAGGCGTGAGGGCGCTGCCTGTGCTTTGAGACAGAGGATTGTATGTTAAGGAACAGTTCTGAGGAGGAGGTGAGATGGATGGGGAGGATTGAAGAGGAGATGAACAGTTCCTTACTTGGTGTGGGGATTGGGGGAGGTAGCAGAAAGTGAAAGATTATAGGGGTAAAAGTGCAAACAAACTGAAACATTGTTTGCAGTGACTGGCCAGTTACCTTCAGTTCCCTTCAGGTTCAATTCAGGTTTTAATTCTAATGTAATCCACACTTTTAGAACACACTTCTAGGGATCACACTGCAGGCTAAAGTCATGCAGACTTGTGCTATGCAATATATGGAAAACTAAGTGCGTTCAGGTGTGAAGCAGAGAGGAGTGGTCTCTGCTCATCTTGGTCAGAGAATTAAGAGTGGACCAGATGCATACAATCAAGCCTAAGTAAACAAGGTCATAAATATCACAGGGTGAGCTGGGGTTAGCTGAAAGGCATACCATATGAAAGCAAAGAGCAGAGGGAAGTCTATGTGCAAAGCTGGGTGATGTACTATGTGCACTTCATAGCAGGAGAGCTGGGTGGATGAACATACCATCACAATGCTAGGAGCAGAGGAAAGTCTATGTGCAAAGCTGGGTGATGTACTATGTGCACTTCATAGCAGGAGAGATGGGTGGATGAACATACCTGTTGGAAGAATAGAGATGCTTGTTAGAGTGCGATGGTGGCAGATAGCAGGGCACAGTCTGTATACATCTTTCAGGTTTTAATTCTAATGTAATCCACACTTTTAGAACACACTTCTAGAAATCACACTGCAGACTGAAGTCATGCAGACTTGTGCTATGCAATATATGGAAAACTAACTGCGTTCAGGTGTGAAGCAGAGAGGAGTGGTCTCTGCTCATCTTGGTCAGAGAATTAAGAGTGGACCAGATGCATACAATCAAGCCTAAGTAAACAAGGTCATAAATATCACGGTGAGTTGGGGTTAGCTGAAAGGCATACCATATGAAAGCAAAGAGCAGAGGGAAGTCTATGTGCAAAGCTGGGTGATGTACTATGTGCGCTTCATAGCAGGAGAGCTGGGTGGATGAACATACCATCACAATGCTAGGAGCAGAGGAAAGTCTGTGTGCAAAGCTGGGTGATGTACTATTTGCGCTTCATAGCAGGAGAGCTGGGTGGATGAACATACCATCACAATGCTAGGAGCAGAGGAAAGTCTATGTGCAAAGCTGGGTGATGTACTATGTGCGCTTCATAGCAGGAGAGCTGGGTGGATGAACATACCATCACAATGCTAGGAGCAGAGGAAAGTCTATGTGCAAAGCTGGGTGATGTACTATGTGCGCTTCATAGCAGGAGAGCTGGGTGGATGAACATACCATCACAATGCTAGGAGCAGAGGAAAGTCTATGTGCAAAGCTGGGTGATGTACTATGTGCACTTCATAGCAGGAGAGCTGGGTGGATGAACATATCATCACAATGCTAGGAGCAGAGGAAAGTCTATGTGCAAAGCTGGGTGATGTACTATGTGCACTTCATAGCAGGAGAGCTGGGTGGATGAACATACCATCACAATGCTAGGAGCAGAGGAAAGTCTATGTGCAAAGCTGGGTGATGTACTATGTGCACTTCATAGCAGGAGAGCTGGGTGGATGAACATACCTGTTGGAAGAATAGAGATGCTTGTTAGAGTGCGATGGTGGCAGGTAGCAGGGCACAGTCTGTATACATCTTTCAGGTTTTAATTCTAATGTAATCCACACTTTTAGAACACACTTCTAGAAATCACACTGCAGACTGAAGTCATGCAGACTTGTGCTATGCAATATATGGAAAACTAAGTGCGTTCAGGTGTGAAGCAGAGAGGAGTGGTCTCTGCTCATCTTGGTCAGAGAATTAAGAGTGGACCAGATGCATACAATCAAGCCTAAGTAAACAAGGTCATAAATATCACAGGGTGAGCTGGGGTTAGCTGAAAGGCATACCATATGAAAGCAAAGAGCAGAGGGAAGTATATGTGCAAAGCTGGGTGATGTACTATGTGCGCTTCATAGCAGGAGAGCTGGGTGGATGAACATACCATCACAATGCTAGGAGCAGAAGAAAGTCTATGTGCAAAGCTGGGTGATGTACTATGTGCACTTCATAGCAGGAGAGCTGGGTGGATGAACATACCATCACAATGCTAGGAGCAGAGGAAAGTCTATGTGCAAAGCTGGGTGATGTACTATGTGCACTTCATAGCAGGAGAGCTGGGTGGATGAACATACCATCACAATGCTAGGAGCAGAGGAAAGTCTATGTGCAAAGCTGGGTGATGTACTATGTGCACTTCATAGCAGGAGAGCTGGGTGGATGAACATATCATCACAATGCTAGGAGCAGAGGAAAGTCTATGTGCAAAGCTGGGTGATGTACTATGTGCACTTCATAGCAGGAGAGCTGGGTGGATGAACATACCATCACAATGCTAGGAGCAGAGGAAAGTCTATGTGCAAAGCTGGGTGATGTACTATGTGCACTTCATAGCAGGAGAGCTGGGTGGATGAACATACCTGTTGGAAGAATAGAGATGCTTGTTAGAGTGCGATGGTGGCAGGTAGCAGGGCACAGTCTGTATACATCTTTCAGGTTTTAATTCTAATGTAATCCACACTTTTAGAACACACTTCTAGAAATCACACTGCAGACTGAAGTCATGCAGACTTGTGCTATGCAATATATGGAAAACTAAGTGCGTTCAGGTGTGAAGCAGAGAGGAGTGGTCTCTGCTCATCTTGGTCAGAGAATTAAGAGTGGACCAGATGCATACAATCAAGCCTAAGTAAACAAGGTCATAAATATCACAGGGTGAGCTGGGGTTAGCTGAAAGGCATACCATATGAAAGCAAAGAGCAGAGGGAAGTATATGTGCAAAGCTGGGTGATGTACTATGTGCGCTTCATAGCAGGAGAGCTGGGTGGATGAACATACCATCACAATGCTAGGAGCAGAGGAAAGTCTATGTGCAAAGCTGGGTGATGTACTATGTGCACTTCATAGCAGGAGAGCTGGGTGGATGAACATACCATCACAATGCTAGGAGCAGAGGAAAGTCTATGTGCAAAGCTGGGTGATGTACTATGTGCACTTCATAGCAGGAGAGCTGGGTGGATGAACATACCATCACAATACTAGGAGCAGAGGAAAGTCTATGTGCAAAGCTGGGTGATGTACTATGTGCACTTCATAGCAGGAGAGCTGGGTGGATGAACATACCATCACAATGCTAGGAGCAGAGGAAAGTCTATGTGCAAAGCTGGGTGATGTACTATGTGCACTTCATAGCAGGAGAGATGGGTGGATGAACATACCTGTTGGAAGAATAGAGATGCTTGTTAGAGTGCGATGGTGGCAGATAGCAGGGCACAGTCTGTATACATCTTTCAGGTTTTAATTCTAATGTAATCCACACTTTTAGAACACACTTCTAGAAATCACACTGCAGACTACTAATTACAAACTCATGTTGACTCGGGTTAGTCACTTCATTCTTATCCAGGTACTAACATACATGTTGTTTAATATTTTGTTCAAAGATCTTTCCTGGTATAAAAGTCAGACTCACTGGCCTATAGTTCCCTGGGTCCACCTTCTTCCAAGTTTTGAAAAAAGAAACATCATTTGCTCTTCTCCAGTCTTCTGGGACTTCTCCTGTTCTCCAAGAATTTTCAAAGATTATGGAGAGTGGTTCAAAAATGTATTCTGCTGTCTCCTTCAGTACTCTGGGGTGTAATTCATCTGGATCTGGTGACTTGAATTAATTTATGTTAGCTAAGTGTTTCCTCACTATCTTTCTCTTTATAGATATCCTAGATTTTTCTATTCCTTTAATATGACAGTGAAGATCAGCTGATGTTACATTTCCTTTCTGAGAGAAAACATGCAAAATTGGAATTTAAAAGTTCGGCCTTCTCAACATCCTTTCTTACCATTTCATCATTTCCATGCTGTAAATATCCTATAGCATCTTTGACTTTTCTCTTACTTTTGACACATCCCCAAAATCCTTTTTTATTGCTTTTGAAATCTCTTGCAAGACTTAATTCGTTGTCAGCTTTAAATCTGATTCGTGCAATCAGGGTCTGCAGACAACATTATATTCTTCTTTAGATATGCCTCCCTCTTTCCATTTGATAAACATTCCTTTCTTCCTTTTTAGCATGTGTTTAAGTTCTGTGTGTTCATCCATCCTGGTTTCCTTAAATGCTTTGCATTCTTCCCTCTTTTTGGAATTGTTAACAATTGTGCTTTGAGAATCTAATTTTTCAAGATTCCCCATCCTTCCTGGACATTTTTATCCTTAAGGATATCCAGCCATCGGATCCCTCCAATTCTCTTTCTGAGTCCTTTAAAATCTGCCTTTCTGAAATCTAACCTTGAAGTCTGAAGTACTTGTTGATAAAATAAGTCTATGGAGATCAAAAATCATTCTGATGAAAAGGAGGTGCACAGTTATGTAAATTCTAGAATTTAACACTGATGCTTTGACTTATGGGTCCAAATTTCACAGCTCTACTTTCCATAGCATGTATAACAGCAGGCAACCATCATGAGTAGCAGTGCTGTGCAAGTAGAAATGCATCTCCAGTGGGAAAAAGCTTAAGAATGATATCACTGAGGAATGGAAGGTTTGGTCAGATTAGTTAATGTTTCTATTGCACCTTGCTGGTGGAAGAGTGAGAATTTTGTACAATCAGCATGAATCGATGAACCCTGTGTCGGGGTGTACGGCAGAGCAAGAAGGGACAACAGGCCAAGGGATGATTCCACAGATTTATTATCCAGAACGCTGGAACAACACATGCAGGTAGATCTACAGAGTCCACAATTAGTCCACCGGAACCGGTTCGGGGGCACTTCCCGATAATCCTTGTGCCCGCTAACAAAACAATAGTCTACACGAATCCAAGAGATCACAAAACAATCCCACGAACGAAGAGATACGTCCTCAGCTCAAGTCTCGCCCCGTTCGCTTCCGCAGTCACAGATGGACATGGGGTCTTGCCTCAGCTAAGAATCCCCACTCCTTCTCCTTCAAAGGTCAACTCACATCTGATCTCAAAATAAAGGTACCGTCACACTAAGCAACGTCGCCAGCGATCTGTGACGTTGCAGCGTCCTAGGGAGCGATATCGCTGTATTTGACACGCAGCAGCGATCAGAATCCCGCTGTGAAATTGCTGGTCGCTGCTAGAAGGTCTGCACATTATTTGGTCGCTAGGTCGCCGTGTATCGCCGTGTTTGACAGCAAAAGCAAGGATACCAGCGATATTTTACACTGGTAACCAGGGTAAACATCGGGTTACTAAGCGCAGGGCCGCGCTTAGTAACCCGATGTTTACCCTGGTTACCAGCGTAAAAGTAAAAAAAACAACCAGTACATGCTCACCTGCGCGTCCCCCAGCCTCTGCTTCCTGACACTGACTGAGCGCCGGCCCTAAACTGAAAGTGAAAGCACAGCGGTGACGTCACCGCTCTGCTGTTAGGGCCGGAGCTCAGTCAGTGTCAGGAAGCAGAGGCTGGGGGACGCGCTGGTGAGTATGTGCTGTTTGTTTTTTTAACTTTTACGCTGGTAACCAGGGTAAACATCGGGTTACTAAGCGCGGCCCTGCGCTTAGCAACCCGATGCTTACCCTGGTTACCCGGGGACCTCGGCATCGTTGGTCGCTGGAGAGCGGTCTGTGTGACAGCTCTCCAGCGACCAAACAGCGACGCTGCAGCGATCGGCATCGCTGTCGCTATCGCTGCAGCGTCGCTTAATGTGACGGTACCTTTAGAATGGATTGTCTGAGCTCCTGGGATCCGCCCATGAAGGGGGGTAGGGGTCACACCTTCTATTCAATGGTTGGGTCCATCAGAAGATTCTAGACTGTTCGGCTCCGTAGTATGTACATTTGACTAGCCACCTGCTGAGAGGAAGAATGGCTATTCCTTCACTAGTTGACAAAGCTTAATTACATTATAGCTTAAGCCCCCGTCTCACTAAGCGAGATCGCTAGCGAGATCGCTGCTGAGTCACAAGTTTTGTGACGCAACAGCGACCTCCATAGCGATCTCGCTATGTGTGACACGTTGCAGCGACCAGGCCCCTGCTGTGAGATCGCTGGTCGTGTCGGAATGGCCTGAACCTTTTTTTGATCGTTGAGGTCCCGCTGGGTAGCACACATCGCTGTGTTTGACACCTTACCAACGACCTCGTTGATGACTCAGACACTGAATCGTCATAATAGCTCCCATGTGACATCGTTGTACAGGTCGCTGGTGAGATGTCAAACAGTGAGATCGCAGCAGCGATCGTTGGGAAGATCTCACTGTTTGACATCTCACCAGCGACCACATAGCGACGCAGCAACGATCCCTGTCAGGTCGTATCGTTGTCGGGATCGCTTTAGCGTCGCTAAGTGAGACGGGGCCTTTAGGGCTGCAAGTATTGGGGGAAGGAGACATTGTTACAGGTGACTCCCAGCACAAGAAAATACATAAATTACAGCTAATAGAAACCAGAGAACAGTTACATACATCAAATGGCATATTATTCAAATACAGGACAGGGCAAAAGTACAGATCATGACAAACCCCTCATTATGGACATGAGCAATTCAGGCTGGTCGAGGTGTAGTACAGTTTGGGGAGACTGTTTTCTTGGCACACCTAATACCTGTGGACACTAGGATTTATCATTGTGGCTATACAAGTTCATCCTTTCATGGCATTTGCTTACTTTAAGGCAGAAGAACATCTTTAGCTGAACAATGCACTATACCATAACTGTCGTAAAGTGATGGATTGCTTTCAGGAACATGACATGTTCCTTGAACTTTGCAGTCTCCAGATCTTAATCCTACATGAAGAGATAGAACAAGCTGTTCGAAATGTATCAATAACACTTTCTAATTTTGCAACACCTACGAGAAGATATACTAACAGGGCCGGACTGGCCATCGGGCATTTCTGGCAAATGCCAGAAGGGCCGGTGCCTGCAGTGGGCCGCTCAATCTGTCGCCCCCTTCACGCTGTCAGCCGGCATTCTTTTTTCTGCAGCCAGCACACTAGGCAGCATCAGCTTGCCTTGTGCACAGGATCGCGCTGCACTTCTAAAATCACTGCGGCCGCTACGCTAGACAGGATGAAGTTGATGGCCGCATTCTGATGTTCTGAACACCAGCTGTGATGAGGTAACAGACACGGGGCAGGGGGAGAGGTGCGCTCTGCTCTTCTGTGGTGCTGGGACCCTGCCACTTACTGCAGCCTGGGGTCAGGAGTCAGGACATCAGACGCCCACTTAGTTCCTCCTGTTCAAGGAGGCGGCAGGGACAGAAGGGATTTACGAGCTGCTGATAACTTTACCCTGAGTGCATGGAGCAGAAGCACAGAAAGCCCGAAGTTGTACCTGGAACTAGCTAATAGAATTAAGAAAAAAAAAAGCTGTGTCCTCTCTTCTTCCATGGCACTAGCTCAAAAAATCACCACTCCTGTGGTGAACTATACTCCCAGCTTGCCATAGGAGCTGCTGTACATGCTGGGAGTTATAGTTCTCAAAAGCAGGGAAAAGGCTATGTGCACATGTAGTTATGATGGCTGCGGATTTTTCCGCAGCGGATTTCAGAAATCCGCAGGTAAAAGGCACTGCGTTTTACCTGCAGATTTATCACGGTTTTTATGCGGATTTTGTGTGGATTCCACCTGTGGTTTTACACCTGCGGATTCCTATTGTGGAGCAGGTGTAAACCACTGCGGAATCCGCACAAAGAATTGACATGCTGCGGAATGTAAACCGCAGGGTTTCCGCTCGTTTTTTTCCGCAGCATGTGCACTGCGGATTACGTTTTTCATAGGTTTACATTGTACTGTAAACGCATGGAAAGCTGCTGCGGACCTGCAGCGTCAAAACCGCTGTGGATCCGCAGCAAAATCTGCAACGTGTGCACATAGCCTAATAGTCAACCATGGGACATAGATGGCACCTGTGGAATCTTAAAGGAAATCTGATGGCTGAGGGTATGTTTCCACTTGGCGTATTTGCTGTGGATTTGATGCAGTGCCCTATCCGCAGCGGCCAGATGTTACAGCATAGTGGATGGGATTTTATGAAATCCCATCTCCACTAAGCGTGCACTGACACCTCCGCAACGTCATCCCAGGTCCTTCGCTCACAGCATCCCTGGGAACGGAAGGCGCCGCATGCACCGCTGAGTGGCAGGAGGTCTCCGGAGGCCATCGGAAGGTAAGTATATCAATATTTTTTATTTTAATTCTTTTTTTTTTTTTTTACAGGGATATGGTGCCCAGTCCGTGGAGGAGAGTCTCCTCTCCTCCAACCTGGGTACCAACCGCACATGATCCGCTTACTTCCCGCATGGTGGACATAGCCCCATGTGGGAAGTAAGCGGATCAATGCATTCCTATGTATGCGGAATCCCCGCGATTCTGCAAAATAATGAACAAGCTGCGTTTTTTTCCGGAATGCTTTTCTGCTCCGGAAAAAACGCAGCATGTGCACAAAAATTGCGGAATGCATTCTAATTAATAGGATGCTTAATGTAAGCGGGTTTTTTTTGCATTTTTATAGCGAAAAAACATGAAAAAAAGTGAAAAATCCTGAACATTTGCACTTAGCCTTAGTGTGTAACCACCATACGAGAAGTGGGCCTGTGTACCTTCAAATGCCAGGGCTGAATTTGTATCCCAGTCCGGCCCTGTATACTAACCATTTGGGCCAATATTCCCGCAGAACAATTTCATCAAGTAGTGAAGTCTATGACGTGACATATTACCGCAGTTCTGAAACCAAAGGAGATCTAGCATACTACTAATTTGGTGTCTCAAATAATTTGGCCATTCAGAATATGTTTTATACTTGGTGGTGATGACAGGATAAAGCTGATGTCTATGCATTAGATGTCTGGATCTTCTCACAATTTTCTGGTTATGGAGATTGCTGGTTAGCATTAGTAGACAATAGGTTGGATTTATACAGGAGACCTGCAGATATGTGATAACTACTGCTGTCATTGTGGTCATCATGATAATTTATGACCTTTTCTGTTCTTCTGAATTATTTCACATGACTTCCCAATCTGTCTGATTTTTTCAGTATTTGTTTCAAGGTGAAGATCTGCCCCATATTAATACTACAGAGACATATATGAGGGGTGATGTGTGGTGTAAAGAGGAGATTCCTACATATGACTATCCAGGTGAGTAGTAGCCTTAGAGGTCACATACTAGTCCATCACTTTTAGGGTATGTTACACAGCTATTTTATTTTTATTTTTAGCTGCAATGTTTCAATACGTAAAATTGAAGGAGTGCATTTTTTCACAGAGAAAAAAATGTGTGGCAGATTTAATTGCATTCAGTTTTTATGGCAATACACACGTGATTTCCGAAACTAATGACTGGCCATAGCAGAGGCGCAATGGTCACCGTTATGGTCAGTGATTAGTCATATGTCTGTATGACTGGAAAAGCAAGTATACAGACTGGCGAGGCACCTGGGCAGCATTGGAGGATGAATAACTGGGTATCCGTAACATTTCCCTTACTGATAAGATTTTCCTTTATTTGCACTTAGATTTTTTTCTTCCCCTTTTTCCAAGAACTATAACTTTCCATCAACAGAGCTGCATGATGAATTGTGTTTTGAGGGACGAGTTGTTATTTTGAATGACACCATTCATTTTGTATGTTTTTTTCTATGGTGAGTAGAGATGAGCAGATTGATTCACAGAGGTTCGAGTCTCATTTCCTGAAATTCATGGCTTCACACGAATTCGAACATTTTGATAGTTGATTCATGGTTCGCAAAAAATGCAAACATTTCATGCATTGCTGATGCATCAGTGAGCTGCCCAAAATAATTTTGTGTTGCTGAGCAGGCTTCCCCATATTGCCTTGCAGCTATGATATCGTAAAGATTATTAAATCTTGTAGAGTGGTGGTAAGTACCTCAGCCATCACAGATCAGCGTTTCCTAGTGGAGCACAGTTTTTATAGCAGAGTTCTTTTCCATGTCCAGAGTCTCTCTCCTATAGAATGTAAGCTTTTATGGTCAGTGGGGTCCTCTCTCTATCTCGTATAAAATGTAGACTCTTGGGTCAGCGTGATTCTCTCTCTATCCTGTAGATAGTAAGGTCTTATGGTCAGTGGGGTCCTCTCTCTCTCTTCTGTACAGTGTAAGCTCTTATGGTCAGTAGCGTTCTCTCTCTCCTGTAGAGTACAAGATGTTATGGTAGATGGGGTCCTCTCTGTATCTCTCCTGTAGAGTATAAGCTCTTATGGTCAGAGGGGTCCTCTCTCTTATACCTGTGGAATGTAGGCTCTTATGGTCAACAGGGTTCTGTCTCTCTCCTCTAGAGTGTAAGCTCTTATGGTCATCGGGGTCCTCATTTTCTTTATCCTGTAGAGTGTAAGTTCTTATAGTCATCCGGTTCCTCACTCTATTTCTCCTGTAAAGTGTAAGCTCTTATGGTCATCTGGGTCCCCCTCACTTTCTCCTGTAGATTGTAAGCTCTAATGGTCAGCAGAGTCCTCTGTCCTGTAGAGAGTAAGCTCTTATGGTCAGCAGGGTCATCTCTCTCCAGTAGAGTGTCAGCTCTTATAGTCAGAAGGGTCATCTCTCTCTACTGTAGAGAGTAAGCTCTTATGGTCAACAGGGTTCTTTCTCCTGTAGAGAGTAAGCTCTTATGATCAGCAGGGTCCCCTCTCTCTCTCTTCTGTACAGTGTAAGCTCTCATGGTAAGAGGAATCATCTCTCTCTCTTGTAGAGTGTAACGAATGGAAGTGGAGGCACAGATGGTGAAGTTCACATTCGTTTTTATTGATATTTTTTGAGGAACCTCGAGACCATGGTCTGGGGGTCTCCGAATGGGTCTTGACTACGTGAGCCCCAGGCACCCGTGGTAAGTCCCCTCCAATAGGGTCGGAATGGAATGCCTGGGGGACATGGGTGCTACCTCCAGTTAGACCCCGGACACGTGGCAACTGTCCCAGCGGGACAGATGGTCAAGCAGGGTTAGCAGATGTCGTGGAGCTGACACAGATGGTACTGGTGTGGTCCAGAGGTACGGATGGCTGAATGGTGGGACGTGATGGAACTAGCATAGATAGAATGGTCGTCGTCCAGGATAGCCGGGTAACAGGTAGCTGATAGTCTGCGGAGACAAACAGAGTAAGTGGAGCACTGGCAGAGCACTTCAGAAGCTAAGCACACACTAGCAGAAACCGGAAGCTAGCAACAGAGGATACTTGTTGCTCCAGCACCCTCCCTATGGCGGAGGGGCAAGAAATAGTAATTACTAACACGCCATTGGTCAGAAGTACTTTTTGAAAAATGGGCGCTGTCTCTTTAAGAGAAGCAGAGGGAAGAGAGGAAGTAGAGGGTGCAGCAGGACGATGTGGGGCCGGCGCAGAGTGGGAGTCCCGACGGGGACCCAGCAAAGGTACAGGACCGGAATCGGGTGTAACATAGAGAGTAAGCTCTTATGGTCAATGGGGTTTTCTCTCGCTCTTGTACAGAGTAATCTCTTATGGTCAGGGGGTTCATCTCTCTCCTGTAGAGTGTAGGCTCTTTTAGTCAGCAGGGTCCTATCTCTGTCTCCTGTAGAGTAAGCTTATAGTCAGCAGGGTCCTAGCTCTGTCTCCTGTAGAGTAAGGGTACCGTCTCACAGTGGCACTTTGATCGCTACGACCGTACGATCCATGACGTTCCAGCGATATCCATACGATATCGCTGTGTCTGACACGCAGCAGCGATCAGGGACCCTGCTGAGAATCGTACGTCGTAGCAGATCGTTTGGAACTTTATTTCGTCGCTGGATCTCCCGCTGTCATCGCTGGATCGTTGTGTGTGATAGTGATCCAGCGATGCGTTCGCTTGTAACCAGGGTAAACATCGGGTTACTAAGCGCAGGGCCGCGCTTAGTAACCCGATGTTTACCGTAGTTACCAGTGTAAAAGTAAAAAAAAACAAACCGTACATACTCACATTTCGGTGTCCGTCAGGTCCCTTGCCATCTGCTTCCCGCTCTGACTGACTGCCGGCCGGAAAGTAAGAGCAGATCACAGCGGTGACGTCACCGCTGTGATCTGCTTTCACTTTACGGCGGCACTCAGTCAGAGCGGGAAGCAGACGGCAAGGGACCTGAAGGACACCGAAATGTGAGTATGTACGTTTTTTGTTTTTTTTTACTTTTACGCTGGTAACCACGGTAAACATCGGGTTACTAAGTGCGGCCCTGCGCTTAGTAACCCGATGTTTACCCTGGTTACCCGGGACCTTGGCATCGTTGGTCGCTGGAGAGCGGTCTGTGTGACAGCTCCCCAGCGACCACACAACGACTTTCCAACGATCACGGCCAGGTCGTATCGCTGGTTGTGATCGTTGGTAAATCGTTATGTGAGACGGTACCCTTAGGTTATAGTCAGCAGGGTCCTATCTCTGTCTCCTGTAGAGTAAGCTCTTAAGGCCCCGTCTCACATAGTGATTTACCAACGATCACGACCAGCGATACGACCTGGCCGTGATCGTTGGTAAGTCGTTGTGTGGTCGCTGGGGAGCTGTCACACAGACAGCTCTCTCCAGCGACCAACGATCAGGGGAACAACTTCGGCATCGTTGAAACTGTCTTCAACGATGCCGAAGTCCCCCTGCAGCACCCGGGTAACCAGGGTAAACATCGGGTTACTAAGCGCAGGGCCGCGCTTAGTAACCCGATGTTTACCCTGGTTACCAAAAAAACCAAACAGTACATACTCGCCTTTCGGTGTCCAGGTCCCTTGCCGTCTGCTTCCTGCTCTGACTGAGATCCGGCCGTACAGTGAGAGCAGAGCGCAGCGGTGACGTCACTGCTGTGCTCTCACTTCTCACTGTACGGCCGGCAGTCAGTGAGAGCAGGAAGCAGACGGCAAGGGACCTGACGGACATCAGATGGTGAGTATGTATTGTTTGTTTTTTTTTACATTTACGCTGGTAACCAGGGTAAACATCGGGTTACTAAGCGCGGCCCTGCGCTTAGTAACCCGATGTTTACCCTGGTTACCAGTGAAGACATCGCTGGATCGGTGTCACACACACCGATTCAGCGATGTCAGCGGGGCCTCAACGACCAAAAAAAGGTCCAGGCCATTCCGACACGACCAGCGATCTCACAGCAGGGGCCTGATCGCTGGTACGTGTCACACATAGCGAGATCGCTATGGAGGTCGCTGTTGCGTCACAAAACTTGTGACTCAGCAGCGATCTCGCTAGCGATCTCGCTATGTGAGACGGGGCCTTTATAGTCAGCAGGGTCCTATCTCTGTCTCCTGTAGATTAAGCTCTTAAGGTACCGTCACACTAGGCGATATCGCCAGCAATCCGTGACGTTGCAGCGACCTGGATGGCGATATCGCTGTATTTGACACGCAGCAGCGATCTGGATCCCGCTGTGAAATTGCTGGTCGCTGCTAGAAGGTCTGCACATTATTTGGTCGCTAGGTCGCCGTGTATCGCCGTGTTTGACAGCAAAAGCAAGGATACCAGCGATATTTTACACTGGTAACCAGGGTAAACATCGGGTTACTAAGCGCAGGGCCGCGCTTAGTAACCCGATGTTTACCCTGGTTACCAGCGTAAAAGTTAAAAAAACAAACAGTACATACTCACCTGCGCGTCCCCCAGCCTCTGCTTCCTGACACTAAAGCGCCGGCCCTAAACTGAAAGTGAAAGCAACAGCGGTGACGTCACCGCTGTGCTGTTAGGGCCGGAGCTCAGTCAGCGTCAGGATGCAGAGGCTGGGGGACGCGCAGGTGAGCATGTACTGTTTGTTTTTTTAACTTTTACGCTGGTAACCAGGGTAAACATCGGGTTACTAAGCGCGGCCCTGCGCTTAGCAACCCGATGTTTACCCTGGTTACCCGGGGACCTCGGCATCGCTGGTCGCTGGAGAGCGGTCTGTGTGATAGCTCTCCAGCGACCACACAGCGACGCTGCAGCGATCGGCATTGCTGTCGCTATCGCTGCAGCGTCGCTTAGTGTGACGGTACCTTTATAGTCAGCAGGGTCCTATCTCTGTCTCCTGTAGATTAAGCTCTTATAGTCAGCAGGGTCCTATCTCTGTCTCCTGTAGAGTAAGCTCTTAGGCCATGTGCACACGTTCAGGATTGTTAGCGTTTTTTTCACGTTTTTTCGCTATAAAAACGTGATAAAAACGCGAAAAAAAACGCTTACATAAGCCTCCTATTATTTACAGGGTATTCCGCATTTTTGGTGCAAATGTTGCGATTTTTTCCGCGAAAAAATCGCATAGCGGAAAAAAAAGCAACATGTTCATTAAAAATGCGGAATTGCAGGGATTCCGCACACCTAGGGGTCCATTGATCTGCTTACTTCCCGCACGGGGCTGTGCACACCATGCGGGAAGTAAGCAGATTATATGCGGTTGGTACCCAGGGTGGAGGAGAGGAGACTCTCCTCCACGCACTGGGCACCATATAAGTGGTCAAAAAATAAGAAATAAAATAATAAACAGTCCTATACTCACCCTCGATGTCTTGCCGCCTCCTCGCACGCTGCCGTTCGGTTTCTGTACCTGGTGTGCGCTGAAGGACCTCGCCGAATGACGTCACTGTCCTGTGATTGGTCGTGAGCGGTCATGTGACCGCTCACGTGACCGTGACGTCACGGGAGGTCCTGTGCGCACAGACCAGCTATACAGAACGGACGCCGGTGAGATGTCTGGGTGAGTATAAGCATTTTTTTATTTTTTTTATTATTTTTAAACATTCTATCTTTTACTATAGATGCTGCATAGGCAGCATCTATAGTAAAAAGTTGGTCACACTTGTCAAACGCTATGTTTGACAAGTGTGACCAACCTGTCAGTCAGTTTTCCAAGCGATGCTACAGATCGCAGGGAAAACTTTAGCATTCTGCAAGCTAATTACGCTTGCAGAATGCTAAAAAAACGCGAAAAAAACGGAAAAAAAACGCAAAAAAAAAAATGCGGATTTCTTGCAGAAAATTTCCGGTTTTCTTCAGGAATTTTCTGCAAGAAATCCGCAACGTGTGCACATACCCTTATAGTCAGCAGAGTCCTATCTCTGTCTCCTGTAGAGAATAAGCTCTTATGGTCAGCAGGGTCCTATCTCTGTCTCCTGTAGATTAAGCTCTTATAGTCAGCAGGGTCCTATCTCTGTCTCCTGTAGAGTAAGCTCTTAGGGTATGTGCACACGTTGCGGATTTCTTGCAGAAAATTCCTGAAGAAAACCGGAAATTTTCTGCAAGAAATCCGCATTTTTTTTTTTGCGTTTTTTTTCCGTTTTTTTCGCGTTTTTTTAGCATTCTGCAAGCGTAATTAGCTTGCAGAATGCTAAAGTTTTCCAAGCGATCTGTAGCATCGCTTGGAAAACTGACTGACAGGTTGGTCACACTTGTCAAACATAGCGTTTGACAAGTGTGACCAACTTTTTACTATAGATGCAGCTTATGCAGCATCTATAGTAAAAGATAGAATGTTTAAAAATAATAAAAAAAATAAAAAAATGCTTATACTCACCCAGACATCTCCTCAGCGGCGTCCGGCTCCTCTTCCTATAGCTGGTCTGTGCGCACAGGACCTTCCGTGACGTCACGGTCACGTGAGCGGTCACATGACCGCTCACGACCAATCACAGGACAGTGACGTCATCGGCAGGTCTTTCGCCGCACACCAGCTACAGGAACCGAACGGCAGCGTGCAGTGGAGGCGGGAAGACATCGAGGGTGAGTATAGGACTGTTTTTTATTTTAATTCTTATTTTTTTGACCACTTATATGGTGCCCAGTGCGTGGAGGAGAGTCTCCTCTCCTCCACCCTGGGTACCAACCGCACATAATCTGCTTACTTCCCGCATCGTGTGCACAGCTCCGTGCGGGAAGTAAGCAGATCAATGGACCCCTAGGTGTGCGGAATCCCCTGCAATTCCGCATTTTAATGAACATGTTGCTTTTTTTTCCGCGATGCGATTTTTTCGCGGAAAAAAAGGCTACATTTGCACAAAAAATGCGGAATACACTTAAAATAATAGGAGGCATATGTAAGCGTTTTTTTCGCGTTTTTATCACGTTTTTATAGCGAAAAAACGCGAAAAAAACGCGAAAAATACTGAACGTGTGCACATGGCCTTATAGTCAGCAGAGTCCTATCTCTGTCTCCTGTAGAGAATAAGCTCTTATGGTCAGCGGTGTTCTCTCAATTATTTGTCCCATGTGTATTTTCCCAGCAATTACAAACTTTCCTGTATTGAAATTCATGTGAATTTATTGCCATGAATCAAATTTTTAGAGAAAATTCTGCTAAGCTAACGAACTCGAATTTCAAAAGATCCCCTCATCTCAAATGGTGAACTGACATTTTTATTGATACAATTTATGGATAGATACATCTTTATCGAATTACAGCAACCGAAATACTGCAATTCTGCCATTTGTTGTTTATCTTGATTTTTACGGATGCAACAGTACTAAATGTTCTTTTTAAATGTTATTTATATTTATTGGGTGAAATGGTGTTAATTAAAATTTTAGTATTCACGTTGCATTTTTAAAAATAGTTTTTAACTATTTTTGAGTCCCTTCAGAGACTTGAACCTGCAATCGTCCGACTGGTTGTTCTGTATACTGCAATACAATAGAATCCCAGTATATAGAAAAAATCTCAGTTTCCTATGAAGCCCAGCCACGGGCTAGTCTTTACCTGAGTACTGTCATAGCAGACAACTCTGCCTGCATCAGTCAGTCTTCTGCGGCACCCATATTGGTGTAGCGGATCCCTTGATATTATATATCCCTCTATATTCAGTCAATCTTCTGCCACGGCAACCCATTGACACCCTATGTCATGCAAAGAAAAAAAAAGTGTCTTTTAGTGCATGACAGCAGCCAAACATAAAAACCCAATATATTTCTGGTATTGCTGTAATCGCACTGACCCGAAGAATAGTTTTCTAATCACTTATACTGCAGATGAACAACGTAAAAAATAAATAAAATCAATTCTTCACCTACTATTGATTTGTTCATTTTGTCTCCCAAACATTGAAATAAGGTTCGGCTCACATTTATCCTGCGCTCTATACTGAGTGCTTTCAGGTTTCCCTGTAAATCACAGAAATACGTGATGCAGATGGAAACCCAGACGGGAGATTCCCTATAATGAGGCAGATGGAGACACTGTGGATGCTGTCGGACCTATGATCCAGCGGTGTCCGTCTTTTTAAGTGTGCATGAAAGTGTGGTCAGACTCAGTTTGGTGCGTTCCTGAAAAGTACACTAGTGATAAGCGAATGTGCACTGATAATGCAAATTCATGCTCGTGTGCTAGCCGAGTGTCTTTGGCGTGCTCAAAAAATATCTTTGAGTCCCAGCGGATGTATGTCTCGCGGTTGTTTGACAGCCGCAACACATGCAGGGAGTGCCTGGTAGGTTAAAAATGCTCACTACACCGCTAGATGAATTCAAGAGGTTGTTTACAAAATTAGGTCACTTGAGGGGGATTCTGCTCTTTTGGCATCTCAGGGGCATTCACAATCAGTTCCAGCCAAAATTACGCTTCATAATTCAATTGGAGCTACTTCCCAAACAGTTGTTTTCCACCACATATGGGGGATCACTGTACTCAGGACAAATTGCATGGTCTATTTTCTCATGATACCCTTGTGAAAGTGAAAAAATTGGAGCTGAAGCAACATTTTTGCTGTAAAAAATTTTTTTTTATTTTCACGGCTCAACGTTATAAAATTCTGTGAAGCACCTATGGGATCAAGGTGCTCACTACACCTCTAGGTAAGTTCCCTAAGGGTTCTAGTTTCCAAAATGGGATCACTTGTGGGTTTTTCCAGACATGAGGGGTTCTGCAAACGTGACACGGTGTCCGCTATCTATTACAGCCAATATTGCGCTCCAAAAGTCAAATGGCGCTCCTTCCATTTCAAGCCCTCCTGTGCACCCAAACAGTAGTTTTCCACCACATATGGGGTTTCTGCACACTCAGGAGAAATTGCAAGGCAAATTTTATGGTCTATTTTCTCTTTTTACCCTTGAGAAAATTTAAAATCTTGGGCAAAAGGAACGTGTTTGAGAAAAATTTAATTTTTAATTTTCAAGGCTCGTTTAAAATTCTGTGAAGCACCAGTGGGTTTTGAAGCTGCTCACCCCACCTCCTAGATAAGTTCCTTGAGAGGTGTAGTCTCCAAAATGATGTCACTTGTGGGGAGTTTCCACAATTTAGGCACATCAGGGGCCCTGCAAATGCGACATGGTGTCCGCTATCTATTGCAGCCAATTTTAAGCTCAGGAGTCCTGTCCTGCACCCAGTAGTTTTCCACCACATATGTGGTATTGCCATACTCTGGAAGATTTGAATAGCAAATTGTATGGTTCATTTTCTCCTGTTACCCTTGTAAAAATGTAAAATTTGGGGCTAAATGTGGGAAAAATTAAAAATGTTCATTTTTTCCTTCCACATTGCTTTAATTCCTGTGAAGCAAGAGTTAATAAACTTCTTGAATGTGGTTTTGAGCACTTTGAGCTGTGCAGTCTTTAAAATGGTATCACTTTATGACATTTTCTGTTATATAGGCCCTTCAAAGGCACTTCAAATGTGACGTGGTCCCTAAAAAAATGGTTTTGTAAATTTTTTTGGAAATATGAGAAACTGCTGATAAACATTGTCAGCTATAGAGAAACAGAGCCAGAGGATAAGTAATTTTCAGGGTTATTTTTTTACATATTAATAAGCCAATGGGAAAAAGTTTGTTGACCATGAAAACCCCCTTATGGCAGTGTTCTAAAAAATTAACACAATTTGTTTTATTTTTGGCAGATAACTTTACCAGGAATTCAGAGGAACAGCTGATACTTTCAGCTTTTAAAGCAGAGGATGGTGGTATCATACCATATATGTATGAAGAGCATGCCATTATCCCAGATATGAATTCAGTCCTTGACACAAACAATCTATCCTTTGATCCTTACCTACAGGTCCTATTTTCTGATTCATCACAGACTGTAAAGCAAAACAAAAATAACAGAAGGGATGGTGAACACAAAAGAACTTTCACAAGAAAGAAAACATTTATATGTTCAGAATGCGGGAAGTGTTTAAAGGATAATTTTGCTTTAGTAATACATAACAGAATTCATACAGGGGAGAAACCTTACTCATGTTCAGAATGTGGGATATGTTTTAGGACTAAAGACAAACTTGTTAGACATCAGAGAATTCACACGGGGGAAAGGCCACATTTATGTTCAGAATGCGGGAAATGTTTTAGGACTAAAGCAAAACTTGACAGACATCAGAGAATTCACACAGGTGAAAGGCCATTTGAATGTTTAGAATGTGGGAAACGTTTTAGAGAAAAATTCAGACTTGCTACACATCAGAGAACTCACACTGGTGAAAAGCCATTTTCATGTTCAGAATGTGAGAAATGTTTTAATTATAAATCAGTTTTAGTTGCACACCAACGAATTCATACAGGGGAGAAGCCATATTCATGTTTAGAATGTGGAAAGTGTTTTACCCAAAACTCTTCTCTGTTTGCACATCACAAATCTCACAAAAGAAAGAAGTCAATTTCATGTCTAGAATGCGGGAAATATTTCACCAAGAAATCTCATCTTGTTAAACATCAGAGAAATCACTCAAACAAGTAGCCATTTTCTATTGTTTTTATTAAAAACAAACATTTGACTAGATTATACTAGGGAAAAAAAATAAAACAGTTAAAGTAAAGTCACACTTCATATTAGGGAAAGCATTGTGCATGAGTATTACCCCCAGGAACTTAATTGGCCAATTCAGACTGTTTGTTTGGTTTTTGTAATTTTTCAATTTTGAAATCTTGTAATAGCCATAACTGTTCATTTGTTATAATGTTTTTTTTATGTTTCCTCAGTCCAGGAGTACTGAATTTTACTTGGGGGGAATGTGGCACCCCAGGAGTCCGGTTGCCACAATGGCATTGCCTTCCTCACGGGGGAGGTGATGTAATGCCTGGATGCAAGGAGGGATTCCCTAATCAGGCAACAATTACATGCAGCACCTTCCTGACTCCAGGCCAGAAGGGAGAGCTCTAAACCTGGATTCAGGGGAGCTTCCCTTACAAGTTCTGGTCTGGGGGCGGGGTTAGAGAGTTGAGTGCGAGACACTGAAGGGAAAGGAAGCAAGAGAGAGAGAAGCCTGGGGTCTGGAGATGCGATAGCGCTCACCCCACGATAAAGCGCCAAGAGACCGGACACAGGAGTCCGTGGTGGTGCGAGGATTGCATACTCAGCCACCGAATCCAGAGGGCAGGAGATTCCAAGTCTCCTGTCCCAACTGAGATCTGCAGGCAACACAGCAGGTCAGGAGCCTGGGGCTGCCAGTGAGAAGGCAGTGCTCATGACAGGCTCAGGGTGTCAGCCATACTGGTTGGTAGTACAGACACTGAGAGGACTTGAGCAAAGCTTCAGGCAGCAAGGGTCAGAATACAGCGCAGAAAGGAAGGCTTCCAATCCCACCTGGTTAGGTGGATCCCAAGCTGTTTCCAGGCTGCCTGAACCCCATCACCACCTGCTACCTGTACCCTGGATTGTACCTGCAATTCATCAGTAAAAGGAAACTGCAACCGAGTCCTTCAATTCTTTCCTGCATCTCCACATCTACTATCCTTTACCAACTACATCGGGAGCCCTGGGGACGAAGCTCTATCTGTGGGGAGCTATACCAACTCTGCTGCAATACCATCAGCCCTAGAGGACTCCTTTAAGCAGCGTCGGCTACCCCTGGCTAAATACCACAGGTGGCGTCACGGACAAATAACTAGCGGGCACTCCACATGACTGCTACCGTTTTAGTCAGAATGATTCTTGACATTGTTCTCTAATCTTTTTCGTCAACAAGTTATTTACATCCTCAAGATCCTCTTTCACGGAATGTTCTTCTCATTCACAAAGTTCTTAGTAATGTTGAATTCATTGGATGAGAAAATACTAAAAGGTTGTCAGTTTCTTTATAAATAAATTTCCAAATCACCCAAATGGTTTATTTTTCCCAATCTAACGTGGCTTTACACTGAAACTAAAATTTGCTCAATTGATTTTATGCTGTGCTGTTGTTTCATACATGCCCCGGTCCGTTTGATTTTCTTGTGCTCCATCTCAGGCTTTGCAAGTAGCCCGGTGTTCTCTCATGTGTTGTATTTCCTGGCCTATATAGGGCCTCCCAAGACCCACACCTTTGTCTTGGTATTGCTCTAAGACTTGCCAGTAACTGTTTTAGTTGTCTGTGCACAATTCCAGGCCACAGTCATTAGGCTGTCTGTGGTTTACCATCCATGAGTTACTGGTTTGCTGTTTCCAGTAACTTTTCTACCTGTCAGTGGAGGACCTCACCTACTTGTCTCCGGTTTCCAGTAACCTTGTTCACCTGCTTATCTGTGGTTTCCAGTAACCTTGTCGTCAGTAGAGCAGCTCGCATTCTTGTCTGTGGTTTCCAGTAACCTTGCTATCTGTCAGTGGTTTTCAGGACTTTACCTAACAGCCTGCGGTTTCCAGTATCGCTTCCTACTTGCCTGTGGTTTCCAGGATGCTTTTCTGGCTGTGTGTGGTTTCCATGGTATTAGACTTTCTTGTTACTCCAGAGTTTTGTCTGCTACCTGTCTGTGATCTCCTGGATGTCTCCCGCTTTCCAGCATCCCACCTGCTTGCCTATGGTCTTCTGAATGTCTCCCACCTGCCAGTGGTTTACAGGCATCCTGCCGTCATTCTCCTGGCTATTTCCTGCTTGCCTGCAGTTTGCAGCATCAAGCCTGCTTTCCTGTGGTTTCCAGGACTTTATTGAAACTTTTAGTTTGCTTCTACGTGCCCACCTGTAACTTCTAGTGACTCTGATTTTTGTTTCCCACGTGCCATACCTGCCTGCTGCACCGATGCCTGTGTGCCCACCTGGACCTTCAGCTTAAAGGATCCACCTCACCATGTGAGCTCACAGTATATAACAGCTGTATTCTAATCACATGACTTAAATATTTCATACAGGGAACCTTCAATCATGAAAGACCAGATGTTGCTACTAAAGTGGCCATTTAGTGTACATGAAACATGCACAAAGAATATTTAATGTTTCTATGCACAGTATTACTGCATTTTGAGGAGTTGTCTGTTGACATCAGTAATGGAGAAATGCTGCTATATCAGATCAAAACAATTGTTATTGGAACTATCTGATTCCAAGATTGTCTCATGGGGTATACTATTAATTAAATTAGACTAGATGCACATTGGATGATGCAGATGTCTTGATAGCGTACAGCAGCATATCACAGGGTATAGAGAGGTGAGGGACAACCCTTTTAAAACTTATTACCAATGATCAATAAACATCTGCTTTTAAAACATATCCTTGTGTTTACATGAATATTTTATAATTTTTCGGTGTTAAGCTTTTGCATTAGAACTTATAGAGTTGAGGGAAAGCTGGTAGGGATTTTGTGTATACATATAATTACTATAAAGGGAGGATACCATAATGGAAAACAAAGTGGACTCCCGCTTTGTTGTGTGTGATGACACAGCATTTAATCTTAATTATGCCAGACTTGTCTTTCTACAGTGAGTCAAGAGACATAGGCCATTGTTCATATGAGCCAGAACATTGACTCCTGAATTGATTGTGTTACTATCCTTGGAGGACAGGGATGCAGGGTCATTGAACAATAGATGTTTGCTAATATCTTGATTACCCATTGTACAGTGGGTAAGGAAAGTATACAGACCCCTTTAAATTTTTCACTCTTTGTTTCATTGCAGCCATTTGGTAAATTCAAAAAAAGTTTATTTTCTTCTCATTATTGTACACTCTGCACCCCATCTTGACTGAAAAAACAGAAATGTAGTATTTTTTGCAAATTTATTAAAAATTAAAAACTAAAAAATCACATGGTCATAAGTATTCAGACCCGTTGTTCAGTATTGAGTAGAGGCACCCTTTTGAGCTAGTACAGCCATGAGCCTTCTTGGGAATGATGCAACAAGTTTTCACACCTGGATTTGGGGATCCTCTGCCATTCTTCCTTGCAGATCCTCTCCAGTTCCGTCAGGTTGGATGGTGAACGTTGGTGGACAGCCATTTTCAGGTCTCTCCAGAGATACTCAATTGGGTTTAGGTCAGGGCTCTGGCTGGGCCAGTCAAGAATGGTCAAACAGTTGTTCTGAAGCCACTCCTTTGTTATTTTAGCTGTGTGCTTAGGGTCATTGTCTTATTGGAAGGTGAACCTTCGGCCAAGTCTGAGGTCCAGAGCACTCTGGAAGAGGTTTTCATCCAGGATATCTCTGTACTTGGCCACATTCATGTCTTCCTCAATGACAACCAGTCGTCCTGTTCTGCAGCTGAAAAACATCTCCATAGCATGATGCTGCCACCACGTTTCACTGTTGGGATTGTATTAGGCAGGTAATGAGCAGTGCCTGGTTATCTCCACACATATCACTTAGAATTATCACCAAAAAGGTCTATCTTCGTCTCATCAGACCAGAGATTCTTATTTCTCATAGTCTGGAAGTTCTTCATGTATTTTTTAGAAAACTCTATGCGGGCTTTCATATGTCTTGCACTGAGGAGAGGCTTCCGTCAGGCCAATCTGCCATAAAGGCTTCAGTGATAGAGTACTTTGTGAAACTTTCTCCCATCTCCTTCTTGCATCTCTAGAGCTGAGCCACAGTGATCTTGGGGTTCTTCTTTACCTCTCTCACCAAGGCTCTTCTCCCACAACTACTCAGTTTGGCTGGACGGCCAGGTCTAGGAAGACTTCTGATGGTCCCAAACTTCTTCCATTGTGCTTTAAGGAACCTTGAGTACTGCAGAAATTCATTTATAACCTTGGCCAGATCTGTGTCTTGCCATAATTCTGTCTCTGAGCTCCTTGGCCAGTTAATTTGACCTCATGATTCTCATTTGGTCTGACATGCACTGTGAGCTTGAGGTCTTATATAGACAGGTGTGTGCCTTTCCAAATCAAATCCTATCAGTTTAATTAAAAACAAAGTTGGACTCCAATGAAGGAGTAGAACCATCTCAAGGAGGATCACAAGGAAATGGACAGCATGTGACTTAGGCTGGTTTCACACTTGCGTTTTGATCTGCAGCGTTTTTTAAAAAAACGCATGTGGTGAAAAAACGCATGTAAACGCGGCAAAATGCCGCATTTTTTGGACGCATGCGTTTTTGCGCCAAAAAAAATTTGCGGCAAAACGTGGCATTTTCCTGCGTTTACATGCGTTTTTTCCCGCGTTTGCGTTTTTGAAACGCATGCTGAGAAGTGTGTGACAGCTGCCAAACATCAAAATCAACTAGAAAACACACTATTTATAGAATTAGCTAGGGTTAGGATCCCTAGGGTTAGGGTTAGGGGTAGCTTTTTATTAGAATGTCCTGGTCACCAGGTCACTGATAAGCCACCCCCCACCATCAAGGTGATAAAGGGATCCTAACCCTAAGCCACCCCCCACCATCAAGGTGATAAAGGGATCCAAACCCTACCCCTAACCCTAAGCCACCCCCCACCATCAAGGTGATAAAGGGATCCTAACCCTAAGCCACCCCCCACCATCAAGGTGATAAAGGGATCCAAACCCTAACCCTACCCCTAACCCCACCCCTAACCCTACCCTGAAATACGTGGCACTGAAATACGTTTATATACGTATATACGTATATAAGTGCCACAATATTTCAATGGCCACATATATAAGTGCCACGTATTTACGTGCCACGTATATAAGTGCCACGTATATAAGTGCCGCGTATATAAGTGCCACATATATAAGTGCCACGTATTTTAGTGCCACGTACATAAGTGCCACGTATATAAGTGCCACGTATTTTAGTGCCACGTATTTAAGTGCCACGTATTTAAGTGCCACGTATTTCACGTAAATGCCACGATATTTCAGTGCCACGTATTTCAGTGCCACGCATTTAAGTGCCACGTATTTACATGCCACGATATTTCGTGCCACGTATAACCACGTAGTTATAGTATTTATAGTACGTGGCACTAAAATACATGGCACTGAAATACGTGGCACTATGACTGTCAGAAAATGTTCATTAAACGGTTAGGGGTGAGGTTAGGGGTAGGGTTAGGGTTTGGATCCCTTTATCACCTTGATGGTGGTGGGTGACTTTTCAGTGTGTTTTCTGTTTTTTTTTCTATAAAAACGCATGCGTTTTTAACGCAAACGCATGTGCTTAAAAACGCATGCGTTTACATAGACAGCAATGCATTTTTTGCCGCGGCAAAAAATCGCCGCTAGAAATTACTACAGGTTGCATTTCTGCAAATGAACGCACGCGTTAAAAAACGCATGCGTTGCCGAAAACGCGTCAAAATGCATGCGAAAAAACGCATGCGTTTTTAACGTTAAGTTTAGGAAAAAAAATGTTTGCGTTTTTTAGCGCTAAAACGCAGCTTACAAAAACGCAAGTGTGAAACCAGCCTTAAACATGAGTGTCTGAGCAAAAGGGTGTTTATTTATGAATATTTATGACCATGTGATATTTCAGTTTTTCTTTTTTATTAAATTTGCAAAAATGTCTACGTTTGTTTTTTTTTTTCAGTCAAGATGGGGCGCAAAGAGTACACTAATGTGAAAAAAATTAACTTTTTTGAATTTACCAAATGGCTGCAATAAAACAAAGAGTGAAAAATGTAAAGGGGTCTGAATACTTTCTGTACCCACTGTATAAGGCCAGGTTCACGCTGCATTAACAGCAGCCCATTCAACACATGCGTTAACGGGCTGCTGTTAACCCAAGAGCCGGTATGTCAGTGCGCTAGCGCAGATAGAGCTTCATCGCCGCAGCTGAATGATTTACAGCTGCTAGTCAGGCTGAGTACACGTTGGGGTTGCCTGGTTGCTAGGGAATCCCCACATGTAATTGATAGAACTATTCTGGTTGGTCCATGCCGTTGATCTTTGGATGTATTGGCCTGTTGCTCCTCTGCTATATATTTGTCTATTATGCTACTTATTGTTTACAACGTTACAGATGTTAGTCTGAGTGCTCGGATCCATGATGCGTTGGGTTTTTAGTGGATAAACCTGTTTAACCTAAGTGATAACTTTCAATTTCACTTAGTGCTTCAATATACTAAAATTTCTAGTTAAATATATTGGTTGTGGAGAGTTCTGAGGGAATCTAATTTTGCTGTTGTTTTCCTTCTGGGTTATACAACATGATTATAAAAATTGAAGTATCTCTTCTAACAGCATGCTCAAAAAGGAGAGGAGATCAGGGCCTACCTCTTAGTCTTATCCTTTTTTCACCCCTCTATTCTTTTTCTTTCTACATCCATTTATCTCTCCTTTTGATAATGATCTTGCAGCATATGTTACTGTTAGAGACTCTCCATTGTCACCATGTCTTCTTACCAACAGAAGGACTTTCATGTCCCCAAATGCTTTTAACCTGCAATTATGGGGTTGATCTGCAGGTTAACAGCTCTCTAAAGCTGCCCGGCCATCGTAATTAAAGCCCGGCTACTGGGAGGAAATTAACTTTATTCTCCCAGACAGCCTCAGGCTTTCCGTCATTGAGGTATGACGACATAATGAGCAATGGTTGTAAGCATGCCGTGGTACATTGACTGACAGCCGTCTCTGCAGTGTATCAGTGCAGAGACGGCTGTCAGTTTACTTTGGCGTGCTTACAGACACTGCTCACTTTAGGAAGACCGCATGGACCAAGGCTCATCACCCTGAATCCCCGCACTTACCTGTGTTCAGAATACTACTCAGACAACACAGGGAGAGGGTAAAACAGTGTAGCAATAATTTACTGAACCACCAACAGACAAAAACATATAGAACTGTCCCAGCAAATACACAACATGGTGAAAATTACAAAGTCTCACCCTTCCACTGGATTGCAGTGATTAGAGCAGCTGTGACTTCGGGGCATCCAGGGCCTACTATCCCAACCAGTAGCACCCTGCTTTTGTCAGGCACCCACAGAAAGGATGTAGCAGTAAGCTTGGTAAACTAACCGAGTGCAGTGAGGTATGTGGCCAGGTGACCTGATTGTCCCAACCTGGATTCTCCAAACATCTTTAAACATTCAGTGATGGTCAATGGTGCAGATCTGTATTCCCCCAGCTAGGGCTGTGGTCCCTTGAGCTGGCATCCTGTGGAATGTCAAATCTATATTCCTCTTGATGGAGCCATGGTGCCTTGGCTGGCGTTCTGTAGAGTCTGGAACAGAGGCAGATCCCCCTTTTATAGTTCTAAAGGCCATCATCCACAGGTCATATGGAAAGCTGGGATGCGGTCAACTCTTATTGTTTGAGTAGTCAATCTGCATAGTTTGTCCTTCACTGTTTGCAGGTCAACAACTACAGAGTAAGGCCAGGTTCTCACTGCGTTGCTGGCGTCCGTTAGACGGAGTACGTTACACCGCGGCATAACGCGGTGTAATGCAGTCCGTTAATGCCGCCATTAATTCCTATGTCGGACGCATCGCTAGCGCACGCCCACAATGGGCGTGCGCTAGCGATGTGCCGTCATTGAGTGACGGACCCTGGGACGCGTGCTGCAGCGTTTCCGGGTCCGTCACTGCTAGCGCAAAAACAATCTCCAGCAGTCATAAATACTCGGAGGTCACCCGAGCGTGCTCAGGAAAACCCGAGCAACGAGTACACTCGCTCATCACTACCCATCACAGAATCTAATTCCCATAACCTGCAATATTATATTTATCGAGAAAGTCATCCAAACCCTTCTAAAATTTTAGTAGTGACTCAACCATTACAACATTATGTGGAGGAGAGTTCCATAGTCTCACTGCTCTTAGAGTAAAGAATCTGCATCGGCGATTATCATTAAACCTTCTTTCCTCCAGACGTAGAGGATGCCCCCTTGTCTCTGGCACTGGTCTAGGTGCATAAAGATCACTAGAAAGATCTCAGTACTGTGCCCTCATATATTTGTACATTATAATAAGATCTCCCCTAAGCCTTCGTATTTCCAAACTGAATAACCCCAAGGCTCATTGTATGTTTCCTACTAGTCAGGCCATGCCCTGCAGAGGGCGGTAGTGAAGTGTGGATAATATACCCAAACCACATACACATACAGATTACAGTACTCAATAATTGTACATGCAAAACTGACCCATACATGAAGTACTCATACAGCTCTGCTCGGTACACGCAGCTCCGCTTCATACATACATTGCTCTACCTTTTCAAGGTTAAATACGCAATGTACATGTGTGGCTCATCTCTGTTCCATACACGAAGAGCTCCATGTCGTACACATGCAGCTCCGCTCCGTACACCTCGTACACACATGGCTCTGCTCCGTACACGCACAACTCCACTCCTTACACGTCGTACCTACGCGGCTCAGCTCCGTGCACATCACCCACGCATGGCTCTGCTTCTTACACATAGTACACTCACGGCTCTGCTCCGTACACCTCATACACACATAGCTCCGCTCCGTACACCTCGTACACACACGGCTCTGCTCCGTACACACACGACTCCACTCCTTACACCTCGTACACACGCGACTCTGCTCCGTACACCTCATACACACATGGCTCCGCTCCGTGCACCTCGTACACACACGGCTCTGCTACATCCACCCTGTAAACCCCTCCTGACCCCACACATAAACTTCCCCTCATCCAGCACCATGACAACCAGCACAGCAGAGTCCTGCATACACTGAGGCCCCTGATCATGTGACCCCCTGACTCCTCCCCTCCTGTGACCTCATCACAGGTCCTGTGCGCACAGAACAGCCATATATGTGGTGTGCGGCTCTGCAGGTGGAGGTAGGTGCTGGAGATTCCTCATTATCCCTTAATGATCGCCAATCCGCCATTTTAAAGGGAACCTACCACCCCGTTTTTTAAAAATTAGATAAAAATAGTGTGAAATAGGGGCAGAGCTGGGCTTTACATTAGGGCCTTTTCGGTGCCTTTACACCCCCGTTAGGCTGTCCAAATACCTTTGTGAAGTGGCCGTTTTCTGCTGTCACTCAAGTGGGTCAGGTCGGATGGGCGTGGTCACAGCGCTGTTTGTCCCCCAGGATCCTGCTCATCATTACGTTGGTGGCGTAGTGGTGTGCGCATGTCCAAAGAAGATCCACTGCCCAGGAGATGAATAACGGCGCGGTCTTCGCTATTCAGCCGTTTACCGGTGGGCGCGGCCATCTTTCCTGTGGCCGCGCCTGTGCAGATGGAGCGCTCTGCTGCCCGGGACTTCAGGAAAATGGCCGCCGCGATCTCCATCTGCGCACGCGCGGAATCCCGCGGCCATTTTCCTGAATAGCTGAACGGCTGAATAGCGAAGACCGCTATTGTGTAAGACCGCCGCCCGGCACCCGGATGTTCTTTGGGGTCTCGGCTGCCGGGGGTAGCCGAGACCCCAAAGAACATGATCGGGGTCGATTTGCACCGACCCCTGCTTTGCGATCGCCGGTAATTAACAGTTTACCGGCGACCGCAAAAAAAAAAAAAGCGATCAGTTATTTCTCTGTCCTCTGATGTGATCGCACATCAGAGGACAGAGAAATAGGGGGATTCGGGGACCCTATCATACTCACCCGGGGTCCCTGGGTCCTCTTCTGTCTTCTCCTGCCAGCCGGCTTTTTCATCATGGCGGGCGCATGCGCAGTGCGCCCGCCATCTGCTGCCATCTGCCGGCCGGCAGGAGAAGACAAGTTGGGGCTAAAATTAGGGTTAGGGTTAGGGTTAGAGTTAGGGTTAGGGTTAGGGTTAGGGTTGGGGCTAAATTTAGGGTTAGGGCTAGGGTTAGGGTTAGGCTACTTTCACACTAGCGTTTTTTGGCTTCCGTCGCAATGCGTCGTTGGAGAAAAAACGCATCCTGCAAAAGTGCTTGCAGGATGCGTTTTTTCTCCATTGGCTTGCATTAGCGACGCATTGCGACGGATTGCCACATGTCGCATCCGTCGTGCGACGGATGCGTCGTGCTTCGGCGGACCGTCGACACAAAAAAAACTACATGTAACTTTTTTGTGCGACGTGTCCCACATATTTCAGTGCCACGTGCCACGTATTTAAGTGACACGTGCCACGTATCAAAGTGCCACGTGCCACATATTTCAGTGCCACGTATCAAAGTGCCACGTGCCACGTATCAAAGTGCCACGTGCCACGTATCAAACTGCCACGTGCCACGTATCAAAGTGCCACATGCCACATATTTCAGTGCCACGTGCCACGTATCAAAGTGCCACGTGCCACGTATCAAAGTGCCACGTGCCACATCTTTCAGTGCCACGTGCCACGTATTTAAGACACGTGCCACGTATCAAAGTGCCACGTGCCACATATTTCAGTGCCACGTGCCACGTATTTAAGTGACACGTGCCACGTATCAAAGTGCCACGTGCCACATATTTCAGTGCCACGTATCAAAGTGCCACGTATCAAAGTGCCACGTGCCACGTATCAAAGTGCCACGTGCCACATATTTCAGTGCCACGTGCCACATATTTCAGTGCCACGTGCCACGTATCAAAGTGCCACGTGCCACGTATCAAAGTGCCACGTGCCACATCTTTCAGTGCCACGTGCCACGTATTTAAGAGACACGTGCCACGTATCAAAGTGCCACGTGCCACATATTTCAGTGCCACGTATTTAAGTGACACGGGCCACGTATCAAAGTGCCACGTATCATGTATTTCAGTGCCACATATTTAAGTGACACGTATCACGTATAAGTGCCACGTGTCACGTATTTAATTGCCACATATTTAAGTGCCACGTATCAAGATTTTCCATGGAGAACAGACACATCCAGAGATATGTCTGCTCTCCACGGCTGCAGCAACACACTGACAGGAGCCATAGTTCCTGTCGGTGTGTCACTGCGCATGCGCGAGCGAGTTTACCGGCGGTCATTGACCCCGGCACTCTCGCTTAACGGCAGTGCTGCGTGGGAAAGTTCAACGCAGCTGTACTGCTGTTAACCGAGACGCCGGAGTCATTGAACTCCGGAACAGTACGCGATACACTGCTAGGAGCTTCGCTCCTGGCAGTGTATCGCCGGAGAGCAGCCGATCGGCGTGGGACACTCGTTTTATGGATTCTGCGGACAGGGAGTATGAATTTGGTTTATTATTTTTGGATTTTTTCCTGGAGGATCGAGGGCTTCGCCTACAAGTGTGCTGTTGGTGAGTATATACTCTGTGTTATATGTTGTATGTACTGTGTGTCATGTATGTGTATTGTGTGTAGGTGTTTTGTGTAACTTTACAATTGTGCTAAGTCGCCGGACACAGGGACAACTCTCCAATCCTAATACCGGATGGGAGTAGTAGTCCCATACGGCGACTTAGCACAATGGTGGCACTAGCGTCGCATGGGGACACACACACGCACACACACGCACACACACGCACACACACAAGGACTCCATGCTGCTTCACTGGGGGGCGGGGGCTTCCCTCTTCCTGTCCGACGTCACGTCCGGTCCTTGGTGTCAACCCCTCCGTACAAAGACGCCGACACCCAGGACAAAGGCGCTGTGTGTGGAAGGTAATATGGGGCCATAGGGGGATACGCAGACACGCCGCTGCGTAAAGAATTGACATGTCAATTCTTTTTACGCCGGCGTGTTTGCAGACAAAAGCGCCGCGTTTTTTTGCGGTGTGTCTGAACGGCAAAGTGAATTTCTCATTCACTTTGCCGGCAGACGAAAATGACATTGCGCATTTTTGAAAAGCGCCCGCAAAATAGCGCTCAAAAATGCGCTATGTCTGAAAGTAGCCTAAGGCTTCTTTCACACTTGCGTCGGTACGGGGCGGTCGCAATGCGTCGGCCCGATGTACCGACGCACGTTGTGAAAATTGTGCACAACGTGGGCAGCGGATGCAGTTTTTCAACGCATCCGCTGCCCAGTCTATGTCCTGGGGAGGAGGGGGCAGAGTTACGGCCACGCATCCGCGGAAATGGCGGACGCGACGTACAAAAAAAAGGTTACATTGAACTTTTTTTGTGACGACGGGGGCTAAAGTTATGGTTAGGGTTGGGGCTAAAGTTAGGGTTGGGGCTAAAGTTAGGGTTAGAGTTGGGATTAGGGTTAGGGTTTGGATTAGGGTTGGGATTAGTGTTACGTTTGGGATTAGGGTTGGGATTAGGGTTAGGGTTGGGATTAGGGTTAGGGGTGTGTTGGATTTAGGGTTTTGATTAGGGTTATGGTTAGGGTTGAGATTAGGGCTGTTTTGGGGTTAGGGTTGTGATTATCGTTAGGGTTGTGATTAGGATTATGGATCGGGTTGAGATTAGGGTTAGGGCTGTGTTGGGGTTAGGGTTGGAGTTAGAATTGGGGGGTTTCCACTGTTTAGGTACATCAGGGGGTCTCCAAACACGACAGCCAATTTTGCGCTAAAAAAGTCAAATGGTACTCCCTCCCTTCTGAGCTCTGCCGTGCGCCCAAACAGTGGTTTACCCCCACATATGGGGCATCAGCGTACTCGGGATAAATTGGACAACAACTTTTGGGGTCCAATTTCTCCTGTTACCCTTGTGAAAATAAAAACTTGGGGGCTAAAAATCTTTTTTGTTGGAAAAAAATATATTTTTTTATTTTCACTACTCTGCATTATAAATTTCTGTGAAGCACTTGAGCTTTCAAAGTTCTCACCACATATCTAGATAAGTTCCTTAGGGGGTCTAGTTTCCAAAATTTGGTCACTTGTGGGGGTTTCTACTGTTTAGGTACATTAGGGGTCTGCAAACGCAACATAACGCCCGCAGACAATTCTATCAAAGTCTGCATTGCAAAATGGCGCTCCTTCCCTTCCGAGCTATGCCGTGCGCCCAAACAGTGGTTTACCCCCACATATGGGGTACCAGCATACTCAGGACAAATTGGACAACAACCTTTGGGGTCCAATTTCTCTTGTTACCCTTGTGAAAATAAAAATTTGGGGGCTAAAAAAATCTTTTTTGTGGGAAAAAAAATATTTTTTATTTTCACTACTCTGCATTATAAACTTCTGTGAAGCACTTGGGCATTCAAAGTTCTCACCACATATCTAGATAAGTTCCTTGGGGGGTCTATTTTCCAAAATGGGGTCACTTGTTGGGGGTTTCTACTGTTTAGGTACATTAGGGGTCTGCAAAGGCAACATAACGCCCGCAGACAATTCTATGAAAGTCTGCATTCCAAAATGGCACTCCTTCCCTTCCGAGCTCTGCCATGCGCCCAAACAGTGGTTTACCCCCACATATGGGGTACCAGCATACTCAGGACAAATTGGACAACAACTTTTGGGGTCCAATTTCTCTTGTTACCCTTGTGAAAATAAAAACTTGGGGGCTAAAAAATCTTTATTGTTAAAAAATATATATTTTTTATTTTCACGACTCTGCATTATAAACTTCTGTGATGCACTTGGGCATTCAAAGTTCTCACTACACATCTAGATAAGTTCCATGGGGGGTCTAGTTTCCAAAATGGGGTCACTTTTGGGGGGTTTCTGCTGTTTAGGCACATCAGGGGCTCTCCAAACGCGACATGGCGTCCGATCTCAATTCCAGTCAATTTTGCATTGAAAAGTCAAATGGCGCTCCTTTGCTTCCGAGCTCAGCCATGCGCCCAAACAGTGGTTTACCCCCACATATGGGGTGTCGGCGTACTCAAGACAAATTGTACAACAGCTTCTGGGGTCCATTTTCTCCTGTTACCCTTGGTAAAATAAAAATTTGGAGGCAAAAAGATCATTTTTGTAGAAAAAATGCGATTTTTTTATTTTCACGGCTCTACGTTATAAACTTCTGTGAAGCACCTGGGGGTTTAAAGTGCTCACCACACATCTAGATAAGTTCCTTAAGGGGTCTAGTTTCCAAAATGGTGTCATATGTGGGGGGTCTCTACTGTTTAGGCACATCAGCGGCTCTCCAAACGTGACATGGCGTCCGATCTCAATTCCAGCCAATTCTACATTGAAAAAGTAAAACGACACTCCTTCTCTTCCAAGCTCTGCGGTGCGCCCAAACAGTGGTTTACCCCCATATATGGGGTATCGACGTACTCAGGAGAAATTGCACAACAAGTTTTGTGGTCTAATTTCTCCTGTTACCCTTATGAAAATAAAAATTTGGGGGCAAAAAGATCATTTTTGTAGAAAAAATGAGATTTTTTATTTTCACGGCTCTACGTTATAAACTTCTGTGAAGCACTTGGGGGTTCAAAGTGCTCACCACACATCTAGATAAGTTCCTTGGGGGGTCTAGTTTCCAAAATGGTATCACTTGTGGGGGGTTTCCACTGTTTAGGCACATCAGGGACTCTCCAAACGCGACATGGCATCCGATCTCAATTCCAGCCAATTCTGCATTGAAAAAGTCAAACGGTGCTCCTTCATTTCCAAGCTCTGCGGTGCGCCCAAACAGTGGTTTACCTCCACATATGGGGTATCGACGTACTCAGGAGAAATTGCACAACAACTTTTGTGGTCTAATTTCTCCTGTTACCCTTGTGAAAATAAGAATTTGTGGGCGAAAAAATCATTTTTGTGAAAACAAATGCGATTTTTTATTTTCACGGCTCTACGTTATAAACTTCTGTGAAGCACTTGGGGGTTCAAAGTGCTCACCACACATCTAGATAAGTTCCTTGGGGGGTCTAGTTTCCAAAATGGTGTCACTTGTGGGGGGTTTCCACTGTTTAGGCACATTAGGGGCTCTCCAAACGCGACATGGCGTCCGATCTCAATTCCAGCCAATTCTGCATTGAAACAGTCAAACGGTGCTCCTTCACTTCCAAGCTCTGCGGTGCGCCCAAACAGTGGTTTACCTCCACATATGGGGTATCGGCGTACTCAGGAAAAATTGCACAACAAAATTTGTGGTTAAATTTCTGTTTTTACACTTGTGAAAATTAAAAAAAATGGTTCTGAAGTAAAATGTTTGCAAAAAAAAGTAAAATGTTAATTTTTTTCTTCCACATTGTTTTAGTTCCTGTGAAGTACGTAAAGGGTTAATAAACTTCTTGAATGTGGTTTTGAGCAGCTTGATGGGTGCAGTTTTTAGAATGGTGTCACACTTGGTTATTTTCTATCATATAGACCCCTCAAAATCACTTCAAAGGTGATGTGGTCCCTAAAAAAAACATGGTGTTGTAAAAATGAGAAATTGCTGGTCAACTTTTAACCCTTATAACTCCCTAACAAAAAAAAAAATTGTTTCCAAAATTGTGCTGATGTAAAGTAGACATGTGAGAAATGTTATTTATTAACTATTTTTTGTGACATATCTCTCTGATTTAAGGGCATAAAAATACAAAGTTTGAAAATTGCAAAATTTTAAAAATTTTCGCCATATTTCCATTTTTTTCATAAATAATCGCAAGTAATATCGAAGAAATGTTACCACTAACTTGAAGTACAACATGTCACGAAAAAACAATCTCAGAATCAGCGGGATCCGATAAAGCGTTCCAGAGTTATAACCTCATAAAGTGACACTGGTCAGAATTGTAAAAATTGGCTCGGTCATTAAGTACCAAATTGGCTCTGTCACTAAGGGGTTAAAGGGATAATCATTCAAACTTTGAAAATTACTAATTTTTTGACATTTTGTAAATTTACGCTAATCATAAAGTACAAAGTGTCCCGAAAAAACAATCTCAAAATCAATTAGATCTGTTGAAGCGTTCCATGGTTATTACCACATAAAAGTGACACTGGTCAGATTTTAAAAATTTAGCCCAGTCACTAAGGGGTTAAATACAGGTCGTTACCACAGAGCAAAAATCATAACGTTGTTAGTTCATTGTTAATAATAATAATAATAATAATAATCTTTATTTTTATATAGCGCTAACATATTCCGCAGCGCTTTACAGTTTGCACACATTATCATCACTGTCCCTATTGGGGCTCACAATCTAAATATTGTTGCATTCTGGGACGCATAGAACCTTCTAGAATTATCCAGGACTATTAGAATTTTTACTATGGGCCTACAAACTAACAGTCAGTGTAGCTGCTACCTATCTGCCTGTTGTGCCCAGTAATAATCTCTTCCAGGGCATTGTGGTCACTGACCGCTCCTGCCAGCGATTCTCCGGCGTCCGCTGACATAATGTCCACACAGCGGCTGTTCTTCTTTGTTGATCGGACGTGACTGCTAACATGCAGCTGATTGACCACCTGCTTTTCACTGCGTAACTGTAGAGCCAGCTGTCAATCAGCATGATGTCGGCAGTCACGCCGCATCGACAGAGCAACTCGAAAGAAAAAGAGCCGCTCTGTGGACGTGGAGTAGCTGAATCGCTGGCAGGAGCGGATTGTGACCGCTCTGAGCTGCCACTGGGTAAAACATGAAGGTATTTCCCTCTGTTAGCAGGTACCTGCCTGTTAGTTTTTAGGTCAAATAACTTTTGATGAAGCCTTGTTTTCTTTCATTTTTTGTATTTCTGCATAATTCGCACACTGTTGCTGCTGCTGTAGTTTTTGAGATGAGATGGTTTAACCCCTTAACGGCCACCTGTTCTCACATCCTACCCATTCTCGATGAAACAGCACCATCTTCCTACTTTTAAGAGTTTTGAATTTCATTGATGACAAGTGGTTTTGGATTTTTACAAAAAAGAACGTATTGTGTTCTCTATCTCCTCATGCTCTTCCCCTTTATTATCTCCAGTAATTGTATTATTTCATGGGATCTTTATGATGTTACATCATCATCTTCTCCCCATTCAGGTCCCTACAATATCGGATCCTCTCAGTGGAGATCTTCTATATAAGAGAATTCTCCTGAGTGACCCTACAAGGATGGATAGGGACAAGATGGCAGAGAGGATATTACACCTCACCCTAGAGATCCTCTTCCGGCTTACTGGAGAGGTGAGAGATTCTGATAGCATCACATTGTATTATACTTATCTATGGGAATAACAGATGGACAGAACTGGAGAGGTGAGGACTCTGGGAATGTCTGTAGTGAGGTTTATTAATGTGTCTCTCCATAACCAGGATTACACAGTAGTGAAGAAGACCCCTAGTGAGTGCTGTGAGGACCCTGTGACTGAGGGATGGGGAAGACCCCTGAGCCCAATCGCGGGGCCTCCACCTCACCCCCTGATACATGAGGACATCAATGACCAAAAGATCCTAGACCTCACCTACAAGATGATTGAGCTGCTGACTGGAGAGGTGACACTGCTGGGAATGCTGGGACATTATACAGTAACGCTATGGAGGGATCGGGGGATGACGGTATCATTGTATGTGTCAGGTTCCTATAAGGTGTCAGGATGTCGCTGTCTATTTCTCCATGGAGGAGTGGGAGTATTTAGAAGAACATAAAGATCTGTACAGGGACGTCATGATGGAGGTTCCCCGGCCCCTCACATCACCAGGTAATAGACAGGACTAAATACACACGGCCTATAATTATCTGTAGGTAAAGAATTAATTCAGTCCTTGTATGTGTTTCCTCCAGTTCTATCCAGTAAGAGGACAACACCAGAGAGATGTCCCCGTCCTCTTCTTCCACAGGATTGTAAACAAGAAAATCCCGATGTTCCTCAGGATCATCAGGTAGATGTAGAGAAGGTGTCATGAGATCTCCCCTATGATGTGTAGACGGCTGTGTTGGTCTTGTGCTCAGTCTTGTTTTATCCACCAGTATTATAGGTTTTATACTTGTGTAATGAGAATGGTGGAGATGGCAGGATTACAGCTGATCATAGATGTGACTTTTACAATATTTGTTTCAGGGTGAAGATCTGACTCCTATTGATACTACAGAGACATATGTGAGCGGTGATCAGCTCTGTAAGGAAGAGATTCCTACGCATGGCTACCCACGCCCCCACAAGAAGCTAAGGGCGAAACGTGCGTCGGGGCAAGGGGGAATCATCGGACCACCCACACTTACCCATGGCCATTTGAATTCAGGTAAATACCTTTGCTTGGTGTATATGTGGCTATATTTCTACTGCAGGGCCACCATTATTAAGATAAAGGGTCTTTTGATTTCTTTGGACCCTTTCCATATACACTGCTCAAAAAAATAAAGGGAACATTTTATCAACAGACTGTAACTCCAAGTAAATCAAACTTCTGTGAAATCAAACTGTCCACTTAGGAAGCAACACTGTTTGACAATCAATTTCACATGCTGTTGTGCAAATTGAATAGAGAACAGATGGAAATTGTTGGCAATTATCAAGACACACTCAATAAAGGAGTGGCTCTGCAGGTGGGGACCACAGACCACATCTCAGTACCAATGCTTTCTGGCTGATGTTTTGGTCACTTTTGAATGTTGGTTGTGCTTTCACACTCGTGGTAGCATGAGATGGACTCTTCAACCCACACAAGTGGCACAGGTAGTGCAGCTCATCCAGGATGGCACATCAATACGAGCTGTGGCAAGAAGGTTTGCTGTGTCTGTCAGCCTAGTGTCCAGAGGCTGGAGGCGCTACCAGGAGACAGGCCAGTACACCAGGAGACGTGGAGGGGGCCGTAGGAGGGCAACAACTCAGCAGCAGGACCGCTACCTCAGCCTTTGTGCAAGGAGGAACAGGAGGAGCACTGCCAGAGCCCTGCAAAATGACCTCCAGCAGGCCAAAAATGTGTATGTGCCTGCACAAAGAGTTAGAAACCGAATCCATGAGGATGGTCTGAGTGCCCAAGTGCACAGATGGGGGTTGTTCTCACAGCCCAACACCGTCCAGGATGCTTGCCATCTGCCACAGAACACCAAGATTGGCAAATTCGACACTGGCACTCTGCTCTTCACAGATGAAAGCAGGTTCACACTGAGCACATGTGACAGACGTGACAAAGTCTGGAGACGCCGTGGAGAGCGATCTGCTGCCTGCAACATCCTTCAGCATGACCGGTTTGGCAGTGGGTCAGTAATGGTGTGGGGTGGTATTTCTTTGGAGGCCCGCACAGCCCTCCATGTGCTCGCCAGAGGTAGCCTGACTGCCATTAGGTACCAAGATGAGATCCTGAAACCCCTTGTGAGACCATATGCTGGTGTGGTTGGCCCTGGGCTCCTCCTAATGCAGGACAATGCCAGACCTCATGTGGCTGGAGTGTGTCTACAGTTCCTGCAAGATGAAGGCATTTAAGCTATGGACTGGCCCACCCGTTCCCCAGACCTGAATCCGATTGAACACATCTGGGACATCATGTCTCGCACCATTCACCAAAGTCACGTTGCACCACAGACTGTACAGGTGTTGTCGGATGCTTTAGTCCAGGTCTAGGAGGAGACCATCTGCCCCCTCATCAGGAGCATGCCCAGGCGTTGTAGGGAGGTCATACAGTCACATGTAGGCCACACACTCTACTGAGCATCATTTCCTTGTCTTAAGGCATTTCCACTGAAATTGGATTAGCCTGTAACTTCATTTTCCACTTTGGTTTTGAGCATCATTCCAACTCCGTGGGATATTAGTTGTGATTTACGTTGATCATTTTTAGGTTTTATTGCTCTCAACATATCCACTAATGAATAAAGATTTACAACTGGAATATTTCATTTTTGAGCAGTGTATATTGAAAAATCACATCATCAGGTAAATTAATCCGATCATTCATAACATAGTGTCTCCACCTAGTGATGCAGTATAAATAAATTAAAATAGAAAAAATAAGCAGAGATGGTTAACCAATAGTATACAGAATAAATAAATATATGACCATATTGTAATTGGCATCCACGTGTTGAGAAAATGTTCAGCTCAATGGAAAGAAATTTATTGGAAAGAAACCAGAATTAATCAAATAATGTGAGTAATTTACATAAAGTGCAAGTGCATTTGGCCAATCTTCCACTATAGGAGCAAGGGCAAGTTTCAGATACTTGGTAGTCAAAGCAAATGGAGAATAAACAGACACTTCAGAAGACAACTATACACATTATAGTTGCCAGATTAGACCCTCTGACGTTCCATTCGATATTTCAGTTTTTCTTTTTTATTAAATTTGCAAACATTTCTTCATTTCTGTTTTTTTTCAGTCAAGATGGGGTGCAGAGTGTACATTAATGAGAAAAAAATAAACTTTTTTGAATTTACCAAATGGCTGCAATGAAACAAAGAGTGAAAAAATCTATAGGGGTCTGAATACTTTCCGTACCAACTGTAGGTCCAAGATTGCAGATCCTCTTGTCTTCTCTTATACCTTTTGAAATATAAAGTTGTCAGCAAGAGTAGATAAGAATTTTCTGGACCCAGTACTTTTGCCCGAGAAAGGTTCCCAACAAATATCTGGATAGGTAAAAATCTCCCTTAGATAGTTATAAAATCTCGTGATCACTGTCGTACTTTTTTGAGAACAGAGACATCTGATGTAAAACGAGTTCATCCATATCTTCAATATGTCCAGATGGCCTATAGTAAATACCGTACGTACAATAGTGTTCTTTCTGTTTTTCTCTCCTTGAATTCTTAGATCAATTGTTTAGATGTCTAACACTTCTTAAAATACACACAATCTATTTATACTTACCAGTTGTTTATTTCTACAGTGTATCTTTTTGACAATTTTTTTATATAGTAATGTATTTTGTAAGATTTTTCAATAAAGATTTATTCGTTTATTTTCCTTGTATGGGAGTATTTCCTTGAGATCACTGCCTCGCAGATTGTCAGTGAGAAGTGACTCAGCATCGCAGTATAGCTAATTACCAGGAGTCCAACCCCTCCAATAGGTGTCTTAACATCTCCCAAGCCTAGTGGAAAGCAAACAGATCTCGGACTCTTATTTATAGTAATGGAAAAGCATTAGAAAAAAAACCCACAGCTTAATGTTTTACCTTTTCACTAAGAGTCCACTTTCTAATAGAAAGGCTTAGGCTATGTTCACACTTTGCGGTTTTTGCTGCGGATCCGCAGCGGATTTGCAGCTGCGGATCCGCAGCAGTTTTCCATGCAGGGTACAGTACAATGTTGCCCTATGGAAAACAAAAACCGCTGTGCCCACTTTGCGTTTTTCCGCTGGAAAATCCGCGCGGATTTTCTGCGGAAAAAAAGAAGTAGCATGTCAATTCTTTCTGCGGATTCCGCAGCGGTTTTCCACCTGCACCAATAGGAAAGTGCAGTTGGAAAACCGCAGTGGAATCCGCAGTAGAAACCGCACAAAAAACCGCAGTGAAAACCACCGCGGTTTTGCACTGCGGTTTTTCCAAATCCGCTGCGGAAAAATCCGCAGCAAAATCTGCAACGTGTGAACAAGCTCTTAGATGAAAAACTGTAGCGGAGCCACTGAGCTCAATAAATAGCTGCAGTTCTGTTGACGTGATGTCACCACTGCGACTGATCAACAGAGACCAAGGCAGATACAGAGTGCTGAACATTGAAGTGATAAGTAAAGCTCAGGGTTTTTTTTACACATACCTGGGCCTTTGGGGAAACGTTTATTGAAGTTAAATAGCCAAGCCTTTAAAGCAGTGTTTATAACAATTGATGATAATTGTTTTATTTTTGGCAGATCTCTTTACCCGGAGTTCAGAGGGACAACTGAAATGTTCAGATTTTAAAGTTGATGATAATATCGCACCAGATACATATGAAGATCAAGCCATTATCCCAGATTTCCCTTCAGCCCTTCACGGAAAAAATATACTATTTGATCCTTTTCAGCAACTCCTATTGTCTGATTCATTACAAACTGTTAAGCAAAACAAAAGTAACAGGACAGATGGTGAATACAAAAGAACTCGCACAAGAAAGAAAACATTTTCATGTTCAGAATGTGGGAAATGTTTTAAGGATAATTTTGCTTTAGTTATACATGAGAGAGTTCATACAGGAGAGAAGCCTTTCTCATGTTCAGAATGTGGGAAATGTTTTAGGAATAAATATGCTTTAGTTATACATGAGAGAGTTCATACAGGGGAGAAGCCATACTCCTGTTCAGAATGTGGGAAATGTTTTAAGAATAACTATGCTTTGTGTTTACATAAGAGAGTTCATACAGGGGAGAAGCCTTACTCATGTTCAGAATGTGGGAAATGTTTTAAGAATAACTATGCTTTGTGTTTACATAAGAGAGTTCATACAGGGGAGAAGCCTTACTCATGTTCAGAATGTGGGAAATGTTTTAAGAATAACTATGCTTTGTGTTTACATAAGAGAGTTCATACAGGGGAGAGGCCTTACTTATGTTCAGAATGTGGGAAATGTTTTAAGAATAACTCTGCTTTGTGTGTACATAAGAGAGTTCATACAGGGGAGAAGCCATACTCCTGTTCAGAATGTAATAAATATTTTTGCAGTAAAGCAAAGCTTGTTGGACATCAGAGAACTCACACAGGAGAAAAACCGTTTTCATGTTCAGAATGTGGTAAATGTTTTAGTTCTAAATCAGTTTTAGTTGCACATCAAAGAATTCACACAGGGGAGAAACCATATTCATGTTCAGAATGTGGAAAGTGTTTTGTCCAAAATGGAGCTCTGTTTGCACACCAAAAATCTCACACAGGAGAAAAGTGCCTAGAATGCGGAAAATGTTTCACAAACAAATCTCGTCTTCTTAAACATCAGAATAATCACACAAAGACATAGACTTTTAAATAATTTTTTTGAATAATTCTTTATTTAAAAATGTTAGTAAACAAAATTACACAACTGTGAAAAGTCATGAGATGCAATGTAATTATGATAACGTGATGTGAATGAGACACCTTAAGGTGCTTAAAACATTTTGAGGCAAGGGTACAGACAAAATTGAAAAACAGACAACTATGATTACTAGTGATGAACGATTTATACTCGTTGATCGGGTTTTCCCGAGCATGCTCGGGTGGTCTCCGAGTATTTGTGAGTGCTCGGAGATTTAGTTTTTGGTGACACAGCTGCATGATTTACTGCTGCTGCACAGCTTGAATACATGTGGGGATTCCCTAGCAACCAGGCAACCCCCACACGTACTCTGGCTGGCTAGCAGCCGTAAATCATGCAGCTGCGTTGACAAAAACAAAATATCCAAGCACTCAAAAATACTCGGAGACCACCCGAGCGTGCTCGGGAAAACCCGAGCAACAAGTATACTCGCTCATCACTAATGACTACTAAAAGAAAAAAAAACAGAATACCTAGAAAAAGGGACCTAACCATATTCAGGATATATTAGGCTGTATCAGAACAGAAAAGTAGTATCAAATGAGATCAGTGTAAGCCTTCAATAGTGCATATAATAACAGCTGAGAGAAGAGAACAGAGAACCTAGAATCTGACATCGAAAGATGGGTTAAGAACTTACTTAATTCGTTAGGCTAGATTTCCATCTCTCCCAGACTTTAAGAAATTGAGGGTGTTTGAAGGATTCCCAGCTAGTGAGTTCCTCACTATCATATTTTCAAATTCATAATCATATTTTTTTCACCCATTCTGAATGGGTTGGAGGAACTTCCTGTTTCCAGTGCAGGGGCATTAAATGTTTGGCAGCTCTTAATATTAATGCTAATAGATTGTGTTTTGGGGCTTAAACTGTACTGTTGGGCAGGACAATAAAACTTCTTTCGGAGTTAAAGTGTGATTTATTAGACCTATGTTTTTTAAAGTTTCTTCTATCTCCAACCAATATGGCTTTATTTTGGGGCGCAACCAAAGTACAGCTCTGGTAAAAATTAGGAGACCACCACATCAAACCCCTGTCATGGGCAGCCCAATCCCTAGACCTGTACCACATTGAAAACCTCTGGAATGTAATCAAGAGGATGATGGATAGTCACAAGCCATCAAACAAAGAAGAACTTAAATTTTTGTGCCAGAAGCCGTGTGAAAGACTGGTGGAAAGCATGCCAAGACGCATGAAAGCTGTGATTAAAAATCATGATTATTCCACAAAATAATGATTTCTGAACTCTTCCTGAGTTAAAACATTAGTATTGTTGTTTCTAAATGATTATGAACTTGTTTTCTTTGCATTATTTGAGGTCTGAAAGCACTGGGTTTTTATTTTATTTTGACCATTTTTCTTTGTCAGCAAAAAAATACAAAATGTATTGCTTGTAAATTCAGAGAAATGTTTTTAGAAGTTTATAGATTAAAAGAACAATTTACCTTTTACTCAAAAATATGCCTATAAAGAGAAAAATCAGACAAACTGAACATTTTGCAGTGGTCTCTTAATTTTTGCCAGAACTGTATATGGGAGAAGTTTCCTTTATGCGCTCTACATCTCCAACAGAGGTCTGAATCTGTTGGAACTAAATGGTACAGGAGTTCAGGGGTCCAGTACCACGGGGTCAAAATTTTAGGCGTTTTCTTGAAATGAGGAACATCTGGAGAAACCATGAGAGTTAGATAAGATAGAATCAATTTCATCTTCTGATAACAAAATATTTAATTACTAGATGGTGGCCCGATTCTAACGCATCGGGTATTCTAGAATATGCATGTCCACGTAGTATATTGCTCAGTGACGTAGTATATTGCACAGCCACGTAGTATATTGCCCAGTGACGTAGTATATTGCACAGCCACGTAGTATATTGCCCAGTGACGTATATTTTCCCAGTGACGTAGTATATTGCCCAGATACGTACTATACAGCACAGAGCCACGTAGTATATTGCCCAGTTACGTAGTATACAGCACAGAGCCACGTAGTATATTGCACAGCGACGTAGTATACAGCCACGTAGTATATTGCCCAGTGACGTAGTATATTGCCCAGTGACGTGGTGTATTGCCCAGTGACATAGTATATTGCCCAGTGACGTAGTATATTGCCCAGTGACGTAGTATACACCACAGAGCCACGTAGTATATTGCACAGCGACGTAGTATACAGCACAGAGCCACGTAGTATATTGCCCAGCCATGTAGTATATTGCCCAGCCACGTATGTCACAGGTTAAAAAATAAACATATCATATACTCACCTTCCGAGGGGCCCCTTGTAGTTCTGTCGCCTGTGTTCGGTTCAGGCAGGAGCTTCCGGTCCGAGGGTGTGATGACATCGCGGTCACATGACCGTGACGTCGCGGCAGGTCCTTCTCATTCAGGCACGCAGGGCCTGCGATGACGTCGCGGTCACATGACTGTGACGTCATGGCAGGTCCTTCTCGCGCAGGGCCTGTGATGACGTCGCAGTCGCACACCAACCTTAGCACTGGAATCTGCCGCTTGCATGGACCGGTCACCGGAGCGTCGGAAAGGCGGCGGAAGGTGAGTATATAATGATTTGTTATTTTTTTTAATTATTTTTAACATTAGATGTTTTTACTATTGAGGCTGCATAGGCAGCCTCATTAGTAAAAACTTGGTCACACAGGGTTAATAGCGGCGGTAACGGAGTGAGTTACCCGCGGCATAACGCGGTCAGTTACCGCTGGCATTAACCCTGTGTGAGCCGTGACTGCGGGGAGTATAGAGCAGGCGCCGGGCAGTGACTGAAGGGGAGTAGGGAGGGACTAATCGGCTGTGCCCGTCGCTGACTGGTCCATATATCTGGTCCAATATCCGTGACGGAAGTTGCCGACAGAAAGACGGAAGTACCCTTTAGACAATTATATATATAGATTTTTCCCCAGGAATATATAAAGGTTGGTTTATAGGGGGATTGATTGATTGAGGTAGGATCAGATGGTTATAGATATTTGCGATTCCTCTAGGGATGGGATAAGAAAGCTTACTTATATCAAGTCACGTCCACTTACTAGTGGTAAAGAATTTTGACTTAAACGTTGAAAATACATGAGTTATGATTTTGCTGTAAAAATGAGAAGGACATACAGGAGACCCAATCGGCTATGAGTCTAGCATGGGGATTTTATAAGCCAAGAACTGAGTGATAGTATGATATGGTAACTCTGATGGTATAGTATAAAGGTCTGAATATTCCACATCCAATAGGAAAGGGATGCGGATATAGGAGTTTGGGTTAAGGGTGCAAGTTTAGGGGACAGTTTCTTTTCTAAGGCTCTCTTAATGTCAAAAGTTGTAGAGGTAATGACATTGCCCAATGTTTCAGGAGGAAGGGTCACTCCAGTCCAGATGTATTTATGAGGATTTTTACCTAAGACTATTCTAAATCAGAGTTTTCTTTATTTTTAGAAAAGTTTGCCAATTTAAGCCATCTATTCAAGAGAAATCCTTTATAATAAACCTGGATATCAGGGAGTCCGATGCCTCCTTTGTGTTTTGGTTGGTTGGGATAGGATTTTATGCGCTAGCTTTGTTTTTTGTTTTTATACTTCCATATGTATTGATACAGTACCTGTTTAATTGAAGAAAAGAAGGAAGGTGGGAGATTCATAGGTAGCATATTTAGACGGTAAATGATTTTGGGAAGAATATATGATTTAAGACAGTCTTTCTACCTATCCAAGATAACAGAGTGTTATCGTAAGCTTTAAGGAGGGATCTATTTTCTCTATCAGAGGTAGAAAATTCCTTTGGTACAAGAAATCGGGATTGTTAGTGACTGATATGTATTCCCAAATATTTTATGAAGTTATTGGGCCAGTTAGGCTGCCATCACACTAGCAGTCTTTGGTCAGTATTTTACATCAGTATTTGTAAGCTAAAACCAGGAGTGGAACAAATAGAGGAAAAGTATAATAGAAACATATGCACCACTTCTGCATTTATCTCTCACTCCTGGTTTTGGCTTACAAATACTGATGTAAAATACTGACCAAATACTGCTAGTGTGACGGCAGCCTTAAAGTGAGTTATTTTCTGCAAGTAATGTATATCTGGTGCCAGTGTAGATATGTTGACAGCTTCAGATGTTTCAAAATTAACTTTGAAATTGGACAGTATACCAAAATAATCAAAAATATCTAAAAGTTTAGGGAATGCTTTTTTTTAGGGTTGGTTATCATAAGTAACAAGTCATCAGTAAAGACTGCTGCTAGATCTTCAGAATGTTTAATTTTTATACCTTGTGTATCAGGATCTTGCCTGATCCCCTGCACCAGTGTCTCCATAACCAGGATGAAGAGGGAAGGAGAGAGAGGACATCCCTGCCGTGTCCCATTCTGGATATCAAAGCCCTGTGAAAGAGTACCATTTATTCTTATTCTTGCAGTAGAGGAGTAATAATGAGAAAGGATGGCTTCAATAAATTTGGTCGGTAAGGCAAACTTTTCCAGAGTATATGCAAGATTCGCCAACTTATCCTATCGAACGCCTTTTCCGCATCTGATGATAGTAAGGTCAGGGGAATCCCCTCTCTCCTTGCATAGGAAATAACATAGTAACATAGTTAGCAAGGCCGAAAAAAGATATTTGTCCATCCAGTTCAGCCTATATTCCGTCAGAATAAATCCCCAGATCTACGTCCTTCTAATCTAAAGAACCTAATAACTGTAAGATACAATATTGTTATTCTCCAGGAAGACATCCAGGCCTCTCTTGAACCCCTCGACTGAGTTCGCCATCACCACCTCCTCAGGCAAGGAATTCCAGATTCTCACTGCCCTAACAGTAAGGAATCCTCTTCTCTTTACACTCTACTGAAACTGCCCTCACTAAAGTCTCTAATGACCTACTAACAGCTAAATCTAATGGTCACTACTCCATGCTAATTCTCTTGGATGTCTCCGCAGCATTCGACACTGTGGATCATCAGCTCCTCCTCACTATGCTCCGCTCCATCGGCCTCAAGGACACTGTTCTCTCTTGGTTCTCCTCCTATCTCTCTGACCGATCCTTCACTGTATGTTTTGCTGGTTCCTCCTCTCACCTTCCCCTTACTGTTGGGGTTCCTCAAGAATCAGTCCTAGGCCCCCTCCTCTTCTCTTTGTATACTGCCCCTATTGGACAAACAATCAGTAGATTTGGTTTCCAGTACCATCTCTATGCTGACGACACCCAATTATATACCTCTTCTCCTGCTTTCACGCCGACCTTCTTAGAAAACACCAGTGATTGTCTTACCGCTGTCTCTAACATCATGTCCTCCCTCTATCTGAAACTGAACCTGTCAAAAACTGAACTCCTCGTGTTCTCTCCCTTTACTAACCTACCTTTGCCTGACATTGCCATCTCCGTGTGCGGTTCCACCATTACTCTCCAGCAACATGCTCGCTGTCTTGGGGTCATCCTTGATTCCGAGCTTTCATTCACCCCCCACATCCGATCACTGGCTCGCTCTTATCTGCATCTCAAAAACATTTCTAGAATTTGCCCTTTTCTTACTTTCGACTCAGCAAAAACTCTTACTGTCTCACTTATTCATTTTCGTCTGGACTATTGTAACTCTCTACTAATCGGCCTCCCTCTTACCAAACTCTCCCCGCTCCAATCTGTCCTGAATGCTGCTGCCAGGATCATATTCCTCACCAAACGTTACACCGATGCCTCTACCTTGTGCCAGTCATTACACTGGCTACCCATCCACTCCAGAATCCAGTACAAAACTACTACCCTCATCCACAAAGCGCTCCATGGCTCAGCACTACCCTACATCTCCTCCCTGGTCTCAGTCTACCAACCTACCCGTGCCCTCCGCTCCGCTAATGACCTCAGGTTAGCATCCTCAATAATCAGAACCTCCCACTCCCGTCTCCAAGACTTTACACGTGCGGCGCCGATTCTTTGGAATGCACTACCCAGGTTAATACGATTAATCCCCAATCCCCACAGTTTTAAGCGTGCCCTAAAAACTTATTTGTTCAGACTGGCCTACCGCCTCAACGCATTAACCTAACGATCCCTGTGTGGCCTATCAAAAAAAACAAACAAACATATTCAGGTTCCTCGCATCATATTCTCATACACTTCATGCAGTTAATAGCCCTCTGTGTCTGTACTGCTACATACTTAGGCAGTTAACTGGTTCATGCAGCTTTACATGAACACCCGAGCCTTACACTATGGCTGGTCCAAATAACTAAAGCAATTGTTACCATCCACCTCTCGTGTCTCCCCTTTTCCTCATAGGTTGTAAGCTTGCGAGCAGCAGGGCCCTCATTCCTCCTGGTATCTGTTTTAAACTGTGATTTCTGTTATGCTGTAATGTCTATTGTCTGTACAAGTCCCCTCTATAAGTTGTAAAGCGCTGCGGAATATGTTGGCGCTATATAAATAAAAATTATTATTATTATTATATTCTGTCCCCTTATGACCATCACATTTCTTGGTATAAACAGATCCTCGGAGAGATATTTGTATTGTCCCCCCTTATATACTTATACATGGTTATTAGATCGCCCCTCAGTCTTCTTTTTTCTAGACTAAATAATCCTAATTTTGCTAATCTCTCTGGGTTTTGTAGTTCTCCCATCCCCTTTATTAATTTTGTTGCCCTCCTTTGTACTCTCTCTAGTTCCATTATATCCTTCCTGAGCACCGGTGCCCAAAACTATACACAGTACTCCATGTGCGGTCTAACTAGGGATTTGTACAGAGGCAGTATAATCTTCTCATGTGTATCCAGACCTCTTTTAATGCACCCCATGATCCTGTTTGCCTTGGCAGCCACTGCCTGGCACTGGCTGCTCCAGGTAAGTTTATCATTAACTAGGATCCCGAAGTCCTTCTCCATATCTGATTTACCCAGTGGTTTCCCATTCAGTGTGTAATGGTGATATTGATTCCTTCCCATGTGTATAGCGTTACATTTATCATTATCATTGTTAAACCGCATCTGCCACCTTTCGGCCCAAGTTTCCAGCTTATCCAGATCAATCTGTAGCAGAATACTATCTTCTCTTGTATTGACTGCTTTACATAGTTTTGTATGCAAATATCGATATTTTACTGTGTAAACCTTCTACCAGATTGTTTATAAATATGTTGAAGAGAACAGGTCCCAACACGGACCCCTGCGGTACCCCACTGATCACAGCGACCCAATTATAGAATATACCATTTATAACCACCCTCTGCTTTCTATCACTAAGCCAGTTACTTACCCATTTACACACATTTTCCCCCAGACCCAGCATTCTCATTTTGTGTATCAACCTCTTTTGTGGCACGGTATCAAACGCTTTGGAAAAATCAAGATATACCACGTCCAATTACTCACCTTGGTTCAGTCTATAGCTTACCTCTTCATAAAAACCGATTACCGTATATACTCGAGTATAAGCTGACCCCCCTAATTTTGCCACACAAAACTGAGAAAACTTCATGACTCGAGTATAAGCCTAGGGTGGAAAATGCAGCAGCCACCGGTAAATGTCAAAAATAAAAATAGATACCAATAAAAGTAAACTTAATTGAGACATCAGTAGGTTAAGTGTTTTTTGAATATCCATATTGAATCAGGAGCCCCATATAATGCTCCATACAGTTCATGATGACCCCATAAGATACTCCATACAAAATACACCCCATATAATGCTGCACAAATGCTGATTATGGCCCCATAAGATGCTCCATACATTCATTTGCCCCATGTAATGCCCCAAATAATGCTAATTATGGCCCCATAAGATGCTCCATACAGTAATTTGCCCCATGTAATGCCCCATATAATGCTGATTATGGCCCCATAAGATGCTCCATACAGTCATTTGCCCCATGTAATGCCCCATATGCCGATTATGGCCCCATAAGATGCTCCATACAGTCATTTGCCCCATGTAATGCCCCATATAATGCTGATTATGCCCCATAAGATGCTCCATACAGTCATTTGCCCCTTATGCTGTTGCTGCGATAAAAAAAATCACATACCTCTCGTCGCTCAGGCCCCCAGCACTTGCTATATTCACCTGCTTCCAGTTCCACCGCCGCCAGCCGCCGCTACATTCCCCGTCCACTGCACTGACTGCTCAGGCAGAGGGCAGCCCGCACTAATCGCCTCACCGTGCCCTCTGACCTGAGCATCAGTGCAGAGGATGCAGAAGGCGCAGCGGCAGCCGGCGGCTGTGGAACGGGGAGCAGGTGAATATCGTGCACTACTTATACTCACCTGCTCCTGGCGCGGTCCCTGCTTTGCTTTCCCGGCGCCGGCAGCTTCTTCCTGTAGTGAGCGGTCACATAGTACCGCTCATTACAGTAATGAATATAGAGCTCCACCCCTATGGGAAAAGCAGGGACCGTGCCAGGAGCAGGTGAGTATGCTTAGACCGCTGCCACTCCACTTCCCGTGCCGACCCCTGGGTGTGACTCGAGTATAAGCTGAGAGGGGCAATTTCAGCCTAAAAAAATGGGCTGATATTCTCAGCTTATACTCGAGTATATACGGTAGATTGTTTGAGAGGAGCGATTCCTCATAAACCCATGCTGATGTGGAGTTAAACGGTTATTCTCATTGAGATAATCCAGAATAAAATACCTCAGAAACCCTTCAAATATTTTACCAACAATAGAGGTTAGACCTACTGGCCTATAAATTCCAGGTTCACTTTTAGAGCTCTTTTTGAATATTGGTACCACATTTGCTGTGCGCCAGTCCTGTGGAACAGACCCCGTCGCTATAGAGTCCCTAAATATAAGAAATAATGGCTTGTCTATTACATTACTTAGTTTTCTTTGTAACTCGTGGGTGTATGCCATCCTGACCCGGAGATTTATCTATTATAATCTTATTTAGCCGGTTTCGCACCTCTTCTTGGGTTAGATTGGTGACCCTTAATATAGGGTTTTCATTGTTTCTTGGGATTTCACCTAGCATTTCATTTTCCACCTTGAATACCGTGGAGAAGTCCACCCATACCAAGGAATGATGAGTTCTGTGTTCCAACCTGATAGATCATCATGGTTGATTTTGCCATGTCTGTTGATCAGGAAGATTCTTCGCATCCTTCTTTGACTCTTTTCATTAGCGAGTTGTTTACTTGTGGAGCGCCCCCACTGCAGCAGGGCCGAGGGTCACCCGGTACCGGGCCACTCTGTCTCAGTTCTGGGGTTGTCACGGTGGTTAGGCCCTGTCCGTGACCCTGCTGAGGGGCGTCCAGTGAAAGTTGAGAATGTGATGATGTTATGGTGCGGTGCAGGTCACGATGAATAACGAGGACACCAGGTTGCAGTCTCTTTACCTCTTTACTGAAGGCTTCAGGATCCTCAGTCCGGAATACGGCTAACCGGGCTACCTGAGTCCGGCCGGTCCGATGGCACCTCCAGAGTTCCCTTTGCATGTGGAAATCTGTGCTGTTATGGACCTGGTGGATAGGTGCACCCGGAATGACCTGATGGTTACACTAGAAATCGGGACAAGCTCTGGGGAAGTGGGAACTCTGCTGACCGCAAACCCTACTCCTATCACACATACTAGAAATAGCCGTGGAGCGTACCTAACTCTCCCTAGACACCTCTTCACTGCCTAAGAGCTAACTACCCCTAAAGATAGAAATGGAAGCCTTACCTTGCCTCAGAGAAATTCCCCAAAGGAAAAGGCAGCCCCCACATATATTGACGGTGAGTTTAGAGGAAAGTCACAAACACAGGAATGAAACAGGTTTTAGCAAAGGAGGCCAGTCTTCACTAAATAGTCAGAGGATAGAAAAGGGAACTATGCGGTCAGCACAAAAAAAACTACAAAAACCACGCAGAGTATGCAAAAAGACCTCCACACCGACTCACGGTGTGGAGGTGCAACTCTGCACCCCCAGAGCTTCCAGCTAGCAAGGAAATATCATGATAGCAAGCTGGACTAGAATTAGCAGTAACAATGAACTAGCAGGAACTTAGCTTCTGCTGGAGTCGACAGGTCATCTGAGAAGTCCAAGAGAGATCTGAACCAATACTGAGACATTGACAGCTGGCATGAAGTAACGATCTGAGTGGAGTTAAATAGAGAAGCCAGCCTAGCAATAAACAAGGGCAGCTGAGAAAGCCAACCACAAGGACCAGCAGTTCACCTCAAAGCCACTAGAGGGAGTCCAAGGACAGAACTCACCGAAGTACCATTCATGACCACAGGAGGGAGTCCGAGAACGGAATTCACAACACTGTGCCTACCTTCTAGCGCTTGTGTGTTGTGGTCCTTCCCTGCTGTGCTTACGGGATAGTCCCCACAACTGTTGTGTCTGTTTCTGAAGTTCCCTCACAACTCGATTATGATGTTCTTCTTCGTCCCCCAGATGATATGGCTAGGACGCACCCGTATGACGGGTAGGCTCGGAGGTCTTCCAGGACCCTAGAGTCGCCCCTCTCCAAATGTTGCCCCCTGTGTCTGCTTAGATGATTTTGGGTGAGACAGCCCGCCTAGAACTGACTGTCCTGCCGTAGGTTTGAAGTAAGGCCTGGAGCTCAATACTTCCTCGGCGTTTCCGGCCACCGGCTGCGCGCCTCAGTAGGATGTTGCCTCGTCTTACAGCACGACTCCTACTGGTGATTCTCCTTGTTGCGTTGATCTCGTTTCTCACTCAGCACAATAAACCTCGCTTCTTGTCCTTTCTTGGGGTACCGCCGCAATGAAGTGCAGGCGCGGTCCCGTAACATTCTTTCTGTTCGCTAGGCCTCTGTCAGGATCCCACCCCTGACAGGGACCCCCCTGAATCTTCCCCTGCAACACCCTCTGCCACAGGATGTTGCCTGGTTCCAACCCAGTCAGCTTTCTGTCTAACTTCCTATCTAACCCCCAGTTTTACCAGATTGTGAGGAGTGGCCTAATACATAGCACCCTTAGCTCCCCCTGGAGGCCAGACTGTGAAGTGTATTGGTGTCTGTGATACCTGGTCAGGTGAACTCCTTCAGTGCCATCAGACGTACCATCACTCCCCTTAGCGGCGGAGCATCAGTACTGCAACGACCAGGACTCTGGGGCGCTGCACTTGCACAAGATCTTCTTTCACTACACGTTTTTCTCAATTACATTTCTGTTAAAACTACTGCATGAGAAAAAAAGATTGTTTTTTTTTTTTTTTAATAGAAGGTTTAGCTCCTTCACACCCCAGCTTGTTTTCACCTACATGATTGGCCCAACATTTTCAATTCTGACCGGTGTCGCTTTACACTTCAACATATGTCAGTGATTCTTAATGTCTTTTGTGACATATCGTACTTCATGATAGTGGTAAAATTTGTTCGATATGACTTGTGTGAAATTGTGAAAATATCAGAAATTTGCCGAAAATTTCGCAATTTTCAAACTTCTAATTTGTATGCTTTTAAACCAGAGAGTTATGTTACATAAAATAGTTAAATATTATTTATCAAATGTCTACTTTACATTAGCACAATTTTTAAACTATTTTTTGCTAGGAAGTTAGAAGGGTTAAAAGTTGACTACCAATTTCTCATTTTTCCAACATTTACCAAACAAATTTTTTTAGGGACAACATCACATTTAAAGTGACTTTGAGGGCTCTATGTGACAGAAAATACCCAATTTTGACACAATTTGAAAACTGCACCCCTTAATCTGCTCAAAACCACAACCAATAAGTTTATTAACCCTTCAGGTGCCTCACAGGAGCTAAAGAAATGTAGAAGAAAAAGAATACAATTTGACTTTTTCTCACAAAAATGTTACTTTAGTCCTAAATTTAAAAATTTTACAAGGTTGATAGGAGAAAATGTACCATAAAATTTGTACTGCAATTTGTCCTGAGTACGCTGATACCCCATATGTGGTGGAAAACTATTGTTTGGGCGCATGGCAGGGCTCTGAAGGGAAGTAGTGTCATTTCAATTTTGGAGTGCAAAATTGCCTGTAATAGACTCCATGTCACGTTTGCAGAGCCCCTGATGTGCCTAAACAGTGGAAATTGCCCACAAGTGACCACATTTTGCAAACTAGACTCCTTAAGGAATTTATCTACATGTGTGTTGAGTGCCTTGAATCCACATGTGCTTTACAGAGTTTTATAATGTTGAGCTGAGAAAAAAAAAAATATTTTTCCCACAAAAATAATTGCATTTTCGCCCTGGTAACAGGATAAAACAGGGAAAGAGGAGACAATGCACTGTACAATTTCTTCTGCAATTTATCCTGAGTATGCTGATACCCCATATGTATTAGAAATGTACTATTTGGGTGCAGAGCAGGTCTCGGAAGGGAAGGATCGGCATTTGAATTTTGGAGCACAAAATTGTCTATAATAAGTAGCGGATGGCCTGTCTCATTTGGAGAGCCACTGCTGTGCATAAACAGTGGAACCCCCCCCACAAATGACACCATTTTGTAAACTTGACCCCTCCAGGAATTTATCTAGACCCAAGTACCTGTGGGTTCAAGAATTTTACAACGTGGACTGTGAAAATAAAATATTTTTTTTCCCGCAAAAATGTTTCTCTCTCTCTCTCTCTCTCTCTCTCTCTCTCTCTCTCTCTCTCTCTCTCTCTCTCTCTCTCTCTCTCTCTCTCTCTCTCTCTCTCTCTCTCTCTTCACGCTGCCCACAATTAATTGGCTCAAAAAAATGGCGGGGAAGGCGTCATTCGAAACGCGACTTTGGCGCCAAGTTCGCGTTCCACGTGGCCGACCCACACTGGGATCGGATCGGGTTTCATGAGACGCCGACTTTGCCAAAAGTCGGCGACTTATGAAAATGAACGACCCGTTTCGATCAACCCTAATTTTCACAAAGGTTACAGGAGAAAATGGACCATACAATTTGTAGTGTACACCTATATCCCATATGGGTCGAAAACTACTTTTGAGAAACAGTGCAAAGCTCAAAAAGGAAGAAGCGCCATATAGGAGTCGATTTTGCTGGAATGGTTTGAGAGGCCATGTCACATTGGCAGAACCCCTAAGGTGTCAGAATAGCAGATTTCCCCCATAAGTAACATAATTTTACAAACTGCACCTCTTAATCAATTCATCTAGGGGTTCATTTAGCATATTGACGCCACATGTGCCTCACAGAAATTTATACCATTGGGAAATGAAGAAAGAATTATTATATTTTTTCCACTAAAATGTTGTTTTAGCCCAATTTATTTTGTTTTTAAAAGTGCTGTCGTTGAGTAGCTCACCCAGCTGGACACAGAGGTATAAACGGAACACTGTCTCTCTTTAAGAATGTGCTTTGTTTTTTAAAGGCAGCATAAACAAAGTTGGGGAAAATAAACAAGGCCATCTGGGCAAAACCACAAACCAAAACACAGTCCTTCTCTTAGCCCCTTAGTGACAGATCCAATTTGGTACTTAAAGGGCCACTGTCACCCCCTCCGGCCATTATAAACTAAAAGAGCCACCTTGTGCAGCAGTAATGCTGCAGTCTAACAAGGTGGCTCTTTTAGTTTTTGATTAAGTTATTACCTCAATAAAGCATTTTAAAAATTGGCCACAAAGACCAGATATTGTACCGGGAGGCGGTCCGAATCGTCCTCTATCAATCTTCCAACTGCCGTCACTCTTCTCTTCAGGGGCGATGGTTGCCGCCCCCTCAGCGCTGTTGCTTCTTAAATCCGGCGCCTGCGCTGTGCGTGCCTGCCTGGGGCCTGCGCAGTGTTCATTGTCAGTCACGTCTCAGATGCCGGGTGCCTGACTGCGCCTGTGCGCGCAGTGCGCCCACCCTGTTCCTGAATCCCCGCCCCGCACTGTGTTATTCATTATGCACAGTGCGGGGCTGGGGTTCCTGGGCATGCGCACTGCGCTTGTCAGACGCTCCCCCGGTCCCCCGCCTTCCAGCATTGTTCTTTGTGGCTGTTCAAAACATCGGCAATGAAACCTGTATATTCCGGCAATGCTGGAAGGCGGGGGACCGGGGGAGCATCTGACAAGCGGAGTGCGCATGCCCAGGAACCCCAGCCCCGCACTGTGCATAATGAATAACACAGTGCGGGGCGGGGATTCAGGAACAGGGTGGGCGCACTGCGCGCACAGGCGCAGTCAGGCACCCGGCATCTGAGACGTGACTGACAATGAAATGATTTTTTCGCCCACAAATTCTTATTTTCACAAGGGTAACAGGAGAAATTAGACCACAAAAGTTGTTGTGCAATTTCTCCTGAGTACGTCGATACCCCATATGTGGAGGTAAACCACTGTTTGGGCGCACCGCAGAGCTTGGAAGTGAAGGAGCACCGTTTGACTTTTTCAATGCAGAATTGGCTGGAATTGAGATCGGATGCCATGTCGCGTTTGGAGAACCCCTGATGTGCCTAAACAGTGGAAACCCTCCACAAGTGATACCATTTTGGAAACTAGACCCCTTAAGGAACTTATCTAGATGTGTGGTGAGCACTTTGAACCCCCAAGTACTTCACAGAAGTTTATAACGTAGAGCCGTGAAAATAAAAAATCGCATTTTTTCTACAAAAATTATCTTTTTGCCCCCAATTTTTTATTTTCACAAGGGTAACAGGAGAAATTAGACCACAAAACTTGTAGTGCAATTTCTCCTGAGTACGTCGATACCCCATATGTGGGGGTAAACCACTGTTTGGGCGCACCGCAGAGCTTGGAAGAGAAGGAGTGTCGTTTTACTTTTTCAATGTAGAATTAGATGGAATTGAGATCGGACGCCATGTCACGTTTGGAGAGCCCCTGATGTGCCTAAACAGTGGAAACCCCCCACAAATGACACCATTTTGGAAACTAGACCCCTTAAGGAACTTATCTAGATGTGTGGTGAGCACTTTAAACCCCCAGGTGCTTCACAGAAGTTTATAACGTAGAGCCGTGAAAATAAAAAAATCACATTTTTTCTACAAAAATGATCTTTTTGCCTCCACATTTTTATTTTACCAAGGGTAACAGGAGAAAATGGACCTCAGAAGTTGTTGTACAATTTGTTCTGAGTACGCCGACACCCCATATGTGGGGGTAAACCACTGTTTGGGCGCATGGCTGAGCTCGGAAGCAAAGGAGCGCCATTTGACTTTTCAATGCAAAATTGACTGGAATTGAGATCGGACGCCATGTTGCGTTTGGAGAGCCCCTGATGTGCCTAAACAGTAGAAACCCCCCAAAAGTGACCCCATTTTGTAAACTAGACCCCCCATGGAACTTATCTAGATGTGTAGTGAGAACTTTGAATGCCCAAGTGCATCACAGAAGTTTATAATGCAGAGTCGTGAAAATATATATATATATATTTTTTTTTAACAAAAAAGATTTTTTAGCCCCCAAGTTTTTATTTTCACAAGGGTAACAAGAGAAATTGGACCCCAAAAGTTGTTGTCCAATTTGTCCTGAGTATGCTGGTACCCAGTATGTGGGGGTAAACCACTGTTTGGGCACATGGCTGAGCTCGGAAGGGAAGGAGCGACGTTTTGGAATGCAGACTTTGATAGAATTGTCTGCGGGCGTTATGTTGCTTTTGCAGAGCCACTGATGTACCTAAACAATAGAAACCCCCCACAAGTGACCAAATTTTGGAAACTAGACCCCCTAAGGAACTTATCTAGATATGTGGTGAGAACTTTGAATGCTCAAGTGCTTCACAGAAGTTTATAATACAGAGTAGTGAAAATAAAAAAATATTTTTTTTCCCACAAAAAAGATTTTTAGCCCCCAAGTTTTTATTTTCACAAGGGTAACAGGAGAAATTGGACCCCAAAAGTTGTTGTCCAATTTATCCCGAGTACGCTGATGCCCCATATGTGGGGGTAAACCACTGTTTGGGCGCACGGCAGAGCTCAGAAGGGAGGGAGCACCATTTGACTTTTTTAGCGCAAAATTGGCTGTCGTGTTTGGAGACCCCCTGATGTACCTAAACAGTGGAAACCCCCCAATTCTAACTCCAACCCTAACTCCAAAACACCCCTAACCCTAATCTCAACCCGATCCATAATCCTAATCACAACCCTAACGATAATCACAACCCTAACCCCAAAACAGCCCTAATCTCAACCCTAACCATAACCGTAATCAAAACCCTAAATCCAACACACCCCTAACCCTAATCTCAACCCTAACCTCAAACCTAACCCTAATCCCAATACACCCCTAACCCTAATCCCAACCCTAGCCTTAATCCCAACCCTAACCCTAATCCCAACCCTAATCCCAAACGTAACCCTAATCCCAACCCTAATCCCAAACGTAACCCTAATACTAACCCTAATCCAAACCCTAACCCTAATCCCAACCCTAACCCTAACTTTAGCCCCAACCCTAACCCTAACTTTAGCCCCAACCCTAACCATAACTTTAGCCCCAACCCTAACCCTAAATTTAACCCTAACCCTAACTTTAGCCCAAACCCTAACCCTAAGGCTACTTTCACACTTGCGTCGTACTTGGCCCATCGCAGTGTGTCGGGCCGACGAACCGACGCTAGCGTTGTAAGCGCCGCACAATGGGTGCAGCGGATGCTGTTTTTTCAACGCATCCGCTGCCCCATTGTGAGGTGCGGGGAGGCGGGGGCGGAGTTCCGGCCGCGCATGCGCGGTTGGAAATGGCGGACACGTCGCACAAAAAAAGTTACATGTAGCGTTTTTTGTGCCGACGGTCCGCCAAAGCACAACGCATCCGTCGCACGACGGATGCGACGTGTGGCAATCCGTCGCAATGTGTCGCTAATGCAAGTCAATGGAGAAAAACGCATCTTGCAAGCACTTTTGCAGGATGCGACTTTTCTCCAACGACGCATTGCGACAGAAGCCAAAAAACACTAGTGTGAAAGTAGCCTAACCCTAACCCTGACCCTAGCCCTAACCCTAAATTTAGCTCCAACCCTAACCCTAAATTTAGCCCCAACCCTAACCCTACATTTAGCCCCAACCCTAGCCCTAACCCTAACCCTAGCCCTAACCCTAACCCTAATTTTAGCCCCAACTCGTCTCTCCTGCCGGCCGGCAGATGGCAGCAGATGGAGGGCGCACTGCGCAGGCGCCCGCCATTTTCTTTCCCGAGGAAGAAGCCGGCCGGCAAGAGGAGACGCAGGAGGACCCAGGGACACCGGGTGAGTATGATAGGGTCCCCGAATACCCCTATTTCTCTGTCCTCTGATGTGCGATCACATCAGAGGACAGAGAATTACAGATCGCTTTTTTTTTTCTTTTTTTTTCTTGCGGTCGCCGGTAAACAGTTAATTACCGGCGATCGCAAAACAGGGGTCGGTAAAAACCGACCCCGATCATGTTCTTTGGGGTCTCGGCTACCCCCGGCAGCCGAGACCCCAAAGATCTTCCGGGTGCCGGGCGGCGGGCGCACTGCGCATGCGCCCGCCATTTTTTCCCTGGAAAAAATATGGCGGCGCCCATCGGGAGCCACGAGGAGCACCGGGGGAGATAGGTGAGTATTGGGGGGCTATTGGGGGCGATCGGGGACCCTATTTCTCTGTCCTCCGATGTGCGATCACATCGGAGGACAGAGAAATTAAATGGCAAGTCGCGTTTTGTTTTTTTTTTGTTGAGACCGCCGGTAAACGGTTAATTACCGGCGATTGCAACTCGGGGGTCGGTAAAAACCCCCCGAATAATGTTCTCTGGGGTCTCGGCTACCCTCGGCAACCGAGACCCCAGAGAAAATCCGATTCTAGGGGGCGCTATTCACTTTTTTTTAATTAACGGCGCTGTGGTTTAAGTACCCTTAGCGGCCGCCATTAAAAGGCGTATCGGCGGTCGTTAAGGGGTTAAGGTACCTTCACACTAAACGATTTACCAACGATCACGACCAGAGATACGACCTGGCCGTGATCGTTGGTAAGTCGTTGTGTGGTCGCTGGGGAGCTGTCACACAGACAGCTCTCCAGCGACCAACGATGCCGAGGTCCCCGGGTAACCAGGGTAAACATTGGGTTACTAAGCGCAGGGCCGCGCTTAGTAACCCGATGTTTACCCTGGTTACCATTGTAAAAGTAAAAAAAACAAACAGTACATACTCACCTTCTGCTGTCTGTCACACGTCCCTTGCCGTCTGCTTCCCACACTGACTGTGAGTGCCGGCTGTAAAGTAAAAGCACAGCACAGCGGTGACGTCACCGCTGTGCTGTACTTTACGGCCGGCACTCACAGTCAGTGCGGGAAGCAGACGGCGAGGGACGTGTGACAGACAGCAGAAGGTGAGTATGTACTGTTTGTTTTTTTTACTTTTACAATGGTAACCAGGGTAAATATCGGGTTACTAAGCGCGGCCCTGCGCTTAGTAACCCGATATTTACCCTGCTTACCACTGTAAAACATCGCTGGCATCGTTGCTTTGGCTGTCAAACACGACGATACACGCCGATCTGATGACCAAATAAAGTTCTGAACTTTCAGCAACGACCAGCGATATCACAGCAGGATCCAGATCGCTGCTGCATGTCAAACACAACGATATCGCTATCCAAGACGCTGCAACGTCACGGATCGCTATCGTTATTGCTGCAAAGTCGTTTAGTGTGAAGGTACCTTTAGCGGGGATCATCTCGCTCACGGCTAGCAATATCCACTGTTCAGGTCCTTTAACAAATAACACGGACCCAAAAACTTTCCTGCAGTGATTCCTCTCCAGGCACACTGAACACTGCTGCCTTTGGAAGGCAGCTACTTAAGCCCCAGACCATGTGACTCCATCATGTGACTGATCACATGAATGTGCCGCCTCTGCAGATGGAGATAAGGTGGACATCCTCCCACCCACTCTATGGATGTCCATATAAAAATCAGCCCATTAGGCAACGTAGCTTAAACCTCACAGCACATAGTGTGCTGGAGGAAAATACTCTTTTTTTTGTATCACTGATGCCATTAGGCATAGTGAAACATATATCCCCTCCAGCACTTTACTAGTGACTGTGACATATCCCCCCTCTGCCCAAAGCCGGGTGTTTTAGCACCTTCACTGGCTAAACAGAGGACTCTGGACAGGGCATCTGCATTCCTATACAACTTCCCTGGCCTGTGCTCCACATGAAAAGTAAAGTCCTGGAGCACCAGAAACCACCTAGTTACCTGGGCATTCTTTCCCTTCTTTTCCCTCATCCATCTTAGCGGCGCATGATCTGACACTAGCCTGAACTTTCTGCCTAACAGGTAGTATCTCAGGGTATATATTGCCCACTTGATTGTCAAGCACTCTTTCTCCACGATGCCATAGTTCTTCACACAGGAGAGGTTCCTACTCAGGTATAGGACTGGATGTTTGTCCCCATCTATTTCCTGGGACAAAGCAGCTCCCAAACCGACTTCAAAGGTGTCTGTCTGGAGCACAAACTTCTTAGTGAAGTCTGGTGCGACCAAGCCGGCTGTCTACACAGGACGAGCTTCAACTCCTGGAATGCCATCTCCACTTCAGAAAACCATTTGACCATCGATGATTTTGTGACCTTGAGAACATCTGTCAAGTGGTCGGTAGTGATGAGTGAGTATACCCGTTGCTCGGGTATTCCCAAGCACGCTCAGGTGGTCTCCGAGTATTTGTTAGTGATCGGAGATTTAGTTTTTGTCGATGCAGCTGCATGATTTATGGCTGCTGGACAGGCTGAATACATGTGAGGATTCCCTAACAAACAAGCATTCCTCACATATATTCAGCCTGTGTAGCAGCCGTAAATCATGCAGCTGCATCGACAAAAACAAAATCTCCGAGCACTAACAAATACTCAGAGACCACCCGAGTGCGCTCGGGAAAACCCGAGCAACGAGTATACTCGGTCATCACTAGTGGTCGGCTATCATAACAAAATTTAAGATAAATCGCCAATTATATCCACAATTCCCAGAAACACTATAACCTGCTTTTTGGAGACGGGCTGAGGCCACTTTTGGATTTCCACCACATTGTTTTTTTGTGGCTTTGTCTCGCCCCTGTCAATGACGTAGCCCAAGCACTTTGCTGCCTCTTTCCCGAGAGCACACTTCTTTGGGTTTATGGTAAACCCCGATTTTCTCAGTGCATCCACTACTGCCTGGACCTTCTGCAGGGACCTTCCCCAATCCTGGCTGAAGAACACTATGTCGTTCAAGTAAGCGGCAGCGTACTTCTTGTGAGGGGCTAAGATCCAGTCCATAACCCTCTGTAAGGTAGCTGGCGCTTCTTGTAAACTGAATGGCATCCAGATATACTGAAAGCACATGTCAGATGTAATGAAGGCCATCTTCTCCTTGGCACCTGGATACAGGAGAATATGCCAGTACCCTTTCGTTAGGTCCAGGGTGGTGATGTATCTGGCTAACCCTAGCCTCTCAATAAGCTCATCGACCCCGGTCATCGGATATGCGTCGAACTTGGACACCTCATTGACCTTCCTGTCATCGTTAGAGAACCACCACTCTCCGTTCGGCTTTGGCACAAGGACAAAAGTACTGGACCAGCCGCTCTTTGACTCCTTGATGACGCCCAGGCTCAAAATTCTCTTCACCTCCTTGGAGATCACCTCATGGTGAGCTTCAGAAATCCAATACAGCCTTTGGTTCACCCTCACATGTGGTTCACTCAGGGTTTCGTGGTCCACAACCTGTGTACATCTTGATAACTCTGAAAACAGGTCTTGGTTACACTGAAGCAGCTCATGGCCCTGTTGTTTCTGGGATGGCATCAGTGCCTCTGACACTGTGACATCATCGACCTTGGCCTCAGGATGGGCCCCTAGGCACATTGCTTCTACTGGATCCCTGTCTTAGCACGGTTTCAGCAGGTTAATGTGGTACACCTGGTATGGTTTTCTTCTCTCCCAGAAAAGGATGAAGTTGCGCCCGATTATCACGGGGTGTAGCAAACATTCAACTACCCCAATCTCATGGGGTTCAGTACCCAAGCTTGTTTTAATAAACACTTTGGTGACAGGATAGTCCTTAGCGTGCCTCATGGATACAGCAGACGCCTACGTGTTTCCTTGGGATCAACTGATGGGGAAGTGTGGCCCTTTATCAGGGTCACCAAACTCCCTGAGTGTAAGAGTCCTGACACCAGCACCTCATTTATTTACTTGGGTCATGTCTGCGGCACCTCACCGGGCTGATAGTCCACACTGCAGGAGGGATATGCATAGTAGGAGCAGCACCTCCCTAGGCTGCAGTCCATCTCTTCAGAAGACAAGGGACATCGGGCGACTATATGTCCCGGACCGCGACATCTCCAGCAAAGCAAGTCTTTACCAGTGGCCTTTGACAATGCCTTAGTGACCCCTTGGGGTCTAGGACTCCTACCCCTCTTGTGGGGCTCAAGTTCTTGCTGGGTACCCCAGTATAGGGATTCACCACCCCCTGGTTTCTTAGGGACCTCTTGAACACCTGATATCGTCCGCATTCCGGGGATCTCCCTGGGCAACCCAGGTCTGCACCGGCCTAGGAAGGGAGTGCACATATCTGTCCATGACAACCTGCTCGACCATCTGGGCTGGAGTGGAGGATTTTGGCTGCAACCATTTTTGTACAAGATGCAGTAGGTCAAACATTTGGGGCCGAGGCAGTTTGTCCCCATAATATGCCCAATGGTGAACCGTTTGTGCTCTGACCGACAGTCACTCCTGTGCATGTCAAAATTTCAGTTTTTAATTTGGCATACTCCTTCGCAATGCCAAATCATAATATGCCTTCTGGGGCTCACCAGTGAGATAGGGGGTCAGCACCTCCACCCACTGCTCTGGCGGTAGCTCCTCATGCTCCACCACAAGCTCGAACAAACACAGTACAAAATGCCTCCACATCATCACCCGGGGTCATTTTTTGCATGGCTTAGCACCTTCCTGAAGTATTTGTCGTCACCTGGACTTGGGGCTAGAGCTACCGGCCTACCACAAACCGCCTCTGCAAGCAAGTCAATCTGCTGCAGTTTTCCCTGAACTAACAGTTGCACTTAGAAATTAGGTTTCTCAGGAGCAGTACAGGCTTAGGGCATCTGCCCAAGAGAGTTCGTTTCATTTTGCCTCAGCAGTGTAAGAAATGAGGCCCAATGTATGTTTTCTACCAGTCTGCTGGTTTTCTGTGTAGGGCAGCAATAATGTGTCCTACATGGAGTATCGTGGTAGTGAAGGCTGATGTGCATACAGGATCACATGACTTTATACACACATGGCTCCACTCTGTACGTATCAGAGACAAAAACCCAAACACCTTTCTATAGATCACCAGGAAGCACCAGGACAAGAAATTATATTAAAATATACTTTATTCAGTTTACATTACAATAACTCCATAAAATACATGATATCATTAAAATCAATATTTATATTTAAACACAGGACAAAAAAGATAGTTGCATATAATATGCTGGCCAAATTCATATATACAATCCCATATCCTCACTGCTTATAAGTGAAAAAAATCCATAAAAATTATACAAAGTGCCAGTGTGCTATAATTCCATACCAAAAAATGAAGATAAAAGTAGTGTTAAATGAAGCACACTGCTGTGTGCTTGTACCTCACTCAGCAGTGGTGGGCTGAAAGTGAGATAGTGCAATAAAATGTACGTGCCAAAATTTTCTACAAAGGTGCAAAGTGCTGCGGCGTACAATTCAGCCGGTTCAATACCACAAAACTGTGCAATGTGCAAAGACCAGAGGAGGGAAAAGCGATAATGCAGGTATATACCTTTAAGTGGCCGTGTCCTGTGTAAACGCACCCCAACGCGCGTTTCGGATTCCTTCCTTCGTCAGGGGGTCCAAAGAGTGGTCCTAACTTGTCTCTTTATATAGCGCACATCTCCCATCCCTTAGTCCTGGCTACGCCGGCGCATGCGCAGTCAGGAGGACCCGGAAGTCCGAGATCCCGCCCCACGTGACCGGACGCACAGGACAGCGTCCCGACGTTGCCAAGGTCACTGGGACGCCGAATCCCGGGCCCCAGGCCACAGACCGCGCATGCGCACCACCAGGAGGAAGTATGGGCTGTTCCTACCTAGAATCCTGCTGGGACATATTACGCTCAAATTTGGAGAAGTGACTAGTGAGTATGGATTACTCATCCGGCACATGTTTGATTATCACTATGCCCCCTTATACAGTAAAGAATTATTATTTTGGGGCCATAAATAATCCACCAATTTGGATATAATCCATAAACATACATTGTGCTGTACATAATAAATCCCACTCACAAGCACCCTTACTTATAAATCATGTATCAACTTACATTATATATGCATTAAATTAATCACCAATAAGTAATAAAGAAATAAATTCCCTAACACATATATCTAAATGACGGGATAATGACACTCTGATACTTCATCACTTTCTTTATTTCATTTATTTTTCAGAGTCCTCATCACCGCCAAGTGCATCACTTCGTCAGAGCGTCCCCATCCACCCCGAAAATCAGGTTTGTATGAAGCTAAAAAATGAGGAATCATAAAACAATAATTAAAACAATACAATAGACCACAAACACAATAAAATATTAAAAGAGTTATTGAAGAGGTTTGAGCAACAGTCCATGACTCATAAAATTGGCAGAATAAAAATTATATTATAAAGGACATCATAAAAAGGAAGACATTATAAAAGGAAGACATTATAAAAACGGGGCAAAGCTTATATTCTCATTTAAGCCCCTTGGTGAAACAGTATCTAGGGCCCATATCCATCTTGTTTCCATTTTCGCCAGTGGTATGGTGACTGGTCCGCCACGCTCACCGGTTTTTACCATATCTATACCAACCACCTTAAATCCCCTAGGGTCACTTTTATGATGGAGCTTGAAATGCTTTGGGATTGTTTTCAAGGATGAAATATCCTGTATTTCTTTAGCAGCTTCTATCCCAAGTACGTGTTCTCGGACCCTTACCTTGAGTTGCCTAGTGGTCATGCCCACGTATATCAGGGAGCATGGGCAAGTGGCATAATATACCACTGCTTTCGATGTGCACGTTATATTATGTTTAATTTGAAAAGTCTTAGTGCCATTTGAAGTACAAAATACATGCTCCCTTACTATATTTGGGCATGCCACACATTTACCACAAGGTCGACAACCCAAGGTAGTTCCACATCTGTCCAAGAACGAAGGAAGAGCCACGTTGTATGTATAGTGGCTTTCCACTAGATGATCCCCAAGATTTCTTGACCTCCTGTACGTTATACTTGGCCTTTCACCTATATAATTAGATAGTACAGGATCCGCTTTTAAGATCCCCCAGAATTTACTCAGTTGGACTCTCACCATGTCACTTTGCCCATGGTACTGTGTTATGTATCTGACAACTTGGTTTGTCTTATTTGGTTTATTTCCATAAAGTGCTTGGTGCCTAGAGATGTTCTTAGCCCGATTATATCCTTTTTTCACTGATCTACGGCTGTATCCCCTTTCTAAGAATCTCTCTTTGAGTTCAGAGGCCTGTTTTTCTGTACGTATCAGACAAGCACACACGACTCGGCTCCATACACATCGTACACGCACGGGTCAGCTCTGTATGCATTAGACATGAACACACGGCACAATGCATACGGTGCAAGCATACGGCTCCGCTCCGTACATACGCAGCTCTATTCCATAAATATACACATGCAATTTCACTTGCAGGCTCGGGTAATAAATGGGGCACATTGTATGTTTCTTACCAGTCCACTGGTTTTATTAGGAGGGCAGTAATGTGTCCGCCATCTTGTATTGTGTTAGTGAGGTCTGATGTACACACAGGATCACGATTCTATACACCTCGTACACACACGGCTCCGCTCCGTACACCTCGTACACACACGGCTCCGCTCCGTACACCTCGTACACACACGGCTCCGCTCCGTACACCTCGTACACACGCGGCTCTGCTTCGTACACCTCGTACACACACGGCTCCGCTCCGTACACCTCGTACACACATGGCTCCGCTCCGTACACCTCGTACACACACGGCTCCGCTCCGTACACCTCGTACACACACGGCTCCGCTCCGTACACCTCGTACACACACGGCTCCGCTCCGTACACCTCGTACACCCGCGGCTCTGCTTCGTACACCTCGTACACACGCGGCTCCGCTTCGTACACCTCATGCACACGCGGCTCCGCTCCGTACACACGCGGCTCCGCTCCGTACACCTCGTACACACGCGGCTCCGCTCCGTACACCTCGTACACACACGGCTCCGCTACATCCACCGTGCGTGTAACCCCCTCCTGACCCCACACATAAATTTCCCCTCATCCAGCACCATGACAACCAGCACAGCAGAGTCCTGCCTACACTGAGGCCCCTGATCATGTGACCCCTGACTCCTCCCCTCCTGTGACCTCATCCCAGGTCCTGTGCGCACAGAACAGCCATATATGTGGTGTGCGGCTCTGCAGGAGGAGGTAGGTGCTGGAGATTCCCCATTACTGGGCGGGGGCAGGGGGCAGGGGGCAGAGGGCAGGGGGCAGAGGGCAGGGGGCGGGGGGCAGTAACCCCTTCAGTACTTGCCATTATTAGAAGGAGCCTTCCTATCTTTATTTTTTATTGAGGCTATTCTGGGATACATATAACTTTTCCATTTTCCTCACTGTAAACATTTTTTCCTTTTATTTTCTATGTATTTTATTCATTATTTTATACCTATGTGTTATCCTGGAGTATGTATAAAATTTAGAGGGAACCTGTCACCCCCAAAATCGAGTATGAGCTGTGGCCACCGACATCAGGGGCTTATCTACAGCATTCTGTAATGCATTCTGTAATGCTGTAGATAAGCCCCCGATGTATCCTGAAAGATGAGAAAAAGAGGTTAGATTATACTCACCCAGGGGCGGTCCCGCTGCGGTCCGGTCCGATGGGCGTCGCGGTCCGGTCCGGCACCTCCCATCTTCTAACGATGACGTCCTCTTCTTGTCTTCACGCTGCGGCTCCGGCGTACTTTGTCTGCCCTATTGAAGGCAGAGCAAAGTACTGCAGTGCGCAGGTGCCGGGAAAGGTCAGAGAGGCCCGGCGCCTGCGCACTGCAGTACTTTGCTCTGCTCTCAACAGGGCAGACAAAGTACGCCGGAGCCGCAGCGTGAAGACAAGAAGAGGATGTCATCGTAAGAAGATGGGAGGCCCCGAACCGGACAGCGATGCCCATTGGGCCGGACCGCAGCGGGACCGCCCCTGGGTGAGTATAATCTAACCTCTTTTTCTCATCTTTCAGGTTACATCGGGGGGGCTTATCTACAGCATTCCAGAATGCTGTAGATAAGCCCCTGATGCTGGTGGCCACAGCTCATACTCGATTTTGGGGGTGACAGGTTCCCTTTAAAGTTTATTCCTTTTTTGGGGGGAGGGGGAGGATACAAAACATCAGCACTTTCCCCTAGGCACCATCCATTATAGCAAATTATAACGGGGGTCCTGATCCTGCGTCCGGCTTTGTTTTGAGCTGCCTGTTCACTATCACTCCATTCATTGTCTATGGGACTGACGGAGACAGAAGAGTAAAGCTCTGAGCGGTGTCTGTCATTCCCATGGATAGAGAGTAGAGTAAAACGAGTGTGTGTAATGGGTCACACAATTTACACCAGGTATTTCGTCTTGGGTCTGTTCGGCGGAAAAATCCACGGAGATTCTACAAAAAGGGAATGGTTTCAAAATCAAATTGGAAAACCTCAAAATGCACCCACATGGGGAATGCAAATACCCCATTTATGAAGTCCCAGTGACCCGGAGAACTCGTGCGCACTCACGATCAGCAGGTCCTGCGGCCTCCATTGTACAGCGCAGTGCCGCATAACTCCATACGCCATGTAGTGGTCTTTCTCGGTACTGCACGTAACATCACATTTGTGAATCTAGCTTGAAGCCATACGAACATCGAGATTTGTGGGATCAGTACATTAACCCTTTCGTGACATGGCAATTTTCTGCTTTTGTTTTTTCCTCCCCTTCTTCAAAGATTCATATTTTTTCCCCATCAACCTAACTGCTTATGGTTCAAGTTCTCGTTATGAATTACACCATTCGTATTTCCATTTATTGTACTGATATCCAAAAAGTATTGTTTCGGTCGGACGCCTCTCACTCAGTCAAACCAGATCTCCACTTTGCACTGACAAGGTGCAGTACCCCGAAAACAGCATCAAATTGAGATTCTGGTTTGGCTATTATCCTAGGTCATGTGACAATGCTTGTTAAAGGGGCAACATTGACTTGCAGGATTGCTACCTTCCAATAGGTGGCACTAGAGTTCTAGTTCTCTTCCTCTCTAAAGAGACAATTTGCATAATTAGCATTAATTTCACAAATTTTATTTGGGTTATGCTTTTACGGTGTTCATTGTGATCTAAAAAACGACCGGGCAACATAGATCTTCATGTCAGTATGGTTATTATTAATATTATTATTATTAATAAAGTAGTGAAAACATTTCTGACATTTGTTAAAAAAAAAAAAAAAATTGGTTTGTGCTTCCCTTATTTTAAGATCTGTAATTGGTGATGAGTGTGTAACCAACTGGGTGGTGGAACCCAGTGCGTGCATCTCGGGCGGCAGCAGAGCAGGAAGGAGATGCAGGAGCCATAAGTGGGTCGCAGTGGTGAGTTGGCATCCCTGTCGGGGGAGAGGTTCAGCGTGCAGGGACGCCCCTTTACGCCCCCTCTTTTTCAAGCCCACAACAAATTTCTCCAGGAGGAAGAGGGACATGGATATTCTTCCTGGGCTCCAAGGACCTATCCTCAGAGCCAAATCCTTTGCAATCCACTACAGAAATGGTCTTTCCTCTTATCCTCATGGTGGCCAGCATGTAGTCTGCCTCAAAAACGTCTTCAGTGCTGACTGGAGCAGGAGTGGCACCAAGATGTTTTTAAAAAAGGACTAAGGATCGCAGGCTTGAGGAGACATACATGAAAAGAATTGGGGATCCTTAAAGAGGCCAGGATTTTGAGCTTATAGGCTACTGGATTAATCTGTTTCAGAACCTCGAACAGACCAATGAAGCGAGGGCCCAGTTTATAGGAGGGTACCTTGATATGGACTTAGTTGACAGCCAGGCCTTGTCCCCAGGATGAAACAGACACAGATCCAGACGTCTTTCGTCTGCGTGTCTTTTTATTCGTTCAGAGGACTTCAATAATGTGGACTTGGTATACTCCCAAATCCTAGAAAAATCATTGATGAGGGAGGGATTCAGTAGAAAGAATATCGGAGGTAGTGGAAGCAGGGAACGGAATATTGGGATGTTGACCGTAGATCACAAATAATGGAGATTTGGCAAAAGATTCACTCACATGGTTGTTGTACTAGAATTCAGCCCACAGCAGGTGTTCGGACCAATCACTGTGGTGGGCATTGACAAAGTGCCGCAGGAAGTTGGTCAGGATCTGATTGACCCGCTCTACCAGGCCATTGGATTGAGGGTGGTAGGCCGAAGAGAAATCTAGAGTGACATTAAGTAATTTGCAGGTGGTCCTCCAGAAGTGAGAAGTAAACTGGGCTCCTCTATCCGAGACAATAAAGAGAGGAATACCATTGAGGTGGAAAATATGTAGAATGATCTTTTCTGCAAGCACTGGAGTAGATGGGAGACCAGACAGTGGAGTGAAATCTTCCAGAAGCGATCCACAAACCCCCAGATAATGGTGTACCAAGCAGATAGTGGAAGATTGCTGATAAAATCCATTGCAATATGCTGCTAGGGAACAGATGATTTGGACTAAGGAAGAAGTTGACCAGTAGGAAGCTGTTTCGGGGTTTTGTTCTGGGGCCAATTGGGACAGGCACAGATGAAATCCGCAATATCCTTGTGCAGGGTCAGCCACCAATAATGTTGTGAGATGAGGAGAGATGTTTTCTTCTGATTGGCATGGCTAGCCACCTTAGACGAGTGACACAGAAGAATCCGCTTCCTATCTGGTTCAGCCATGTAGGTCTTTCCGGAAGGGAGCCAAGCAGACAAATCCAACGGAGTGACTGTAAAAATTTTGGATGGCTCAATGATGTGTTGGAGCTCCTCCTGATCGGAAGACTGGAAGCATCTAGAGCAGTGTTTCTCAACTCCAGTCCTCAAGACCCACCAACAGGTCACGTTTTCAGGATTTCCTTAGTATTGCACAGGTGATAATTTCATCACCTGCTCAAGCATTAATTTCATCGCCTATGCAATACTAAGGAAATCCTGAAAACATGACCTTTTGTGGAGTCTTGAGGACTGGAGTTGAGAAACGCTGATCTAGAGAGCGTCCTTTGACGTTCTTATCTGCTGGCCAAAAATGGATTGTGAAGTTGAAGCGGAAGAAGAATAGAGACCATCTGGCTTGTCATGGGTTAAGTCGCTGTGTAGATTGCACATATGCTAGATTATTGTTGTCAGTGTATATAACCAATGGATGCATAGCTCCTTCAAGCAGGAAGCACCACTCCTCCAGAGCCAGTTTAATCGTGAACCATTGTCAATCGCCTATAGAGTAATTGCGTTATGGAACAGAGAAGGTCTTGGAAAAGAAGCCACAGGTCACCATGCGACTGAAAAAAAACTTAGATTCCTAGAATGGTAGAGTTGGAAGGGACCTTCAGGGTCATCTGGGGGAACCCCCTGCTCAATGCAGGATTCAATAAATCATCCCAGACAGATGTATGTCAAGCCTCTCTTTCAAGACTTCCATTGAAGGAGAACTCGCCACCTCTCATGGCAGCCTGCATTGATGTCAGAATGGTGAAATGAGTTCATTGACTGTGAACTCGCAGGACCTGTCTGACGGCATCAGGAGCAGAAGAACTTTCTCACGCTCGCGATGCCCTCAAACAGGGAATAGGATTTCACAGGGAGACTTTGGGCAGACGATGCTCAGTGTCTGCAAGATGACAGTCTGTATGGTCACATCATGCAACCATGCTGCCTGCTATCTAGATGTAGCAGAGCTAGACCCGTCGTGGGACAAATAGATTAGCAGCATCTCTGTGGAAAGGTGAGGAATATTGTTTTTTATTTTAAATTCTTTTGCAGATGACAAGGGCGTCGGTGGAATGGGCGAGGTCGTAAGTATGGTTTAATTAAGATTATACAGTCTGTGTCATTCTTTCAATTTTAATGGACTTTATTCTGGGTGTCTGTGTTTTCATACAATGTGACTATGGGGTTAGTAATGGGGTGTCCTATAGAAGCCTCTCCATTACTAACCTCAGGACTTGATGTCACCTGACAATACAAAGGTGACATCAACCCCCCCCAACTATCACCCCACTTGCCACTGCTACAGGCAAGTGGGAAGAGCCAGAATTGGTGCATCTTGGAGATGCGCCTCTTCTGGGATGGTTGAGAGCTGATGTTTTTAGCCTGGGGGAGGCAGTATCCATGGCCCCTTCCTAGGCTATTAATATCAGTTCGCAGCTGTCTGCGTAGCCTTTGCTGGTTATTAATTATAGGAGGATCCTATGTCATTTTTTTTTACGGTCCCCCATTTTAATAGCCAGTAAAGGCTAAGTATACAGTTGTGAGCTGATATTAATAGCCTAGGATGCTCCATGGGTATTACCCCCTTCCCAGGCTAAAACCAATGGCCACCAGCCATCGGCTTTCCCTCTGCTGGTTATGAAAATTATGAAAACACCTGAGATAATGGCTTAACTGTCTGGTTATAAAAGTGATAGATTTGGACAAACAACTGCACTCAGACAATATTTTCAGATTGCATCAGAAATGTGAAGTATTTATTGAGTAACACCACAGTGGTCAATAGAGTTCTGAGGTAACGTTTCGACCCTTTGGGTCTTTATCAAACCTCACTTAAGGAGTGGAGAGTGATGGAAGAGAGAAGAGGACACTTGTCCGATGGATGGAGACAGAAGCTCCACAAAATATCCAAGAGGACTAGGAAGTGCAGGGGTCTGGAACGGCTCGGACAGGGAGCAGCGTCCCTAGAGGCACTGTGGGTCCAGCAGGAGGGAGGACGGCGGTAGTGTCCTCTTCTCTCTTCCATCACTCTCCACTCCTTAAGTGAGGTTTGATAAAGACCCAAAGGGTCGAAACGTTACCTCAGAACTCTATTGACCACTGTGGTGTTACTCAATAAATACTTCACATTTCTGATGCAATCTGAAAATATTGTCTGAGTGTTTGTCCAAATCTATGAATTTACTGGATCCATTCCAGGTTCAGCCTGCACCAGCTTCACTTCAACAGAGTGCACGCCTTTCTCTTCTAATTCTGGTTATAAAAGTGAGACACTTACCTCGTTTTCAGTGTCAATCCTTCCTCTTTAGCTTCCAATATTGGTAACAGTTCAGGTAGATCTCTTGATATATTTCTCCTTATTATCTCTAGTAATTGCATTATTACATGGGATCTTTATGATGTTACATCGTCATCTTCTCCCCATTCAGGTCCCTACAATATCGGATCCTCTCGGTGGAGATCTTTTATATAAGAGAATTTTACTGATTGACCTGTCAAGGATGAATAGTGACAGGGACAATATGACAGAGAGGATATTACACCTCACCCTCGAGATCCTCTTCTGGCTTACTGGAGAGGTGAGAGATTCTGATGATTTCACATTATATTATTCTTATCTATCTATAACAGATGGACAGAACTGGAGAGGTGAAGACTCTGGAAATGTCTGTAGTGAGATTTCATAATGTGTCTCTCCATAACCAGGATTACACAGTAGTGAAGAAGACCTCTAGTGATCGCTGTCAGGCCCCTGTGTTTGAGAGATGGGGAAGACCCCTGAGCCCAATCACAGGACCTCCATCTCACCCCCTGATACATGAGGACATCAATGACCAGAAGATCCTAGAACTTACCTATAAGATAATGGAGCTGCTGACTGGAGAGGTGACACTGCTGGGAATGCTGGGACATTACACAGTAACGCTATGAAGGGATCAGGGGGATGACAGTATCATTGTATGTGTCAGGTTCCTATAAGGTGTCAGGACGTCACAATCTATTTCTCCATGGAGGAGTGGGAGTATTTAGAAGGACACAAAGATCTGTACAAGGACGTCATGATGGAGGTTCCCCAGCCCCTCACATCACCAGGTAATAAACAGGGCTAAATACACACAGCCTATAATTATCTGTATGTAAAGAATGAATTCAGTCCATGTATGTGTTTCCTCAAGTTCTATCCAGTAAGATGACAACACCAGAGAGATGTCCCTGTCCTCTTCTTCCTCAGGACTGTAAACAAGAAAACCCCAATGTTCCTCAGGATCATCAGGTAGATGGAGAGAAGGTGTCATGAGATCTCCCCTGTGATGTGTAGGCAGCTGTGAAGGTCTTGTGCTCAGTCTTGTTTCATCCACCAGTATTATATGTTTTATCCTTGTGTAATGAGAATGATGGAGATGACAGGATTAGAGCTGATCATAGATGTGACTTCTCCTTCTGTCTGTTACTTTTAAATTTGTTTCAGGGTAAATATCTGACTAATATTAATACTACAGAGACGTATGTGAGGGCTGATGAGCCATGGAAGGAGATTTCTACAGATTTCCGCCTAGGTGAGTAGTAGATAAACGTAGAGAGGAGTCATATTTTCTACTCATTCACTGGCTACTCCAATATTGTGGTGAATTGTTTAATGTATATTCATGGAATTTACTGTAAAAATAATCTGTAATACAGCTCTGGCAAAACTTAAGAGACCACCACATCAAAACCCTGTCATGAGCAGCCCAATCTCCAGACCTGAACCCCATTGAAAACCTCTGGAATGTAATAAAGAGAATGATGGATAGTCACAAGCCATCAAACAAAGAAGAACTGCTTACATTTTTGCGCAGTGTGAAAGACTGGTGGAAAGCATTCCAAGACGCATGAAAGCTATGATTAAAAATCATGGTTATTCCACAAAATATTGATTTCTGAACTCTTCCTGAGTTAAAACATTAGTATTGTTGTTTTTAAATGAGTATGAATTTGTTTTCTTTGCATTATTTGAGATCTGAAAGCACTGGGTTTTTTTTAATTGTGACCAATGTTTTTTCTTTGTCAGAAAAAAAATACAAAATGTATTGCTTGGAAATTTGGAGACATATTGTCAGAAGTTTATAGAATAAAAGAACAATTTACACTTTACTAAAAAAAAATATACCTATACAGAGAAAAATCAGACAAACTGAACATTTTGCAGTGGTCTCTTAATTTTTGCCAGAGCTGTACAAACACACAAAACATTTTTTTGGGGAAAAATTTCATTGGTCAAAATTGACATGGAGATTTTTTTTTTTCACAATGTATTAAAAACTTGTGGTACATCCAGAGGCGTACCTAGGGTTTTGGTTCAGGAGGCGAAGCTTCTGAGTGGGCCCCTAACCAGGTAACCTTGATTACAACTGGGTGACGCACCCTAAAAGTGGAGGAGAACCTCAGCAGATGACAGCACTGTTGCTGAAAATAATCTCTATACAAAGACCAACATTGATATGGTCAGTGGTAGATACCAGCCCTACAGAACATATAACAGATCAAAGTACAGTTACAGATGGTGACTTACCACTGACATTCTTTCTGATGGAGTTGTTCACTTTTCTGGTCATATCCATCACAACTTCTTCCACCCGGGACTCATCTGCAGAAATTACAACAAAGACACATTTCACTTCTCTTATTTTCAGCACGTCACCATCTATTCCCAACCTGCACAAACACCTCATCCTACTGGTACCCCAATGCTGCTGCCATATGTGTCCCTATTACTGCACCTGCTGTGTGGTTCTCTGTGCCCTCTAAATTCTAAAGCAATCCTCTAGAATATAGTAATCCCGGGCGCAAGTGCCCTAGAAAACAGTGCCCACATTTTGCTCCCTACCTAGAAAGTAATATTGCCCTGTGTGCCCCTTTGATAGTCACAGTAACCTGAGTTCCACTATAACAAGAAGTGCCCACTTTACATGTAATTATGTCCTGAGTCTCCCCCCGTACAGCTCCCCTATGCACAGTATAATGCTCTCTTATACATAACATGATACCTCCTCACTGTAATGTACCTCCATGCAGTATACTGACCCCTTAGTAGCCTCCAAACTGCTTGATGGCCCCATCACTGTGATAGTCCCTTCACTGTATTCCCCTAGATAGCCTCCATATAGTATAATGTGCCAGATAGTCCTTAATATAGTGTAATACATTCCCCATAGGCCTGTATAGTATAATGCATTCCCCATAGGCCTGCATAATGCATTCCCCATAGGCCTATATAGTATAATGCACTCCCCATAGGCTTTTATAGTATAATGCATTCTCCATAGGCAGCCTGTATAGTATAATGCACCCCCATAGGCAACCAGTACAGTATAATGCACCCCATAGGCAGCCAGTACAGTATAATGCACCCCCATAGGCAGCCTGTATAGTATAATGCACCCCCGTAGGCAACCAGTACAGTATAATGCACCCCCCATCGGCAGCCAGTACAGTATAATGCACCCCCATAGGCAGCCAGTACAGTATAATGCACCCCCATAGGCAGCCAGTATAGTATAATGCACCCCCATAGGCAGCCTGTATAGTATAATGCACCCCCATTAGGCAGCCAGTACAGTATAATGCACCCCCATTAGGCAGCCAGTGCAGTATAGTGCACCCCCATAGGCAGCCAGTACAGTATAGTGCACCCCATAGGAAGCCTGCATAGTATAATGCACCTCCATAAACAGCCAGTACAGTATAATGCACCCCCATAGGCAGCCACTACAGTATAATGCACTCCTCATAGGCAGCCAGTACAGTATAATGCACCCCCATAGGCAGCCAGTACAGTATAATGCACCCCCATAGGCAGCCAGCACAGTATAATGCACTCCCATAGGCAGCCAGTATAGTATAATGCACCCCTACAGGCAGTCTGTATAGTATAATGCACCACCATTAGGCAGCTAGTACAGTATAATGCACCCCCATTAGGCAGCCAGTGCAGTATAGTGCACCCCCATAGGCAGCCAGTACAGTATAGTGCACCCCCATAGGCAGCTTGCATAGTATAATGCACCCCCATAGACAGCCAGTACAGTATAATTCACCCCCATAGGCAGCCACTACAGTATAATGCACTCCCCATAGGCAGCCTGTACAGTATAATGCACCCCCATAGGCAGCCACTACAGTATAATGCACTCCCATAGGCAGCCAGTACAGTATTATGCACCCCCTTAGGCAGCCACTATAGTATAATGCACTCCCCATAGGCAGCCACTATAGTATAATGCACCCCCATAGGCAGCCAGTACAGTATAATGCACCCCTATAGGCAGCCAGTATAGTATAATGCACCCCCATACGCAGACTGTACAGAGTAATGCACCCCCATAGGCAGCCTGCATAGTATAATGCACCCCCATAGGCAGCCAGTACAGTATAATGCACCCCCATAGGCAGCCTGCATAGTATAATGCACCCCATAGGCAGCCAGTACATTATAATGCACCCCCAATAGGCAGACAGTACAGTATAATGCACCCCCATTAGGCAGCCAGTACAGTATAATGCACCCCCATAGGCAGCCAGTACAGTATAATGCAGCCTCATAGGCAGCCTGCATAGTATAATGCACCCCCATAGGCAGCCAGTACAGTATAATGCACCCCCATAGGCAGCCAGTACAGTATAATGCAGCCTCATAGGCAGCATGCATATTACTGACGTCATCGCGCCCGCTGTCGGCGTCGGTGATGTCAGACGCTGACGGGATGATGGGAGAGGGAGCGTAATGCTCCTTCTCTCATGAATGCGGTTAGCTGTATCGGCATCCAGCCGATACAGTTGACCCAGCGATGACGAGTGGGGGGCCCACTGCTGGCACCGGACCCCCACGCCTCCTCAGGGGCCCCATAGCGGCCGAGTGTCAGAGCAGGGAAGTCGATTCTCCCTGCACTGCCACAGAATGTAACTGTATCGGTGCAATGTGCTCGCCGATACAGTTACATAGCGTAGCTCCGGGTGGGCCCCCTCAGAGCGCGGGGCCACCGCCCCCTCTGCCTTCCCTGGTAGCTACGCTACTGGGTACATCTCTGTTATGGCAAAGCTCTGAAGTAACAGAGGGACTTCTGAAGAAACAATTGAGAATTAGTGAGACAGATGAAAATAATTGGGAATACACAAATATGTTGAAATGTAGCTCACCGGATTGACCTGTTTGATATGTCTTGAGAACCCTTATCTCCAGACGGAAATCGATTGACTTGGCTAACTTTGACATTGGCAATAGGCTGTGAAGGTATTTATATTGATGTACAACAATGCATGGAGCACACTCCAGAACCATGATGCCAACTGTGCACTTCTGTCACAGACAATATGCAATATTAATTCAGTCTCCCAAATTACTATGGTGCTTTATGGTGATGCATTACATGATCATTAAACAGGAAAACATTTGTGCAACTTACTTGCCATATGCTAACTACTTTGGAGCTGCACATTTGGCTGTAAGAAAGCAGCCCAAAAATTCAACAGGCTTATATTTTTTTCATATCAGATCAAAGGGTGACCCCATGAACTTTGATTAATTGCAATATCATACGTGATGTCACAATCTGCACGTCGCTCATGTTACTGTATAACCTCAGATTTAAGGACAGATGGGCAACTGTCAGAATACCAAGTAGAAAAAATCCACCATTTTGGAGAACAGACTTCTGAATAACTGTACAATCACATGAGATAGGTATATCTGTTATAAAGGCTACAGTGATATGGAGAATCATGAACAGGTAGCAACAGGTCATCAGGATTTTCACACGGTTTAAAAGAACAAGATAAAGCTCCGTGTTTACATTCTTGTCTGCAAGGGAATATTGTAGAGAAAAGAGGACCATTAAACTTGTTTAGGATTTACGCTATGTAATTAGCATAGATAGATAACGAGTAACAAGCCCTTCCACTTCACGTGCAAACAGTTCTCGACCAGCAATAAGGAAAAGACAAAAAAGGCTCTATTTCTTCATATACATACCGTATATACTTGTGTATAAGCTGAGTTTTTCAGCCCCCTATTTTGGCTGAAAAAGACCCCCCTCGGCTTATACACGAGTCACGGTCCCAGTGCGGAGGTCCCCGGCATCTCCGGAACATGCCCGCACTCCCCTGCAGCCTCGGTAAGTATTCCTGGTGGCTGCTGACATGGCTGGCAGTCGGCACAGGCAGGGACACCCGCGCGCTATGGGGGCCAGGCGCCTGTGCCGCCGCTTGCTCAGGACCCCGGCACTTGAGATATTCACCTGTCCCCGTTCCACTGCCGCGCTGTGTCTTCCGCGTCCTCTGGCTGTGACGTTCCGGTGAGAGGGCGCGATGACGTGGTTAGTGTGCGCCCTCTGCCTGAACAGTCACTGCAGAGAGCGACGCTGAGGAGCATTGGCCAGTGACGAGAGGTGAGTATGTCATTTTTTTTTATTGCAGCAGCAGCAATATAGGATATAATCATATCAGCATAAACTGCACTGATATGATGCAGCATTATATGGGGCCATCACCAACCTTTATGGAGCATTATATGGGGCATATTTTTCTATGAAGCATCTTATGGGGCTATCATCAACCTTTATGGAGCATTATATGGGGCATATTTTTCTATGGAGCATCTTATGGGGCCATCATCAACCTTTATGCAGCATTATATGGGGCGTATTTTGTTTGGTGCATTTACCAGGAGCTGCTGCATTTCCCACCCTAGGCTTATACTCGAGTCATTAAATTTTCCCAGTTTTTTTGTGGCAAATTAGGTGCCTCGGCTTATACTCAGGTCGACTTATACTCGAGTATATACGGTATATATATATTTTTAAAAACGGAAAGGCCCAACACCAACAGATGAAGCATCTACTTCCAAGTAGGTTTAGATCGGTATTTTCCCAAACTCCAAACCTCATGGCCCCCAACAGGTTTTGAGGTTTTCCTTAGTATTGCACACATGAGAGAAATTGTGGAAATTTCTGATGCATTGATTATAATTCCACCACCAGAGACCAGATGTAGAAAGACATCAACTAAGGAATGTGTTCCTCAGACCATTTGGGGGCATCACAACCTTGGACCAGACCTCATTCGCAGGATAATAAAGCTTTCACACTCCTTATTTATGAACTGTACCAATATTTACGGCTACAACTGTTTCTCCCGTTTCCAATACTAATAGTTTTGCTTCACGTCACTTGTCTTATCTATTGCATTATTCCGGTGCGTATAAATATGTGACTCTTGAGAATTTGTGTTATTCTATGCTTGATGAAGAGACCTGAGTAGTCTTGAAAGCTGCCATTTTTTATCATCTTTTCAGTTAGCCATTAAAAGGTATCAACCACTAAGGACACTCAAATTTCAATATTTTCCTATCTACTGACTAACAAGGTACATAACTATATATTTTTCCTGTATAATCTTTATTGGCCTACATAATTTTCAACTTTGATTTGGCCATTAATCAACTTAGATCGTTCAGTAGAAGAGGAGATCAGAGGTATAGACCTGAGCCATCAGACATGCTCAGTCGTTGACCTTCTTGCTATCTCTTTTAGTCGTTTTATATGTACGGTGTACAACACAAAGGTTGTAGGAGCCTCATAGTCACCATTTTTCATAAAAAAAAACTTAAATGCATGAACTGTTTTGTTATTTTGTCTAGGAAACCATTTTTATATAAGTAGAAACGAAATCAGCATTCTAGTGATTACCAAACATGGCAACAAATATATCACAAATACCTGTGGTTGGGAGACCAACAACAACGTGATATGACGGCAAGAGATGCACAGAAGAAAACATCTGCATGGACGGATTGCCAGTTTAAAAGAATAGCATTCTGTACTGCAAGTGAATATTGGTGTCACTTGTCAAGCCTTTAAGCGTCAAACAGTGTCTTGACAAACCATCAGAAGGTGTTTGCACAACGTTGGGCTACGAGCCAGATGTTCAGCTTCATGTTCCATTGATCTCATTGCACTGCTCTCAAAAACTTTCATGTTGCACAGCAAAAAAGCGATAGAGACTGGAATGGAGATCTATCCTCTTCAGAAATGAGTCCCGTTTTGTCTTCAAGATATATGATAGTCAGAGATTGCTATGAAGATCACGTGGAAAGCACAGTGAAAAGGCATTTACAAGAGAACATTACACCGGTTCTACTCCCGGGATTATGATGTGTGGTGGAATACTGTACTGTAGCCCATACTCTCTAGTTCTGGTTCTAGGTACATTAATTAACATTAATAGCTCAGTGTTACATTGATTTGGTTTTAGAACCAGAGGTGCGGTCATTTCTCTAAAGTCTTCCAGGACTGGTTCTTTTCAACACAATGCCAGGCTGTATGTTGCTTAGAACCACGGCGTGTTGTGTCTCCAGACGTGTCTCCTTTCAAACACATCTGGGATGACAGTGGTCGGCATATACAAAATGAGCTGCCAGAAACGGATCTTGATGCTTTGCCCAAGTGCATTCGGCATGGTAGAATATTCCTCAGACAACCATTAATTGCCTCATTAATAGCAGCCAAGGAGTGTAAGTGCAGGGATTTCTCTGCTTGGCGCTCTTATTCTCTACTGAATAAATTGAGATGTTTCAAAAATTTTGTTTTTATTTTTTCATAATTTGCATATTAGTAACATGGTTATCGATCCTATGATATTCATAATTACACAACTTTTCCTTCTTGGTATTGCAATTTCAATGTTGAAGAGCGTATTTTATGTATAATAAGAAAAGTGATCAACCAAATAACAGGGGACTGGAAATCGTGGCTTGCAGAGAACATTGGTGCAAATTCTTTTTCAGATCCCCTGGTGCCCCCCATATTTGTAAACTCATGACGGGAGACAATGTTTCCTTTTTTTGTCATCACATGTAAAGAAATATAAAGGACCCTCTTTTTTGTATCCACACCTTCTCTTTTTGTATTCCCTTATATTAAAAATAATTCAATAGAAAAAGACATGCAAATCTAGCCCTACAATTGCTCCAAAACCATGGTTTAGTTTATTTTGCACCCTTTTATAAAAAAAAACGCTAAGTACCCTATGTTTTTAACGTTTACAGCATGTACTCATTATTGCAGTAGGCTGACTCATTGTTTATGTGTATACTTGTGCATGTGTGCATTAATTTAAAGGGAACCAGTCAGGACCTCCTTGCCCTCCAATCCAGCAGCATTCAGCTATGTGTGATTAAGTTCCCTCTCTAACCAGCCCTGTATAACATAATTCAGTTAAATGCTTTAAAAAAGCATTTATAACCTCCACTTTTCCTATGCTAATGAGGACTTTGACTAGTTGATGGGGCGTTAGTTCCCCAAACTAGTCAGCCCTCTTTCCATGTTATCACACCCCTGTAGGCGTGATAACATAATTTGCATGAGCTGGCCACATCGCTGCTCATGCAAATCTGTGCATGCGCACCATTTATTCCGAAAGCGTCCCTGTGTCTCTGAAGCCGGGTGTTCTCTTCCCAGCTTCAGACACTACCACTGTGCATAACTGGAAGTCATCTTCTGGACGTGCGCAGTGTGCGCCTCTGAATCCGGGAAGCTTACACCTGGCTTCAGAGACGCACTGCACATGACCAGTAGCCATCTTCTGAACTTCCAGACATGCGTAGTGCACATCTCTGAAGCTGGGAAGTGAACACCCGGCTCCAGAGACACAGGGACGCTGCCGGAGTGAGTGGCGCCTGTGTGTTGATTCGTATGAGCTGGCGATAAACATGGACTTACTGGCTTCAGCAGAGAAGTGAAAACAGAAGAGCTCAACTTGGTGACTAACATCATAATTTACTACCTGCTTTGACGTCTACTGTTGCCACCTCTCTCTTAGTCACTTTATGACTGAGTTTTACTGTAATTTGTTCATAAGGTTATGTTATAAAATGTACAATCGCGGATTAAAATTAATATAATTTCAAGGCACTATTGAAAAACATTAAGGGGAACTTGTCACTTGAAAAAACGCTATTAACTTGTAGATATGGGGTTAATCTGCAGATTAATAGCATTCTGAACCTACCTGGCAGGGCACTTAGAACTACATTGGTGGGAGGAAATTAACTTTATTCCTCCTGGTAGCATTCTGATTTCGGTCACCAGGGTGATGCTGCTGTGGGTTCAATCACTGATCTGTGTATAGAGAGAGGCGGCTGTACCTGCGCCCTGGCTCTGACTGACAGCTGAGTCTAAGGCTGAGCTGATGTCAGTCAGTGCCGCCCTTGTGACTGACAACAGAACATTACCTGGACGAATAAAGTTAATTTCCCACCTGCAGTGGTGGTCCAAGTGCCGGCGCTGAGCAGGTTCAGAATGCTATTAACCTGCAGATTAACACCATATTTGCATGTTAATAGCGTTTTATCACATGACAGGTTCCCATTTAATTTGTTTGTATTTTTTTTATGGCAGATGACTGTGCCAGGAGCTCTGAGGAACTTCTGATATTTACAGATTTTAAAGAAGAAGATGATAATGGTATCGCACCAGATATGTATGAAGAACATGCTATTACCACCGATATGCTTCCATCCTTTCACACCAAAGATCTAACACCTGATCATTTTCAACAGCTCCTAACTTCTGATTCATCTTTTGTTAAACAAAATATAAGTCACAAAAGGGATTTTGAAAATCAAAGTGCTCACACAGTGGAGAAACAATTTTCATGTTTAGAATGTGGGAAATGTTTTAAATATAAATTCTATCTTGTTAAACATCAGAGAAGTCACATTGGAGAGAAGCAATTTTTATGTTCAGATTGTGGGAAATGTTTTAGCCATAAATCAAAGCTTCTTAGACATCAAAGAACTCATACAGGGGAAAAGCCATTTTCATGTTCACATTGTGGGAAATGTTGTTCTCAGAAATCAGATCTTATCAAACACCAGAGAATTCACACAGGGGAGAAGCCATTTTCATGTTCAGAATGTGGGAAATGTTTTAATCAGACATCAGATCTTGTTAAACATCACAGGATTCATACAGGGGAGAAGCCATACTTATGTTCAGAATGTGGAAAGTGTTTTACCCGAACTTCAGATCTTTCTAAACATAAGAGAATTCACAGAAAGTAGAAGCCATTTTAATGTTGAGAATGTGGGAAATGTTTTAAAGGGAACCAGTCGTGTTGGATAGCTATTTGCCTGCAGATATAGGGTTAATCCGTAGGGAAAGCGCAGTCGAAAGATGCCGGGCTAAAGCATTGAAAGCATACAGGGGAACTAGCGTAGATACAGTTGCTTTTAGTGCGGAAATCGGGCACCTTTCTAACACTGTTTACCTGCAGAATAGCTTTATATCTCCAGGTAAATAGTGTTATCTCACTTTACTGGTTCCATTTAAACAGGATTCAGATCTTGTTGGACATCACAGAATTCACACAGGGAAAGAAATAAAATCTTGCTAAATACCTGAGAATGCAACAGTGAAGCATGGTGAAGGTTCATTGCATGTTTGAGAGTACATATCAGTATAGGGAGCTGTTGATTTGGTCAAGAATTATGATGTTCTCAGTGCTGAGAAAAACAGGCAGATACTTCTCCAGCATGTAATACCATCAGGGAGGCGTATGATTGGCTCCAGATTTATTCTGCAGCAGGACAACAAACCCAAACATCTAGCCAATGTCATTAAGAACTATCTTTCGTATTGAGAAGAACAAGGAGTCCTGGAAGTGATGATCTGGCCAATCAGAGCCCTGATCTCAACATCATCGAGTCTGTCTGGGATTTCATGAAGAGACAAAAGGATAGTCTCAAGCGACATCCACATGTTTGGAGCAACCTGCCTGTCAAGTTCCTGCAAAAAGTGTAAGCAAGTGTATCTTGTAGAACTGATGCTTGAATGCTATTTTGAAGGCAAAGGGCAGTCACAACAAACATTGATGGAATTTAGATTTCTCTTTTGTTCATTCACATTCATTTCTTGTTAATTGATAAAAATAAACTATTGCCACTTTTATTTTCAAAAGCTTGCTTACTTTGCAGCACTTTTTTCTGCACCTGACTAAAACGTTTCCACAGCACTATATTTCAAAAGGTGTTGGCATACTGGCCTGTGCTTATGGGATAGCTTCTCACTTATGCTGAAAAAATGGGATCAGTGCCTACTGGAGTCTTTGTTTACTTTAGACACTAAAGGCTCCGAACCTGGTCATCGTCATCTGTTGTATTGATTTGTGGTAAGGAATGACAATTTGTATTTTTTGAATGAAGAGGGATCTTTCACAGGTGGATAGCTGTTATGCTGGACATACAGTGAGTATGGAAAGTATTCATACTCATTTTAATTTTTCACTCCTTGTTTCATTGCAGCCATTTGGTAAATTAAAAATATATATTTTTTTCTCATTAATGTACACTCTGCACCCCATCTTGACTGGAAAAAAAAAAGAAATTTAGTAATTTTTGCTAATTTATTAAAAAAGAAAAACTGAAATGTCACATGGTCATAAGTATACAGACCCTTTGCTCAGTATTAAGTAGAAGCACCCTTTTGAGCTAGCACAGCCATGAGTCTTCTTGGGAATTATGCAACAAGTTTTTCACACCTGGATTTGGGGATCCTCTGCCATTCTTCCTTGCAGATCCTCTCCAGTTCAGTCAGATTGGATGGTGAACGATGGTGGACAGTAGTGATGAGCGAATATACTTGTTGCTCGGGTTTTCCCGAACACGCTCGGGTGGTCTCCGAGTATTTGTTAGTGTTCGGAGATTAAGTTTTCATCGCCTCAGCTGAATGATTTACAGCTACTAGACAGGCTGAGTACATGTGGGGGTTGCCTGGTTGCTAGGGAATCCCCACATGTAATCAAGCTGGCTAATAGCTGTAAATCATTCAGCTGCCGCGATAAAAATGTATTCTCCGAACACTATACAGTACAGACCAAAAGTTTGGACACACCTTCTCATTTAAAGATTTTTCTGTATTTTCATGACTATGAAAATTGTACATTCACACTGAAGGCATCAAAACTATGAATTAACACATGTGCAATTATATACTTAACAAAAAAGTGTGAAACAACTGAAATTATGTCTTATATTCTAGGTTCTTCAAAGTAGCCACCTTTTGCTTTGATGACTGCTTTGCACACTCTTGGTATTCTCTTGATGAGCTTCAAGAGGTAGTCACCGGAATGGTTCTCACTTCACAGGTGTGCTCTGTCAGGTTTAATAAGTGGGATTTATTGCCTTATAAATGGGGTTGGGACCATCAGTTGTGTTGTGCAGAAGTTTGGTGGATACACAGCTGATAGTCTGAATAGACTGTTAGAATTTGTATTATGGCAAGAAAAAAGCAGCTAAGTAAAGAAAAACAAGTGGCCATCATTAATTTAAGAAATGAAGGTGTCAGTCCGAAATTTGGGAAAACTTTGAAAGTGTCCCCAAGTGCGGTGGCAAAAACCATCAAGCGCTACAAAGAAACTGGCTCACGTGAGGACCGCCCCAGGAAAGGAAGACCAAGAGTCACCTCTGCTCCTGAGAATAAATTTATCCGAGTCACCAGCCTCAAAAATCGCAGGTTAACAGCAGCTCAGATTAGAGACCAGGTCAATGCCACACAGAGTTCTAGCAGCAGACACATCTCTACAACAACTGTTAAGAGGAGACTTTGTGCATTAGGCCTTCATGGTAAAATAGCTGCTAGGAAACCACTGATAAGGACAGTAACAAGCAGAAGAAACTTGTTTGGGCTAAAGAACACAAAGAACAGGACAATGACCACAAACACACCTCCAGGCTGTGTAAGGGCTATTTGACCAAGAAGGAGAGTGATGGGGTACTACGCCAGATGACCTGGCCTCCACAGTCACCAGACCTGAACCCAATCAAGATGGTTTGGGGTGAGCTGGACCGCAGAGTGAAGGCAAAAGGGCCAACAAGTGCTAAGCATCTCTGGGAACTCCTTCAAGATTGTTGGAAGACCATTCCCGGTGACTACCTCTTGAAGCTCATCAAGAGAATGCCCAGAGTGTGCAAAGCAGTCATCAAAGCAAAAGGTGGCTACTTTGAAGAACCTAGAATATAAGACATAATTTCAGTTGTTTCTCACTTTTTTTGTTATGCACAATTTCAGTGTGCATAACTATTCACCCCCTAAAGTCAGTGCTTTGTAGAGCCTCATTTTGCCTCAAGGCAAAACTGCTCCAGCTCCTTCAAGTTAGATGGTTTCCTCTGGTGAACAGCAATCTTCAAGTCTGACCACAGATTCTCAATTGGATTAAGGTCTGGGTTTGACTAGGCCCCACCCAAAAATGTCCACATTTCTCTTTAAAAGGGAATCTGTCAGGTCCCTTGCCCCCAGGACCACCAGCAGTTGGTGTACATAGCTAAATACCCTGCCCAACAGTCCCTTTATTAAATTCCCCACAAACAGATATTTATTAAAAGTAAATCTAAAGTCTGTTTATATGTAAATGAGTCCTTTAACTAGTTGATGGCATGCTAATTAGTGATGAGCGAGTGTACTCGTTGCTCGTGCTTTCCCGAGCACCCTCGGGTGACCTCCGAGTATTTGTTGTACACACACGGCTCCGCTCCGTACACCTCGTACACACACGTCTCCTCTCCGTACACCTCGTACACACACGGCTCCACTCCGTACACCTCGTACACACACGACTCCGCTCCGTACACCTCGTACACACACGTCTCCTCTCCGTACACCTCGTACACACACACGTCTCCTCTCCGTACACCTCGTACACACATGGCTCTGCTCCATACACCTCGTACACACACGGCTCTGCTCCATACACCTCGTACACACACGGCTCTGCTCCGTACACCTCGTACACACACGGCTCTGCTCCGTACACCTCGTACACACACGTCTCCTCTCCGTACACCTCGTACACACACGGCTCTGCTCCGTACACCTCGTACACACACGGCTCTGCTCCGTACACCTCGTACACACACGGCTCCGCTCCGTACACCTCGTACACACACGGCTCCGCTCCGTACACCTCGTACACACACGTCTCCTCTCCGTACACCTCGTACACACACGTCTCCTCTCCGTACACCTCGTACACACGCGGCTCCGCTCCGTACACCTCGTACACACGCGGCTTCACTCTGTACATCTCGTACACACACGGCTCTGCTCCATACACCTCATACACACATGTCTCTGCTCCGTACACCTCATACACACATGTCTCTGCTCCGTACACCTCGTACACACACGGCTCTGCTCCGTACACCTCATACACACACGGCTCCTCTCCGTACACCTCGTACACATGCGGCTCTGCTACATCCACCCTGTAAACCCCTCCTGACCCCACACATAAACTTCCCCTCATCCAGCACCATGACAACCAGCACAGCAGAGTCCTGCACACACTGAGGCCCCTGATCATGTGACCCCTGACTCCTCCCCTCCTGTGACCTCATCACAGGTCCTGTGTGCACAGAACAGCCATATATGTGGTGTGCGGCTCTGCAGGTGGAGGTAGGTGGATGTTACTTGTAAACAACCCAGTGTCGTGTATAATTATTTGTGGACGGAGCCATAATTCATCCTCCAGCATATACCCGGCTCCAGCAGGGTCCTCCGTCCCCCGTCTCCTCTCTGTGCGTTTCTTCCATACACACTAATGCCGCCTTTGGCCTATTCTAGCTCTGGGCGATCACATTCAGATCTGCAGACAATGAACTCACTGACAATGCTCGTGCATGTGTCTATCATGGAGAGGCCTCTTTAACCCCTTTCCAATGTTGGGCGTAAATTTACGCCAATGTTGGACTCTCTCCCTTTTATTGTGGGCTCTGTCGGTGAGCCCACATCTTTCCTGGCACATGTCAGCTGTTGCCATCCACCAGCGCCTATTAACCCGTTAAATGCCACTCGGTGACCCCTGTCACGTGATCGCAGGTTGGCATGACAACCAGAAGTCTCCTGGAGACCTCTTAAGGTTGTCACTGCCGGATTGCTGTGAGCGCCGCCTGGTGGTTGGCGCTTATTGCAAGTGAGTAATTCTGCTACATACAGGTGTTCTGATCATCTCTTGTACGTAGCAGGGCCGATCAGGTTATGGCAGCTTCTAGTCTCCCATAAAGGCTATTGAAGCTTGCCAAAAGTAAAAAAAAAAAAAAAATGTTTTTAAAAATATATAAAAGTTTAAATCACCCCCCTTTTGCCCATAAAATATAACAATTTAAAAAAAAAATCAAACATACACAAATTTGGTATCGCCACATTCAGAATCACCCGGTGTATCAATTAAAAAAAATAATCTGTTCATTAGGCTAGGTTCACATAGCTTTAGTGGCATCCGTTAAACGGATCGGCTAACGCTGATGCCCAAATTCACTTTTTTTCTACTATTGCGCTAACACATGGTAGCATTGCGTTGGCATGCGTTAGTAATAGAGGTCTATGCACAGCGAACGCGGACCTGGAGAATAATGATGGCAGGTCAGTTTTAGCATTTAGTGAACCTAATAAAAAGCAAAACAAAAAACAAGTGTGGGATTGCACTTTTTTTGCAATTTCACCGCACTTGGAATTTTCTAGTACACGACATAGGAAAACCAATGGTGTCGTTCGAAAGTACAATTCGTCCTGCGAAAACAAGCCCTCGCATGGCCATTTTTACCAAAAAATAAAAAAGTTATGGCTCTGGGAAGAGGGGGAGCAAAAAATGAAAATGCAAAACCAAAAGTACCTCTGGTCGTTAAGGGGTTAAATAACACGAACTTGGGTCGTCGGCTTTAATCCCGCTCTTTTGCAAAGTTTCCAAAAGTCTTCAGTTGTTACCATGGTAATTATAGACCAGTAAGCTTAACATCCATTGTAGGAAAAAATGTTGGCGAGCTGTAAGGGATGATCTGCGGGGTGTGTGATAGAGCATAAGGTTCGAAGTGATCGATAGTAAAACTGTGCCAGACGTTGCCAATCCGACCTGATAATTTCTTTAGGAAGAGGTTAGTAAAAACCTGGACAGAGGGGAAGCTGTGGATATAGCATGCGTTTGTGCCAGAATTCTGACGTAAATCTCTTTGTTGAGAAACGGACATGTCAGCGTATTTTGCCCAGGCATAGATCGTCCGTGGAAACACACTGACGTGCACAGAACCATTGTCACGCACCAGACACATCGTCTGTGGAAACACACTGACATGTGCACAGACCCATTCACACGTACCGGACACACTGACTTCTGAAAGAGCCCTAAGGCTAGGTTCACATTGCGTTACGGCAATCCGTTTAGCGCTAGTGCTAGCGGATTGCGCTAACGCAATGTTTATTTAGGGGCCGCGTTCAGGTGTCGCGTTAACGTCCCCGCTCTCGCAGATCCCCGATCTGCGAGAGCGGGGAATGGACCTCGGGCGCGCCGCGGACGCTGCAAGCAGCGTCCGAGGCGCGTCACAGAAGAACAGCACATCACTAGCGCGAGCCGAAAAAGGCACGCGCTAGTGATGCGCTGCAGGCGAAATTTACATTGCTGTCAATGGGTGCGCTAACGGACCCGTTGCACGGCGTTAATTGCGACATTTTCGCCGTGCAACGCTGTCCGTTAGCGATCACCCACTAACGCAATGTGAACCTAGCCTAAGACAAACTTGCGATATTTTAACGATTTGCAATAAAAAGTCATCAATATGTTTAATGAAAAAATGGAGCAGAGTCAAATGCACCTTTTTGATGGATTTAGAACAAAAAACGTCATCAAATACTGAAAGGCACAAAAAAGGAAAAAGTGATTTAAAAAAATTGCCAATGATCAATTGGGCTACCAGAATTAGAAAAATTAGAAAGAAAAGCCACAAATCTGGTATAGGGGCATAGAGAATGTTTATGAGGAAAGTTTAAAATTAATGTATTTAATCACCAGAATGGACAAATAAGTAGGGACATAATTAACTTGTACAATTATATAAATGACCCATAAAGAAAATATGGTAAAAAAATGTTTCATGTATAAACCCCTAAAAAAAAACAAACAAAAAAAAAAACAAGAAGGCACCATCTATCTTGTGAAGGAAAACAAGTTAAATCTTCAGAGAAGACAAGGCTTCTTAACCATGAGTACTAGTATTTTGTGGAACAGCCTACCGCAGAAGCTGGAACCATCGATCGCCTCCATTTGTGATGAGCGCCAGTGCTAGTTCCTCGAGTTCGTCTAAGGTGAGCAGGTATGCACCGGTATCGCAGTGCTCGAGAGACATGTTCGAGTCCCCGCGCCCTCATGTTTTGCCGCTGTTACATAGCCACAAGACATGCGTGGATTGCCTGACATACACAGGCAATCACCATATGTTTTGTGGCTATGCAACAGCCGCAAAACATTAGGGTGCAGGAACTGGAACATGTCACTCGAGCATCTGCGATACTCGGTGCATACCTGCCCACCTTAGACGAACTCAAGAAACGAGCATTGACTCTCATCATTTGTCTCCACTAAAGACTTGTTCTGAATCTCGATCCAGTCAATCAACACTCAGGATCAGGAGGGAAAAACGTGCCCATTAGTGAAGACTGGATAATACAGTATGCATGTGCCTAAGCCCCATTCCCTTTATCGCATTCTTTTCCTTGGTTGAACTTTATTGACTTGTCTATTTTTCAACCGTATTAACCACGTAAATTTACGACCCAGGTTTAATGTTCTAGCTGTTAAATACTCTGGGTTTTTGTTAGTATGCCAGTAGTTTAGTAAGTACAGTAAATGGAATTATGGCTTCAATCCATATTTTTGACAAATAAAAATTGTATTCGATGTCTGCTACATTTTTCTGTTTGATGAAAAGCTATTATGGCTGTGACATGACAACAGTTGGCTTCCCTCCACTTTTCTATCAATGTTTAGTAGCTGTGATATGATCTTCAGTAGACATGCACCATGTTGGGGAATACAGTGCATAATACACCAGACATATACAACATTATATAAAATAACACCTCATCTTACATCGGAGTTTCACATCCCTGGGGTTCCATAAAGAATAACTAAATCTTATAATACATTTTTTGTATTATATTCTATCACCTTATTTTTCTTCCTTCTATCACATGCACCATGTTGAAAGTGCTGTTTTAACTGCCTTGCTCATGCTCCTTTACTAGCTGCTTTACCAATAATCCGTACTTGAACACTATTTACAAACCCTCTCTGAGATTTTCTTTTTCCTATGTTCAGACAGGGAGGGCTTTTATAAATAGCAGTTGAAAGTAGCCACTAAAGGAGCAGTTAAAACAGGACTTTAAACATAGTGTTTGGGACAGAAGGAAGCAAAATGAGGTAATGGAGTACAGTACAACGATTCATAAATTCTCAATAGCTGATCAGCAGTTAAATAAAACTAAAGTTTAGTTACTCTTTAAAGAGGTTGTCCTGGATTACAATATTGATGATATTGATGACCTTATCTTAGTTTAGAATGTGTGAAACCTATCCCATCTTTCAATCACCCTTGGCTTCCAATATTGTTAACATTATAGGTGGATGACAGTACCCAAATCCTACTGATTTTCAATGAAACAGAAGACCTCTTTGATTTTGCGTTTACCTAGTTGTAAAACGAATGGGTTAAGAGTTGTCCAGCTGTCAAAAAAAGAAAAATCTTTTGACTAAATGTGTGTTAAATTCCCCACAATTCCAGTTTTGATAATCATGTAGCTTCTTGTAGTCTATGTTTACTTTGCTGCATTATTGGTAGTAGGGTTGAGCGACTTTTACTTTTTTAGGATCGAGTCGGGTTTCGTGAAACCCGACTTTCTTAAAAGTCGGATCTTGTGAAATCGGCCGATTGTTGTGAAAAGTCGGGGGGCCGACCGAAACACGAAACCCAATGCAAGTCAATGGGGATATATTTTTTTTTTTTCTCTCTCTCTCCACACTGGGATCGGCTCGGGTTTCACGAAATTAATTGGTAGTAGTGGTGATGCCAGTATGTATGTATATGATATGGTTGATATGACCGTAGGAAAGCCAGGGAAGAGGGACAATATCCTGTCCCTTAATCTAGGGAGGCCCTAGTCTATCTCTAACCCTAGGGTTAACCCTAAAGGTGGATATGCACGGGTCTCGTACCTCTCTGGGCTCCTACGAAACCCCACGCAGCTCCCACTCTCCCCCCAAGGGAAAAGTTGCAGAAGTAAAAGGGTATCACTGGCTGAACGGAGAGGGAGAAAACCAAGGCACAATCAAATGACAGACATGCAGGATAAAATGCAAAGGAAAAATGGGTGTACAATAAAGAAGCAGAAAAGCAACCAGAAGGAACGCCAAAAGGTAGAGGTATTCGCAACAAACCGCATGCAACAATCTCAAGACGATAAGAGTATCTCTTCAATGAAGCCAGGATTAGAATGAAGATTCTATTGCTCTCATGGAGAGAAGCCAGACACAGGTTTATAAAATCGAAGGGTGTGGTCCCAATAAGCAGCACAGCTAGTAGACCACGAGGACCTTTAAACCTGTTCCATGCCACAAGAAACCTGATAACTCATGAATGGCCAACTAGATTTAAAGATAACCTGTGCTCAGCTAATCGCTCCGATCTTCTAATCTCAGATATATAACAGGTCCCAGCAGAATGCGGCACATTCATGACAGATATACAATACATGTTTATCACCAGTAATTGTATTACATGGGATTCTTTATGGTGTTACATCGTCATCCTCTCCCCATTCAGGTCCCTACAATATTGGATCCTCTCAATAGAGATTTACTTTTATAAGAGAATTTTCTTGACTGACCAGTTAAGGATGGATAATGACAAAGACCAGATGGCGGAGAGGATATTACACCTCACCCTAGAGATCCTTTTCCGGCTTACTGGAGAGGTGAGAGATTCTGATGACGTCACATTACATCATTCTTATCTATGGGAATAACTGATGGACAGAACTGGAGAGGTGAGGACTCTGGAAATGTCTGTAGTAAGATTTATTAATGTGTCTCTCCATAACCAGGATTACACAGTAGTGAAGAAGACCTCTAGTGAGCGCTGTCAGGCCCCTTTGTCTCAGGGATGGGAGAGATCCCTCAGCCCAATCACGGGACCTCCACCTCACTCCCTGATACATAAGGACATCAATGACCAGAAGATCCTAGAACTCACCTACAAGATGATTGAGCTGCTGACTGGAGAGGTGACGCTGCTGGGAATGCTGGGACATAATACACTAATGCTATGAAGGGATCGGGGTGATGACGGTATAATTGTATGTGTCAGGTTCCTATAAGGTGTCAGGATGTCACCGTCTATTTCTCCATGGAGGAGTGGGAGTATTTAGAAGGACACAAAGATCTGTACAAGGACGTCATGATGGAGGTTCCTCAGCCCCTCACATCACCAGGTAATAGACAGGACTAATTACACATGGCCTATAATTATCTGTATGTAAAGAATGAATTCAGTCCCTGTATGTGTTTCCTCCAGTTCGATGCAGTAAGAGGACAACACCAGAGAGATGTCCCCGTCCTCTTCTTCCTCAGGACTGTGAAGAAGAAAACCTCAGTGTTCATCCGGATCATCAGGTAGATGGAGAGAAGGTGTCATGAATTCTCCCCTATGATGTGTGATGGTCGTGGTTCATCTTATAGTATTATATTGAGTGACCAATTTATTAGAGACCGTTTTAGTTGTCATGTTAATGATTTTTTTTTTCTATTCTTCAAAATAATGTAATGCAATGTCTCCATCTGTCTTTGACTTATACAATATTTATTTCAGGGTAACGATATGAACAATATTATTATAGAGACATTTGTGATTGGTGAAGAGCGGTGTAAAGAGGAGATTCCTACATATGATTATCCAGGTGAGTAGTAACTACTAGTGATGAGCGAATATACTCGTTACTCAAGATTTCTCGAGCATGCTTGGGGGTCCTGTTGTGAATTTGCTTTTTGCTCCCTCTAGTGGTTACTAGTTTTTTGACTCTGGTTTTTCTGTCATTTCTTTTATCCGCACCTGGGTCGTTAGTTAGGGGTGTTGCTATATAAGCTCCCTGGACCTTCAGTTCAATGCCTGGCAACGTAGTTATCAGAGCTAGTCTGCTGTGCTCTTGTCTACTGATCCTGGTTCCAGTTATATCAGCTAAGTCTGCCTTTTGCTTTTTGCTATTTGTTTTGGTTTTGTATTTTTGTCCAGCTTGTTCCAAATCTATATCCTGACCTTTGCTGGAAGCTCTAGGGGGCTGGTGTTCTCCCCCCGGACCGTTAGACGGTTCGGGGGTTCTTGAATTTCCAGTGTGGATTTTGATAGGGTTTTTGTTGACCATATAAGTTACCTTTCTTTATTCTGCTATCAGTAAGCGGGCCTCTCTGTGCTAAACCTGGTTCATTTCTGTGTTTGTCATTTCCTCTTACCTCACCGTCATTATTTGTGGGGGGCTTCTATCCAGCTTTGGGGTCCCCTTCTCTGGAGGCAAGAAAGGTCTGTGTTTTCCTCTACTAGGGGTAGCTAGATTCTCCGGCTGGCGCGTGTCATCTAGAATCAACGTAGGAATGATCCCCGGCTACTTCTAGTGTTGGCGTTAGGGGTAGATATATGGTCAACCCAGTTACCACTGCCCTATGAGCTGGATTTTTGTATTCTGCAGACTTCCACGTTCCTCTGAGACCCTCGCCATTGGGGTCATAACAGTTTGCCAGGCCAGTATTAAATGTTTAATGCATTGCAGAAGAGGGATTATAAGAAAGAAGATTCTGAGTTTTTTTTTTTTCTTCTTCCCCTTTACCTCAGAGTGGCTATGCTTGCTGCAGACATGAATGTCCAGACCTTGATTACAAGTGTGGACCAGCTGGCTACTCGTGTGCAGGGCATACAAGACTATGTTATCAGAAATCCTAGGTCAGAACCTAAAATACCGATTCCTGAACTGTTTTCCGGAGACAGGTTTAAGTTTAGGAATTTCGTGAATAATTGTAAATTGTTTTTGTCCCTGAGACCCTGTTCATCAGGAGATTCTGCTCAGCAAGTAAAAATTGTTATTTCGTTCTTACGGGGCGACCCTCAGGATTGGGCTTTTTCGCTGGCGCCAGGAGATCCGGCATTGGCTGATCTTGATGCGTTTTTTCTGGCGCTCGGTTTACTTTATGAGGAACCCAATCTTGAGATTCAGGCAGAAAAGGCCTTACTGTCTATGTCTCAGGGGCAGGACGAGGCTGAAGTGTATTGCCAAAAATTTCGGAAATGGTCCGTGCTGACACATTGGAACGAGTGTGCACTGGCCGCTAATTTTAGAAATGGCCTTTCTGAAGCCATTAAGAATGTTATGGTGGGTTTTCCCATTCCCACAGGTCTGAATGATACTATGGCACTGGCTATTCAAATTGACCGGCGGTTGCGGGAGCGCAAAACCGCAAATTCCCTCATGGTGTTGTCTGAACAGACACCTAATTCGGTGCAATGTGATAGAAAAACCGCAAATTCCCTCATGGTGTTGTCTGAACAGACACCTGATTTAATGCAATGTGATAGAATCCTGACTAGAAATGAGCGGAAAATTCATAGACGCCGGAATGGCTTGTGCTACTACTGTGGTGATTCTACACATGTTATCTCAGCATGCTCTAAACGTATAGCTAAGGTTGTTAGTCCTGTCACCGTTGGTAATTTGCAACCTAAATTTATTCTGTCTGTAACTTTGATTTGCTCACTGTCATCTTATCCTGTTATGGCGTTTGTAGATTCAGGTGCTGCCCTGAGTCTCATGGATCTCTCATTTGCTAAGCGCTGTGGATTTACTCTTGAACCATTAGAAAATCCTATTCCTCTTAGGGGTATTGATGCTACACCATTGGCAGCAAATAAACCGCAGTATTGGACTCAGGTTACCATGTGCATGACTCCTGAACACCGCGAGGTGATACGTTTCCTGGTTTTACATAAAATGCATGATTTGGTCGTTTTAGGGCTGCCATGGTTACAGACCCATAATCCAGTCCTGGACTGGAAGGCTATGTCAGTCTCAAGTTGGGGCTGTCGTGGTATTCATGAGGATTCCCTGCCTGTGTCTATTGCTTCTTCTACGCCTTCGGAAGTTCCGGAGTATTTGTCTGATTATCAGGATGTCTTCAGTGAGTCTGAGTCCAGTGCACTGCCTCCTCATAGGGACTGTGACTGTGCTATAGATTTGATCCCAGGCAGTAAATTTCCTAAGGGAAGACTGTTTAATCTGTCGGTACCTGAACATACCGCTATGCGTTCATATATCAAGGAGTCTCTGGAAAAAGGACATATTCGTCCGTCTTCTTCCCCTCTTGGTGCGGGATTCTTTTTTGTGGCAAAAAAGGACGGATCTTTGAGACCTTGTATTGATTATCGGCTTTTAAATAAGATCACTGTCAAATTTCAGTATCCTTTACCGCTGTTGTCTGACTTGTTTGCCCGGATTAAGGGTGCCAAGTGGTTCACCAAGATAGACCTTCGTGGTGCGTACAACCTTGTGCGCATTAAGCAAGGTGATGAATGGAAAACCGCATTCAATACGCCCGAAGGTCATTTTGAGTACTTGGTGATGCCTTTTGGGCTCTCCAATGCGCCTTCAGTTTTTCAGTCCTTTATGCATGACATTTTCCGGAAGTATCTGGATAAATTTTTGATTATTTATCTGGATGATATTTTGTTTTTTTCTGATAATTGGGATTCGCATGTGGAGCAGGTCAGGTTGGTCTTTAAAATTTTGCGTGAAAATTCTTTGTTTGTCAAGGGCTCAAAGTGTCTCTTTGGTGTACAGAAGGTTCCCTTTTTGGGGTTCATTTTTTCCCCTTCTGCTGTGGAGATGGACCCAGTCAAGGTCCGAGCTATTCTTGATTGGACTCAGCCCTCGTCAGTTAAGAGTCTTCAGAAGTTCTTGGGCTTCGCTAACTTCTACCGTCGTTTTATCGCTAATTTTTCTAGCATTGTGAAACCTTTGACGGATATGACCAAGAAGGGCTCCGATGTAGCTAACTGGGCTCCTGCTGCCGTGGAGGCTTTCCAGGAGTTGAAACGCCGGTTTACTTCGGCGCCTGTTTTGTGCCAGCCTGACGTCTCACTTCCCTTTCAGGTTGAGGTGGATGCTTCGGAGATTGGGGCAGGGGCCGTTTTGTCGCAGAGAGGCCCTGGTTGCTCTGTTATGAAGCCTTGTGCCTTTTTCTCTAGGAAGTTTTCGCCTGCCGAGCGAAATTATGATGTGGGCAATCGGGAGTTGTTGGCCATGAAATGGGCATTTGAGGAGTGGCGTCATTGGCTCGAGGGTGCTAAGCATCGTGTGGTGGTCTTGACTGATCACAAAAATCTGATGTATCTCGAGTCTGCCAAACGCCTTAATCCGAGACAGGCCCGCTGGTCATTGTTTTTCTCCCGCTTTGATTTTGTTGTCTCGTATTTACCAGGTTCAAAGAATGTGAAGGCCGATGCTCTTTCTAGGAGCTTTGTGCCTGATGCTCCTGGAGTCGCTGATCCTGTTGGTATTCTTAAAGATGGAGTTATCTTGTCAGCTATTTCTCCGGATCTGCGACGTGTGTTGCAGAGATTTCAGGCTGATAGGCCTGAGTCTTGTCCACCTGACAGACTGTTTGTCCCGGATAAGTGGACCAGCAGAGTCATTTCCGAGGTTCATTCCTCGGTGTTGGCAGGTCACCCGGGAATTTTTGGCACCAGAGATCTGGTGGCCAGGTCCTTTTGGTGGCCTTCCTTGTCAAGGGATGTGCGGTCATTTGTGCAGTCCTGTGGGACTTGTGCTCGAGCTAAGCCTTGCTGTTCTCGTGCCAGCGGTTTGCTCTTGCCCTTGCCTGTCCCGAAGAGACCTTGGACACATATCTCCATGGATTTCATTTCTGATCTTCCGCTATCTCAGGGCATGTCCGTTATCTGGGTGATATGTGATCGCTTCTCCAAGATGGTCCATTTGGTTCCTTTGCCTAAGCTGCCTTCCTCTTCCGATCTGGTTCCTGTGTTTTTCCAGAACGTGGTTCGTTTGCACGGCATCCCTGAGAATATTGTGTCAGACAGAGGATCCCAGTTCGTTTCCAGGTTCTGGCGATCCTTTTGTAGTAGGATGGGCATTGATTTGTCGTTTTCGTCTGCTTTCCATCCTCAGACTAATGGACAGACGGAGCGAACCAATCAGACTTTGGAGGCTTATTTGAGGTGTTTTGTCTCTGCTGATCAGGACGATTGGGTGACATTCTTGCCGTTGGCTGAGTTTGCCCTTAATAATCGGGCTAGTTCCGCCACCTTGGTTTCGCCTTTTTTCTGCAACTCTGGTTTCCATCCTCGCTTTTCTTCGGGTCATGTGGAGCCTTCTGACTGTCCTGGGGTGGATTCTGTGGTGGATAGGTTGCAGCAGATCTGGAATCATGTGGTGGACAACTTAAAGTTGTCACAGGAGAAGGCTCAGCGCTTTGCCAACCGCCGCCGCGGTGTGGGTCCCCGACTACGCGTTGGGGATTTGGTGTGGCTTTCTTCCCGCTTTGTTCCTATGAAGGTCTCCTCTCCCAAATTTAAACCTCGTTTTATTGGGCCTTACAAGATATTGGAAATCCTTAATCCTGTATCTTTTCGTCTGGATCTTCCTGTGTCGTTTGCTATTCACAATGTATTTCATAGGTCCTTGTTGCGGCGGTACATTGTGCCTGTAGTTCCTTCTGCTGAGCCTCCTGCTCCGGTGTTGGTTGAGGGCGAGTTGGAGTACGTGGTGGAGAAGATCTTGGATTCTCGCCTCTCCAGGCGGAGGCTTCAGTACCTGGTCAAGTGGAAGGGCTATGGTCAGGAGGATAATTCCTGGGTGGTCGCCTCTGATGTTCATGCGGCCGATTTAGTTCGTGCCTTTCATGCCGCTCATCCTGATCGCCCTGGTGGTCGTGGTGAGGGTTCGGTGACCCCTCACTAAGGGGGGCGTACTGTTGTGAATTTGCTTTTTGCTCCCTCTAGTGGTTACTAGTTTTTTGACTCTGGTTTTTCTGTCATTCCTTTTATCCGCACCTGGGTCGTTAGTTAGGGGTGTTGCTATATAAGCTCCCTGGACCTTCAGTTCAATGCCTGGCAACGTAGTTATCAGAGCTAGTCTGCTGTGCTCTTGTCTACTGATCCTGGTTCCAGTTATATCAGCTAAGTCTGCCTTTTGCTTTTTGCTATTTGTTTTGGTTTTGTATTTTTGTCCAGCTTGTTCCAAATCTATATCCTGACCTTTGCTGGAAGCTCTAGGGGGCTGGTGTTCTCCCCCCGGACCGTTAGACGGTTCGGGGGTTCTTGAATTTCCAGTGTGGATTTTGATAGGGTTTTTGTTGACCATATAAGTTACCTTTCTTTATTCTGCTATCAGTAAGCGGGCCTCTCTGTGCTAAACCTGGTTCATTTCTGTGTTTGTCATTTCCTCTTACCTCACCGTCATTATTTGTGGGGGGCTTCTATCCAGCTTTGGGGTCCCCTTCTCTGGAGGCAAGAAAGGTCTGTGTTTTCCTCTACTAGGGGTAGCTAGATTCTCCGGCTGGCGCGTGTCATCTAGAATCAACGTAGGAATGATCCCCGGCTACTTCTAGTGTTGGCGTTAGGGGTAGATATATGGTCAACCCAGTTACCACTGCCCTATGAGCTGGATTTTTGTATTCTGCAGACTTCCACGTTCCTCTGAGACCCTCGCCATTGGGGTCATAACAGGGTCCTCCGAGTACTTTTTAGTGCTCGGAGATTTAGTTTTCATCGCCGCAGCTGAATGATGTACAACTGATAGCCAGCATAAGTACATGTGGAGGTTGCCTGGTTGCTAGGGAATCCCCACATTTAATCAAGCAGGTTAGTAGCTGTAAATCATTCAGCTGCTGCGAGGAAAACAAAATCTCCGAACTATAAGAAATACTCGGAGGTCACCCGAGCGTGCTCGGGAAAACCCAGGCAACGAGTACACTCGCTCATCACTAATAAAGATTAGTTTGAATGACCAAATTGTTTTTAACTAATGTGTCCACAGTGGCGGTGGCAATTGAGATGCCGTAAATATAGGAGGGATGTTCACGATTGAGGGGTGCTAGTGAGTGATCACAGAAGTAATGATAACAAGGATATGAAATCGCAGGCAATAAATAAGAATGTCCGCACTTATAAATGAGTAAATTTAATTCAGTGCAAATAAAATGTTTTTAATTTTTAGGAATTAGTTGAATCCAGCTAATTTGTAAAACTTGCAATTCAGTTTGTGTGCTTTGTCTAAAATGGCCACCACCATTTCACACATTGCATAACATTGCATCAGCCAGACACGGATCATAAGACCTCTGGCAGATTTCCCCATAATGCCTTGCAGCTATCCCATCCAATGCTATAGCACAGCAAATCAGGAGTGACTATTATAGCCTGCATAAAAGCAGAAGCAGTGAATGCAGCAACCATTTTGTGGTGAATCTGGATAGCGAGAAGACACAGCTTAGCCATAGAGAAAGGGAGAGAAGGCAGTAAAACACTGTTAAAATTGTACAGATTCTGTCTGACAGCAGAACAGTGAGGAAAACTAGTGCATGAGGAAATGAGAATAGCTTCATACATGTTCTCTAGGGCGATTGGAGGCTTTGGGACATTTTTTACTCTCCATAAATTGAATCTCTTGAGAAAATTTGGTGAAGCTGGCAAATTGTATTGTCGAAAGATTCACTCATCTTTACCAAGATAGGAGAAAGGGGTTAGTTTTGTTATTGTTTGTTTACTGTGTTTTTTCTTCTGTAGAATTTAGCAGCACCATTCACAATCCCACCACTCAGACGATTGCCATACTAAGCCATATGCAATGCATAGAGATTGGAATAAGCAGGAAAGATGGCCTCTTTGCTGTTGCAGAGCTGTGATTGATCAGTCATGTTAAATGGCCAATCACAGAGGGCCAGAGGATGGCACCGCTCTATTTGGCAAAAGGGCAGTAACAGCAGTCATCTCTCCTTTGTTTCCACAATACTATTGCGATGACGTTAAGTGAATGGCTTAAATCTATGGAAAATAGCAAGAATGTCTTCCCTCACATGATGTATATGTACATCATGAGTTAGGAAGAGTGAATATGCCGTCCCCAGTTCTTGGTTTTTAATGTTATGGATAGTCAGTAGTGTTGAGCATTCCGATACCGCAAGTATCGGGTATCGGCCGATACTTGCGGTATCGGAATTCCGATACCGAGTTCCGATACTTTTGTGGTATCGGGAATTGGTATCGGATCCATATTAATGTGTAAAATAAAGAATTAAAATAAAAAATATTGATATACTCACCTCTCCGGAGGCCCCTGCACCTTACCGCTGTTAACCGGCAGCCTTCTTTGCTTAAAATGAGCACGTTTAGGGCCTTCCATGACGTCACGGCTTCTGATTGGTATTAGGAATTTAGGACCTGAGAATGATGTCGCGGCTTGTGATTGGTCGCGTGGCGGTCTTTATTTTACACATTAATATGGATCCCAGGGCCTGAAGGAGAGTTTCCTCTCCTTCAGACCCTGGGAACCATCAGGATACCTTCCGATACTTGGTGTCCCATTGACTTGTATTGGTATCGGGTATCGGTATCGGCGATATCCGATACTTTTCGGGTATCGGCCGATACTATCCGATACCGATACTTTCAAGTATCGGACGGTATCGCTCAACACTAATAGTCAGCAAAGCTTGATGATTTTCATAGATGTGCCGCCCTTTTCCACACAAAATATGAATGTACAGTGGGTACGGAAAGTTTTCAGACCCCTTTAAATTTTTCACTCCTTGTTTCATTGCAGCCATTTGGTAAATTCAAAAAAGTTCATTTTTTTTTTCACATAAATGTACACTATGCACCCCATCTTGACTGAAAAAAACAGAAATGTAGTAA